>NC_087437.1:122052683-122687160 GCF_036321535.1 Camelus dromedarius
GCACAGACCACGAGAAAACACGTCTCAGAGCTGAGCGTCCCTTTACGTGGAACTAAAATACCCGTCTTTCTTCCTCTTTCCTGGTTTACCCCTACTGACGGCTCAGGGCTCTACCCTCGCTGGCTTCCCTCTGGGCCTCCTGGTCTCCCCTGCCGCTGGCTTTGTTTTATGGGACTCCTTCTGGAAGCTCCTAGCTCTTGGGCCTGCGGGATGTGCAGGGACGGCTGGTGGCTGGGGAAGTGGGCCTGGGTCTTGCTGCCCACCTCCCTCCTCCCCTGCCAAGGGTCACGAGTAGTTTCAGCTCCAGGAGGGGAGGCTGCGGCCCCGACTTGGAACATGGGAGCCTGGACAGACCCAGTGCGGTGACCACCATCTGTCCATCGTCCCCTGTCTGTCCCCTGATCACTGCAGCGTGATCACACCGGGGGACAGTGGTCAACCTCAAGCATACCCCGTGTGTGGCTCTGCTCTCTAGCCTCCAGCGTTCCCCATCCCACCCTCATTGGCACCCCCGCCATGTGAAGGGGCCCCAAGAAGAAGCAAGGACGGCCACTGCCTTCCTCTGGAGCCTGGCTCCGGGGCCACGGCCGGCAGGTTGTGCCAGGAGGTGGGAGCTTCGAGAGGCCCCTGCCCCGCGCTCAGGGCCAGGAGTGGCCCAGCCGGTCCCTCCCCAGGACCGTGGATTTCAGCAGGTATGGATGGGCCCCGCGCCTGCCAGGAAGCTTGTTCCTGAGAGAGTAAGCCGGTGGGGAGCCTGGAAGAAAGTGGGCCTGCAGGGCTGCACACTGTGTGGATCACGGTCCTGGCGCTGCAGCGAACGTCCCCTGATGATGACAGCGCTCTCCCGCCACCTCTGAGCGTCCCCTCTCAGATCCCGCCCCGCGGGCTGTGGCGCTGGGGCTGCCCCGCGCATCTCACCATGAGAGCAGCGCGGAGTGACCTGCATCTCCACGCACGCCCCACCCACCGCCCACACCTCTGGCTTCTGCTCAGAGTGGCAGACACATGCCCTCAGCCCCTGCTGCTGAGAGCTGGGCTGCTGCAGCCGCTCCGCCATCCCCCCCACCCCGGGTTCACGCCAGGATGGACTGCAGCCTCTCCTGCTGCACTGAGCTGTGCCCCACCCACTCAGAATCAGAACCCACATTTTCACAGGCCCCTGGTGACCTGTTTGCACATGGACGTCTAAGAACACTGATGAGCAGGAAGGACGGGTGTGCACTGAAGCCGGGAAGAGGGGACTGGATGGAGAGGGAAGCTCCTGAGAGGTGAACACTGAGAACTTCCCAGAGTCAGTCAGCAAACAAAACCCCTCTCATTCGGAACCCTAGCAAATCCCAAACAAGGGGAACAAAACTTCACCTCAGACAAAAGCAAATCCTCCAAGTGGTCAGAGAGAAAAGAACGTCACAAAGAAGCGCGGTGAGAAAGTGGGTCAGCTTCTTCCCAGCAGCGGTGGAGCCGGAAGGGGGTGGCATAAACCAAGAGAGTAATTGTCAGCCTGAAGTTCTGCCTCAAGAGGCCAGTCCAAAGACCTAAATACAGATGTTTTCAGACAAACATGTGTGACCAACAAGCCTCTAACGAGCCCCCTTCAGTAGGAGAAGGATCCCCGAAGAAGGGCTATAAACGCAGGAAAAAAGGGTGAGCCGGGAGAATTACCATTTCTGTCATCAACACAAGCACAAGTCGTGAAGAAAACCTTGCTGGTTTTGACTACATTAAAGGTTAAACGTTTGGGTAAATGAAAACAAACTTCATAAAGTCAGAATCAGTGCCGTCTCGTTTGTGGACTTAACGTGACAGAACCACACGGGCACCAGCGAGCACAGGCCGGACCGGGTGTGGCTGAGGGGCTGACGCGTCCTGGAGGTCCCTGGACGCTTCGGGAGGAGGGCAGAGGCGCCGAACTAAGACTCTAACCGTGCGTGTTACAACTTCAAAGTGACGACCTCCAGGAGAGTGTTCACTTCTGCAACTCCCGTGAAGGCACCAAGGAGAAACTGGGTGAGAGGGAGCAGATACTAGTCAGTACAGAAGAAAAGGAGCGAGAAAGGAGGAGACCCTGGAAAATCAGGACAGGTGGGATAAGATGACGGAAACTAGCCTGCACGTGGGGTAACTAGGGTCAAGGTGAAGGAACTTTTCAGCTGAAAAAGGGTGTCAGGATTTTTTTAAAACAGCATTTTTAGAGAAGCAAACAAAAATTTAAAAAAAAAACTTTTTTCAAGAGCCACATCTAAAGAATAAGGACCTAGGAAAATTATTCTAGGAAAATACTAACCCAAAGAAACTTAATACCCCGATGTTAACGTCAGTGGCGAAAAAACGACTTTAAGGCAAATTACTTAGTTATCGCTTATTGATTCACTAGAAGATAAACAGTTTGAATCTGTATGCATGTAAAACATAACTTCAAACATTCTCAGGAAGAAATTAGCAAGCCATTAAGAGAACCTGACAGGCATTTTAGCGGAAGCTTAACACGCCTCTTTGAATCAAGGCCAAGAAGACAAGCACACAGAAGGCGCCGACGGCAGTCGGGGAGCCTGGTCCGACCGCCGCGCACTGGGCCCCCCCCAGCGTGGCTGCGGAGGTCGTGAAAACGTTTGCAAAGCTTGATCGCGTGCCAGGCCAGAGAGAAGACTCACCGTCTTTCAAAAATTGGAATTGCCGAGACTTACTACAAAGCAGTTGAGTTGAAATCAACAGTTAAAAGGTGACCTGAAACCAAACAAACTTGTCTTTACTGAAGGTTAAGGAGACCAAAAGCCCAAAGTAAACGGAGAGACCTGCGATACTCAGGGATGGGACATTCAAGTATCTCAACCATATCAGTTCTTCCCAAATTGAGGTACAAATGCAATACAATTACAGTCAGAATCCTGACGGGTGGTTTTAAATGTTATCTGACAGCACGAAGCTGAGACCCGTCAAGCTGCTGACACAGAGGATGCATGGTACGGAGATGTCCTCGCAGATGGAGGGCCCACGGGCCGTGCTCTCGAGGCGTGTGGTCTGGTCCCGGCGTCCCCAGACGGGGCCAGACGTCGAGGAGGACCCCTGGCCTGGGCCAGAGCTGCCGACGTGGGTCAAGGAGAAAAACGGGCTGGCCGTGAGTGGTGCGAGGGGGTGAGTGGTCAGGTGGGAAGCCACTCCCCTGCATCAGCAGCTTCCACACGGGACAGGGAAGTCTGCGCTGTCGGAAGAAAACATGGAACAGCTTTCAGTTCACAGGCCCAGGAAATTTTCTTAAAACATAAGCACAAACCATAAAAACATTGATGGATTTGACTCCACTAAGATGCTTAAAGTCTCTTTCTCTAAAGGCACCGTGTGGGGGGGTGCTTTTCAAGCACATGTAACTAAAGTAGGATGAGCAAAAGAGCAGAAGACACAGGCAGGCACTTCGCGGGAGAGGAGACAGGAACTCGGGTCAGACCGCCGGGCTGGCCGGCTTGCCGCGCCCACCTGGCGGCGGCTCTGGAGCTGTCCGCTATGAGTGCTTAGGATTTTCGTGTTTGTCGGTTTTCATATCCTGGCACAAAGTCAAATGGAAAAGGCAAGTTATGGAGAAATGTCTGCTACAGGGTCCCCCCTGCTGACCCCACCCCTGCCCTCCCCGCCCTTCCCGCCCAGTGATTTGTAGGTGCTGGTCAGATGAGAAAGTCTAATTTTATTTTATTTTATTTTCTCTTCTTTTTATGGCAGAAATATCTCAAAAAGTGGAAAGTCCCCTTAGCACTTAGTCCTGCTCCCTCCTTTTAAAAAATGCAGAAATTGAGTCCCAAAGAGGCCAAGTTCAGGGCAGAGCCTAGGCAGACGCGTGCGCTCCCCTGGCCGCTCACCACCACTTGCCGGATGGGCGTGTATCCAGGCACCACTGTCCAGTCTTCTGGATGTCAGTTTACCTTTGAGGGGATTTATCTGCTGGTGTGGCCTCTGTGTCCTGAACAGCAGCAGACACGTTGCAGTGGCACAGGTCAGAGTTTCAGTGTCAGACTTTCTGGGTTTGAGCGGAGCCCACCTCATGGGTTCTTGGCTGTGCCTGTAACACGCGTGGCCGGCGGGCTCTGGAGTGGACCCCCATGTGCTCCGCATCCGTTTGACAGTGAGGGGGAGACAGACAGAACAGAGGAGCATCGGAGGGTGCGAAGGCCGGGGGCAGTGGGGTGGGGAAGCCCTGCTGGCTTACGATGCTCATTTGCCCCAATAACGTGGACAGCACCACACAACTTGCATTCACTCACAGGGAGCCCCGTCTCGCAGATGAGGGTACAGATCCACGCGACCAGACCTGCCTGTCTTCACCAAGCCAGCCAGTGCTGGGGCCGACTCGGGCCGGTTCTCCCACCCCTAGAGTTCCACTCTCCCCTGCCATCCCGAACAGCGCACAGCTGTGCACTCCTGGGGACTCGGGGACAGGCAGGAGTGGGCCCTGCCCTCCTGGGGACCATGCCAGCCCGGCTGTCGGACGCACTAACACATGACAGGGGAAGAGCAGACCAGGAGCAGAGAGCAGCCAGGCCAGGGCTGCTTCGGTCCTTCAGTGCTGGCGGATACCACTGTCCACAGGGCCACCCCCAGGCTCCCCCCAGCCCTGGCCATGGGTGAAGGGCTGGAGCCCCCAGGACTCCGGTCACGTGCCAGGCCCACTGCCTGCAGCAGCGCCGGGTCTGCGTGGAACCCAGTGGCGGTCAGAGCAGGTAGCCCGCCTGCCCTGAGCTGGTCTGTGCTCTTCAACTTGACGCCTGTTGTCTCCAGAAACGGGGTTTCCTCCTCCCTCCCGGGAGTGGAGCCCTTAAGCCTCGTCCCCGTGCTCGCTGTGCGTGTGTTCAGGGGAGAGGAGCCATGCGGCGGGGTCCCCGGCCCCCAGCCCCTTCTTTCCCACAGGATCATCTCGCCCGCGGCAGGCACAGCAGGTATGGGCCACCTCTCACCTCTCGTCCCCGTGAGGGTGTTTCCCGGTGAGCCCTTCTGCTGTGGTCACACTGAGCCTGGTGGTGGAAGGTCACAGGCAGACCTGCCGGGCAGCAGGTGTGCCGTCAGCCCCCGGCCCCTCCTTGCTGGGGACTCCCACCCAGAGCTGAATCTGACCACGGTCCCCATGTCCTGCCTCAGAACCTCCAGGCATGCCAGCTGAGCCTGGAAGGTGGCTGGTCCTCCCCAGGCAGGCCACCCAAGTGCCAGGGGCATCGAGGGAGGGCCGCTTTCAAGACAGCTCGCCCTTTCCGAGGAGGGAGGGAGGGGACCCTCTGTGGTGGCAGATGCTGCAGGAGTAGCCACCCGATTCCCAGCGGCTCCCGCAGCTGAGCTTCTGCCTGGAAGGCGAGCCCGGGGCTGCGTCCACCTGCCTCGCGCCAAGGCCCTGACCTGCAGGAGCGGGAAGAGGCTGGGCCGGCCCACAAGGCTCCACCAGCCCCTGTCCCCACAGCTGCACCTGCAGGGCAGTGGACAGGGAGGGGCCTTCGGGGGGCGGAGGTGATCCTCCACATACTGGGAAGGGGCATTTGGTGTTTAAATTATTAGGAGAGCCTGCCGGCCACAGGCCAGCAGCAGCCCACTCCTCTGTCCCCCGAGGGCTCATCCGTGTTGGTGCAGGGACAGCCCAGTGCTCGTGCCTCCCCGACACGGATTCTGCACGGCAGGACCCGGGTGGTGACTGGTCAGAGCCTCGTCTCACCTGGGACGCCTGCAATGCTCCGAGGGCCCCACCCGCCAGCCGTGGGGCTCCGTGGGGCCCCATCCTCGCCTTCAGACAAGAGTCAGGGCGCTGAAAGCCTGCTCTGGGACGCATGGGGGCTGGTCTCCGTCTGAGGGAGGCTGGGGGTTGCGTGCAGTCCTGGAATGTGCCACCCCACCTTCCGCTCTGCTGAGGACACCACGGCCCCAGAGTCTCCAAGGGTGGGCGGTTCCAGCATTCAGCCAAGTCTCACCACATTCACCATTACCTTCTGTTATTTTTAGTGTTTATTTAAGAAATAAGGCTCGAATAAAAATAACTAAGGAAAGTACAGTTCAGAGCCCCACCGAAGTCTGGGGGGTGGGGGACAGGCAGGAAGGGGCACAGGCGCAGGGAGGTCCCAGACGAGCCCTGCGCCCTCCGGGGGGCAGCTCTCACAGCACACCTCTGTCGTCCCGGAGGTCACAGGGGACGGGCTGCGAGCCCTGCGGGTGGCCCCCTCCAAGTCACCCTTGGGTAAAGCCGGGGCCTGCGGGGGAGGCAGGCTGGCCAGGCAGCGGTCCAGGCCCGGCCCGGGGCTGCGCCCTGCACGGGGCTGGCAGGAGGGAGCGGCTTGAGTCTGCGAGTGACAGCATGACGTCGAGGCGCTTGGGGCCCAGCCGGTCCTGCTCTGTGGCTCTCAGACCCTCCCATAGAGCCCGAGGCCAGGCGGCCTCCTCACAGCCTGGCCACAGGAGAGGGGCTGGTTTGGGCGGGAGCTGCCAGGCAGCCGAGGGGAGGAAGGGACCCGGTGCGCCCACCGCCCACAGCCCATTGGTCACCCCAGGCCAAGTCCTTGAGTGCTGCTGCGTCCGCCATGTGTCGCATGGCCCCTCCTATCTACCTGTGCAGAGTTCTGTTACGCGTGTTTGATTTGGTGTGACTTACACTCGATGACAATAACCTTCTTAGCTCTCGTGTCCCTCCTGCCCCCGCAGCTGACCAAGCTCCACCAGCTGGCCATGCAGCAACCCCCCTTTCCTCCCCTCGGACAGACCAACCCCGCTCTCCCCGGTACGTACCCGCGCCCTCTGACCTCCTCCCTTCTCGCCGGGGGCTTCCCGCGCTGTCTGCGTTCAAGGCAGCGAGCCGCACAGGCACGGCCCTGTCGTGATGCCAGGGACGCAGGTCCCAACGCAGCCGAGGGCGGGCGGGAGGTCTGTCTTTGTCTCCGTGGTGGGTCAGCCCCCGCAGCTGGCCTTCTGTGAAGCCAGGGTCCGCCCTGCTCTGCCGCCCGCCGGCCTGCGGGCGCCCTTCCACCTGCTGGCCCTGGAGCACACGTGTTCTCGCAGAAGCAAGAGCCCAGACGGGCAGGCGGGGAAGTCCTCCTGCAGGAGGCAGCGCACACCCGGGTGGCCCGCCCCGGACGCTGCTTGGCCCAGGGCGGGCCCCTCGGCTGTGTGCGGCCAGCCCGGTTCCCCGATAGTGGCAGAGCGTCGCCTCCGTGGCCGGGCCTGGGGCAGCCCGCCGGGCGCACCAGTCAGACTTTGAGCTTCCCTAGTTGAAGTGACCTTGCTTATCTCCTTGAGGGCAAAACATTAAATCTGTTTCTTCTCTGCTCTCCAGGAGAAAAGCTGCCTTTACACTCCTCCGAAGAAGCTCAAAATCTGATGGGCCAGTCGTCAGGTAAAATAAAACCACGCTACGGAGAGCAAGCAGGCCAGGAAGGCCGCGCGGCCGCCCTGCTGGGCTCCCGGCCACGACCTGGCGGGAGGAGGGGGCGAGGAGGCCTGCCCACCCAGCCCAGCGCCTCGGTGGAGGGACGGCCGGGGCCGCCCGGGGCCGTGCAGGGCTGGAGCCCCAGTGGCCGGCTCCAGGGCTGCCCGGGTCGCTGCTGGGAGCGCGGTGGTGGGTCATGGGCTCTGACGGGCTCTGAGCACAGCGGCCGCACCATCCAGGGCCCCCGGAGTGTCTGAGCCACCGTCTGTGCTGTTGTTTATTCTGCCGGTGGCACAGCATTTAGGGCCCGTAGGGATAATTTACACAATGTGTGCCTCCCAGACACATGCTTCCTAGGAGACGAGACGTCACCCCAAGGTGCCACTCGGGGCGAGGCTTGCGCTGAAATGTCCCCGACGGGCAGGCAGGGCGGAGAGCCCTAGCTCTGTCACCTGGGCTCGGAGCAGAGGGCACGGCTCCTGGACAGGCCGTCTGGGAGCAAGGCCATGGGAAGCCGGTGCCCTGGACTGAGCGAGTTCCCCGGGAGGGAGGCTCCACCCACTCTCCCACCCCCACGGGCCTCGTGAGAGCCTGGGTCAGAGCAGAAAGGCAAGAGAAGGGTGTTTCCTGCGGGTCTCAGCTGTCACCCCCATTGTGTTCCGGCCTCAGGGAGGGCGAGGCCGGGGCTCGAGAAAGTCCCAAGACGTCCCCGCCGGCCGCGTCTGCCCCTCACCCACCCCTCAAGAGCGAGCTGAGACCCCGGCTCTGGGGCTCTGGGGCTCTGGGGCTCTGGGCACTCACATGGGTTCTGTCTCTGTGTAGCCGCTAAGTTAACACAGAATTTAATGGAGGCAAGTTAGAGAGAAGCATTCACAGAATGTATTTGGTCGTGGATGTGGATAACCTCCTTTGCGAGGCTGCAGGTCTGGGCGGCAGCACACGTATGTCTGTGCAGCCCCTGCAGGTCGTCACAGGAGTTCAGATAGCTTCCCGGCTGTGTTCTCCTGGAGGCCACCCGGGCCCCAAGGGCCTGGCGTACCCGGACCCCACCCCGCCGTGCCCCCGCGCACGGCCCCTGGGCCATGGGCCTCGTGTTAACAGGTCCCTGGGATACCTCCCTCTCGCAGGCCCCGGGGGACCCGAGTTCCCCAGGAGGGAGGCCCCCCCACTCTCCCACCCCCAGCCGGGCCTGAGCATGCACACGCACACGCACAGGCGCCCACCACGGCGGCAGGCGAGGGGCACGTCCGCTGGTTGCCTGCGCCCTCGAGGCTCGCCTGCCGCGCGGGGTGGCAGCGCTCACGTCTCGTGAGCGGGATGCCCCCACTGGGCTCCTTTGGCTTCAGTACCTGTTTGAGAACGTCCCCTCCTCTCAAATGTGCCACGGTGAACAGGTGTGACTGTCAGCTCTGCCACCCCGAGCCAGGACTCAGGTCTGAGGAAATCTAAGCAACATTTTAAGTGTCATTGTTGACTGAGTGTGTCAGATGGTTGAACAACCAAGCGATCGTATTGAAAGTGAGAGGAAAAAGGCGGACGGTTTGGGGTGAGTCCGCTCAGCACTTGCCAACTAAGCCCTGTGCTCCGTGGCGCCAGAGCAGCCCCGCCCTCCCAGGGCCACTCCTGCCCTGGACGCTGCCGATCACGAACACAAGTTCTGGGGACACAAGTGCCGGCCTGCAGCCAGTTGCAGGAGCGGAGCCCCAGGGGGAGGCGGGCCGTGGCGGCCTTGGAGATGTCTGGAAGGCACCTGAGCTGCACGTGTGACCCCGGTGGACTGTGTGGAGATTAGACTGCGGGACGAGGGCAGAGGCAGACACCAGCGAGATGGGAGCATGGGTGGGAAGAGGGCTCAGGCTCCGGAATATTCTGAAAATGTGAGAGCTGGCCTGTGACGGTTTGTTGCGAGGGCTCTGGGTCTGAGCCGCGGCGCCCATGACACCAGGACACATGGGGCCTGGGGGACCAAAGGCAGGGTCTCAGCTGTGGGCTTTGCATTTGAGACACCTCCTGGCGTGGAGATGTCTGCCCTGCGAGGACAGACCCCGCCCTTCCCACCAGTGCCCGTCGCGGCCCACCCTGCATTTTGTTGTCACTGTTTCCAAAGAAAGTGAAGGTCTTGTCCTCGAACTCAGAGGCTATCTCCGACTTGGTCCGCCCTGGACTGAGGCTTGTAATGACAGAAATTGGGGCGTGCAGTGAACTAGGCTTGGGAGTGCGTCTCCAGCCCAGGACACCACATAGAAGCGCGTGGTCTGCCCCTGGCCCGGCTCTCAGGTCTCCCTGCTCCAAACTGGACAAGCTGTGCGGTGGACCTGGGCCACGGAGCCGGGATGGGTGGGGGCAGCTGTGGCGCAGCAGGGCCGAGGGTCTGCAAGCGGGAAGAGCAGGGGGTGAGAGCTGAGGGAGGGTGGGCACCCAGGGCGGGTGTGGCCAGCAAGGCCTGTGTCCCTGAACCCCGTGGAGGGTGCCTCAGGAGACTCAAGCACCACGTACAACGTGGCAGACGAGTCAGATCATTTGTGCCCAGAACAAAACCTGGACTGCCATCCTGCTTGGGTTTCTTTGTCCTTGTTTTGAGAGAAAGTGGGTTCAGGACGGTGTTGCAGCTGGGGACTGAGAGCTCACAGGCCCCGGCCTTCAGCAACGCTGACCCTCACCCTGGGCCAGATCCCAGCCCCGCCTGCCTGCGGGCCGAGTGTGGGCCGGGCCCCGGGGTGCAGTGGGAGCAGCCTGCCGCCAGCCTAACCGTCTCCCGTTGGTGTCCCCAGGTCTGGATGCCAGCCCCCCGGCCAGCACTCATGAGCTCACCATTCCCAATGATGTGAGTGTGCCCGGGCCCTCGCCCCTCCCCGACCCCACGTGTGCCCCTCCCCCTTCCCTCGTTAAGCAGTGACGCCACATCCCCAAGATACCAGGCAAGGAGGGAGCGGGTGGGGGCTTCAGGGTTTACTTGGAATTCAGGTGCCAGAGCTGCCTGGGAAGCTGGGGTGCCCTGCTGACCCCGAGTGAAGGCCCTGCCCTGGTTCGGGGTCAGCCCTTGGGAACAGATGGCCGGGGAGTGTGCTGTGTGTCAGGCCCTCCAGAGGGTTTGGGGTTCCTGTGAGCCTGCTGCAGCAGCTGGTTTGTCTGGGTTTGTGTGTCTAAGGCTGTGGTCTCTTCCTCCTGAGGCTCAGCGAGAGTGTGGCCTTACGAGCTCCCCTCACATGCTGGGGCCTTTCCCAGCCGGCCTCTGAATCCTTGGATTGTCCCAAGAAGGCTGACTTCCATCCCCAAACTAAGACGCCAGGCCAGGAGTGGGCCACCTGTCCTGGAGGGGCAGCCGTGTGTGGGGTGTGGTGATGGCTGGGGACGTGTGCAGTTCACAGGTCCACTCAAACAAACATCGCTCCTGCCTGAGGGCACAGCCAAGGAGGCACCCACGTGGCCTCGGGGCCCCCAGAGGACACTGGGTAAGGTGACCACGGTCTCTTGATTTGTCAGGACTTCTCACGGCTGGGGGTCCAGCAGAGCCCCGGGGCCCACAGCTCCCCTCTGCAGCAGGAAGGAGGGTGTGCGGTGCCTCTTCTCTCTGGAGACTGTTGTGAGGAGACCAAGGCAGGCCTGTCTGCCCAGCTTCCCTGTCCCTCCAGCCCCGCACACACTGCGCCTGAGCCCCCTGGACTCTCCTCTGAGAAGCTCCTCTGTCCTTCTAGCTAATAGGCTGCATAATTGGACGCCAAGGGACCAAAATCAATGAAATTCGACAGATGTCTGGAGCTCAGATCAAAATTGCCAATGCCACGGAGGGGTCGTCAGAGCGCCAGATCACCATCACAGGGACCCCGGCCAACATCAGCCTCGCCCAGTACCTCATCAATGCCAGGTGAGCGCCGCGGGGCCTGCCAGCGGGACGGGTCACGGGACGCTCGGAGGGCCGAGAATCTGGACAGGCCAGTCAGTCCTGCCCCCGGGAGGTTCCGTCTCCCGGCTGGGGGTTGGGGTGGACGTGATGGGGAGAGTCTCCAGGTGGACACGGCCCACACCCTCCTCTGCACTTTCACACTTGACCTTTTACCCACCAGTGAGAGCATTTACAGGGCAGTGGTGCCTACAAGGCCCCAGACAAGTCGCCAGGCGTTGGCACCTTTAGGTGGCCCTGGACTTGTCCAGAGAAGTGTCTGAGGCTAAGCCTCTCACCCTCAGGCCTCATCCCCACAGGCCCGTGTCCTGCGTGTCCCTTGTGCGGAATGGGGGGCGGGGGCGGGGGCGGGACAGGGGCGGGCCCTGTGTCGGCAATGCTGGGCTCGGTGCACACCTGCCTCGTGGCCGGACTGCCAGCTCCAGCTGACATGTGAGGCACACCCGGGGGCCCTGGGGTGTTGAACTGGACTGGCCTCACTGGCCTTCCCCCTGTCGTCTTACTGGGGCTGCTGGCCTTCTGCCCCCAGTACCGCCACCCCCGAGGCAGCATCCGCCTGGGAGTGGGCCCTGTGAGGCCTCTGCCCCCGAGGGCAAGCTGAGGGTGTCGCCCTGCCTGCACCTGCCCGTGCCCCACCACATGCATCCTCTCCTTGGCCGGGTCCTGGTCTGGGCTCAGCCACACGCTGGGGTTAATGGAAAAGCAGCAAAAAGGGTTGTGTGGCTTCAGGGACAGGCCACTGGAGCCTCCTGCTCTCACACCTCTGTGATCTAAGGACCCCACCCAGACGCTTGTTGGGCATGTGGCAGGGAGCTGGGCAAGGGCCTGAGGTTACGCCTCTGGGGGAGGATGAGGTCCTGCGGAGCCAGCGAAGCTGCCGGGAGCCTCACCTGCCCTCCCTGCCAGGGCCAGGGCGAGAACCCGGCCACCACGGCTGGGCCGGCCCCTCCCTAGCCTGGAACGTCCAGCTGCCCCGTGGGCAGTGTGACTCCTGTGCCCCCTTCCAGCAGTTGCCATAGAAACGGCTGTCGGCACACCCCTGTGGCAGGCATGCGGCTCCTGTGGCAGGGAAGTAAGGCCCCGTGGGTCTGGTCCCAGGTCCCCAGCTCGGGGGGGAGCCGGGCTGGGAGGACGTGGTGACCTGTGTCCCCCGTGCCTTTGTCTCTTCCAGGCTGACGTCCGAGGTCACTGGGATGGGCGCGCTGTAATCCCACCGGTCCTCCGCCCGCCCGCTCACGACTCTGTACAGACTGCCCCTCCTTGCAAATATAAAGAGGTTTCTTTACTAAGAAGTATCTCTGCCCTGGAGCTCCACCGGCAGCGCAGGTCCGTCCGTCCGTCTGTGTGTGCTCCGGACCCTGACGCTGCCGCCCGGCTCGCCCTCGCCGGCCCCTCGCGCATCGGCATGCAGTGTAGTGCTTCTCCGTGCTTCGGGGCACTCCCAGCTGTGACGTCTTAGAAACCTTGTCCCTTAGTGTCCGTGTAACTGTTTTAAGAGTAGGTTTGGCGCTTTGGCGGCCCTTCTGCCGCGTCCCCTCCTCGGCCACCTGGAGCCACGGCTGCTTTGGGTGGCCCTCTCCCCGCCTCCGCCTGTGCCGACCCGGCTCCCTCCCCTGTGGTCTGCGCTGGGCGGGTGTGCCCCGCCTTTGTTCAGAGGGAAGGAGGAGGGGGTGGGGTCCTGACCCGAGGTGCAGGGTGGGTGGGGGTGCCAGCCCCCGCTTCCCGGGGCTGAGCGCGCCGACCGGCCGGGGCGCCTTGGCGGGCACCGCTCCGAGTTCAATAAACGTGGTGCGCTGCCCCACCGGCTCGGCTCCTCTCTGTGCCCCGCGGCCCGCACGTACCCGCCTGTGGCCCTGAGGCCGGCCTGGGCCGCCAGCTGTCTGAGGGGCAGCTCTTCCTCCCTCTGCCACCTGTTAACGTCCGATCTGCATGAGTCTTTCTGGTTTTACTTTTGCAAACGCACTTGAAGCGACAGGAAGGGAACGCCAGGCCCAGAGTCCAGCCGCCTCCGAGGGCACAGCCCGTGCCTCCCAGCGGGAGCCTGTGCACGCCCGGCTCGCCTGTGCTGACCTGGGGGGCCCCACTGCACCCTTCTCGACACGGAAGCCCTTGGGGGACCCAGGTCCCGGGGCCCAGGGGCGCCCCTCTGTGTGGGCCCCTCTCAAGTCAGATCTGGGGTTCAGGGGACCCTCCAGTAGGTGGGTGGGCCTGGGACATGTGGTCGGGCCAGAGCTCCAGCAGTGGGCACTGTCCTCCCTGCGTCACTGAGAGGACAGCCTGGCCCAGACCCCGTCACGCATCGGTGGCCCAGGGGTGCTGCCCACAATGCTCATCTCTTGGCAGGAACCCCTCCTGTCTGCCCGGTGTGAACGCTGCCCCGCTCCCAGACTCCGGCCAGGTGCTCGTCCTGTGTGCTCAGGCTGCCCAGACACTCCTCCGTCGCCCTCCCAGGAGTTTCCTGGTCGAGGTTGGGTGCCCAGCACAGCAGCGCCCGGCCACACCGCGAGCCCGGCAGTTGAGAGCTGTGGTTCCCTCATGCACCCACTGGACGTGTTGGCCGGGTGCTGGCCACTGCTCAGGGCCAGGGAGGTGGCAGGGACAAGGTGGACACAAGCCTTCCTCTGGGCACCTCCATCAGTGTCAGGGCAGGGCTGGCCAGGAGACGGGATGAGGAAAGCCCTAGAAAGCGAGAGTTGCTCTGGGTAAAGCCAACCACGTGGAGGTTGTGGGGTGCTCAGTATTCAAGGTGGGGCCCCAGAAGCTGCAGGTGGAGGTGGGCCTGATGTGGGGCCCCGGCTGTGCGCGTCCAGGAAAGGAGGCGGGGGCAGCCGGAGCCAGTGTGGACGGCAGCAGGAGTGCCGGGCGGCCCCTGGGGAGCCCCCTGGAGGTGGCAGTAGCGGAAGGTGGGACTCAGGCCAGGTGCACTGGGTCCTGGAGGCACTTTGAAGAACGAACGGGATTCCCAACAGATCAGAAATGTGCTGTGAAGGAAAGAGGACCCAGGCCACATGAATGAAGGCTCCTGGTCTGAGGCTGGAAGGGTGATTTGTCCTCCGTGAGCGCAGAGGCTGCAGGTGGGAGGTTGGGGGCTGTGGACGGGAGCTCAGTTTGGGACACGAGGACTTGAGACATGCTGCCCCCGCCCCTGTGGAGACGTGCACTCTGAGGTCAGTGAGCGGACCGCAGTCCAGGCGGAAGCAGCAGGCCAGGAGGGGCGCCACGCAGGAACCCCCAGGAGCCGGGGAGAGGGTGCCTCAGGCGGGGCCAGGGAGGGGTCCAGGCGAGGTGCTCATGTCACCTGTCCAGACGACCCCGGGCACCCCGAGGAGCTGCCTCACACTCCACGTCCCCAGATGAGCCGGCTACGAACACTCGTGCACCAGCCTCTGCTGGACGGACGCTTCGGCTCTCAGGTAGACACCCAGGAGTGGGCTCGTGTGACAGGTGTATGTTTTAACTTTTTAAGAAACTGCTCGGCTGTTTTCTAAAGTGGTTTGACCATTTCACGTTCTCTCCACATCGCAGGGAGAGCCCAGTTACCCACATCCTCAGCGGCGTGCAGTGCGCTGTCTTGTCAGTTTTGGGCCCCCTCGTGGCTGCAGTGATGTCTCACTGTGGTTTTAACCTGCGTCTCCCTCATGACTAATGATGTGGGGCGTCTTTCACGTGCTGGTTTGCCACCCACACCTTCTTCGCTGGGTGTTTGTTCAGATCTTTTCCCCGTTTCTTAATTCAGTTCTCCTCTGATCGGGTTTCAAGGCCCTCTTCATGGCCAGGACTGAGCCCTTCATCAGACGCGCGATGTCCTTCTTGTGTATTTCCCTCCAGTCCGTGGCTCGTCTTGTCAGTCTCTCGGTGGCGTCTTCTGAAGAGCAGAAGGTTTTCCAAATCATCAGCTTGTCTCTCATGGACTGTGCTTTTAGTGTCGCATCTAAGACATCTTTGACTGCCCCGAAGTCACAAAGATGTTCTCATGTGGTTCCTTCAAGAAGTTCTGTCATTTTGTTTCCATGCTGAATTGCCTTTGCACCTTTATCAAAAATCAGCTCTCCCTGTACGTGGGGCTTTATTTCTGGGCTCTCTGTTCTGGTCATTGATCTATTTGTCTGTCTTTATGCCAATACCACACTGTTTTGATGACTGTAACCTTATAATATGTTTTAAAATTAGGAAGTATGTGTTCTCCAACATTGTTCTTCTTTTTCAAAATTGCTTTGACTATTATAGGTCCTTTTTCATTTCTATATGAATTTTAGAATCAGCTGGTAATTTTCCACAAAAAAAAAATGTGCTAGATTTGATTGAGATGGTGTGGAATCTGTCTTTTAATTTTCTTAATTTGAAGATAATTGACAGGTTAACAATATGGAGTCATTTGATCCATGAACAAGGTGTATCTCTGCATTTATTTATGTTTAATTTTTTTCAGCAATGTTTCATAGTTTTCAGCATCCAGGTTTACAAGTCTTCTTTCAGACTTACCCTGAAGTAGTTCATATTTACCATACAGATTTAAATGTTTTAACTTTAGTTTATAATTGTGCACTGCTAGTATATAGAATACAGTGGATTTTTGTGTGCAAATCTTGTTTGTTACAGTCTGTGCAGTTCACTGCGTTTGTGGATTTGTCTGTTTCTCCTTGCAGGTCTATCCATTTTTGCTTTGTTTTGAAACTCTATTGTTAGGTGCATAAGTGTTTAGTGTTGTTATGTCTTCCAGCTCAACCTCCTCCTCTGTTATGAAATTATCTTCTTTGTCTCTAGTAGTATCCTTTCCTCTGATACCTACTTTGTCTGATACAAACATAGCTTCTCTGTATTATTTAGATTAGGGTTAGCACGGCATATTTTTTCCATCCTTTTATTTTAACCTATTCGTGTTTCATATTTAAAATCTATTTCTTATACATCTGTAACTTTAAATCCAGTCTGATAATCTCTGCCTTCCCATTGGGATATTTGGACCATTTACATTCAGTGTAATTGTTGATATACTTAGATTTACAACTGTCATACAGCTCATCGTTTTGTATTTGTCCCATACTCTTTGTTCCCTTTTTCTTCATTTTCTGACTTTCTGAATTCACTTAGTATTTTATTATCCCATTATGCCTTCTTTGTTGGCTTGTTAGCTGTAACTCTTTATTTTGCCTTGTCACCCAGTGCACCCCACCCCCACCCCCCTCTCCTTCCAGCACCTCTTATCCCCCTGTGCCATCACCTGGCAGCCCAGGCCCAGAACTGGTTCCAGTTGCAACCTGGTGTCTGCTCTCCAGCTCTGCCCTCAAGCATTTGCTGCAGTCCAGGCTGTCCTTGTACCTCCCCCTCGAGGGAGGGTGTCAGGAAGAGGAGATGCTGCAACACGATGAGGTCCTGGACTGTCCGCCAGCCCCTGGGGTCTTGAGGGCAGCCTTTGTGTCTGGAAACAGTGAGTCACCCCTGTCAGGACCTAGCTCTCTGACCTGCCTCCTTCGCAAAGTTTACAAATTACGTTGTTTAGCTTCTATGTTGAATAAGTCACTTGACGCATTTTGCCGTGAAATGTACCACCCATGCATGGAAGCGCATGGAAGCAAACATGCGCTGTGATGAGTGATCGCTGAGCAAGTACCCTCGTGAGCCCCACCCAGGTCAGCCGATCAGAAGTGGCCGGCACCTGGGCACTTACTGGCTGCCCTCCCTTGGCCTCTAGAGGTAGCCAAGGCCTTTCTTCAGAGGCCGCCTGGGCCTGAGTGCAGCTACCCACCCCCCCAGGGGAGAGCCGCTTTGTGGCCCCATCCCTGCCCAGCTGTAGGGCTTCCGCCAGCCCTCATGGCCGTCCTCCTGCAGATTAAGGCTTTGGCTCCAGGAATGAGCTGGGAGGTGGTCTGGGGTCTCCTTCAGCACTGGTGATGTCCCCTCCCCCAGCCCCCATAGGGCTGCAGCCCCCAGAGGCTTCACTCGCTTGCTAGCCCACACTCAGCATTCAGCAGTTTGTTAAACATTTCCAGTCTTATCATCTTACCACCGGTTATGGGCTTCAGGTGAGCAAATCTCGATCCTACAGGCATCTATCTGTCTGGATTTGGGGCTAGGTGTTTGTCTTGTGGCCTCATTCTCTGATGGTTCCAAGAGAAGCTGTTAACTTGCACTTTGTACAGTTTTTCTTGTTCTGATGGGAGTGGTGCTCCTGGCTCCCCACATCTCCAAGCTGAAACCCAGTCTGCTGGCGTTCAGCTTCATCTCCTACCTGGCGACCTTGCTAGGCTGACTTTGGCTGTTGGTCCCAGTGGCTGTCCTAGCTGACAGTGGCCTCTTCCATCCCACCCTTGCTTCACATTCTCTCCCTTCCAGACTTAGCGAGGACATCCAGCAGCAAAGCTTCACGAGGTTAGGAAATCTTGCTTCCATCTTCAGTCTGCTCAGAGTTTGTGACGTTAATAGGTGTTGAAACTGATCACACGTATTTTTTGACTGGTTGAGGTAGTTTTCTCCTTTAGTCTACTCATACGGCAGATTAGAATGACTGACTTTTCAATTTTGAAGGTCTTGCATTCACAGATGACGATTACTTTCTCGTGTAATTTTTGAAGAACGTACTATTGAATTTTGGCGAGCTAATGTTTTATTTGGAATTTGTTCATCCACGTTTGTAACTAGTGTGAACCTACTGCTTTGTTTTCTTGTTCTGCGCTCGGCACAGTGGGAATGGCCCTCCCCGCAGCTGGGCAGTGGCCGGAGCCCTGGCTGCCCTCGGCTGGCTTCAGAATTAAGCTCACACCAGCCTTCCGCCCTTTCCCAGTTCCTGGAGCAGCTCGTCAGTGTGTCCTGAAGCTGGGTGCAGCCTCCCTGTGCGGCCCCTGCCGTCAGCGCTGCGCTCGGGCTTCTGTCTGACGTGACCCCGGAGCTCGGGCCGTCAGAGGCCAGCCGCGCGGAGCCTTCAGCCTTCCTTCTCCCCGCAGTTACTTCTCCGTTGTCATTCTCTATGCTCACTTGTGTCTTCTCCCCTGTTTGCTCAACATTGCCAACATCAGTACAGCTTATTGATCGTTTCCAAGTGCTAGCTTCTGACTTGCCCTTTACGTTATTTTCGTTGCTCTCCATTTGGCTGACTTCTGTGAGTGTCGAGTGTTCCCTCACTTGTTTATTTGCGCTTGTTTTGTGACACTGCGCTTCCTTCAGTTCCTTGAGTTGCATGATTAGCTGTTTTTAACTTGCCTCTTGAGAGACACAGCTGAGACGGCACGTTTTCAGGTGCTGCCTCCGCTGTGTGCGCGAGTTGTGACACGGTATTTTCACTGTCGTTCAGTTCTAAGTATTTTTTCATTTCCCTCAAGATTTCCGCATAACCCACAGGTTACTTATTAAAATGATAGCAAATGTCCAAACATATGATGTTCTCTTAGACACCCTTTTAATACGGAATTCTAAGTGTGTCACATCACAGCAGGAATTCATGATGTCCCTGACGCTGATCTTGTGGCCCATCAATCTGGCCAGGATGTAGAATTCCAGTTCACAGCGTTAAAGGCAAAGGACGCCATCCTCCTCCTTCTGCCGCTGCTGGGGAGACGTCTGGAGTGGGGAGGGGCCAAGGTGGTGAAGCAGGGAGACCCTGAGCTCAGCTCCTCCCCTGGGCACAGCAGCACGACAGCTGTTTACAGAGCAGCTCAGGATGATAAAGACTGGACGACTAGCAGAAAAGACCTTCCACCACGAAAGACACAAAGAAGGAGCCACAGCGAGAGAGAAAGCCCCGCCCTGTGGGCCAAGCCCCGCCCCCTGGGTGGGCGCCCCACAGACAGGAGGCCAGAGGGCCGCACCCCACAGGGGCTCCCCAGCCCAGGGGTTCTGTTCTGCGAAGACGAGCCCCCAGAATGTCTGGCTTTGAAGGCCAGCGGGACTTACTGTCAGGAGAGCCAGAGGGCAGTGGGAAACAGACTCCACTTTTAAAGGATGCACACAAAATCTCACACCCTCCGGGACCCGGGGGGAGCCTGGATCAGACCCAGCAGCTGATCCTAGGGAGTCTCCAGAGAGGCGGGAGGCAGCTGGAGCTCACCTGGGGCCCCAGACACTGGGGCGGCCGTTTTGGGGAGCTCCTCCCACCACGAGGGCCTGTTATGGAGTCCTCCCTCCGGCTTGTTAGGGTCAGGACACAGCCCCACCCACCAGCCTGCCAGCGCCCGTCCTGGGACACGTCCGCCAAGCAGCCAGCGGGGCAGGGACGCAGCCCTACCCAGCAGCCCACAGCCTCCCCGGTCTCACACTTACCACTGGGGCCCAGGACCCAGCGTGCACACCGGTTTGCAAGCAGCCAGAGGCCCTGAGAGCGGCTCTGCCCGCCAGTGAGCCAGCGCTGGCCCACGGACACCTGGGCCTGGCCCCCTCAGCAGTGGGCCAGTGCCACCTCCCAGACCATGAGGTCCTGTGACCAGAGACCCCAGGAAATAGCCTCACCCACCAGAGGGCAGCCACCAGCACTGGGATTCCCTGAGCCCCCGGGTCCTGATCCCACCCACCAGCAGGCTGACAGCAGTTCCAAGTCAGCTAGGACAGCTCAGTCATTCATCCCCACTCACCAGCGAGTCAGCACTAGCTTTGGGACACCCCAGACTCCACAGCCAGAGGTGTCAGGAACCGGCCCTGCCAACCAGCAGACTGACACCAGATCCAGGACCCACCCTGGGCCCTGCAGCCAGCAGCCCCGTGACCCAGCCCCACCCCCAGCAGGCAGCAAGCCCCGCACAAGGCAGGGCCTGGCAGCCAGCCAGACGGGGCCAGCCACGCCTCCCCCAGCCCTCCCGCAGGAGTCAGCCCACCCCCGACAGAGGGGCCCGGGCAGCCCACGCAGGCTACGCTCAGAGCACAAAGCTCTGGGGGCCAGAGGGGAGGCTGCTCCTGGGATGTGCAGGGTGCCTCCGACAAAAGCACCCATTTTAACAGCCCCAGCATTGGTGGGCAGGCCGTCCAGACAGAAGGCCCGTAAGGGAGTGCCAGCCTTAAATGACTCGTTAGATCACGTGGATGTAACATGTATGTAGAGCTTTCCATCCAAGAGCAGCAGAACACACAGCCTGCCCAAGTGCACGTGGAACGCCTTTGTGGCTGGGCCACAAAACAGCTCTCGGTAATTTTAAGAAAATTGAAATCATATCAAGCGACCTTTCCAACTACAACACTATGAGACTAGAAACCAACTACAAACAAAAAACTGCAAAAAACCCACAAATGTGTAGAGACTTAAAAAATGCTACTAAACATTCAGTGGGTCACTGAAGAAATCAAAGAATAAATAAAAGGAATCCAAACTGAAAAAGAAGACGTTAAGCTGTCACCGCTTGCAGATGACATGATACGACGTGTAGACAACAACCTGAGTGGAAATGAGCAGACGACCTAAACAGACGTTTATCCAAAGAGGACATCAGATGCCGACAGGCACATGAAAAGATGCTCAGCAGCACTGGTCATCAGGCAGACGCAAATCAAAACTGCAGTGAGGTGTCACCTCACACCTGCTGGATGGCTGTTGTCAAGTGTTGATGAGAATGCGGAGAAAGGGGAACCTTCGGGCACTGTTGGTGGGAATGTGAACTGGTGCAGCCACTGTGGAAAACAGCGTGGCGGTTTCCCAAAAAATTGAAAATAGAACCACCATATGACCCAGCAATTCTGCTTCTGGATTTATCCAAAGGGAAAAACACTAATCAGAAAGATGCATTCACCCCTATGTTCATGGCAGCGGTATTCAAATGGTCAAGCTATGGAAGCGACCCAAGGCCCGTCAATAGATGGACGGATAAAGAAGCTGCAGTCATGCGTCTGGGTGCACGCAGGTGAAAAAGAAGAGAACCTTGCCACTTGGCGCGGTGCGGAAGGGGCTAGAGCGCATCACACTAAGGGACGCAAATCAGAGGAAGACGGACCGTATGCTCTCACTTATATGTGGAATCTGAAAAAAAGAACAACCTTAACAAAACAGAAACAGAATTACAGATACGGAGAACACACAGGTGGTTGCCAGAGAGGAGGGAGATGGGCGGGGGGGTGGGGGGATAAACAGTTGAAGGAGATTAAGAGGTAGAAACTTCCAGTTACAAAGTACCTGAGTCCAGGTCAGGAATGCGCAGCGTGAGGAGAAGTCAGCAGCCATGTAGCATCTTGTGTGGGGACGGACGGGGCCTAGACTTACGTGGTGACCAGTGTGAAATACGTAGAAACATCGAATCACTATGCTGTGCAAGAGGAACTATACAGCGCTGTAGCTCAGTTATTCTTCAGAAACGAACAACGTAAAGAAGAGGAGGTCAGACTGGCGGTTACAGGGCCAGGGTTGCTGGTGGGGGCTGGTGAGAGGAGTCAGAAGCTGCGGGCGTTCGGTTACGGGATTCAGTCAGTCCTGGGGACGCGATGTGCACGGTCTATACGACTAACCTCGCCGTGCGCTCCGTGAGAACTGCTGAGAAAACCCTGAGTCCTCATCCCAAGGGAGAGTGTTTTTCTATTTCTTTAACTTTGTATCTGCCTGAGCTGACGGAGGTTCACTAAACCTGCTGTGGGCTCGTTTCGCGATGCGTGGAAGTCCAGTCACCCTGCTGCACGCCAGGAACTCACACTGTGTGTCACTTCTGTGAACCTGGTTCTTGTTCTTCGGCGAAGCTGCTCTCTCTCCTCCAGAATGTCCACGCTTTGCCACGAAGCACCCAGGCGTGACCTCTCTCCCGCGGCCTCGCCTCCGCGTGGCCTTGGCACCTCTGCGCGCCGTCAGTGGCAGGGACCCCGTCTCTCTGTAGTTCTAGGAAATGCGCTTCCATTATTTTAGATCCTGCTCCCGTCAGCTTTTAATTGTCACTTATCAGAGACAAGTCAGACTGAAAGTGTGTTAATGCACTTACGCTCCTCAGATCACATGTGGCTTCAGAGCAGCCCTGTTCCTTATAAATTTCCCCAACTGTGCGGATTTGTGTCGAATGCAGCCAGCTGTCTCCAACCCAAGCGGAGGAGCCTCGCACCCTCACAGGACCAGTGAGAGAGCAGGGCTCTTGGAGGAGGCGGACAGAGTCCTGAGCACAGAGGGAGGGTCCCGGTGCTGGGCTGAGACCCTGTGTCTTCCCAGCTGGTTGGAATGGCCTGGCAATGCTGCTGGGTGCACCAGGGGGCTGAGCCAATGGAGGGATGGAGGGAGGCGAGCCTGAGGCTCTGGCCTTGCTGGTGACCCAGCCGTGGTGCTCCAGGAACTATGACCAGAGGGACAATGCCACAGCAGCCTTGGAGGGAACTGCTGCTCCCGAGGGACTTGGGGAGCCAGCCTGGAGGAGGGAGCTGACCACACCTTGCTCACCCCCTTGTGCGGCGGCAGGGAGGGGCTCTCCCGGTCACTCTCTCTCCCAGAACACAGCCTGAGTGGGAGCCACCGGCCACTAGCCCAGCACGGGAAAGGCCTGGGCTGGTCTCAGAGGGAGAGGACCTCTGGTGTCAGGTCGGTCCCTGCTGGCTCAACAGAGATGCTGAAGCCTGGAGCTTGGTTCCATTCCTCACTCATTCATCCAGAGTTCTCCACACCCCTTCCCCATGGGCACCCCCACCTCTGCCCCACCCCACCACCTAGTGGTCCGAGCTGCCCACCGCATTTCATCCGAGCCCAGCCTGCACGCCACCAGCCAAACTCGACCAAGAACCAGAAAAACATGACACAAGATATCAAGGAAGAGAGTCAGTGAAAGTAAATTTCTTTTGCCCCTTGGAGTTTACTCTGGGGGCCAAGAAAACACGTGCCTGGTCTCGGAGAGTCCAGTCAGCCCGGAGCCAGAGCTGCAGCCGTCTGGGCCCAGACTGTCAGGGTGCAACTCAAATTACTCGCAATGCGAAGCTCTGGCAAGGAGAAGCGCTGGACAAGGGCACACAAGCCGTCAAGGAGGGAGCCGGCAGGACGGTAACACTGGTCTCACTTCTGGTTTAAGGACTGAAATTAATCTTAGCTCTGAACAGACTGTATCTAAGGATACAGTGAAGGATACGGGCCCAGCTTTCTCTCCTGATGGCCACCCCAGTGTCCCAGTGTGCTGGTCTGACTCGTCCCCCTGCCCTGAGATGGCGCCTGTGCACGTGCGAACCCTGGGTGTCCGTCTGTCTCAGCCTCCCAGTGGGGCTGGCGGCCGGTCTGTTCGCGTCAGTTCACACTGTGCGCGTTTCTGACGCTGTGGTGTCGTTGCCAGAGCTGATAGCCATGATTGCTCTTCTGTTTCAAGGCTTTTCTTGTCTTTTGTTTTCCCTACAAACTTTCAAATAAGCTTGCCTGTTCCAAAATGAAAGCAGTTGTATTTTTATTGGAAGTGCACCAAATGTGTAGGTTGGAGAGCTGGCAGCTCCTGCGAGGAGCCCGCCGTCCCAGGGGCGCGGCTCACCGTCCGCTTGCCCCGATGCTGCTCTTGTGTCTTGTCGTGGCTTTTTGCACGTTTCTCCCCGTCTGGATCTTGCACGCGTCTTGTTACTTTTATTCCTAGTATTTCTTCATTCCTGCTGCTGCTGAAACGGGGACTTCCCTTCCATCATGTTTTCTTCCTGGTTGCAGCTTACCTGCATGAAAACGACAGGTTCCCGTCCGTCAGTCCTGCGTCCTGCTGCCCGCCCGACAGTCCCCGTGCACTCCCCGTGCCTCTGGGACAGGCGGCCAGAGTTCAGTCCAGCTCGGGCCCGGTGCTTGGCCTCCGTGCCTCACTCCCGCGTCTGTAGAGTGGTGACAGCACCACACCTGCCTGGAGGAGGCGGGTGGGGGCCGGGTGAACTGCACGTGAAGCGCGGAGGCCCGTGAGGCGCTGGGCAGCGTGTGAGGGCTGCACCGGGCCCTGTAACACAGCGCGTGGCCAGTGCCCCGGGCGGCGGGCTCTGCCGCCGTGCTCGCGTCTGCTTCTCTCCCGTTCCCTGATGCCAGTCACTAGGACCACACGCCGGGGGGGGGGGGGGCCGTGGTGGCGCCCCTCCCCCGGCTTCACTCTCCCGGACCCCTCTCCTGTTTCCCCCGTAACCATGGCGCTGGCCTACGCGCTGAGATAGGTTGTGATTTTTTATATTAAAAAAGTATCCAAGGGGGAGGGCACAGCTCGGTGGTGGAGCACATGCTTAGCGGGCACGAGGTCCTGCGCTCAATCCCCAGCACCTCCGTTAAAAACAATAGTAAATAAATAAACCTAGTTGCCCGCCTCCAAAAGATAAAAAGTAGTGAAAACACTCCTATAAAGAATGGAATAAAGTCACCCGAGCATTTAAGTGCCCGTTTGCTCCTGTTTCGTAGCTTCTTCTCTTCGGTCGGTAACGGCTCTTGAATTTTGCTAAACGCTTTTTTAATTTCTCCTGATTTTCTCCTTGGAGCTATTCATACAATGAATTCTACTAATAGATGTCCTCCTGATGGACCTTCTCTGTGATAAATTAGTTCCTGTGCGCTCTCTCTGACATACAGGTGATTTAGATCAGTCACAAACATGTGAGATTCCATAAAACTTCCCTGTCAGAGCCACGGGAGTTTGGGCTTCTCCCAGGCAAGAAAGCACTGCAAGGAGCTGTGTCCCTGAGGATGAGACAGGCCAGTGAGCCATCACGTCTGTGGGAAACGTTCGCGATTTAGGCGGCGGACCCAGCAAGGACCCAGAAGACTGCTGAGGGGGGGTTCAGCCGCTGCCGCGGGGGCCGGGCCGTGGGCAGCGAGGAGGCGGCTCCCTGTGGTCGGCGTCCTGACACCAGGCTCTGATCTTCGGAAACCTTGTGGGGCTCTGGGGTCCATCTTGGCTGCAGCAGGGGCCCCCCACCAACCCCGACGCCTGGGCGGGGGCGGGGCCAGCACGCTCTGCTCCTCCTCAGGGACCCCCCACCCCCACCCCGGGAGCACAGGGGCTGCTGCTCACCTGGGGCCCGTCTCCCTGCGCCCCTTCGTGCTCCCTCCTGCGGCCAGGAGCCGGTGCCGCCGGGTGGGAGAGGAGGGGAAGGCGCTCAGCACGCAGGCCCCAAGGCCCGGAGAGCCCCAGCTTTCAAACTGTGTCAAACCAGCAGCCGAGCCCCCATCCAGTGAAAAACTCCAGGAGCGAAGCCAAGGGAACGGGAGCTGTGCCGATCGGCACCGCACCCCTCGCGCCCCCGCACCCCTCGCGCCCCTCCCCAGGGAGAACCAAGCAGCCCCAGCCAGGGAGGGTCCCGGCGTCGCCACCCCCACCCCGGGGCGGCCTTCCTGGACACAATTTAGGCACCGCTTTCCCGCTTCAGTTTCTGGACTACAATTAACAGGAAGAGGTGGCCTCCGTTTATGGGTAAAAATCTCTCCTCCGAGGGCCCTGCGTGTGTGCAGGTGGGATTTAAAGGAAGTTGTTTACAGAAGAGGCACCATGTTTTCTTAGGGATACTTGTGATTTGCAAGAAAAAGAAGTTTTCCAGATTGCACACTTAAGGTGGCAATGACTTGTGCAGTCCTGGTTTGGGGGGCACTGGCGAAGCTTGAACAGAAAAAGTCACTGATCTCTCCAGGGCATTCAACCTCAGAAGGAGAGCCTTCTGCGCCTGCAAGCTCCAGAGGAAGGTGAGCCCGAGTGGGAGGCGAGGCTGGTCACCTGGTGGTCAGCCTAGTGGTGGGAACTGGCAGCTCCCACTCGCTCCTTTCCCGGAGCCCCCAGGTTTCCCTCCGTGGTGGGGGGCGCTACCTCGGGGCCTCGGCTCTGGGACCGCCCCCTCCCAGGCGCCTGAGGGCCAGGAGCTGCCCAGCCGCACCTGCAGCTGCAGAAGTTCCCTGCCCGTGCCTTGCAGCCCACCGCAAAGGACAGAAGCACGTTTGTGGACAAAGTGGCTCTGGGTTCGGTTTCTAGAACTTTCCAAGCAGACGCTGAGCCTGTTAACAGTAAACACACCCATCCAGCTTGGAAGGAGTGATCGGAAAACGCTGTTGAATTATTTTGGCTTAGGGATCTAGCGTTTAATTTCAGTCCCAGATGTTAAGACGTGTTTAGAGTTCTTTATCGCCATGACGTTCAAAAATATATACTTTCTATCATAAAATATGAAACACACAGAAAACTTGAAAAAGTATGACAGAAAACTCCTGCAGTGTCATGCCAGGTTGGCTGGAGCCCTGCCTCTGCCTCCGCCTCCGAGTCTCCCTCCCCCAGGATGTGAGAGGAACTCGCGGCCCCTGACGCTGCTCCCTGGACCCTGCCAGCGGCAATCTCCTTTTCTCCTAGAGCAAGGGCGTCCTCTTGCACAGACACAGAAGCAGCTCATCTCCGCCAAGAGTGTGCACGTGAGCTCTCCCGGTTCCCTGTCCACAGGCACCACCCCCATCCCGTGACCCTGAGGGTGTCGCAAGCAGCCACGAATTCCTGGAGCGGATCCGTCTGGGCTCACACAGCACTTCGGCCCATGTTTCCTCGTCTTCTTCAGCCTGGAGCAGCTCTCCCAGTGTCTCCTCCAGATCACTGCCTCTTTAAATTTTTATTTTAAGCTTATCTACTCTAAGATCCACTCTCCGTGGTGCTCAGTTCTGTGAGTTTTGACAAGGGCACCGTCACTCAAGACTCACACTGGGTGGTCACCACACAGGCTCCTTCATGCCTCCCTCCTCTCCATCCACGGAGGCCACGATCTGTGCTCCACCTCGTAATTCTGTCTTTGCCAGAAAGTCATCTACAGGCCGACCTTGGAGGTACTGTGGGTCCGGTTCCAGACCACCGCAATAAACAAATGACACGATAAAGCGAGACAGGAATTTTCTGGTTTCCCAGGGCATCCAGAAGTTATGTTGACCCTAGACCTGGTCTATTAACTGTGCACCCACCAGCATTACTGAAACGAAGCAGGAGCCTGCGGGGCCTTCCCAGGAGCAGACTCCCACCTCCCAGTGTCCCCCGCATCTTGTCCGCAGAAAAGCCTCAGCCTTCCAGAACTTCCCCAAGCTCCAAAGGACGAATTTAATCAGAGATGAGGAAACGCAGGAACAAAGGAACAGTCAAGCAGGACCAAATAATCGTAGTTTAGCCATAAAACAAAGTCATGGACCATTAGCTCCTCTTCAGGGCTGGAGATGATGTCCTGAGCTGCACCCTTGGGCTGTTTTGCAGCTACTGAAACCCCAGTGGGGCAGTGGGGTTGGCTGCACGCCACCCACCAGCTCGCAAACCCCAGACCAACTGGAACCAGAAGCTGATGACTGCGAGTCCCAACAGCACGGCTCCCTCACCACCAGCCAGTCAGGGAAATGCGCACAAGCTGATCGCACAGCCTGCGGCCCCCTCCCTCACCGTCCTTAAAAACCCTTCCTCAAAAGCCGTTAGGGAGCTCGGGTCCTCTGAGCACGAGCTGCCCGTTCTCCTTGCTGGGCGCCTGCAGTAAACGCTGTGCTTCCTTCACCACCACCTGGTGTTGGTGGCTTTGCTGCCCAGCGGGTGAGCAGACCTGAGTCTTCAAGAAGTTTTTAGGTGGGAGGGTCTAGCTCAGGGGCAGAGCACGTGCTTAGCATGCATGAGGTCCTGGGTTCGATCCCCAGTACCTCCATTAAAATTTAAAAAAAGGTTTTAAGTGATATTTTTATGGTAAAATATACACAGCATAACGCTTATCATCTCAACCTTTTTTGGCTGAAGTATAGTCAGTTTACAATGTGGCGCTAGTATCTGGCGCAAGCATCACGTTTCAGTCATACCTGTACATGCATAAGTTCCTTTTCATGCTCTTTTTCATTGTAGGCTATTGCAAGGTGCTAAGTCTAGTTCCCTGTGCTGTACAGTAGGACCTTGTTCGTCTATTTTACATATAGTGGTCAGTATCTGCAAACCTCGAACTCCCAATTTATCCCTTCCCACCCCTTCCCCACTGATAACCATAAGTTGATCTTCCGCATCTCTAAGTCTGTTTCTGTTGTGTAAACAAGTCCATTTGTGTCTTTTTTTAAGATCCCACATGTAAGTGATGTAGTATTTTCCTTTGTCTGGTGACTTCACTTAGAATGATGATCTCCAGGTCCATCCATGTGGCTGCAAATGGCATGCCTTATTCTTTTTTATGACTGAGTAGTGTTCCATAGTGTGTATATACCACATATTCTTTATCCAGTCATCTGTCAGACCATCTCAACTGTCTTTAAGTGCTCAGCTCAGTGGCATTAAGCACATTCACACTGTTGTGTGCCCGTACACCATCCACATCTCCAGAACTTTCCATCCTCCCAAATTGAAACTCTGTCCCCACTAAACACTAAGTCCCCATCTGCCTCCCACAGCCCCCGGCCCCCACCGTCTGCTTCCTGTCTCTGTGGCCCCGACTCCTCCTGGTACCTCACAGAAATGGACCCAACTGTGTCTGTCCTCTATGCCTGGCTTGTGTCACTGAGCACCACGTCCTCCAGGCTCATCCACGAGGTGGTCTGTGTCAGAACCCCCTTCCTTCTGGGGCTACATGATAGTCCATCGTGTGGGCGGACCACGCTTTGTTTATCTTGTCACCCGTCCATGAACACTTGTCAATTTACACTATTTTCTTCCTGAAAAGGTAACACATGTACTTAGATTTTTAAACGTTCAGGTAAAACAAACGACACAGAGTGGAAAGAAAGTCTTCCCACCACATGGACCCCCGACCCTTGCAACAGGACTGTAAGACGCAAATGGGCCCAAGCCCATGCTGTCCGGCTCCTCCCGGCCCCTCCCTGGACTCCCAGCAGGTGTGGGCCTGGCCCTTATGCTGTCGCTGACCCTCAGGGGCAGGCTGGCTGCTTCCCGGCTGAAACCTGCACCGTGGGCCTGCGGAGGGGCTGCCGGGCGAGCAGCGGCCGCCCGCGGGTGCGTCTCCCAGGCCCCGGCGGAAGCCGACCTGCTCAGACTCTGGTCTGTGGACGAGGCTCGGCAGTTTACCAAGATCCTCCACTTCGTCCCATTATTTGTCTGGACTGACTCAGCCTTTCATTTCCTCTCGTCTGTGCTTATTTCCTTTTCTCGTTTTAAAATTCTGTGTTTCTTTCTCTGTCTGTTCTTCTCGCTGGAGTTACCAGTGTGTCTAGTTATTTTATTGCCTTTTTCCCCCAAAGATGTGCTTTTAGATTTTCTCACTGTTCTGTTACGTTTCTGTTTCGGTTGCTCCATGTTTATTTTTATTAATCCTTTCTTCTGTTGTAAGTTTCGTTTTCACACTTACCACCGTGGAAATCAGCCTCGTTCACATCCACCCGTCACCTTCGGTGAGGCAGGTGCTTTAAGACGCGCCTTCTTGAACATGTGGGTTAACCGTGTCCCAGCGGCTCTAGTGTTTTTCTTTATATATTATGTTCTAATTAGCCTGTCTCTGGAGCCTTGGTTCATTTGAAACCAGTGAATAGTGGAGAGTTTGGTGGGGGTTCCTTGTAGATTCTTTCCCCCTGTTTTCATTATTAATGGTTTTTTTTTTTTCAGTATTTTTGCACTTAAACTACAGAACGCAGTGTCTACATTTACTGAGGTTTTCTTTGTCTCCTTAAACACTCGAAGAGAAAAATGTACCCTTTTCTCAGGGTGAGGAATTCTCAGATAAAACCATTAATCTCCAAGGTCTGACGGGCCTAGAGACGTCGGTGCACGAGGTTTCCGTTGCTCTCGGGAGCGACACCACCACCTGGAGGCCTGCGGGGTCGCCGTCGGGGCCTCGGCCTGTTTTCTGCCTCCACTTGCCTTGGACTGAGGAGCGAATCAGAGCCTTTGTTGCTTTTGTGTTTCTGTCCTTCTTTTACTTGCTGTTTTGCTTCGTGCCCTTGGACGCTGTTCTCTGGTTCTTGTTCCTGCCTCCTTAGCGTGACCCCAGCCACCGTGACCTGCCCTCCCCTCCTGGTCTCGCCCTGTCCGTCCAGCCTCCACCACTTACCTCCTTCCAGCCATGCTTCCTATAGAAAGACACGCTTTCCCACACATCCTGCCGAGGCCGTGAATGGGAAGAGGAGGCCCTTACTGGGGGGTGGGGAGGTGCAGCCGAGCAGGACCCAGAGCTTGCTGCAGGGCCTCGGGCCCTGCCCAGTGGGCACCCCCGAGTGTCCTGGCCAGGACACCCTCAACTCCCCATCGGGGCTGATGTTGGAAAGGAGTTCTGGGGTCCCCAGCCCCACATGAGAATTACAGCCACTCCTGGTGAGAGAAGCGGCCACTGGGCAGAGCTGCCCGCTTGCTGTCAGCTGGAGCCACCTGGCCCCACCTGGCCCCACCTGGCCCCACCTGGCCCCCACCAGCCCCAGGCCTATGTCCCCATCCCCAGAACGCCCCTGCATGCAGACGAACAGCGTCCTCCTCTCCCCTCCACCCTCCCGGCTCCAGCTCTCTGCTCAGGGGGGGCGTGTGGAGGCCGCGTCCTCCCAGTGACATGCTGACCAGGGTCTCCTCACGGGTTCTAGCCCCTCGTGCCTCTGGTCATGAGGGTTTCAGTGCCAGTGGCTCTCGGTTGTGGACGTGCCGAGACCTGGCTGCTGTCACTGCGCAGAGAGGGGAGAGAAATTACGCGTGTGTACCTTCAGCTGTCTTTGTCGGCCCTGCATTCTTCCCCTTCGGCGCGAGTGGGGGCAGTGGGGGGGTGCCCTCTAGGACGGAGTTTCCAGGCGGCCCCGCCTCTGGGCTGGACGTGAACTGCCGACGGCAGCCCGCAGGCAGGAGCCTCCACAGCCCCGTGGCCTCAGAGCTGGGGTCACGCTCTGGTCCTGTCCCGCCTTGCAAGCCTGGGAGCAGGACGGGGACAGGGCATGGGGCACAGGGGCGGGGTGGGGGCGGGGCTCCTCCTTACAACAGGCATCCCAGCAGCAGGCACACCCTCTACGTGCCGACAGAGAGGAGGAGCTGGACCAGTGTCCCTGCTTGCCCGCCCGGATGAAGGCTCTGGGCCCCTCCACCCACGGGAGAGCATGGCCCACGGCCAGTGCTCGGCTGAATCCCTCGGACACGGGCCCTGAAGTGGAGCCGGGGGAAGCCTGGGAGGTCAGCCGCCCGCTGGCCCTGGGAGGAGGTGGCTGGGGTGGGCCGTGTGTCTCCTCTGAGGAACCAGTTAGGGGCCGCCCAGCCAGGACGCCCAGGAGCTCCCTCCCTACTCTGTGGGCACGTCTGCGGCCACCGCAGGGAGATGGGCCCTGCCACCCACAGCTTAGGTGTCCTTCCACTGCGTCCGACCTCACAGCTCAGCTCAGGGGCCGGGTAATGGACCGGGTGCAGGCCCTGTTGTCCGGCAAATCCTTCACTGAGTAAACTGGTGTGTGACAGCCTCCCCCAAACCCAGGCAGGCAGGGCCCCAGCTGAGGACTCGGGCCAGGGACAGGCCTTGGGGCCTGGCTCTCGTGGTCCTGTCACCCCACGGCCGCCACTCTCTGCCCTTGTGGCCATCTGGCCCTTCACGGGAAGGCTGTGCACGCCGCGCCCGCCCAGCTGTGTCAGGCCCCCCAAAGACAGGCAGTGAGGAAGGGCCCTGCCCCCTCCTGGAAGGCCCTCCCCGCATGCTGCCCTCCCCTGCCCCCTCCCAGCAGGTCCCACAGAGTGGGAAGGAGGCCGTGGGCTGGGGGGGGCGACGGGGGACACCGAGCCCCGTTCCTGCTCCAGCTGCTGCCAGAGGAAATCTGAACTAAGGCTCCCTCTGGGAAATGCTCTTAGTGAGAAAAACAAGCTGAATTATGACTAAATTAGCCCTTTCCCCAGCCATCTGTGCTCCTGGGGGTGGGCTCTGTCCCATCCTGAAGTGTTTTTAACAGACGAAGTTGGGCTCAGTGGACGCTTTGTCCGTCACCTGTCCCCATCCCGACGCTGGGTCGCGGGCCCCAGCTCTCATGTGGGGTGGGTGCTGTCCACGGATTCCAAGGGTCCTGGGACTGTCATCAAAGCACACGGCTGGGGCCCAAAGACGCTGCACATTTCCGTCCTGGTCCTGCTTACTCAGAGCCCGGCAGTGTGCGTGGCGTCGGGGCAGAGACGCCCTGCCCGGCGGCTCCGAGCTCCCTGGCGCCCTCGGTCCCCAAGCTGCCGCGCGGCTCAGAGGCGGAGTGTCTGCAGATGGACTGCCCGCCAGGAGCACGGCTCGGACTGTCCCTTTTCCCGTCACCCGGACGTTTTTGCTTCCATCTTCCCAGCCTCACACGGCAGCTCCTCTGCAGGCCGCATATGTGTGTCCCCAAGCCCTGGGCCCTCAGCCTCTGCCTGGAAGCAGCTCCTTCATCCACCCCTGCCCTCTGCAGGGACCCGGGCCCCCAGCTGCGCACCCCGGGGACGAGTTTGCTGCCGAGAGAGCCCACGCGCAGAGGACGGGAAGCACCCTGACGTCCTCGCGCTGCAGCCACCACGGCCAGTTGAGGGAGGTTCTCTCCTCACAGCCGGGGGTGGGGCTGGCCTGGGGAGGCCCAGGTGTGTGTGCAGCAGGGCCCGGGTGTCTCCAGAAAACCCTCACTCACAGGGCAGAAGCCCTGCAGCGCCTGTTGGTGGAGACTGGATTTTTACGTGAAAACTCACATTGGTAACTAATTGAAAAATTTTACCACCAGGCAGCGCCACCTGGGGGCTACGTCTCCCCGAGGAGGTCATGTGCCCCCTGGACACAGGGGCCTGAAAGCGTGGAGGTGGCTTCCGTCTACGCGAGGCGAGGCCAGGGGCCCACATCCTGGAGGTGGGGTCAGTGAGGAGGTGGGATGGGGCAGTGTGTGGCTGGAGGGTGGGAGCCCCACAGGCCGCGGTGTCCCCATGGGGGTGCCTTGGCCCGCCCCCCAACCCAGCAGGGCCTCTGGAGAACCACCGGGTTCTGGCCCGAGTCCGACTTCAGAAATGATGGCAGGGCAGCCCCGGGAGGACCAGGGAGGAGAGAACAGAGCAGCAGAGGAAGAGGGCCTGTTTCTTTCCCAAACGGCCCTGGTGGGTGTGGCTGGCCCGAGGTCTGGGGGCCCAGTCCAGGGTGGGTCGAGGAGGCTGGGACAGGGCCGCCACCTCCTTCTGGGCAGGCAGGGTGCCCGGCCTGGCCAAGCCACCCAGCTGCTCACGTGAGGCCTGGCTGGCGCTCTGACAGCAACTCTGGGGCAGGCAGAGGGGCGAGGCCCCGTGGGGCTCTGCACAAACCCTGCTGAGTCAGGCAGAGGCCGTTGTCTCGCTGCCTCCGGGAATGGCCACGGTGCTCAGCCGCACTGCCCACGGCTCACCCCCCACCCCGCTCCCGTGCCCACACCCATGGGGCCCCAAGTTGCAGACACTGGGCCCCGAGCGGCCCCCAGACAGGCAGCCCCTCCCTGCTTCCCTGTGTCCTGGAGTGTCTGCTCCTTATTACATGTGGGGCTCCTCCTGCTACATGAGGTGGGTGGGCGCTGTGTGGCATCCAGTGCTGACAGTGGCACCTGCAGCTCCTGTCCTGGGCTCAGACCTGACCCGGGGGCCACCACGTTGGGTCAGGCTCGTGTCCCGTCTCCAAGATTTCCGCAGAGCGGGCACTCTGTCTGCTTCCTGGGGGAAGATGAGGACCCCAGACCCACGATCTCGGGGACAGGCAGGGCCAGGGAGCCCGGCTCGCGGGAGGGAAGCTGAGCGGGTGGCGGCGGTTCCCTGGCCTTCTCCTGAGGATGGCGGGCAGTGCACCACGCGGGAGGAAACGTTTTCTGCCTCCGGTCTCCCCGAGGAAACCTGCCCTTGGCCGCAGGGCAGAGCCAGCTCCGAGCACAGAGGATGGCAGAGACCCGCAGGGCCCGCCGGGGTGCAGCCTGGCTCTGGTTCCCCGTTTGGGTGCCGGGCGCCCCAGCCATGCCGTCCGGCTCAGTGCGTTTCTAGTCAGTTCACAGAGCTGAGACAAGGATTCAACCAGTCCTGCAGTCCCAGGCCCGTCTGTGTTCCTTTCTCACCAGCTTTCCCGGCTCCATTAGTTCCTATTTACACCCTAAGGACCCCTCGGGAGGAGGTCCAGCCAGATGTGAAATTGGGCCTGACTGTCTGAAAGTTTGGCAAAAACCCAGCCACCCCGTCTCAGCTGCACAAGCTCACAGTGGGGCGGGAGCCGACGGCAGGAGGGAGGCCCCTGCCCTTGGTCTCCTGGGTGTGCATCTGACCTTCAGTAAACACGCAGTGAGGACCCGGAGGGAAAGCGTCACAGAACAGATAACCCGGGGAGAGGGCGGCCTGGAGGCAGGGCAGGGCCGGGCGGCAGGACGGGCTTCAGAGTCCGCCTGAGCAGGTCTTCTGCCCTGCAGCCCTCTCCGGGCCAGCCGGGGCCAAGTCCTGTTTCCAAGCAGCCCGTTAACTGAGAACCCGGAGCTGCCTTTGCTTTCTGGTGGGAAAGCAGGGGAGTCTGCTGGGAGAACACCTGGGTCGCGGTCAGAGCAACTGATGCTCCAGCCTGAGAGCCCTGCCCGCCGGGGAGGAGGGGCTGCCGGGGCCTCGGTGAAGGCACCAGCAACGCAGCTGAAAAAACGCTTACAGCCGCGGCCTGGAGCTGTAAAGAGGTCAGCCCCGCCTGGGGTCCACCGGGAAGGCGGAGCACAGCGAGACACCTGCTTCCGACACAAAGACCCCAGGGAAGCACAGGAGCCTAAGGACAAAACTGCACGGGGAGGCGGGACTGGAGTGGGGCCGGCGTCGGGTTAGGGTCCTCTGCCGGCAAGTTGCTCGCAGGGGACCACGGGCAGGCCTGGCTGTTAAGCACCACGTGTTCTCATGTTTGTAAGTGAGATTTCATTGTTTCTTTTCTATTGTCTAAACGTGTGTTTATTTTAAAAATCAGAAAACAGAGATGAGCACAAAGGAGAGAGGCTGAACTTCGCCCTCATGCAGAGACACCCCGGGCTTTGCCTTCTTTCCTTTTAAAAATATGTGAACTGGGAGGGGGGCTCCCGGAATTGCAGTGGGAGGAGCTCAGAGGAAGCCTGCCCTCGAAGAAGCACCCGGGGCCTGTCAGGATGAGCAGGGGCGGCCTTTCACTTAAGATGCATTTATTCCACAAAACCTACAGGGGCTTAGCAAGACCGCAGCCGCGGCGTTTGGGGAGGAGGGGGTGCACCCGCCCCGCTCTGGGTCGTGTAGAAGCCTTCCGGGGAGCTCGGCAGATCTGTGGCAATGCCCGTCTCCCGGGTCCTGGGGCGGAGGAGCCAGCATGGCCTCCGGGGCAGGGGCTGCCCGTCCCCCTACCCCATAGGTCCCACTGTACAGGGAGAATCCTGCCGGAGCAGCTGATGAAGTGAGGCCCTCCCCCAGCTTCCATTCCAAAGCCCAGAGGGTCTGCTATTCTGGACTTTATTTGGTCAGACTGGGAAGGGCCTGGGGGGCACAGCCAAAACCGAAGCGCACCCAGCTGGGGACAGCAGCTGGACACGGGGCCAAGCCAGGCAGGAGGCCTTGGTGAGTCATTGCCACTCCTGGTGGCCGTCGGGCTGTGCGCGAGCTTGGGGCTGTGCGCTTCCAGGGGCGAGCAGAGAGGGGGCTTCTGAGCGACGAGTCCCTGGCTGAACACAGGCCAACTGTGAACAGGGCCCCAAGTGTGACAGCAGCCTCCCAGCCACACGGACCCAGCAACCAAAGGCGGAGCTCTGCTGGCTGCTGGCTCGAGGGCTCGAAGCCAGGCTTAAAGAGGACAGCGGGGGGCGCAGACAGTGCCGCAGAGGGACAGGCTTCACTGACTCAGTCCGACCACGTCACTGAACAGACAAGGCGCTGGGCAGGGGGTGGAGTCAGTGTCCATGACCAAATGTCCAGTTTTCAACAAAAAATTATGATACGTGCACAGAAACAGAAAAATGTGGCCCACGGGGGACAGGAGGGCAGGCAGCAGAAACCCCCTGCCGGAGCCCCGGTGTGAACTTGGCGAAGTTTGACGGCAGTTGTTACAAAGCGGTTGAAAAGCAGGGTATTATATGCATACGTTCAAAGAGCTGAAGGAAACCGTGTTGAAGCTTCGAACAGTGAATATGAAGAGAGACGTGATCAGAAAGAGCCAAACGGGGGAGGGTGGAGCCCAGCGGTTCAGCACGCGCTGAGCGCCTCCATTAAAAATAAACAAATGAACCGAATTACCCCCAAAATAAAAATTAATTAACTAATTAAACATCAATAAAAGAACCAAGGATGTTAGGCTCGGTGTGGTGATCACTGCAATACACACAAATATCAGACCACCACACGGCACACCTGAAGCCAACACTGCGCCGCATCAGTGAGGCCTCAGAGACCAAGAACCTCCGGGTGGAGAATCTGGGGCTGAAAGGCGTCATAACTGAACTGAAAGGCTGACCGGAGGGTGCCCCGCAGGTCTGCGCCGACAGAGGGAAGAGCAGTGCGCCTGAGGCCTGATCAGATGAGATCATTTACCTCGAAGAACTGAAAGAACGGAGGCGGGTGGACAGAGACTCAGGGAGACGTGGGCACAGGTCCACGCACCGCCCTGTGCGTGACGGGAGCACCAGAAGGACGGGGGAGAAGTGGGAGAAACAGTCAAGGAAAATGGCTGGAAACTTAACAAGTTTGATGGAAAACACTGCTCTGCGTGTCCAAGAAGCCTCACAGATCCAAACAGGATAAACACAGACAGACCCACACGCAGACACATCGTGGTCAAGCCGTCGAGGCCTGACAGTTCGGACTTCAGTATTTTTAAACAAGGAAATACTTTCATTGTAAAACTAACCTGAGGCAGTGGAGGGCGGGGCTGCGTGGAGGGTCAGGAGCCTGATCCTTCAGGCAGTGGTCTGTCCTCGGTGCCACCCTGGGGGACAGGGCCCGTCTGTCCCCAGACGGGGGCTAGAGTGCCGTAATGACAATGTAGGTAGACTTCAGAAACGAGGAGGCTGTCTGGGCGCAGCAGCCATGTTCTGCAGAGGCCGGGATGGGGCGGGAGCCCCGGGAGAGAGAGAGAATTTAGAAAACAGTAGGAGAAAAATGACTGTCACTTGCAAGGGACCCCCAGCAGTACTGACAGTTGACTTCCCATCAGAAACAGAGGCAGACAAATGACATGTTCAACGTACAGAGAGTAAAACCTGTCAACCAAGAATCATACCCAGAAAAACTATCATTCAGAAATGAAGGTGAAAAGGATACTTGCAGGTAAACAAAAACTGAGAAAGTCTGTTGCTGGCAGACCTGCTGCACAAGCGATGCTAAAGGGATGTCTCTGAGCTAAAGGCGCCTGACCCCACACAGTAACTCAGGTCCACACACACACAGCCCAAGAGCACCCGTGAGCTAACTGCTTAGGTAGTTGTCCAGACAGCATCGCTGCACATTTACTCTCCTTTTCCCCGACGGACTTGAAAAGTGCTTGCAGAAAACAATGCCTATAACACTGTGTTCGTGAGCCTGTAGCTCCTGTGACCATGTGACCCTCGACACTAAGGTCCCCAGGGAGAGCGGAGGGACTGCCGCTGTGCTGGAGATGGCGACCCCTCAGATCACAGGAAGAAAGGAAGAGAATTAAAAGTGATCAACAGATGGGTTAGCACAAAAGCTCAGTGAACATCTATCTGCTCCCCTCACGGTCCTCCGGAGGCCGCGGGCACCCCACCCCCCGCTCACCTGCTCTGCCCTGGAAACCGCACCCGGGCTTTGCGTCCATCCTGTTGTCGCACACTCTGTTGCGTTTTACCCTCCCCACCACACACACACGTACTGCGGAATTTTGCACGTTTTAAACGCAGGTAAGTGGAGTCCTTCTGAATGCATTTTCTAGCATTTTCCAGTGACTGTGTGTGCGGCGGCTGACACTGTGGCCCAGGTGTTTTCATCACCAGACGGTGTTCCGGTCACTCGCCTGCTCTGCAGCTAGGAATCGGGGTTGTGTCCAATTCTGCTCGGTTTTTGCTGTTACGAAGTTCACTGATAGAAACGTCCCGGGGTCTCCACGCACAAGGTTTGTATTTCGTAGGAAACACTGGTATTTGGACAGCCTCCCCACAGCTAACGAAGACGGTCACGGCGGAGGCCACGCGGCCCTGCCTGGCTGCCCAGGGGAGGCCCTGCGGGGCGCACCTGCCGCAGGGAGCACCTGCCGTCGGGCGCTGCGTCTCGGCTGGGAGACTCCCGGGTGTGTGCCGGTGCAGTTGACTGGATCCTGGCAAGTCTCTTCCCAAAACCTCTGCCCCCATCAGAGGAGGGTAAGGGCTCTCTGGGATTAGGCGGTTCCTACGTGTCCTTCCCCTGTGGGTACAAATTCCTACTGTGGTTTTAGCTTGCAGTCCCCCGATTCCTGAATGGCTGGGCCTCCTCCCCAGGACGCCCGCTCCCGACTCCTGCTGGCTTCCCGCCGGCCCGTCTGCCGCTCTCATTACTGGCCGGGGTGGGGGGGGGTGGTCTTCAGCTGCTTGGAGGCCGACCATTTGTGGGTGAGTGTGCTGTGATCACATCCCCAGTTTGTGGTTTGCTCTGGAAATTTTCAGTGTCTTTTGATGTTTAACGTCAACGAGTCAAATTTATCGATCTCTCCTTGACGGCTTGTGAACTCTGTGTCTTGCTGGAGAAATTCCTCTCTCACCCGGAGTTCGGGTCTGTGTTGTCGGTATTTCCTCCCCCACAGCTTTCCGACAGCACGTGTGCCTGCGTCCTGGCCCTGGCCCCGCGCCGGCTGTGCGGTGGGGCCTCCCGTGCGGACACCCTGGTTTTCACGGACACGCGCATGTGCTTCCGGACGCAATCTCGTTAGCAACCACGGACGGCCCGCCATCCCGGGCCCTGGAGGCCGGAGCCCCTGGCTTCGGTGCCCTTCGTCCTGGTGAGGTCCGCGTGCATTACGAGGCAGGATGGTTAGCTTTGCCTTGACTCTTCAGACAGCTGTGGGGCTGAGTCTTCCTGTGCACAGTGAGTTTATCTCTTTTAGGTCTTCTGTAATCTCTCTTAGTCACACTTAAAATTTCCTTTATCTGATCCTCCACTGGTGCTGAATCTCTGGGTACTTGGTACACGGTGCTGCTGACTTAGAGGATGGTCTTACCGTCCTTTCTCTAGCTCCCTACACAGGGGCGTTTGTATCCTGTAGCTCTACCTAGTGCGGTGGTGGGGAGGCCCGGCCTCCTGGGGTGACGGGGCCAGGGTGCAGCCTGGCGGGCCCTCCCTGCTGCCTCTGGGCAGTTTCATTAGCATAATTCAAACTTGTCACAAGCGGGCTTTGAGGAACTTCTGTTCTCCAGCCCCGAGCAGCAACGTGGGAGGAAAGGCGAGGTCCGTGTGTGAGTGATGATGTCACAGAAGGCGTCTCCCGTGCTCCCCTCACTTTTCTCTGCGGACAAGCCTCCTCTGGCAGAAACACGGGCACAAGCCCCACGACCTGGGCTCCCAGGCCTGGACTGACAGCCTCCACCCAGATGCACGCGCGTGGATGGCAGGTGATGGGGCCACAAGACCAAGAAATACGCAACAGGGAAGTCCCCACCCTCCTTGGAGGGAATGGGAAGGGCGTCCAGACACCGTAGCCTGGACCACAGGTGGGCAGAGACCAGGGCGGACCTCCCCCGGCCTGCTGCGGGGCTCGCCGGGCTCCTGGCAGGGGCGGCCGGGGCCACAGCTGCCCTGAGCAGGCGAGTGGCTGTGGTCTTGCTGGTTCCTCGGAGGCCCTGCTCCCTCCGGACCTGCAAAGGTGGGGAGTCCTGTGGGGCTGGGCCCACATCTCCTGCGGGAGGAAATGACAGGATGAAGCCGCCAGGAGTGGCTCCCAGGCAAACACCACGAAGTCTGAGCAGGTTCCAGTCTTGAAAGCCCGTGGTCACTGCCCGGAGGGGCAGGTCTGGCCTCCACCTGCTGACCTGCCCCCTGCAGGGCTTGGACCCCAGGCAGGAGAAGACAAGCAGGTACCGCCCCCACCCCCACCCCCAGCCCTGCCTTGACCTGGAGGCCTTGCCAAGCTCCTGGAGAAGCGGTGTGAAGGAAGGGCCCCCCTGTGGCCACGACAGAAGCTCCCACCCTCCCCCTGGGCTGTGACTCTGGTCCTGGGCTGGCGGGGTCCCACCCAATGTTCTGGGTGCCTCCCGCCTTGGGGCTCGGGCACTGGATGAGACTGCGGTGTCCCTGCAGTCCAGGATCATGATGAGAGGTGACCAGGGGTGACTGGCACGGCCAGTGCCGCTCAGGCCCAGGCCCAGGCCCAGGCTGGGAACTCCTGGCACAGGGGCTGGAGGCAGGGAGCAGGGCCTGGCCGACTGACCAGGGCTAGGGGCTGACCCACACGTCCTCTGTGTCCCCGGGCTGAACCTGCTGACCGCTGGCCTGGGCCACATTACCACCGCCGCTGGTGGGGTGTGTCAGAAGGCCCCACTGCCTGAGGCCTGGGTGCACCTTCAGGGCAACGCTGGCCCAACCATGCTGCATCTCTGGCAGGTTCGGTGCGTGGGGGCAATCGGGGGTCACACAAGTCTCCTGTCCCCAGTGGAACCCTGGACCTGCCTCCGTATGTCCGGGGCGTGGTTGGACCCAGGAATCCCTCTCTGTTCCAGGGCTGTCCCTCCCCCGGGCCGGACCGTCCTGCACGAGGGCCCTGACGAGCAGCAGAGGGCGCCCCAGGCCCTCCACACTCTCCCCATCCCAACCAGACCACCAGTACTGTCTCGCCAGTCACTTCCAGCTCAGAGATGTCAGGCGGGTGTGTGTGTGTGTGGGGGGGTGAGCCGCAGGCTGAGGCCCAAGCTGGGCTGACCCTCTCTGGGTGGAGCAGAACCAGGGGCGTCCTGCAAGCTTGACCCCTCCCACCCACTGCCCACCCTCTGTCCAGCTGCCCTTCTGTGTCCCCCAGAAGCTCGGCCTCAGTCTCCACACTGGGCTGGACGGCTCCAGGGGGCTGTGGGTCCCCAGGGATGGGGGCTGAGTCCTGGGGCTGGGGTCCTGGAACCCGCCTGCCATGCTCACTTGGAGACCCCCGTCCAAGTGCTGCTTCCTGAGCCCATGTCACCCCCTCTCAGCGCAGGGCTGGCCTGACCCCAGGCTAGAACCCCAGACAGGGCACCCGGCCCGACCGGAGGAGGGACTTCCTGTCCACGGCCTCCTGGGAGGGGTCCTGGGCCTGGAGGGAGTGAAGGGACCACAGACAGAAGCCTCCTCTGCTCTGAAACAGCTTCCGACCTGGGTGCTTGTTTCCACGGGTACGAGCCCCAGGTCCACGGACACCCCTCGGTCCTGGTCCTGAAGCCCCGGGTCTCGGCCTCCCTGCATCTCCCCTCACCTTTGGGAGGGGCCTCCCTCTTGGTCTCCCCCCCGGGGGGACCCCAGACCCACGCCCTCCTGCGGCCCAGGAGGGACAAACAACCAGGTGCCTCCCTGCCTCACGCAGGGCCCACGGGGCAGAGAGAAGTGCTTCTTCAGAATAATGTCAAACTGCCGGTACCCGGAGACCCTCTTCCCTGGAGCAGCAGCGTTCTGTCCTCACACACACTCTCTCCGGGGCTTGACTGGACGGCTGGAGGCCAAGCAGGCCCCCGGCGAGCTCCCGAGAACCCCAGAGGTTCACCCCAGCGCACATCTGCCCCTCCCTGGCACCTCGTCCACAGTTGTGACACGAAAGTGGGGAAAACAGAAAGAACGTGGCTTCCAGGCTCAGGAGGGCGGGTCCACTTGGCCTCGCCAGGGACACCACTGCCACTGTCTCTCCTCCAGCTCCCACCCCCGCGCACGTGTCTGGGTTCCTCTGGACAGTCTGACACACAGAGCTTCCGGAGCTGATGTGCTTGGACTGAGGTCACACGGCCAGGAGGGGACAGGGCAGGACCTGACCCAGTCCGACCATCCCTGCTTTCCTGGGCACTGGGTCTCAGGGTACACTGGGCAGGATGTCAGGAGCCTTCCAGAGCCATGGCATGGTCAGGTTGAGGGACAGAGGGTCTGAGTGGTCCCCTGCAGATGCCATGGTTCTGGAGACTGTCAGGGAAGGAAGGCGCTGGGCGACCTGGGACTGAGGTCACTCGGAGCCTGGCCAGCGAGGAGAAGCACTTCCTCTTCTCTTGGAGTCCAGCAGCCTGGAGGGCTGTCCGCAGCAGGTCGGGGGCTGCTGGTCAGTGAGGGGCCCCGGCCCACCCTCTCCCTCTTCCCTGCCAACGGGCTTTGTTAAGCCCCTGAGTGGCTGGCGTGGACAGGCCTGTGGCCGAGCCTGTCATGTGTCCACCACCGTGGGGCTGACGCACGTCATCTCGGGGGCCTCGGCCCGACCCTAGTGCTCCCATCGGCCCCCAGTGCCCCTTGTGGAAGCTGGGGGAGATGGAGTACCCTGCAGGTACTGCCCAGAGCCCGCCAGCTTAGCGGGCAGCCCTGTGGGGCAGGTCCCAGCCCACGTCACCTCCTCTGGGGTAAGAGAGGTGGCTGCAGGGACCTGTGAGGGTGAGCAGGCAGGGGGTGCGGCCTCCAGACCGGGGGTCCCACACGACCCTCACAGCCCTCTGGAGCCTCGCCACACCACCTGAGGGGCCTGGACCCACGGCCAGCGCCCACTGCGCCCCGCCTGGGGACCCCCCGGCCCCAAGGGTCCACGGGCAGGAAATGACTCTTGTTTGCAGGAATGCTCTGGCCACCTCCGTGGGCGGGCGGGGCCCCTGGGGGCCCTGCTGGGTGGGCTCTGGGGCCCCAGTGGTGGGCAGAGGGCCACCACTGCCTGGGAAGCCCCTTCCCCCAGGGTCCCAGCTGGGCCTCCCACAGCTCCCAGTTTCCTGTAAATCTGCACTGTCTCTGAGGAGGGCAGCCAAGCTTCTCCCAGCCCCGGACAGCCATTAAAGACATTTTACTGCCAGATGTTTTGCTTTTTCCATAGAACCAGAGGCCAGCGTGAGGTGGCAGGGAGAGATTAACCCCCACAGACCCACAGCCCAGCCCGGGGCACCCCAACCCGACCTGTGCTCGGGGCCCTGGTGCCGGCCCTGCCCCTCCCCGCCCACTCGGAGAACAGAGGCACCTTCTCTTTACAAAGGCGGTGGTGGGGGGTGGGGGGCGTGGGGGGGCTCCCTCCCTAAGGACAAGATGCGTCCCCAGCCCAGGACCCCGGGGATTTTGTGAATCAGAAAGTCTGACCAGCCTCTGAGGGGGTGTGGGGAGCCGCCCCCAGACGCCAGCCTGGCCCCCACACGGTCACAAACGCAATGTATGTAGGGAGGTGGGGGCGGGGGCGCCGACCCTCAAGCCTCAGGGTCAATGGTTATCAGAGGGGCAGCAGCCGCCCAGACACCGGGGTCAGCTCACGCAGGGCCTCACAGGCAGCCTAGGCCAGAAGACTCCCCTCCCCCTCTCCCCTCCCCCCTCCCTCCTCTCCCCTCCCCCTCTCTCCTCCCTCCCTCCTTCCTTTTTCAGTTTCTTTCACACTCTGGAGTTTGCAACCGCAGCCTCTATGTCCAAATCCAAACAGAGTAAGAGTCCCGGTTCTCCAGTAACAGGACAGAGCAAGTCAGGCCAGTGTGCGTGTGTCCAGGAGGCAGCCCAGACAGACTGCCGGGAGGGGTCTCCTGCTGTCCCTGGGGAGGGGGCGGCCCGGGGACAGCGTCTCAGCACAGTTTCACGGGAAGTAACACAGGCATGCGGGACCAGCTAACAGGGCAGCACGAAGAGGGCCACACACACGTGAGGCTGAGCCCCCACCCCGGCCCAGTCCCTCCAGTGACGCACCAGCCAGGAGCCCTGGGCGGTCTGCACAGAAGGACTCGGCTGCCGGGCCCGGGGCCCCCTCGCCAGGCCTGCACATCCAGCTGGGCTCACGGCAGCCTGGTGGACCTCAGACAGCTGTGTGGCCCTGTAACTTACTGAACAACCCCTATTGTTGAGTCGCTGGGGTGTTACCACATTTTTTCAATTAAAATACCATGCATTTTGGTGTAGTTTTTGCAGATCAGTCTGCAGGATGCACTTCTGGCCATGAACTTGCTCTAATCCACACTCCCTGCCGCGTGCCCCGCCCGCCCCCGCCGGCAGCATTTAGCGGGGACTTTGCAGTGTTGCCAGTCTGAGGGCGGAGGGCCTCCATCTGAGGGCGGCCGGCACGTGTGCACTTCCGTGGGGACTGCCTTTCCCACCTGGCCTCTTCTTCTGTAGTTTTTTGCCTTCTTGTGGCCGACTGGTGCCAAGGTGTTTGTCACTCAGGACCTGGGTCACCACCTGAGGGGCCCCACCTGCAGGACAGGGTGACTCAGATGTCCCACATGCCCAGCGCTGTGCCCCTGGGCAGCCAGCATGGCCATGACCACCTCTCAGCACCTAGGGGAGGCGCCCCCCCACCCCCGCACTGCATCCGACCACCAGCTGCTTCCCATCCGGCTGACTCATCTCAGTCAGCAAACAGAGGCTGGCAGACAGGGCCGCCCGATGCTAAGTGCCCGGGGCCAGACCACTGGACCCCTCAGCCACACTGGTCAGGAGAGGGGCTCTCACGGGGACCAGGACAGGAGGGAGAGGCTGGTCCACACTGAGGGCAGGGACAGGAGCCCAGGACAGAGCCCACTGCCCGGGGCCTGGGCAGTCTGGCATCCCCACCCGCTCCGACGTCCGCATGGCCACACTGCCATGGAAACCACATGTGTAACTGTGGAAAACACTGTCCTCAGTGAATCATGTCCTAAGTTGGGAGGGAAGTTCCCCTGATGGCTGAGGCGTTCAGAAGAAATCAAAAAGGGTTTTGTTCAACAAACGCTAAGAGGGTTTGTATCTCCGGTGTTTGTGAATGAAGGCGGCTTTCCATCACCCACGCCCTGGGAAGGAGCGGGCCCTTCTGGAAGCACTGCCACCATCACTGCAGGGGCACGCCCTCTGACACACCCCATGTCCCCCGTCCGCTGGGCCCCTCTTGTCTAGAAAGTTCCATCAGGTGGAGTTTTCAGAGCCCACGGGGGACGACTCACCCTGGTGGGTCCGAGCTGCCCTGGGTGGGGCTGGGAGGTGATGGCCAGCGGCCAGCAGCCAGCGGCCAGCGGCCTGGGTCTGTCTCCACCGGTCACTCATTGGCAGCGTGACTACCTCACGATGACCCGTTGTTTCCCCATCTGGACGATGGGGACAAGCTCTGCCCACCTGACCCCGATTCTGAGGAAGTGTGGGACTGGGAAACATAGGGAAAAGTGCTTTGTGCCCTGAAAAATCATGTTTGCAGTTATACGTGGACAGTTTTTCCCAGGAAGTGCCGTTTCCAACCACAGAATCAGCACTCTGCAAGGCGGACTTTGCCCCCAAGGGCAGCACCATTCAAGCGGTCTGCCGACCACGGGCCTGGGGACACTCACTCCAGGACGGAGACTGAGGGCCACCCTCTCTGATTCCATCTATGCGGCCACTTCAAACCCAGGGTCCTCACCATAGCATGGCCTCTCCAGCAAAGGGGGCCACACCCTGGCCCTGGGCCTGCTCAGTGGGCAGGTGAACCGGTCAGGTGGGTCCAGGGAGGACCAGCTCCAACCACAGCTCCAGGCCCCTGGGTCAAAGCCAGGTCTGCTGGTTGGCTGTGCTGTGGACGGGGTGCCTGGGTGGTGGGCAGCATGGGGTCCCTCTGCCGGTGGAGAGGAGGGGACGAGGGGCACTCTGCCTGCGGGAGGAACACCCACCCTCACCTCTACAGGGGGACTGGTTCTACCCGGGAAGCAGAGGTGGGGAGGCTGGGCAGCTGCCCAGCTTGCAGCCTGCAGGGCACGTCTGGGCCCTCCACGTGCCCAGGCTAGGGGACGTCACCCAGCAGGGGCTTCACCTTCAAGTACCCTGGCCTGGAGACCCAAGCGGGAAGGGGGTCTGCTCTCACCTCCTCGCCCCTGCGACTACCCTCACCCCCCCAATAAAGGCCTCAGTCGTTACCCCTCTGTCTTTCCTGGATTGTCTTTGGGACCCTGACCCCTGGCTGGGGGGGACTGTCAGTCCCCCCCAAAAGCCCAAACTGCAGGGGGTGACCCAGGCCGAGGAGCAGGTGGGGGGAACGCGCCTGGGCCTCCGTGCACAGCCGTGGCCCTGACTGTGGCCGGAGGAGCTGCAGGAGCACCCTCACCCCCGCCCCCGCCCAGGGCCCCACACTTGTTGCTGGAAGGGGGGGCGGAGCAGGGAGGGGGAGGAGAAAAGGAGTTTTTTAAAGCAGGAAGGCCCTGCCGGCAGGCTGTGGCGAGGAGGTCTGCGGGGTGGAGGGGGCGCTGTTGCTCTGCGGAGGGGGAAGCGGGGGAGGGGAGACGGGGGAGGGAGGGCTGACTGTGCCCCGCCCCCCAGCAGGCCTCTCCTGGCTGCTCCCAGTGGACGAGGGCAGCTTCCCCTGAAATATTCTTTCCTTCTAACTTCCACGCACCTCTGGGTTTTTCAGCCCCCAGGCAGCGGCACAGGGTCCGTCTGGAGAAGTGCTCCTTTCCCTGCACTGCGTCTGGGGACACCTGGTGCCACAGGGGTCAGGAGGTGCAGGACGTGTGGGGGCTCCTGCCAGGGCCCCAGGCTCCTGAGCTCTGGGGAGTGGCCTGCGGGCCTCCTGCTACCACGGGGCACAGACACCCTGCAGGCCGTCCGTGAGCACCTGGGGCAGGTGACGTGCGCTTCCCTGAAACAGGCGCCCAGCACGGGCAGGGGGTACAGAGACAGGCGGGGGCCTCTCCCCATCACCAGCCCCTTCCTGCAGGGCCTGGGGCAGCCCTGGCTCCCGGGCTTCCTGGACCCCCAGCACATCTCCTCGCCCCACCTCCAGGGCCCTGACTCCTCCTTACCTGCCTGGCCCGTGTCACCTGGGGGTCGGGTCAAACCTGCAGTAGCCCTGCTACCTGGCCCCTGCCCCTGTCAAGATCCCGCACCCCCCCCTGCCTGTCCCTGTGGACCTCCGCCCACCTCTCACCTCTCATCTCCCAGCCTCCGGGGCTGAGCATCTCCGTGCGGCCCCCACCCTGGCCCCCAGCACCTGGGCGTTGTGCGCCCCCCGGCACTCCCCCTCCTGGGGCCGGCGGTGCTATGGGGAAGGCCAGCTCCCCAGAGGCCGCTCTGGGACCTCAGAAGAGTGGCGCCCCGGTCCCCAGGAGTGGTCATGGGAAGAGGAAAAGGTCCATTCTCCCTCCCACGAGCAGAGGGGCCGCAGAGCCCCGCACCCCACTCACACCCCCACTGCGGCCACTGGCCCTGGGGGCAGCTGTGCCATCTGCCGGGCCCCACAGCACTGCAGGCGTGGATGTGCTGCCTGGACTCTGGGTGTGGGGATGTGGACGCTGTGCCCGAGGCCACCCCACCTCTCGGGACGACCTTGCCCCTATGCCGCAGCCCGGAAGGGTGGGTGTCCCTGTGCCCCGCTTCTCCCTGGGCACAGACGTCCAGCAGGGTTTGCAAACTGTCACACGGCAAGGATCTCCACGGGGTGGGGTGGGGGCCAGCCGGCCAGAGGTCCGGGCACATCCATCCCCGTCTCTTCCCATTTCACAGACGAGGTGTCAGTCACCTCCCCGGGGCAGGAGCCCTGCAGCCGGCTGGCCCTTGCTGCCAGAGTCTCACGGTTCCTGGTTTCACACACATATTCTGATTTCTTCCCCAAAACCTGCAAGAACATTAGAGTTGCTGTCTTTGCAAGTCAAAGAGCTCAGGCTTGGAGAGGCCAGGTGAGCAGTGACAGCCTTGCCCCAGGCAGAGCCCCTTTGAATTGGAAGCTGGGGCCACTGCACCGAACCCCGAAGCAGCACCCACAGCCTGACTTACGTGGAACCAGCGGTGAGACCACCCCCGCCGTTAGCTCACAGAAGTGTCAAAACGCAGGGAAGAAACCCTAAAAGTCATTGAGGGGGCGATTCCTGAAGGGTTCCCAGAACTTCTTTGTCATGGTTGTAGATTTTTGCATGTTTTAAACCATAAAACATTTCAGCTGATACTGAGCTTCGGCTCTTGAAAGATCTAGAACCTTCCCTGGGGCCAGGAGTCCACATTCTGAGCCCACCCCCACCCCGGGCCCCGGTCTGGGGTCCCCACACCCGTCCTCAGAACCTGGGCCTCCCCTCCTCTCTGTGTCTCTGTCTGTCTGTCTCTCTGTATTTGCACAAAACAAAGGTACGTGCAGTTATCTGCTGACTGTTTTCCCACAGTAAAAAATGAAACATCTTTCGTAAAAACGTATTTGACCAAACTGTGAAGAGAGAGTTACATGAAAACTTGGAAGTTAGACAGAGCGACGGATTTGAAACGACTTGTAGAACCTGGCTAGTGTGGGGACAGGGATGGATTCCCCACGGAGGTTAGAAACGACCACGCAGTGCCTCGGAGAAAGCCCTGGTGGGCCGCACGTCCTCCTCCAGACGTCTGAAACTCAGCCAGCACGGGAACTGCGAGCAAGCAGAAGTCCCCACAAGCCCGGGAAGTAAGTCAGTTAGCCCAGCGGCGTCCTGGGCTCAGAGCGGCTCCCGGAGGCTGAGTGACTCACCCGGGCTGGAGAGACCCCCGCCCTCTCCAGGGCCCACCCAGCTCCTCCTTCTCGCCCGCCCCTCCCCTCCTGGGCTGAAACTCCGGAGGCGCCGGAGAGCAGAGAGGACTTCTCCCTCCGGTCACCGGTCACTGCCAGCCCACCCTGCCCTGCCCCTGCTCCACGGTGACACGCAGGCCGGAGACATGAGGCTGCTCCGAGCTCTGCTCCCGCTGCTGCTGCAGGCCTCCTGGGCCACCGCACAGGACGACCCGGCGGCCGCCAGGGCCATCGCCTTCCAAGGTGAGCGGACTTGCGGGCTCTGCCGGGAGAGGCAGGCCCAGACCAGAGGCATCCAGGCACGATGGACGGTGGGACCTTGGCCCCTTCCCCAGCGTGAGAGCTGAGGTGGGGGCCCAGCTCCGGGGGCACCCCCAGTGAGGGCCCTGGGCTCGGGCTGCCCCGAGGCCGAGGCCGAGGGATGAGGGACGTGAGGCTGGGGAGTCAGGAGGGAGGATGAGGGGGTGAACCTCGTCCGGCCTCAGCCTCCAGCACTCCCCGCGGGCGGGTGCTGCCCCATCTCTGCCTCAGTCAGTTCCTTTTGCTTCCTGCCCGGTTCTTCTGAAGGTCGTGCCCCTGTAGTTTTAAATTCAACCTGGAAACGAGGTGGCCGGGTGGGCTCCCCGCCCCCCGGGAGGGATGGGGCTCTGACTCAAGCCGGCAGGATTCTCAGACTGCCGCCTGTTTGTGTGCTGTGTGCTCCGCGCGGGGGGTGGCCGGGCCACGGCTCACCTGCCAGGAGATGGCTGGAGGGGGGCTCACCTGGGGCAGGTGAGTGCAGGGCGTGAGCTACAGGGCCCCTCCTCCCGTCCCCGCCCAGACTGCCCCGTGGACCTGTTCTTCGTGCTGGACACTTCCGAGAGTGTGGCCTTGAGGCTGAAGCCCTACGGGGCCCTGGTGGACAAAGTCAAGGCCTTCACCAAGCGCTTCATCGACAACCTGAATGACAGGTGGGACCTCGGCCTCCCCCTGCCTTTCTCTGAGCCTCTCCGTGGGGGGCCGCTGGGCCCGGGGGCGGCCGGCCTGGTGTCGCCCCTGCCATGGCCCAGAGGCAGAGCTGGGCCTTGATGTCCCCACCTGAGACAGGCGGCATTGGCCTGGCCACACAAGTCCCCCCTGCCCCAAGTCTGTGTGGTTCAGATGGGCCAGAAGGAGGCTGGATTTGAGATGGTGCAGGCCGGACAGCCAGGAGGTCTGAGGGGACAGCGCTGCCACATGGGGCTCCCAGCCCCCCAGCTGCCCACCTCACACAGTGAGTGAGTTTGGGGAGCTGGCTGGGGCCCTATGGCTCTGCCCAGTGCCTGGAGAGGGCATCCCCGCCAACTGCCTGGACGTGGACTGCTGCCTACATGGACGGTCAGAGCCTACTTGCTAGACTCAAGGCCCAGTGTCCCCTGTGTCTGGCGTCCTGGTCAAAGGGGCTGCCAGCCTGCTTCTGGGTTTGGAGGTGACACTCTCCATCCACTCACTCACTCGTTCATAGTGGGGAAGTCCCAGGCAGCTGGTGTGGCCGAGGACAGGTCACGACTGTGGAAGGGGGTCAGAGCTGTGGGGGAGGGGCTTGGGTCAGAGCCAGGCTCCTCCCCTGTCCCCTCACCTGTGCAGGGCCCACCCTGTGTCCCACCCTGTCCCTGCTGACCTACTGACCCACTGACTGCTGACCCAGGCCCTGAGACTCCCACCCACTGGAAAGGGCCACAGGGACAAAGGGCGGGGTCTGCTCAGAGCAGGGCACTGTAAGGCCTGAAACCCTAACCTCCCAAGATGCCCGGGGCCATGAGGCCAAGCAGGGAGGGCCCGGGTTGGGGAGGGACGCACCTCGAGGAGGGAATGTTGGGGCAGTCAGTGTGGCCCGGCGTCCCCTGGGCTCTGGCCCCGTGCCTCAGTCTCCCCACCTGTGAGCTGGGTGGGCTCCTCTTGCTGCTCATGCTGTTGGCTCCATGCAGGGGCCTCAGACACCCCTGCTGCTGGGCTGGCGGGCCTTGGCCACCCCCCCCCCCAGGTGCACGGGGCAGAGAGAGGAGGCCGCTCAGATCCAGGGGCCCTCACCAGCAGGACTCCTCCTGCCCTGTCACCAGCCCCACTGCTGTCCATGCAGGGTCTGTCCCCAACCCCCGTGGCCCTGGAGCAGGGTCCCAACACACACACGCCTCGTCTGAGATCCTGAGGACCAGGGGACGTGGTGGTCACTGACTGGCCAGGGCCTGGCCCTCCTGACCACCTGCAGCCCCCTCTGTGTGTGGCCCCGGGAGCCAGGACCCAGCGTCTCAGGGCCGTGCGGGAAGCCCAGCCCTGGGCGGGTCTCCACCGGTGCCCTCGGGCGGCCAGCTGGCAGGAGGGGAGGTGGCCTGGGGCGGGGGAGGCCCTGCTCACCTGCCCGCACTCGCAGGTACTACCGCTGTGACCGCAACCTGGTGTGGAACGCCGGCGCGCTGCACTACAGCGACGAGGTGGAGATCATCCAAGGGCTCACACGCATGCCCAGCGGCCGCGACGCGCTCAAGAGCAGCGTGGACTCGGTCAAGTACTTCGGCAAGGGCACCTACACGGACTGCGCCATCAAGAAGGGGCTGGAGGAGCTGCTGGTGGGGTGAGCGCCTCGTCACCCGCCCCGCCGCCCACCCTGTTCCCGGCTGCCACCTGTGCCTTGCCTCCGTCCTCGCCCGTGGCTCCTGCCGAGGGGGTGGCTAGGCCCAGTCCCTCAGAGGCTGCTGCACCTTCCTGACCTCCTGGACAGCCAAACCCGCCAGGCCCCAGGGCCACTCGCTGCCAAGCCAGGCTCCAGCGCCCAAAAGCCCCAGGGACAGTCCAAGTGGCCGAGGGGGTCGTGCTGGTGACCACCGCCCAGGGCTGCCAAGGTCACTCTCTGACCCTCTCTCAAACTGTCCGCTGTCCCCTCAACCACTGAAGGCAGTGAGCCCACGAGGTTATTTTCTGCTTTAGTAGCTGTCTCTATGACCCACTCTATAGCCAGGTCCACAGAGAGAAACAGGAAACTCCGCTTTGAGAAAAACCCTGGGTCGGCATCTCCCTCGGGGTTTCCAGCCCCTGCCCATCACCGCCAGTCTCGGGGTCTTAGCTCCGTGGTTCCAAGCGGCCCTGAGCTGTTGGGTCAACAGCTGCCTGAGGGGCCCAGGCTGGGTGGTCTCACCTGCCCCACCTGTGCAGGGGCTCCCACCTGAAGGAGAACAAGTACCTGATCGTGGTGACCGACGGGCACCCCCTGGAGGGCTACAAGGAGCCGTGTGGGGGCCTGGAGGACGCCGTGAATGAGGCCAAGCACCTGGGCATCAAAGTCTTTTCCGTGGCCATCACGCCTGACCACCTGGTAGGGCCCCACGCGGCCTGCAGTGGAGAAAGGGAGGGGCTCCCGGGGACCGGGGGGCGGGGAGCAGAGACGGGGTGGGGCCTGGCTCCCACCATCGCTGACCGCCCTCGTTCTGGTCACAACCGCACCAGGAGCCACGCCTGAGCATCATCGCCACGGACCACACGTACCGGCGCAACTTCACGGCGGCTGACTGGGGGCAGAGCCGCGACGCGGAGGAAGTCATCAGCCAGACCATCGACACCATCACAGACATGATTGTGAGCGTGGCCTGCCCGCCCCGCCCGCCCCACTGGGTCCAGGACGCGGGAACTCCTGTGCCTGGGACTTGAAGTTAAACCGACTTTTCCCTTTCGATTTTCAGAAAAATAATGTGGAACAAGTGGTGAGAATCCCCCTCCCCCCCGCCCGAGGGGTCTCTGGTGCCCTTCCCCCCCCCCCGCCCGAGAGGTCTCTGGTGTCCTCCCCCTCCCGCCCCTCCTGCCCGGGGGGTCTCTGGTGCCCGTTCCTCCGCCGAGCAGGCTGAGCGTGGGCGGCCATGTGGCCGTGCTGGGCTTTCTGACGTGTCCCTCTGTCCCTTCTCCGCAGTGCTGCTCCTTCGAGTGCCAGGTGAGTGTGGCTCCCCACCTGCCCCAGGCCGCCTGGACGTTGTCTCGCACTGACTGTTCTCTTGTGTCTTGCAGCCCGCCAGAGGACCTCCTGGACCGCGAGGCGACTCTGGGTACGAGGTGAGTGGCTGTGGTAGCCCCACACCCGCACTTACCTCTGGGAGCTGGGGGAACCTGGGAGAAACGTCCCCGTAGCCTGGCGCCAGGTGTCAGGGACATGGCTGGACCCCAGGCAGCCGTCCTGAGCACCCACCGCACCCACCCACCCGCCTGCACCGAGCTCGGGAGAGAGTCTGGGTGCGGTAACCCCACGGCCCATGTGGTGGCCTCAGGCTGGTGTGGGGTGGGATCCACTGCACTGGCCTCCTCTCTGTGTTGGAGGGACTGGCCTTTCTGGAGTGAGTGTCCCCTAAGCTTTGCCACTGAAGGTGGCCCTCCTGTGCGACAGCGTGAACGGCGGAGATTCTGGAGATCAGGCTTAGTTAACAACACACACAGCCAGGGAGCTTGCTCGTGCAAGTCAGATTTCTGGCTTCTCCTAAAAAGTGTCAGGTCCAGGGGCTCTGGAGCCACGTGGCCACCAACCATGGGACTGAGTACCAGCCCCGCCCCTGGGGGCTTCTGTGCCCCATCCAGCCCACCTGCCTGTGCCTCCCCTGGAGCCCAAGGCGGCGGCAGGAATGGGCAGAGAAAAGAGATTCAGGGGCCAGCCCCGCTGGGGGGCAGTCTGGCCGGCGCCCACAGCCCCAGGTCTGGCGGGCTGTGTGGAAGGGGACACATGGACCTGACCAGGCCGACCCCAGGATGGGTGACAGGAAAGGTGTCTGAAAACCACATGAACTGAAGACTGGATGGAATATCTTTTCAAACCGTTTTCATGAACAAGTAGGGGGTGCCTTTCACTAGCTTTTTAGAAATAAATGGGACTTGTCCTCTGAACTTATCTGCTCTGTGTCGCAGGGAGAGCGCGGGAAGCCGGGTCTCCCAGGAGAGAAAGGAGAAGCCGGAGACCCCGTGAGTGCCGAGCGCCTGACGCGGGAGGGGAGGGGGCGCTGAGAAGCCCGAGGCTGGGGAACCCAGCTGCAGAACTGTCCAGAAGGAGGGCTGGTTTCTGAGCACCGTCGCAAGTGGCCTGACCCTCAGAGGACATGGCCCCCTATGGTGGCGAGGACCAGAGGGCACAGGACACATCCCACCCAGGAAGACCCCCCTCGGGCCCCCACAAGGCCCACCTGCTCTGAGGACAGGTTGTGGGGGTCAGCCAGCCAAGCCCCAGGGCCTCTGCTTCAGCCACCACCAGTCTTCTCGCATACCACCCCTCTCATCCTGGGGGGCCTGGAACCCACCCCCGGAGTCCTGCTGGGGAGCCCCCAGGAGGGGTGGGGCCGTCACAGCAGGGCCCTCTCTCTCTCTTTCTCCCGGACACAGGTCAGTGGTCAGCTGGTCTGGTCTCTCCAGCTGACCAGGCCTGAGCAGGGTGGGGGGCGAAGGGGCTGGGTAGGGGCCGCCCTGATCCAGGCTGTCTAACGCATCCCTCCTCTGTTGCAGGGAAGGCCTGGGGACCTCGGACCCGTTGGCTACCAGGGCATGAAGGTGTGTCTCCCCCTCCTCCACTGCGGTGTGTCCAGGGCACTGGGGCCTCGGGCCTGGGACCCCCTAACAGCCCTGTTCTCTCCTCTGTTTGCCGTTTAGGGAGAAAAGGGGAGCCGAGGGGAGAAGGTGAGTGAGATGCCACTTTGGGACATGTCCCTCAGGGCATCGAGTGGCCCCTACCCCGGACAGGACGGTGCTGTTGTTCCCAGCGTGGCTGGGCCACGGCGAGCTGATGCGGGGCCCTCCTTGGGGAACTTGCCCTTGATGGGGAGGCCAGGCCCCTCACCCTCCCTTCCTGTCTCCGCAGGGCTCCAGGGGACCCAAGGGCTACAAGGTGAGTGTGGCCAGCGTGGGCAAGGCTGGTGGGGACACTGCCCATGGGGGTGCCGTCTGACCTTCTCTGGCTTTGGCACGTTGCAGGGCGAGAAGGGGAAGCGCGGCATCGACGGCGTGGATGGCATGAAGGTCACCCTTAGCGCACGGCGGGCTGGTGGTGGGGCACGCGGTTCAGGGAAGGGTTGGTGGGCAAAGCTGGCTGCCCCGGAGGAGGTGGGAGGGTAGGGGTCTCGTGTGCGGGCAGCGCTGGGGGAGCACAAAAGGCAGGAGGCCTTCCTGACGAGCCTCCAGTCCCAGTGGCCCTCATGCCCCCCGACCAAGCTCAGAGCTTCTTCCCCTGGGCAGGGCTTTCTCGGGAAGGGGACCAACGAGCCAGAGCTGGAAGGTCTGACCCCGACTCGCCTTCCTCCTTGCAGGGGGAGATGGGGTACCCCGGCCTGCCAGGCTGCAAGGGCTCGCCCGGATTCGACGTAAGTCACTTTCTCTCACCCACATGTTAAGACTGAATTCTCAGGAGTGAAAACAGCCCAACCCTCCTCCTGGCACGCCGAGAAGTCCCGCGGCCGAGCTGCTCGCAGACCGGCCGCCCCGGCTTCTCACTCGGTGCGCGGCCCAGTGCTGCGGCTCCAGCCTCCGGACCGACCCCTCCCTGCGTCCTCTCACCAGGGCATCCAAGGACCCCCGGGGCCCAAAGGCGATGCGGGTGCATTCGGACTGAAAGGAGCGAAGGTCAGCGACTCCAGCCCGGGGAGGGTGGGGCAGGCGGGGGCTTTACCACCTACTGAGCACTGAGCAGAAATTCCCCCGGAAGCAAGTTCTGGGCGTGGTCTGGGGGCAGGCAGGCAGGCAGGCAGGGCTAGGGTGGGGACCTCGCCAAGGCGGGTGCTGGTACCATCGCACCTGCGGCGCTCGCCTGCCTGCGGCAGACGGAGGCCGCCCTCGGCCTCAGGTTGGCTCAGGACTGTCCACGCAGCCTGCCTTCCATGCCAGAGCCTACCTGCTAGCGTGAAGTCTGAACCCACGAGTAAGCAGGCTGGTGCTGACCCCGCAGGTGGGCGGAGAGGTGGGCATGAGGACCTCGTATCTGAGTTAGAGTCAGACCTTGCTGGCATTTTCCGGGGTTTTCTGCATCAGGAAATGCGAGAGAAGACGGATGTTTAACATGGACTCTGCCCCACACGTCCTACTGTGCCCGCAGTGGGTTTTCCCATGGGCCCAGGTCCACAGGGGCCAGGCACCAGGCTGTGGACACTGGGCTATCACTCACCAGGGCTGGGCTGTGATCGGGGATTTTGGGCAGAGACATGGATGGTTGGGGAGGGTCCTCAAAGTCTGAGGCAGGGGCAGTGGCCTGCAGTCTGAGTGAGGAGGGCCAGTGTGGGGTCGCATCCCCCAGGGCGGGCAGTTGTGGCCTCCCGAAGCTGACCCTCTGATCTTTCCAGGGGGAGCCCGGAGCAGATGGGGACGCAGGGAGGCCGGGGAGCACAGGCCCCCCCGGAGATGAGGTGAGTGTGCACTCAGCCCCCGACACAGGGGTGCGGGCCCGGGCCCTGGGAGAGGCCGCCTGCCCAGGGCCGGACAGTCTACACCCTTCTCCTCCAGGGTGAGCCCGGAGAGCCTGGCCCCCCGGGAGAGAAAGGCGAAGCCGGCGACGAGGTAGGACCCCCGTGTGGCCTCCTGCTCCTGGCTCCTGGGACTGCAGCAGCGCTCCTGTCCCAAACTAATGCTTGTGTTCCTTCCTCAACCCCAGGGAAACCCAGGACCAGACGGCCCCCCTGGAGAGAGGGTGAGTTGGGGGTCCTGGGCTCTGGGCCTCACTAGTTAGAGGCTGGAGTGGCTGGGGTGTCCAGCCCTATCGTCCTGTCAGAGCTGTGGGGCCCTGGTCTCTGGAAGGATCTGGTGTGAGATGGAGAGTGTCCCACACTGCATCGTCTGGGCCGCAGCCTCACCTCTCCACTTCCCTCCGCACAGGGCGGCCCGGGGGAAAGGGGACCACGGGGGACCCCAGGCACGCGGGGCCCAAGAGGAGACCCGGTGAGTCACTGTTTCTAGAGCCGGGACCCCATCCCCAGGCCGAGGTCATGCCATCACACGACCAAGCCCCTCTGGCCCCTGGATTTGTGCAACCCACAACCCCAACCTCTATTTTTCTAAAAATAGCCCCCACCACCCCCCACCCCCCGCTTGTATGGGAAATGCAGCAGCCCCTCCCTCGGCCCCTGCCCAGGCCTCTGAGCTACGTGGCCCCAGCCACCTCGAGGCCCAGCACACACCGGGGCGCAGCCGCCTGAAGAGTCACACGGCGACGCTGGTCTGCGGGCGTGGCCCCCGTGTGAGCGTGTCCTCTGCGTGGCGGCGACAGCAGTGTGACCACCCTCGTGCTGTGGGTGCTGTGTCCGCCTCTGTGCCTTTTCACCAGCGGCATCGCTTAGCGTGTTTTCAGTCTGCCTGACTCCACCGCACATCAAGGTTCTTCAACCTGCACGTCCCCCTAGGAGCTCCCTCCACGTTTTGCAGACAGAGCCTGAGTCCTTCCTGGGGGTGGTCTTCCTGTTAAAACTTCAAAAGCGGGGACGTTGGGTGGCCCAGCGGCTGCTGACCCCTCACCTCGACGGCTGGGCCCAGCCTCACTGCCCGGGGCCACGCTGGGCTTTCCCTGCCCCGCGGGACCTAACGTGTGGGCGCAGACACAGACTGGCTGGATGGAGCGGGAGTGAGGGGGAGAGGCCTGATGTCCAGACCGCAGGTGCGGCCAGCCCTCCATCTGCCACTCCTCGTCCCAGAGCAGGACACCCTCCAGGCCATGCTGTCCATCTTGCGGTGACGCTTGGTCAGCCAGGGGCATGTCCTCCTCCAAACACAAGTCCGGGGCATCTCATGGGGAGAGGGAGCCTGGCCAAGACCAAGGTCAGCGGGAGAGAGACTCGTCTCTCTGACCCCTCCCGACTCCTTGGCTTTCCCAGAGCCCCGCAGACCCCACACAGGGGTTGGGGGGGACATCAGAACAAGGACAACGTAGCTCTGACACCACTTCCAAGGCCTGCCCCTCGGGTCGAGAAACAGGACGGAAGGCCCTGGGGGAGCCTCCAGGAAGCGCCCGGCCATCCCCCTAGCCCTGGGCCCCGAGGCCCATCAGTGAGCCTCGCTGGGGAGCAGGCAGAGCAGGGCTGCTGGCCCCTCGTGGTGGACTCTTGAAAACACGCGTCACTAGACAGACACACACGGCTGTGTATGTGGAAAACACGTGGGCATATGTGAGGACGAAGGGCGAGGCCAGCCCCAGCGGGTGGTGGTCCTTCCTAGCTCTGGGGGAGCTGCTGGGCCCCAGGCTTTGCCCGATGGCCGCCCAGGGCAGCCGCCTCCCCGCCTCCACCCAGCGGCTTTTCCTCCCTAGGGCGAAGCCGGACCCCAAGGTGACCAGGGTCGAGAAGGCCCCGTCGGCGTTCCAGGAGACCCGGTAGGAAGCCCAGCTGTCGGGGGCAGGGAGGGGTGTCCCTGTGAGAAGCGGTTCTGCTGGCACAGATCAGCTTGCGAATTTGGGAGGAGACCTTTCTCCGCCTCTGACCTGGTGCACTTCCTGCGGTGGGTGTAACCTGGAGACCTTGGTGTCTGGGGGGCAGCTGTGGAGGGGAGAAGGCAAGTGGCAGGTGCAGACTGGGGAGGTGGGCCCAGTGCTCGCAGGGGGACCCCTCTGTCTGGGGGTGGTGGCACCGGCAAGGATGCAGTGCTGAGTGAGCAAACCCCCAGGTGGCCCTCAGAGTGGGGAGGGGGGTGCCCTGGCATGTCTGGTGTGGGAGGAGGGCAGTGGGGGTGAGCCTTGAGGCTTGGGGGCAGATGGGGCAGGGCTGTCAGCGGCAGGGTAGGTGTTGGAGGACTGAGCCCAGACAGATGCACCCCACATTGGAGACAGGGCATGGGAACCCCCAGAAGACACCAAGCTGGCAGGGGGAGACTCTCATTCAGTGTTTTGAGCTCAGGTATGAGATCCCGGCTGGAGGTTGATTTGGGTGTGTCAGTGCATGGAATGTTCCAGAATTCCTGGATGTGACCTTCCGGAGGCTGTGCGGGGAGACAGGAGGGTGGAGGCCTGAGGAGGCAGTGGGCTGGGTGGGTGGAGGAGTCAGGGGACCCCCAGGGAGCTGTGAGCATCAGGAGGGCAGAAGGGGGAGACCTCCCTCCCCAGGGAGCACGGTGCTCTCAGCCATCTCCAGAGGCCTGGCCTGGGTGTCACGAGGGGATGGCGGGCGCGGGGACAGGCGCACGGGGAGGTGAGGCAGGGTGGCCGGGAGTCAGCACTGGGCAGAACAGGCCAAAGGGCCGAGTGTGAGTGTGGCCACTGGGGTTGTTGAAGTGACCACGGCCACGCTGGTGGGTGGTCTCGGCCAGGCTGGGGCTCTGGTGGCCAGCGCGTCCTGGCAGAGATCCGCAAGGCCCACTGGAGCTCTGGCCGACCCTGGGGGAGCACTGGGGGTGGGGGGCACCACCCGGTACTGCCTTCCAGGGGGCCGCTGGCCATCCGAGGTGGAGAGGTGGGGACAGAGGATACAAAAGTGAACACGCAGCAAACTGAGCCATGCTCATGGTGAGGACGCCACGAACTGAGAGGCCCCCTGACCCCGCCCACCGCCCCCCGTTGGGGGAGGGCTGCCCTGTCCACGGGCCACTGAGGGCCCCGTGATTCTGGGCGCAGCCCAGGCCTGCGGTGGGGCCTCAAGATCTTGTTCTGCTCTGGCCTCCGGCTCCTCTTCCCGCGGGTGGGGGTCCTTGCCCTGGCTGTGCTGGGATGAGGGAGCCAGCAAGGACGCTGGATTCCCCCCAGCCTCCGTCCCTGCAACAGATCAGGTGTTGTGTCACCAGGACTGGGGGCTTCATCCTCTCCTCCTTCCTGCAGGGACCACCCCCATGCAGGAGAACACACGATGGGGGCGCGACAGGGGCCGGGGCTGGGTGGGAGGTGAAAACGGACCCCTCTCTCCTCCTGCACCTGTCCAGGGACCCCCTTCCCTTGGATGGTCCCATCACTAAGCCAGCCCCACCGGGTCCCCACCTGCACACCCACTGGTCCTATGATGGGGTTCGCTGGGTGGGGCCCTTACCGTGTGCTGGGGGTGAGGTGTGCTGCTTGACCGTGTGGGGAGGGTCCAACTAGACCATGGGGAGTGGCCTTGGGCCAGGCCTGGGGACTTCCCAGGGGGCAGAAGAAGGGGACAGCGGTGCGTGGGGGTCCGGGAGCTCCAAGCAGGGGCTGTGAGACAGGATGACCCCGGGGGGCCTCGGGCTCAGCTGGGACGTGGATCATGGCTTCATGCCTTTGGCAGCTTTTTTTATGAAGGAAAATTTGGAGCTGAAGTTCTAACAAAAAAGGAACTCACAGAGTAGGAAAGGAACTGCCGCCACAGCAGGACAGAGCTGTCAGTTCTCCTGCGGAGCAGCGGCCACGCACTCGGGGCCTTCCCGGCGCGGTGTAACGGGGTGGGCATGGAACTTCTCATGACGCGACTAAGGGCCAGCTCCGTGGAGAACTTCCTGGCACGTGATCCCAGGTTGGACTCTCCGGGCGCCGCCTGCCCGAGGCCCCGCCGTCCCTGGGGCCTGTGGCCGCGTGCGGGCAGGGGGCGCGTCCCGGGCCCGGGGCTGCTGGGCCTCCGTCTCGGCAGTGAGGCGGATGCCGCCTCTTATGTAGACTACGGCTGGAATGTACTCGGGCCCCCGGACCACAGCTCCCGGGGGACAGCTGCTTCTCCGGGTTTTGTTTCCTGAGAGAGAAATGGTTAAAACCAGTACCTCCAGCAGGAGGAAGACCAGCAGAATTCTCCTGTCCCCCCACAACACAGGCGTCCATTTTCAGTTTTCTCTAATGTTTGGTTTCTTCTAGAACCCTTCTAGAAAGAGCACGGTGTGCGTGAGGGGCCAGGTGGGAGGGGCGCCATCCACCAACAGCATCGTTGGCAACGCTCTGTCCCCCTGATTAACCTTGGGGGCCAGGCCAGCCCCGCCCACGCTTCTTCAGTTCCAAGACGTTCCGCTGGGTGAGCGTGCTGAGGTGCCCACCTAGGCCCCCTTCACGTGAAGGGAGACTGTCTCCAGTATGTTGCTTTACAGAAAAATATCAGCAACCATCGGCCTTTCTGTCAGTTCATCTGTCCATCTGTCCATTCATCCTTCCAGCTGTAACCATCCAGCCCTCTGCCACCCACCTGCATGCCATCATCTACCTGTCACCCATCCATTCGCTCCTCTGTCTGTCCATCCACCCAGCCAGTCACCTGTGCCCACCCATCACTCATCTCTCTGTCATCTACTGTCAGCTGGTGCCCATCCGTCCATCCTCAGTGTACATATGTGTCTCCCCTTCTGTCCATCCACCCTTCTGTCCATCTGTCCATCCTGAAGTACTTCCAAGGCCACATCCAGAACACAAATTCTTAGTAGCAAAATTTCTTGACCCCAGTGGTGTGTGTGCACAGGTTGACATTTGCCCGACCGTTCTATTGTCTACATGCCTGGCCCCACGTGCGTGCCCCCCAGGCTGTCACACAGAGGAGGCACCCGCACCTTTGCCAACAGGAGCTGCGATCAGACTCCAGGCGTGCGTCTTTGCTCCTCTCTCTGTTTGACCACTTGTGGGAAGGCCGGCGTGGCCCCTCCGCCTGGCTGTTCACGCAGCCGTCCGTGTCCCACCAGAGCCTGTGTTTCCCACGTTGATGTGTGTGGGGCTCCAGTCGTGGGGCAGACACTCTGTTGTGTGTCATCGGCGTCCCGTCTTGTCTGTGGTGCCTTGTGGATGAGGGGAGCGTCCTGCTCATTCACAAGGATGTACAAACGCGCTCACCCCCTTCGTGTGCTTCTGGCTTACGTCACTGATGTGTCTGGAGTATGGAGCGTAGGCCTGCCCTGGCTGGACTGTTTCAGTGAGTGGCCACCCATTGTCCCAGCGTGGGACTGCAGCCCTTCCCAGGATTAAAATGCATTTCCATCATATTTAACTCCCTCTTCTCTGTCCCCTGGGATCGCTGTTGCAAGGCCTTACTTTCCTGTTTCCGCACTGTTGTGGCCTCGGGCTGGGCTGGCCCTGCTGCCAGGGCACTTCCGGGGCCACCCTTCTTGGCAGGGCGGGCGGGTCCTCCCCCTCCTCCTCCCAGATGGGCCCGAGGAGCACGTGACAGCTCCTGCCAGTGCTGGGGACAGGCGCCGGACTGGTCTTTCCCTGCGGCCCCAACTCTAACGGAATAAAACACTGGGTTCCGGCAGCACCTCCTGGGTTTGTTTCCAGTTTTCAGAGCAATGAATAGTCACTGTAGACTGTGGGGAGAGAGGGAAGCCCCAGCCCAGGCTGCAGGGACGCTGGGCACGGCTGGGCGGCTGCCTCCCCTGGGGGGAGGCCCCGTGTCCCCCAGCCTGTGACCAGCTGCAGATGGTCCCCTCCTGACTTGTGGCTGAGATGGCACTTGGTCGCTGGGACGTCCGACTCCCTGGCCTTGGGGGCTCCAGCTTCTGGGCTTCGCCCTGCCCTCTCGACCCAGTCGTGGTCCCCACTCCCCCACCGACTGCAGACCTGGCAGGTGGTCGGCTCTGCCCTGGGGTCCACGTGGCCCGTTCTGGAAAACGTGCTTCCCCAGATGTCCTGTCACACGCCCCACCTGCCAGGCCTCTCCTGTCCCTGTCCCCAACCGTGGTGGGTCCTCCCGAGACCCTGAGGGCCCCAGCGCCCCCAGACAAGCCCATCCTCCCTCCTGCACCCCTTTTCCTGTCCTGAGGCAGGTCTCAGGGCCCCAGGCTTACCCCATGGGCCTGCGTCCCTGCTGTGGCGGGGGCTGCTGGTGCCAGTGGCCGGCGGGCAGAGTGTGACACTGGTGCTGTCCGAGGCGGGCCTAGACTCCGGCCTGGCTGTGGTGGGGCAGCAGTGCTGCAGCAGCCCCCTTGGCTGGATGACAGGGAGCGGTACATGTTTGTGGGGAGGCCGCAGGAAAGGCCTCGTCAGGAAGCGCCGCCTGTCGACAGGGCCCCGCGGACAGGCCTCTGGGTCCAGGGTCCTGGCTGAGGGGGCCTGGGGGTCGCCCAGAGGGGCCAGGCAGGCCGGCAGCCCCGACAGTGACAGGTGCTTGCCACCCTTCTCCTGGCCTGGCTAGGGACGTCTCAGAGGCTCAGGGGACCAAGACCCTGGGTCCAGACAGGAAGGCCAGCGAGGGTGGCTCTGGGACCAGGAGGGCTGCTGTGGGCACAGAGGGCCCAACGGGTGTGTCTGTCTCTCCGCAGGGCGAGGCTGGCCCCGCTGGACCGAAAGGGTACCGAGGGGACGAGGGGCCCCCAGGGCCCGAGGTGAGTGGCGCTCCCGGCCGCCCCCAGGAGGGGCCCAGACCGGCCCCAGGCCCCAGGCCCTGCCAGCACTTCCCTAGGAGAGTCCCTGGGCTCCTCACACGTCTCAGCATCACCTCATTCGTGGTATAGGTGACTTTCAGGAAATTTGGCAAGTGCACAAAAGTGTAAGAGAGAGAGAGAGACCCGAGCCCCACCGCCCCGAGACCAGCAACGCGAGCGCTTTGGCTCGTTTCTTCCCAGTTTCTTCTCTCTCGTTGCGTATCATGCCCTACAGATTTGACTTGGCAAAGTTTTCAGGTTTCTTTCCATAATGAGCTAAAATGTCAACAACACGTCAAGACGTCACCGAGGCGCTGGCGCGGCCATGCCATGTCGTGCCCGCCTCTCCCTCCACCCGCTCTGGTCGGGCTCGGGTCTGAACTCCCTGCGCTGAGCCCTGGGTCTCTGTCCCAGTCCAGCTACCCTGGGTCCCCCCCGGGGGCTCACCAGGCAGGTGCGGCCTCTCAGGCCCTAAGGGTGCGCGGCCCGCAGGGTCGTCGGTTCAAGCCCCTCCTCTGATCACTGCTGTGCTGCGCCATCCGCCCTCCCGCCTCCTCCCGGACGCCTGGTGCCCCGAGCCTGTGCGGCTTACCGCCTGGCGTCCGCTTCATTTTCTCCTTCTCAGGGTCTCAGAGGAGTCCCCGGGCCTGCAGGCCCCCCCGGAGACCCTGGGCTGATGGGCGAAAGGGTGAGTGACACAGGGCATAGCCCTGGTGGGGCTGCCGGGGCCCCGAGTCTGGAGCGTCCCGGCTGGGCGACTCCCACAGTGACCGGCTGCTATCTGCTTTCCCAGGGTGAAGACGGCCCCCCCGGAAACGGCACCGAGGGCTTCCCCGGCTTCCCGGTGAGTGACCCCTGTCCTGCCCCACCACCCCTCAGGCCAGCTGGGCACACATGGCACCGATGGTGGGACTGTCCCTCGGGGGTGCCCCTGCCTGCGTCGGGGCTGGTGTGACTGTCCCGCCTTCCCTGCAGGGCTATCCGGGCAGCAGGGGCCCTCCCGGGACAAACGTGAGTACACGCCCCGCGTCAGCTATTGGGGGTGCACGGGGCACGCACACACACGCGTGCACTCACGTGTGCAGACGCACACACAGGTGCAGACACACACGTCTCCATCTCTGCGTGCCTCACGTGGCCCTGGGGTGCCCCTGGTAACTGACACGCCCCCCAGAGTGCCTGGGAGCAAAGAGGCTCCCAGAGTCTCCACCCCATCTCCCCTCAGGCTCAGGTGTCCTCTGTCCTGCTCTCGGCCTCAGAGTCTCCCCAGGAAACATGTACCGGGGGTGGGAGAAAGGCAGACAGTGTCTCCTTCCTGTCTCTCTCTCTCCTGTGAAAAATTCTGCTTCTTAGGAAGGAAACGCAATGCATGTAAACTGTACCATTGTAAAGAGAATTTAAATCAGTAAAATTTACAAAGGAGCCTGTCAGCCAGGACGCCTGGGGTGGGCCAGAGCTGCCCCGCTGCCGGAAGATGTCGGCCCAAGCCGCAGAGGTGTGGTGGGGGCTGCACCGCCCCCAGAGGCTGGCCCTCCCCAGGAGCCCGGGGCCGCAGGGCCACCCCAGACCCTGGGACGGGGTCCCGCTAACCGCCTGCTCCCCTGTCACCTGCAGGGCACTAAAGGCTACCCCGGCCTCAAGGGGGATGAGGGAGAAGCTGGGGACCCCGGAGAGGACGTGAGTGCAGAGCCCACCCGCAGGCTGTGAAATCCTGAGTCAGCCTTGGCCTCGAGGGCCATGGAGGGAGCTGGCTCTGTGTGTGGGTGGAGCACGGGGAGGGAGGTGGCTCTGTGGGTAAGCGGAGCACGGGGAGGGAGGTGGCTCTGTGGGTGGGCGGGCGGCACATCAGGACAGACAGCACGTGGTCTGGCCATATGTGGTGGTGCCTGGTGACACCGTGCTGTGTCCTTCCAGAACAACGACATTTCTCCTCGAGGTGCCAAAGGAGCGAAGGGGTACCGAGGCCCCGAAGGCCCCCAGGTGAGTCGGCGTGGCTGTGGGGCAGCGGCCTGACCCTGAGTCTGCAGAGGGCTGGGGTGGGCGGGAATTTGGGAGCGAGGCTTGGGGGAAGGGCTAGGGAGGCTGGGGCTTTGGCAGATAGGACTGGGGGAACGTGCAGTTTCAGGGAGCTGGGGGCTGAGCAGTGGGCAGAGAAGAGATGTGATGGGTGCAGCAGAGCCTGGGGAGGGTGCCTGGGTGAGGCTGGACACCCTGCCCATAGAGGTGGCACCGTTAGACCATCGGTGTGGTGACTCCCCGGCGGTGACTGTGGGTGAGCCGCAGACAGGGCCCGGCCAGCGTGCCCACTGACCGCCAGAAAAGGCGCGTTGGACGGTCGTCGCCGAGCACATTAGCAGCAGCTCCCCTAGGCGCTAACGTGCAGTCAGCTGCACCTCGTGTTCGGGGGCCATAAACGGAGGTGGGTCGGCCTGGGGGCTCCCATCAGACCCGCAGCTCGGGAATCAAGGGGAGCCACAGGGTCGGCCCTCATAAACCTTCCCCTGTTCTTTCTTTGACAGGGACCCGCAGGGCACACTGGACCACCGGGGCCGGATGTAAGTGGGTGTCTGTGAACGTCCGTGGGAGCCAACCGCTCTGGCCAAGGATACTGTGGGGGTGGGGAGCCGTGACAGTAGCATGTGATGCCCACGAGGGCACATGATGGCCACGGGGGAACATCTGGTGGCCACATAGGAGGACACGTGATGGTCATGTGGCAGACACGTGATGATCACATGGTGGCCATGTGGGGGGTATGTGATGGTCATCTGATGGCTATGTGGAGGGCACGTGGTGGCCACATGTCAAGGTCAGGGACTGCCTCAGGTGGCAGAGCAGGGCACACCCTGGGAAATGAGACCCCCCCTTCTCCTCTGGTGTGGTCCCAGGGGATGGGGACCCCGAGGGCTGGCCTCACCCTCAGAGCCCAGGGCAGCCCTGGTGGGGTGACCAAGAGGGCCAGTTTAGCTTCATGCAAGTGTCTCTCCTCCACCCAGGAATGCGAGATATTGGACATCATCATGAAAATGTGCTGTGAGTATTTCCACCTTTGTGTAACTGTCCAAATTAGAAAGAATGGCGGTCCTGCCACCGGCGCTGGTGGGGGGAGGGGAGCCGGCAGGAGGCTGGGCGTGCACCCCGCCATAAGGAAGTCTGGGGCGGGGACGGCGGGGAGCCGGAGGGTGCAGTCTGACCGCCTGGTAATTGCCTTTCTCCTCTTCCCCAGCTTGCTGTGGTGAGTGTCGCTCTGTGTCCCATTCCGGGTCTTGTGCCTGGAGCTTTTGAGCAGCCCCCCTTGTGGGTGGGGAGTCAGGCCCCTTGTCTCCACTCTCACGGCCAGGGGGCTGGTCTGGCCTGTCCTCTCCCCAGTCACTCACACCAGGGAGGGGGGACAGGAGCTTCCCCCACGGCCCTGGGCCCTCCAGCCTCCCCACCTCTGGGCTGCCCTGCTGGAGGGGTCCTGGGAGAGGCCCGGGGCTGACTGCCCCACCGTCCGCAGAGTGCAAGTGCGGGCCCATCGACATCCTCTTCGTGCTGGACAGCTCCGAGAGCATTGGCCTGCAGAACTTTGAGATCGCCAAGGACTTCATCGTCAAGGTTATTGACCGGCTGAGCCGGGACGAGCTGGTCAAGGTGAGGAGGCCACCCTGGGCCTTGCTCGGGGCCGGTGGTTCCTGGGGCGGCCGGGGTCTGTCCTGACACCGGAGTGCTGAGGGCCGTGGGAGACACAACACTTTGTTTCTTGAAAGCCAAGCCTCCAACCCACCAGAGCATGAGTCACCCTGGGGGCCTGGGGGCTGGTCCGGCCTGAGACAGGTGGTGGGTGGGGGGGCGACCCAGGGAGGGGCCCAGGCACTTCGGGAGCCCCTGGGGGGACACTCCTGATCTCAGCTACTGTTCCTGTGCAGTTTGAGCCCGGGCAGTCCCACGCAGGCGTGGTGCAGTACAGCCACAACCAGATGCAGGAGCACGTGGACCTGAGGGACCCCAACATCAAGAATGCCCAGGACCTCAAGGAGTGAGTGTGGCCGCTTGGCCCCATTCTGACCCTAACCCTGACCCCTGCCCTGAGCCCATCTCAGCCCACACCCACTTCTTACCTGGGCCTCTATGCTGACCCCAGCCCTGCCCAGCCCTGACCCCAGCCCTGGCCTTGTCCCGGCCCCGGCCCCGGCCCTGACAGCTGTGGCCCCACAGAGCCATCAAGCAACTGCAGTGGATGGGTGGCGGCACGTTCACGGGCGAGGCCCTGCAGTACACCCGGAGCCGGCTGCTGCCACCCACCCAGAATAACCGGATCGCCCTGGTCATCACCGACGGCCGCTCGGACACCCAGAGGGACACTACCCCCCTCAGCGTGCTCTGCGGCCCTGACATTCAGGTGGGGCTGCCTCCATGCCTGGACCCGGGGGGATCCGTCCCCACGTGGGGCCACACCAACGCTGCACCTCTCCGCAGGTGGTCTCCGTGGGCATCAAGGACCTGTTTGGCTTGGCAGCCGGCTCTGACCAGCTGAATGTCATTTCCTGCCAAGGCCTGGTGTCCCAGGGACGGCCGGGCATCTCGCTGGTCAAGGAGAACTACGCGGAACTGCTGGACGACAACTTCCTGAAGAACATCACCACCCAGATCTGCATAGGTGGGCAGTTCGAGGGCCCCCCTGGCCAAGACTCAGGTCTTCGCTCAGCCCACAAGACCTCTGGCTTCTGAGCCAGACCACCCCTAACAGCCAGCAGTGTGTCTGCCTCCCCCACCAGCTGCTTCATCTCGTGCTCAAGGATGTGGTGGCCTGGTGTCCACACGGTGCTCCCCAGGGTGTGGGCTGTGCCAGGGTCCGTGTGTGCGTGGTCGTGGTCAGCATCGCCAGGGACAGTGTGGCACAGAGTCTGAGCTGCAGACCATCCTTCCTCCTCTCTGAGCCTTGGCTTCCTCGTTCTTGGGAGGGGCCAATGCTCTGGCCCGCCTCTCACCGGGCAGGTGCCTGGGGGACCCTTCCACCCCTCCACAGTCACTCCTGCATAAGGGACAGCCCTCCTGGTGGGAGGAGGGGACGTGTGGGGCTGGCCGTTCAGGAGCACCACCACCGGAGCCTCCCACAGAGCAGCCCGGCGTCCTTCCGCTGAGCTTCCAGGTAGAACAGCAGTTCCTGTGACGGCTGGGCTCAGGCTGTGGGGTTTTCTCTTTTACAGACAAGAAATGCCCAGATTACACCTGCCCAAGTGAGTACCGGGGGGTGGACAGGCTGCTCGTGGCGGGCCCGGGGTGAGGAGGGTCCGGAGGCCAGAAGGGTGGGTGGGGCCGGGCCCCCGAGGCCATGTGTGTGCTCATGACCCCCCCCCCCGCCCCCCCCGTAGTCACGTTCACCTCCCCGGCCGACATCACCATCCTGCTGGATGGCTCGGCCAGCGTGGGCAGCCACAACTTCGATACCACCAAGCGCTTCACGAAGCGGCTGGCCGAGCGCTTCCTGACGGCAGGCCGGACGGACCCGGACCAGGACGTGCGCGTGGCGGTGGTGCAGTACAGCGGCACCGGGCAGCAGCGGCCGGAGCGCACGGCGCTGCAGTTCCTGCAGAACTACACCGTGCTGGCCAGCGCCGTGGATGCCATGGACTTCTTCAATGACGCCACTGACGTCACCGACGCCCTCGGCTACGTGACCCGCTTCTACCGTGAGGCCTCCTCCCCCAGCGCCAAGAAGAAGCTGCTGCTCTTCTCAGACGGCAACTCGCAGGGCGCCACGGCGGCTGCCATCGAGAAGGCCGTGCAGGAGGCCCAGCGGGCAGGCATCGAGATCTTCGTGGTGGTGGTGGGCCGCCAGGTGAACGAGCCCCACATCCGCGTCCTGGTCACCGGCAAGACGGCCGAGTACGACGTGGCCTTTGGCGAGCGCCACCTGTTCCGCGTGCCCAGCTACCAGGCCCTGCTGCGGGGCGTCTTCTACCAGACGGTGTCCAGGAAGGTGGCGCTCGGCTAGCAGCCTCCCCACCCCTGAAACAGAAAGTGAAAATGTGACCTGAATTTTCCTGACCCATCCAACTAGCTAAGTTTTTTAAAAAAGAAAAGCCTGAAAAGCTGCCCTATGCTTTGCGCCCCCCACCCCCACCCGCCCCGGCTTCTGCCGGCCCCTCCCGCTGCGCACCGGCACCGTCCTCCTCGCCCCTGGCTGTCAGCGTCCCCTAATCCCTGGTCAGAACCTGAACCCTGGTTCTCTTTCCTTTCTGGGCTCAGCTGTCCCCACCTCCATCCCCTGCCCCTGGGCTGCTTTCCCGCTGACCCTGCAGAATCCTTCACTAAGCTCTCCACTTACACCAGTCAGTCCAGCAGCGAGCCCGCATGTGTGCAGAGACAAGCGTGCCCACTCGCGAGGTCCGGTCACTCACGCCCGCCTTGGTGCCTTGGTTCCAGCAGCCTTGGGCCGAGAGCCAGGGTGGCAGGACGTTGGCCCGCAGACACTGCGACCCCCGCCCGTGCCCTCACAAAGCCCAGAGCAAAGGTGCTACCCCGCTGCCCAGGGTGCAGAGGCCTGGCCTCTAGCCAGAGTGATGCGTTTTGTCGAAAACAGGGCAAGGCTCTCCCTCCTCAAGGGGCGCCTGGCTCTGCGTCTCGCTGAGGACCCTCTTAACACGTTAATTATACTTTTACTCCTTCCTGTGTTTTTTCTCAATTGTGTCCATGTCGGCGACTTTTCCAAATAAAGGTTTTCACTGTCCTCCCTGTGGTTGTCTTTCCCAGGAGTTAAAACCCCCAGCGTGTTCGCACCTGAGGGAGAGCTCCGAGGTGGTTAGGGCCACCCCAGGGGCCTGCCTTGGCCAGACCCCACCCATGACACCCCTCCTCTGGGTCTGGGGGAAGAGTCGGAAAGTAAAGACTCTGTCTGTTCCTGCGGAGGCTCTGGGAGGGGCTCTGACACCCTGGGCTGCAAGAATCAGAAGCAGATTCGGTCATGGGGGGGACAGGGGGACGAGCCGGCCAGATCCAATAAGGTAAATCCTCATTAATCACCAAAAGGGCCAGCATTCTGACTTCTGGAGGAGTCGGGATCTGGGGGCCCCATGGGAGATTCAGTTCAGGGCAGTGAGACTGTCAGCCCCCGTCTCAGGAGGGCGGGGGTGGGGCAGGGGAGTCAGGCAGGGAGGGCTGGGCTGCACTTGGGCTGCAGATGAAGAGGCCAGTGTGCGGGCAGGACACCCATTGCCCATTTAAGGAGCCGGGAGAAGAGATTCTAGCCGAGAGGGAGCCTGGCAGGTGTCCCTTGGGTGGGGCCACTTGATGCCCCACAAAACGTGGCTGTGAGAGCCAAGTGGCTGGCGGTGGGGGCAGCATGGCGCCCGGATCCTCTCTGACTCTGAGGAGAGCAACACCCCATGTAGAACTGGGGGTCAGGCACAGGTCCCCCGGGGTCTGCCATGGTGGACATCACACTTGGCCTCCACAGGAACCCCGCAGCCGCTGTGGGCAAGCGTCCACTGCTCCACTGTCACCGGAAGGACAGCCTGCAGGTCACCCGCTCCGCCTGACCACCCGCCAGTGCGACCTTGACCCAGTCACCTGCCCCTCCACCTCGGTGTCCTCAACTGCAAACTGGGCTCGGAACATGGAAGCACCGTCTGAGAGGCTGTGGGCCCGGTCCCCTCACAGGACAGGAATCACACACCTATATCTGGGCCAAGGCAGCTCGAGGGCCCTGGACGGTCCATGGCGGGGAAGCACAGGACTGGCAGGAGGGGGCAGCTTGGGGGAGGAGGGGGCGCCAGGCCTGCGAGTCTCTGCAGGACGTCCCTCCTCCCCGCACTCGGGCTCCTTCCTGGCTGCCCAGGTCTGCACCCGGTCGGGGGCTGCAGTGTGGGCCTGCGGGTGCTCCCGGCCCGCAGGCCTCCTCACCGCGCCTGAGGGTGGTCACCCCAGGGATCTCTCCTTGAAGGAAAGTGAGAAATCAGAGGTTTCCCCTTTAAGAAGAGTCGGTACCTTTAATCCCTGAATCTCTGGCTGGGATCAGCTGGGGTCCTGGGATCCGGCTCCTGGCTGTCCTTCTCCCCGCACCCCCCCCCACCCGCCTCCCAACATCCACAGGATACAGACAGGGTCCTGCTTCAGTCCACGGAACTCGGCTTTTAAAAATACGAAGCTATGAGGGAAACCTCAGGCCCCACCAGGTCTGCATCCTTTCCAAGTTTGTAAAAGCAGCGTTTAGGACCACTGCATGAAGTCCGGCAAACAAGTCAAAGCCAGTTACCCCGTTACTGTAAGTGGGCTGGGACCCCCTCTCCTTTCTGGGCCAGGAACAGCCGCGGCCTCTTGGCTCTGACACCGGCTCCCCCTCTCCGTGCAGCTGGAGCTACGTGGCACAGGGTGGGTGAGGGTGCACAGCACTGTCAGGGGGCCTGCCACCCCCACCCCATTCACCCCGACTAGGAGCCGTGGGGGCAGTGCCTGGCATCCCTCTTGGCCCTGCTACTCCTAAAGCCTCTGGCCGCAATTCCTTCCTCTTCTCCAGGAAGTGTGGTCCTGGAAAGGAGGGGGGCCTTTGGGGCCCGAGGGGTGTTCTGAGGGCCCCTGCCGGCTCCCACTCATCCCCCATCCAGTCTGATCCATCGGCCAGTGTGGGACAGACAGGGCGTGTGCAGCCCATCTCTGGGACCTTTCTCCCAACCCAGCCCCACATCCGTCCAAGTGCGGGGCTCAGAGGCTCCAGAGGTTTGGTCAGAGCCCTGCCTCCTTTGTTTCACACATGCGGCTGGGGCCCGGGGCGGAGGTGCTCCCCAAAGTCTGCGCCCACCACTCAGGCCCCTGCTGCGCCTGCGTGGACAGAGGAGGACTATGGCTTCACCCTCCTTGGTTTGCACTCGGTTTCTCTGTCGTCCTCTCGCTCTCAGACCCTGGGTGCGGCATCCTGGTGCACGCTCTGCCTTCCGAGGCCTCCCGTCCCCTCGCCCCCGATGGTCCTGGTCTTTCAGGGAAAAACCCGCCACACTCATGTTGACCACTGTAGCCAGTCTGGTGTTTATCGTTTTTTGTGCTGAGAAGACGCAGGAAGGAACAACTGTTCACCTGTGATTTCTGAGGGTGCCCGGGAGGCTGCAACTCGCCGGTTGAGACCTGCGGGCCAGTGTCCTCCGGTCCGGTGTCCCCGACTGCAGGTCCCTGACAATGCCTTCCTGAGGCAGGATTTTAAGTTCAGTGGCTCCTCTGTCTTTCAGCTGCTGGGATGATGACACTGAGACTGAGACCCCCTCCTCCAGCTAGGCCCGACGGCTCCTCAGGAGGGCGTGAGGCTCGGAGTCCATGCAGCGCTGGTGGCCGTGTGGCACAGCACGATCGCTTTAGGGCCCCTGCAGGTCCCTGAAGTCACATGTGCGTTTCCCATGCAACCCACCACTCCCCTCCTGAGCCCCTGTGTCCAGCCATAGCCCCCAAAGAGCATGTCCTCCCGCCCCAGGAGACAGGACATCAGGGCGAGGTCCACCCGCGCCCGAGCGCCACTCGAAACACCAAGGAGCAGGCGCGTCTCCCACGTGTCGTGCTGAGTGCGAGAAGCCAGACTCGGAAGGGGGGCACGCGGGGACCTGTCTGCGGAAGCTTGAGGTGGGGGCACGGCAGGCAGCCGGCGCCTCTGTGGGCGGGAAGGGCACGGGGAACTTTCCGGATAATGGAAGTGTTGTCTGTGTTGACAGCGTGCGGACTACGTGGGGGCGTGTTTGTCACAGTTCTTAGAACTGTACACGCACAGACGCTTTGCCTTGAGAAAGAGAAGTCGGAGTTTCTGCCACCAGCTCCCCGTCTGCCCCAGCTCGGGAACCCTCCTCTCCTGTTCCCTGTGGCCGTGAGCCCCTCACCCAGCAAGTGTCCACCCCCCTGGGGGCCCACAGCACCCCCTGGCGGGCAGAACACAGTATGCACTCATTCACGCCGACCCCTCCCCTCCAAGTGAGCAGGATGGGACGTCACCCCGGGGCTCTGCACGGTCACTGGGGACCCAAAGCGGTGGACTCTGAGATTCCCGAGGGTGAGTCAGACCTGAAAGACGCCCCTGAGATCCCTCCAGCTCGGTCTTCCTATGGACTGCCCGTGGAGGGGCAGCCAGCTACAAATCGGGGACCCCAGCCCCGCAGCAGCAAGCTTGCGAAACCCATCAACAGCTAGCAGCCTGGAAGAGGCCCCAAGCCCGGGACGAGACGGGCGGACAGCCCGGTGACCGGGACGAGACGGGCAGACAGCCTGCATCCAGCCTCTGGGCCCCGGGCAGGACCCGCTGAGCGGCGCCCGAACCGCCGGCCGTGGGACCGAGAGAGGGCCCGTCTGTGCTGTCGGAGCTGTGGAGCTGGTGGCGATCTGCTGTGCGGTTGTGCTCATCGGCACACACTGCGCCCTGAGTCACGGAGCTTGTAACCTCCGGCTATAGTTTAACAGACCCCCCTCCTGGGATCCCCGCCCTCCCGGGATCAGGCCCATTGCGCGGTGGGGACAGGAGGCGGGGGGCCCCTCTCCCTCCATCCCGGGTCACACACGGGGCCATCCTCCTTCTGAAAGTCTCCGTCAAGGCCCCTGAGACCGCCGCCCCTCCTGCGCAGCCCGGCCACCTCGCCCCCGAGCAGGGCCGCCGGGGTTTTTGGGGCTGGCGGCCAACCCACCTCCATCCCTGGTCTCCACCTCCCTTTGCTGTTCAGATCCTCTCTAACTGGGGGTCATTCCGGGTTATCTGGGGGGCCAGGGTCACCACAAGGGTCACCAAGCCTGCGGGGATTTGTTGCAGCCTTTGCGAGACACACACGTCTCCTGGAAACACAGTTCCTCTTTCAGCCTCCACCTTGCAGCCCTGGTCGGACGCTCTGAGCTTTCTTTTCCAGCTGAGCCCTAGAGAGTCTATCAGACGGGCCAAAACAGCACCCGGGTCACCGGACGATCAGTTGGCATGTTTATAACTTGAGTTTGCTTCCCAAATCCTGACCACGGACCATACGGCTGTGGCTGCTAACTACTTTGGATTCTTCACAAAATACTCATCAGGGCTCCCAGCCCCAGGACGGGCGGGGAGGGGGCCCTGAGCCCCACCGGGCCGCAGGGTCTCCCATGTCCAGGGTAAGCGCCTTCTTGACACGGGCCTCATGGGGCCCACGGCCCATCTGCGTGGGGGCCGCGGTTTATGTTTCCCTCAGAGACACGGTGCCAGTTGCCTGTTGAGACTCGGGGAGCTTCCAGTCTGCGTCTGAGAACCCTAGGGGGGTAACAGGCGTGTCAAAGTGGACCTGGCCGAGCAGCAGCCCTCCACCGCCCGGCCAGGCTCCGGGCTAGCACCACAGGTGGCCAGCCTGACCCCCACCCACAACCCCTGTCCCTGCCTGGACCCCGAGGGTGGACCCTCTCTGGCCCAGAGGAGCGCGGGGCCGTCCGGGAGTCACCTCACGTGGCTTCCAGAGCAGCTGCTTCCTGAAGACCGTCTGGGGTCCGTGGGAGGTGAACTCCGACCCGGCTAACAAAAAGGAAAAGCTCCTGAGGAAAACAGGCCCTCATAATAGTTTTCTAGTTTTTTGAGGAAATGCTTTTTTGGGAGAAGCAACGATGCTCAAAATAAAGGGTCAAGAGACTGTCACCCACCTGACACCAGCCCCGCAAACCGCACGCCTCCCGCCTCAAGGACCCGCTCAGCTGCGCCCGCCCCGGCCCTTGTCTAACGCGGGGCCTCCTTGTCCTCTTTAAACTGATGACAAGTTGACGTTATGAGGGAGGGATCCCAGCTCAGATGAACAAAAACGGAGTCAGGAGACCTTTGAGGATCTGATGTCAGCCTGTCCCTGCCCCACTGAGCCCTTGAACTTTCTCTGAATTGCACCAGGTCCAAGGACACCCCGGCAGTGTTCAGAACAGCACCTGCCAGCTGCAACCGTGTGGTCTCAGGGTCTCCCCTTCCGACTGTGCACCTGATTCAGACCCCACCATGCCTGCTTAGCAAGCACCCTCCCGTTTTGCCAGCTCCGACTGTAACCCCTGATGAGCAGCTCCTGGAACCAGCAGGAACCTTGCGGTTTTGGCCCTTAGAAGCCTCTCCAGTTTGTAATTCAGGGCAACACGATCCAAGTGCTTCCCGCATCTGTTTCCCAGGCTGCAGTCCTAACAGACCCCAAACAATCATCTTTTTATTTCAACCAGGTCTCCGTTACCGAAATTTTGGTTAGCAAAACAATCATCGTGATTTTCCTTAAGGAAACATTTCAAACGTGGACGAGCGGAGAGGCCAGTGCAGTGGCCGTCCCGTACTGCTCTCCGGGTGACCGTTACCGTCTGCCACGCTGGCTTTAGTGACTTTACGGTTGAAATATTTTAGAGTGAGTTACAGACGGGACAATGTTTCACACATAAATACTTCAGTGCCCATCTCTAACAAGATAAGAGTTGCTTTCTGCATAAGCATAAAGCCATTACTGAATCAAGCTCAAAATAGAACACCAAGCTAAAAACAGCCCCTACACATCACCCGAAGTCCAGGCCTTATTCAAATACCCAGTTTTCCGGAATCGTCTTTTACGAGCTTTTCCCCCCTAAGCTCTGACTGAAGTTTAAGGTGTCCTTCTAGTCCTTTCTGTCCCGTGTCACACTAAGAAGGGGTGGTAAAGTTAGTGTTCTAAAATTACTTGAAATGATTTTTTCCTTTGTGGAATTACATTATTAATAAGATGTAGTTAGGTCCACTTTTTCTCAGTTTGTTTACAACATCAGGAACTTTTTCTCGGTAATTTAATTGTTTGAATATGTGAAATATTGACCTGGTTCAAAAGTCAAAGGTCGAAGAGTACCCTGGAGAGGCCATGCTCGCAGCCCGTCCCCTAACCTGACTCCCATCCAACCCTGCAGGCTCCTATGTTTATCGGCTTCTAATTAGATCTTTCAGTGCTTCGTTTCGTGATGCCATTTCTGTTCAACAGAGAGCGTGCTGAATTCACAGACCTGCACTCCAGTTTTCACTTCGCCGTACAGGCTGGAGATTACTTCACATTGGTCTCCACCCCCTGTGGCAGGTGGGTTTTCTGTCTTGTGGCTCTGCCTCGGTTCTGAGCAGCACCTCACAGTTAGACATTCTGGTGATTTCCGACCCTGAAGCTGCAAAGAAGAGCCTGGGGCATGTGTCATTTCTGCCCTTGCACGTGTGTGTCTTGAGGACAGATCAAGGCAAACACATCCGTCTCTGCTGGATCCAGCCAGTTCCCTCCATGAGCTGCATCTCTCCCCACAGCCTTGCCAATAAATTTACCTGTCAAACCTCTGGGGTTTTGTCAACCTGATGGCTGAGAAGCAGTACTTGAGAAGCCCATTTGCTTTTCTCTCAAATGACGCTGAGCACTTACTCATATCTTGGGCCCCCTTGACGTCATTTCTTCTGCCAAAAGAAGCATTCATGGCTCTTTCCCATTATTCCTCGGTCTTGACTTTTTTCTTCTCCATTTCTGGAAACTCTCTTCCTAGTAAGTCGATTAGCCCTTAGTAACAACTTTACGTGTTTGTTCTCAACTTGTCATTGGTCTCTTGCCTTTGCTTTTTTTTTTTTTTTTTTTTTGTCGGGGGGGGGGTTAGGGATATATCTTAATATAATTGAATTTGTATCATTTCCTCTATTGATACTGAATTTAGAACAATATGTAGAAAGGATTTCCCCATACCCAAGTTCTAGAGCAATCCCATGTTTTCTTCTAGTACTTCTATGGTTTCATGCTTTATATTTACATTTCTGATCTGTTTGGAGTTTGTCCCATAGTGTACAGTGTGACAAGGATCCAGTTTTCTTTTTCCAGGTGGCTATCCAAATCACCCAACACCATTTGTTAAAAAGTCTGTCTTTCCCCAACTTGAGATGCTGCCTTTATTACCCTTAAACTCCATATATGTATGTGGGTCAATTTCTGAATCTTCTAGTCTGTTCCACTGATTAGTCTATTTATGCACCAGTACCACACTTTCAATTATGGACACCCTAGAGTTTTTTTGACCTCTGTAGGGACTGCCCGACCCCTCCCCCACTGCTAATCTTTCCCAGCATTTTCCTGATGCTTCTTGTTTACTTTTTCATATGAGCTTTAGAGTCATTTTTTTCTAGGCCCTGGAAGAGAGGAAGGACCCTTTGGTATTTTTAGTTATAAATTAACTTAAGGTGACTTGGCATCTTCATGATAGTGAGTGTTCCTGTCCAGAGACATGGTTTATATTTTCATTTGTTTGTCTGCTTCAGTATTTTTCAAAGTAAAGCTTGGTTCATATAAGGTTAACATATTTATTGTTAATCTTTATTTTTACTGTCGTTTGGTCATCGTTTCTATGAGGACTACTGATTTATCTATATTAATGTTATATCCTGCAACATTAATGAATTCTCTTCTTGTTTTCATAGTTTCTCAGCCTTGATTTTACCAGAGCTACAATCTGCAATGGAGAATGGAGGTCATTTCCCCTTCCTTTCCAATTGCTATGCGTGTGTGTGTGTGTGTGTGTGTGTGTGAGAGAGAGAGACTGCATCTGATGATGTTCCGATAGGATACTAAATAGTAGGAGTGATGGTAGTGGGTAAGTCATGCTTCTGACTTTGGTGGGAACACCTCAGTGCACCCTATTAAGAAAACATTTTTTTCTGTTTATCCATAAAAGATTAGGAAATAAATCTTTTGCACATAAGGAAACAATCACATAATTTTCTACTTAGCCTGGTGATTCGGGGATGGGCAGTGGAGAGGAGCAGTTCTACTTTTTCTGTGTGAATTTGTCAGCTTAGACATTCTGTTTACTCACTCAGTTCTGGTAAGTCATAGGGAATTATCTTTCTGTCCAGGTTTTTAAGTGCTTTGGCCTAGAGTTATAAGTTGTCTCCTAAGATTTGTGTCATTTTCTCTATGTTGATGGTTATTCCTCCTCTTTTCAGTGTTTTTGTCATGTGTATTTATGACTTTACTTTTTCTCTGGATTAAGTTAGCTAGTGACTTATCCATTTCGGTCGTTTGGTCATTTCCAGTGAACTAGGTTTTTATTTGTTAATTCTACTGTTTTTCTGTTTTCCATTTCAGTTTCTGACTTTGCCTTATTAACTTTCAATTTACTTAGTTGTTCTTACTTTAAATTCTTGAGTTAGACGTTTCATTTATTTTTCTTTCATTTTTCTTATTATGACTATAAGGCTATACATTTGTCTTTGGGTACTTTCTGAGTCGCACTCCCTAGATTCTGGTATGTTTTCACTATCATCATTTCCGAGCATCTCTGAAATTGGTTTGCATTCACCCTTTGACACAAGAGTTTTTAAACAAAGTTTTAAAACATACAGGCCAACAGACATTTAAATTTTCTGTTTTGAAAACTAAAAAAAGACTTACCATATGATCCAGCAATCCCACTTCTAGGCATATATCCAGAGGGAACTCTAATTCAAAAAGATACATGCATCCCAATGTTCATAGCAGCACTATTTACGATAGTCCAGACATGGAAGCAACCTAAGTGTCCACAGAAAGATGACTGGATAAACAAGTTTGGTATATACATATACAATGGAATACTACTCAGCCATAAAAAGTATAAAATAATGCTAGTTACAGCAACATGGATGGACCTGGAGCTCGTCATTCTAAGTGAGGTTAACCAGAAAGAGACAGAAAAATATCATATGATATCACTCATATGTGGTGTCTAAAAAAAGAAGACACTAATGAACTCATCTACAAAACAGAAACAGACTTGCAGACACAGTAAACAATCTTATGGTTATTGAGGGAAAGGGGGTGGGAAGGGATAAATTTGGGAGTTTGAGATTGCAAATACTAGCATCTATATAAAAAAAGATTAAAAGCAAATTTCTTCTGTATAGCACAGGGAACTATATTCAATATCTTGTAATAACCTTTAATGAAAAAGAATATGAAAATGAACATATGTATGTATAGGTATGGCTGGGACACTGTGCTGTATACCAGAAATTGACACATTGTAACGGACCATATATACGTCAATAAAAAAATTAATTAATTAAATAAAAATAAAATTTCTGTTTTGATTTCTAGCTTTATCATGCTATTTCCATTACTTCTGTCTGGGATTGAGACTTTTCTTGTGGCCTAACATGTGGTCAGTTTTCGTGGCTGTCCTGTGTGTGCTGGGAAAGACAAGGTGCACCTCGCCGGTCGGAGCACGATCTCAGCAGCTTCCATCAGGCCTGCCTGCAACGCCGCACTGTCGGGACGCCACGTGCTTACTCACGTTTGTCCCGTTCACCTGTCTGGGGCTGAAAGAGGTGGATTTCTTTCTGTTTCTCTGACTCTCTCCTGCAGCTTCTGCTTTGTGATGATTGTTGCCGTGTCATTTGCTGTACAAGTGACCGCGGCTCTGATGCCATCATCCTGAAGAGGAGCCACACTCTGGTTCTTCCTCCTCTTATCTGATTGCCTCCAAGCCCCAAATCTATCCTGTACCAATCCAGATCATTACCCTGTATTCTTTTACTTAAATCAAATTTACTGAAAGACATTTACATGCAATAAAATGAACCCACTTTAAGAGTACAGTTAGATAAGTTCTGACAAACATACACTCCTGTAGAGCACCCCCACAAGCAAGAGCACTGGAGCACCCCAAGCCCAGGCACCCCTGCACCCCAGGCAGACACTGATTTCTTTCTGATGCTCTAAATTAGACTCGTCTATTTAGAGGGGCACATGGTGGGGCCACATATACGTGCTCTTCTGTGTCTGGCTACTGTCACTCCACGCCACAGTGTTCTCGGGGCCCATCCATGCTGTCACATGTGCAGGACCTCCTGCTGCTGAGCGGAGTCTGTTTCCCCGTCCTGCTCTGATGATCCTCGACGCACCGGCGGTGGCTGTTTCCAGGTTTGGGCTCTTACGAATGAAACTGCTACCAGCTTTTCTGCACGGGTCTCAGTTTAGACCAGTGTTTTCATTTTTCCTGGATAAACACCTAAGAGAGGAATTGCTGGATGGTGTGGATGTTAGCTGTTTCACTCTTTAACTATTTTCTGCAGTGTCCGCACCATCCCGTATTTCTATCAGAAACGCGCGCGTCTCAGCAGCTGCGTCTTTGTCGGCACTTAACAATGCCGGCCTCGCTACCTTTAGCCGCTCTGGTGGGGCTGTGGTGGCTCCTTGTGGTGCCTTAATTTTCTTTCCCCGATGACCAAAGATGCTGAACACTTTCCATGCACTTATTGGTTGGTCATTCCATTGTGAACGCCTACTGCAATCTTTTGCCCACTTTCATTTCGTATAGTTTTGTAGTTCTGCGTATGTAGTCATGCACGAGTTCTTTTAATAGTCTGAACATAAGTCCTCTGTTAGACACTACTTTGCAAATATTTCCTTCCACTCCATGACTTGCCTAGTCATCATTTTCTCAATGCTGTCTTTTGATAAGCAGATTTCAAATTTTTATAATATAATACCCAATTTTTATCTTATGATTATTGTTTTTGTCTTAAAAAAATAAGACTTGCCTAACCTAAGTCATGAGGACCCTCTTCTGTCACTTACAGTTTCAGCATTTACCCTGAGGCCTTTGATCCACCTCAGATTACTCCATGTGTGTACGACGTGTGCGTGTCTGTGTAGAGGGTCTGGGAGAAGAAGGAGCCACAGGTGGGGTGGGGGTCAATCCACAAACCTGCGTATCAATTCCAGACCCTTGTCTGACCCCTGAACTGCATATGCTCCGGGGAGACTGCGAAAGACCCAAAATGCAGAAGCTAAAAGAGGGAAAGAAAGCAAAGATTTAAGCTGGTGGGGAAAGAAAACTCTTATCAACTAATGGTGCAGGAAAAACCAAACATCCATATATTAAAAAAAAAAAACATAAAACTTATAGACATCATGGGCTTCCTGATATGCTACAGTAAAAAGGTCAAAAAGCCACCTCTGCTGGACTCCCGCCTCAAGCATAATGATACAGATTCGTAACTGCAGTCAAGAGGAAACATCCAACCACCCCAACTGAGAGGTGTTCTGCAGAATAACTGGGCTACATATTCAGAGATGTCACAGTCACAAAACACTGAGAAGTGTTACAAAACTGCTTCATATTACAGAAGACTAAAGACGTGACAGCTAAATGCAACATGTGTCGCACGCTGGGGGAGGAACAGCACAAGGGACGTTATTGAGACAGTCATCAGAATTTGAACATGGTCTGTGGATTAGATGATGGTTTTGTATCGACGTTAAATTTCCTACTTGTGATCATTGCACTGCGGTTAAGTAAGAGGATGTTTTGTTCTCAGGAAACACACACTGAAGCACTTAAGCATAGAAATAATACCAACGATGCTCAGTAATGAAGTCAACTGTTTAGAAGGGTTAATAAGCAACTTTCGCAAAGGTACCAGCGGTCACACAGCTCAAATGTTTTTAACAAAGTTTCTATTTGGAATAGATCTACTAATACCACTTAATTATGCAAGGAAAATAGGGCATGTAAAGGAAAATTCAAAAAAACACATAACTAATATATATTTAGTGTGTATTTCTATAGCAGTTCAATTTCTATTGTTTTCCCAATATCCAGAGTAACCCAAAATATTCCAAGTGAAGGCGATAACCACAGAGCCAGTCTCATACAAGCTAAGGACTAAGTTTCTCTTGGGAAGAAAAAAAGTCAGATGTTGCAAAACTGCCCCCTAAAAGTTTGCAAAAATGGAGTGCTCCTGATAGTGCACAGCCATGACCGCTTCTTCGCACATTCATTGGCTGGGAACATCTGCATATGAGTTACGACGTGCACATACACTTTCTTCCCTCTTGGGTAAATTCCTAGGAGTGGAATGACTGGGTCATATAATATATACAGTTAACTTTTTAAGAAACAGACACACTGTTTCCAAAGGGACTGAAACATTTTATGCTCCCACCAGCAGTGTATGAGAGTTCCAGTTGCTTCACGGCTTCATCAGCATTTGTTATGATCAGTCTTTTAAGCCACAGCCTTTCTATTGTGTAGCAGGGTCTCATTCTGGTATTTCCCAGTGATTAATGGTGCTGAGGTGCTTTCGTGTGCTTATTTGTTACACGTATATCTTCTTTAGCGACGTGTCTCTTCAAATCATTTGCCTATTTTTTCTAATTGGGTTGTTAGTTTTCTTACCATTGAGTTCTGAGGGTTCTTTACATATGCTGGTCCTTTCTCAGATGTATGATTTACAATTATTTTGTCCCAGTATGTATTGGCTTGCCTTTTTATTCCAATAACAATGTTTTTCAAAGAGCAGATGTTTTTTATTTCAATGAAGTCTATTTAATCTTTTTTTTTAATGGATCATGCTTTTGGTATCATATGTAAAAACTGCTTAACCCAATATTTAAAAAATAAGCTTTATAGTTTTATGCTTCAAATAATCTGTTTTGAGTTAATATTTGTATATGGTGCAGGATATTGATCAAAGTTCATTTTATTTTGCATGTGGTTATGCAATTGTTCCAGCACCAACTGTTGAAAAGACTATCCTTTCTTCACTGAGTTACATTTGTACCTTTGTAAAAATTAGTTGTCAATATGTGTGGGGGCCTATTTCTGGACTCTGTTCTGTTTCACGATCTGTTTGTTTGTCTCATGTCAATACTATACAGCCTTGATTACCATGGCTTTATAAGGTTTGAAATCAGCGCTGGTCCCCCAGGGTTCTTTTTCAAAGCCATTGTGGTTATTCTGGATCCTTTGCATTTTCATCCGAATTTTAAAATTAGCTTGTCCATTTCTACAAAATAGCTGTTGAAATTTTGAATCAATAGATTAATCTGAGGATAATTAACACCACAATAATACCATGAACACAGTATATCTCTCCATTTATTGTTTTTTTTTTAAATCAAGAAAAGATTACTGAATTTTGTCCATTTTTTTCTGCATCTTTTAGTTTGTTGTGGTGAATTACATTAATTTTCAAAAGTTAAGCCAAACTTGTAATGTTTCATGTATTTAAATTTTAAAAAACATTTTGAGATAACTGTAGATCCACATGCAGTTGTAAGAAACAACAGAAAAAGATCTCGCGTATCCTTTCCCCCGTTTTCCCCAATGGTTACATCTTGCAAAACTACAGTACAATGACACAACTAGGATATTAATACTGACAATCATAATACAGAACAGGTCCATCGCCACAAGGATGTCCCTTCCCATCTCCCCTCTACACTTAACTATTGGCTATCACTAACTTGGTCTTCATTTCTTTAATTTCGTCATTGCAAAAGTGTTATACAAATGGAATCACATAGTATGTGATCTTTGGGGGTTTTGTTTGGTTTGGGTTTGGGGGCTTTTTTGCTTGTTTTTCTTAAATTTTTTTCTTTCAGTTTTATTGAGATAGAGTTGACATACATCACTGTATGAGTTTAGGGTGAACAGCATGATAATTTGACTTACATACATCATGAAATGATGATCACAAGTTTAGTGAATATCCGTCATCTCACACAGATATACAATCTAAGAAATAGAAAACATTTTTGTGTGTATGTGATGAGAACTCTTAGGATTTACTCTCTTAAGAACTTTCATATGTAGCATACAGCAGTAGTAATTATATTTAACATTTTGTACATTACATTCCTAGTATTCATTTACCTGATAACTAGAAGTTTGTTCCATTTGACAGCCTTCACCCAGTTCCCCCTCCTTCAACCCCCTACCTCTGGTAACCACAAACCTCATCTCTTTTTCTTTAAGTTTGTTTGCACGTGTTTTTGAAGTATAATTGACCCAACACAATATGTTACACAACATAGTGATTTTTTCCTACACATTTCAAAATGATCTCCGTGATGTCTAATTATGATATGTCACCACGCAAAGGTATTACAACATAATTGACTCTAATCCCAACACTGTACTTCCATGTTTGCGATTCATTTATTTTACAACTGGAAGTTTGTACCTCAATCTCCCTTACCTATTTCTTTCCTCCTCCCATCCCCATCTCCTCTGGCAACCACCTGTTTGTACCTATAACTCTTGTTTTGTTATGTTTTTTCACTTGTTTGGTTTTTTTAGATTCCACAGATAAGTGAAATCATACAGTATTCGTCTTTCTCTTTGTCCTGTAGTTGTTGAGACTTGCCTTTCTATACTGTCAAGTCCATGCTCAACATCTTTTTCTTGTAGCTTTTTCTTTCATCTCTTGAATGAGTTTTATTTTATTTAACAGAGTTCATGGGGGCTCACATCCAGGGTGACTTTATACTGAGGGCTAACTCCTTGCTGCGTCTGGACTTGCACAACTACTTGGCGTGGCACAGCACAGCATTTCTGGGACGCCTGTCGACCTTTCAGTGCTTCAGTTTCCTCATCCCATCCTTGGCTAGGAAATTTCATTTTTCATCCCTGTTGTTAACCATCATATCACTACAAACTTTTTTTTTTTAATTGTAATTGTCAGCCACTTTTGTAACTGAAAGTACCCATAGGATTTTTTTACTTCTTGGGTAGTTCTCTTACGAAACATGATTTTCCATAGTAGATTTCCTTCAGCCTTTCTCAATTGGATTTCCTGAGAAAATTAAGTCATAATACCCTAAGACATCCATTGAAGATAACAAATCCCACTTGCTTCCTCTGCATCTGGAATACTACCAGTCACGAGTCATCCAGGGAGAACTGAGAGGAGTCAGTCTTTTCTGTGTCCTGCGGTCCAGCTGTGGTGCTGCTGAGAGAGGCTTCAGCATGCTGGCTTGGCATGTATAGTCCTTGCTCATGTCCTCCATGCTCAGTTCTTGCTAACCCTTTTCTTTTCTCTTGTATGTTCAGGTGACCTCTTCATGCTCCCCCTCCCTCATATAGGACCCTCTGAGGGATGGGCCCTCTCAAAGTGCAGAAAAAACCAGCCCATACCTTGCTGGGCCCAGGCCTGGATTCTAGCTTCTGTTCAATGTCCAGTGCGGGAATCCACTACACTCTGCCCAGAACACAGCTGGCCAGGGCAGAGGACCCTACGGTGTAGGGGGTGAGCTCAGGGGACAGCAAAGGGGACTTCAGAAGATTAGGCACGTCTTAGTGTTGAATCCTTGCCTCTACCCCTCCATGGAGCACTTGGTATAGTCTCTACTGCTCATTCAAAGCTTGTGATGGGTACCAAAAAGTCAGAAGTCCTGTACCCAGTGGATGGAGGGTAGGACTTGGGACAGTGTTCAGACCCGTGTGCTGGGGCAGAGATCAGGAGACTGAAAGTTCCCAAGAATTAGCAGAAATCTCCAGTGGAGCGCTTTGGATTTTCATTCAGCTGGGACCAAGCCAACTGCATCTGGATATGTGTAGAATTCAAACTTAAACTAGCTAGCCTCCAGACTTTAGCCCTTTACTGTTGTGCCAGAAGCAGTAAGTTTGACACTTAAGTTACGAGCACAGGCTCAGGAGCCAACCACTTAGACTCAGATATTGGCCATGAGTGCCTCCGTTTTCTCACCTCTACTTGAAAGCAGTAATAGCAGCCATGGCAGACTGCTGTCCTCAAGGGGACAGCGACCTCTGTAAAGCACCTAGACAGTGCCTGGGTGCGGCAAGAGTGATGGGAAGCGTTTACATCTGTAAATCTGATAAAAGTGCTTATCCCGTGGCTGTGAGATGAAGCGACAAGGGGATTATAACCACACCTTGCACTCCACAAGTACTCAACATGTACCAGCCACTGCCATCCACCAACCTGCCTTTCCCAAGGCCATTCCAAGGTCAGATCCCCACTGCTTTTGCCTTAGTGTTGTTTTTCTGCATATTTGTTCATCTTTCACCAGCTGGATCTAATGAGATTTCCCTTCAGGCTTGCGTTTGATTTCCACCTCTCCCATATGGTCCCCAAATGTGGCAGGAGAGGCTGTCAGAGCGGCTGTGATCGTGCTGTTCTGACTTCCCTCCCCGGCAGAGCACATGTGGGATGGCTGGGCTGAGGACGGCGAGGCCTGAACTGCTCCAGGAGACAGGGCACCGTGTAGTAAAGAAGTTCCAGGTACACAACCGACTCTCCATGTATCATCAGCCACACCCCACTGACTGGGCGACCACGTGCACCCGAAGCACAGGTTGGACAGAGAACTGGAGCAGCCCCTGGACTCCATGGGCGGCCCTCTCCTCCAGGTGCGCAGAGCAGTGTCAGTGGCTTCAAGGAGCACGATGGCCGAGGGGCTCTTAAACCTGCGGCGCCAGGCCCAGCCCAGCCCAAGTGATTCCAGTCCTTGGGCGGGAGCGCAGGCCGGCCAGCTCTGGCAAGCGCCCAGGTGATGTTGAAGAGCAGCCTCCGACTTGGAGGGAAGGGGCCCTTTGCATTCCTCACATGCTCTGCAAGCTACAGAAACCAAACAAAGCACGCTGTCCAAACACCAGCCGGAGGGAGCGGGGAGCCGCTCCCGCGCCCCGAGCGTTCCTGCAGCGGGGGACGCGCTCCCCGCCGCGTTTCTGCGGAACTCGGGCTGGACCCGCGGCTGCAGCGTTCACTCCGCCACGCTGCGGGCCGGTTTCCCAGACAGAAGCCCGCGGGGCCGCAGCGCGTCAGACGGCAGCCGCAGGCCCAGGGCCCATCCCGCTCTTCCGCCTCCACCCCGGCTGGCGCCGCCGGGACCCGGGGCCGCGCTGGTGGGTTCGGATCCTGCGGCTCCCAGGACCCCGCCCCCGTCGCCGGGTCCCGACCCCGCACAGGACCCCACGCAGGCCCCCTGCGCACACCGGCTGAGCCGCGCCACGCCGGAAGGCCCTTCCCAGAAGCCCCCAGGCCTCGTCCTCACGCCTTATTGGCCAGAGAGGCACCACGTGTGCGTCTCTAAGCCAATCAGCCCCGACTTCCGGGGCGTCTGCCGAGCGCCGAAGCCGCGGGGACCTGAGGGTTCTGCGCGGCCGAGACCCCAGGCCGAGGCCACTCCCGGCCGCAGAGCGGGCGTCTGAGCAGGGCGGGCCCTCGGAAGGAGTGGGGCTGGACGGGAAGCCGCCGGCCTCGGGCCGCGAGTCTGTGGCGGGAAGCGCTCCGCTTCCGGGAGGCTCGTGCAGCGGCTGACCTCACAGTGTGCGGCCGGGCCCTGGCGGTGCGCGGTCCGCCGGGTGGGTGGCCCCGCAGCTCCCCGAGTGGGCGGGCCTGAGCGCGCGCACTGGACGCACGAGAACTGCACGGCCAGGACCGAGGCCTGCACTGAGGCGGCCTAGTCCCAGAGCCTCCCGACGGCGCGGCGTGGCCGGCGCCTGTGGCCCGCCCGCGGTCGCGCCCGCGCGGGCCCGCGCCTTCCCCCGCACCGGGGGTGCAGCCGGGGTGAAATCACCGTCGCGCCTTGTGCCAGTTGCTGAGGGCTGTCGCTGGACTCCGTTCTCTGTGCTCTGACACAGCCCCTTATGAAAGGATTCCTGTTCCTGCCCGTGATTAGCAGATGAGGAAAGTGAGTCATGGGGAGGTTAAAGTTACAAACTGACGTGGCTAAACGGTTGAGGACCCAAGACTTGAATCCAGGATGGCTGAATTCAGGGCTCTTCACCGCAGTCTAGAGTGGGTTTCAAAATGGCTTCGGGGCTGGCTGTGTCACTCATTGATGGTCATCTCAAGTCCTTGGATGGACTCAAATCTCTCTCAGTATCAGGAACTTTAAAAAGGAAAGAGTCCCTCCAAGTCTAAAGGTAGGAGTCTCTCCTGACAGGAGCAGAGGAAAGGAATCCCCGAGACAGGTTTCTAACTTCCGTCCTAGCAGCATGGCTCGGGAGGTGTGGCCGGAGGCCTGCACGGCGGGACCTGAAGTCTGCAGGAGGACTTCTCGGCTGAATGGCTCCCTCTGGTTGGTTTCTGCTTTGCTGCAGCGACAGGTAGCAAAGCTGTCTTCTTAAAACGCCTTGTTTAAAAGAACAACCAGGAAGGGAAGACCAGGAAACCATGCCATTCATGCTGATGTCAGAGGAAATGGGGACCCCAGGAAAGAGCGTTTCAGGAAAGAGAAGATGAAAACACAGCTTGAGAAGTCTGGGCTCATCAGGGGAAAGGCTCCATGTTTCCATGATGTTTTGGTTCAGGGTGGCGGTGTCCCATAAGACAAGGCAGCATAATGCTGGACAGGTGGTTTGTGGACAGGATTGCTCCCTTGAGCTTTCTATCACAGTGCTGAGTGCCCTGAGACCAGAAATACTTGCATGTGGGCTCTAACATGTGGGTCAAGGGTATGTAATGCCACACTGTTTTCAAAAATTAAAACTGGAAAGAAAGGTAATATCCATCAAAAAAAATGGCTAAATATGTTCTGGAAAATTCATACTGGAGAGTATCAGGCAGCCATTAAAAAGAGAAGTGCAAGTTAAAATTTGACGAGGCTCTGCTTCCCCAAACATTCAATGAATAGCAGAAATGTAAAAATATTTGTAATACCAAATGTTGATCAGGATTTAAAACAACTGGAACTTTCATACACTGCTGTAATGTAAAATGGTTCCATCATTTGGGAAAACTGGCACTTTCTGCCAAAGCTATGTATGCACCTCCCTACAATACAAGTCTACCCGAGGTAAAGTTAAAAAAAATAAGATATACGCCTACCCCTCCAAAAAAAACCCCACATATAAGAACATTCATATTGGCTTTGTTTATAACAAAACAAAAACTGGAAGCAATAGTCCATCAACTGGATAATGCATAAATTATGGTATAATTCACTGATGGAATATTACATAGCAATAAAAAATACAACCATTAAAAAAAATACAACCTTGACAATATAGAAGAATCTCACAGACATTATTTGAGGAAAAGAGGTCAGACACAATACAGTACATACCAAATGCTTTCAATTATATAAAGCTTAAGAACAGGCAAAACCAATCTATCATGCTAGAAATCAAAATAATGATTATCTTTGTTGGGGGAGGTTTGACTGGGAAGAGTCACAGTGGAATCATCCTATATCTTGATCTGAGTGGTGGTCACAAACTGTAAATGTGTGTAAAATTCATTGGGGTAAACTTGAGATTTGGGCACTTTGCTCTGTGCAAATTATTCCTCATTAAAAAGGAAGGCAAGAGAAAGATTGTTTTTATTGTGTGTGTGCGTGTGCTTTTACTGTTTTACCAAGTTAAATACAATGAAAAGTCATTACTTTTGAAATAAAAGTAGAAGTGTTTAAAACTCTAAAATTTGAGGAAACCTGTTTGTGTCCACAAGGTAATTTATCTATGACATATTGTTGCCTGGAAAAGCAGGTAGGAAAACCAAGCACAGGAGATCCCTGATTCAGAGCAGGACGAGGAAGACCTCCATTCCCATGGGAACAACAAGAAGAATCAAGACAAAATCAACAATGCATTTTTATATAAGAATAAGAAGGGAGGAGGAGAGAAGGAAGCCTTGAGAACTGGATTCCAGAAGGAGACAATCACGACTGAGCAGAGACATGACAGCTCCCCGCTTCCACACTGCGGTCTGGATAGAGCCGGCCTTCTATGGGTGAAGAACCTTCATGGTGACAGAGGGCTGTCATCTGGAGTTTGAGTGGTAGTGTGGGCTGATGGGACAAACTGGAGCCTAGAAGTGAAGGATAGAGGACCCAATCTGAGCAGTTCTCCTCCCCGCCTCCAAGTTTTGCCATGAAAGTGACATTGGAGGAGGGGTTGCTAAGCGTAGAGAAATCACAAAGTCCTATGCTTGCTTTTGGTCACTAGAGTTGAAACTACAAGCAGCTCTTCCCAGCCCAGAGGCAACAAGATCTAAAAGACTATAGCTGAGGATTTGAGGTTGGGCTAATCACAGGTTAACTCAACCTGAGGAAAGGTGCAACTTCTCTGGCTCAACCAGACACTAGGAAAAAGCGGAGTGACTAGCTCTGTACCTTCACTGCACCAGAGGAAATAGATGGCAATCTCTAAGGAACAAACAGCAGAACAAAAATATTTCACTCTTTACTGGTCTCTTCTACACAATGTGCAGAGTACAACAAAAACAATTATAAAACCTGCAAAAAGGGGGAAAATGTGACCTGTACTTAAGAGAAAAGACATTCCTTATGAGAGACCGTCGTTGGCTCAGTTACTAGCATAAGAATAAACTAAAGCAATTATTTCAAATATGAGTGAACAGACGGTATATTTCAAGAAATGAATGGAAACACGGAAAAAAAAAAAGAGGACTGAAAAATAGACAAAAAAGTATCAATGGATGGGCTTAGATTGGATACTGCAGAAAGGTTCAGGGAACTTGAAAAAAGTTCAATGGAAATTATCCAAACTGGAGAAGAGAGAGAAAAAAATTTTAGAAACATGACCAAAACATCTGTGAGATGCGGGACCCATATCAAGTAGTCTAATGTGAAGTAGTCTGAGATGCAAGCATTTTGGAGTCCAAGAATGAGAAGAGAGATGGTGGGAAAACTGTTTGAAGAATCACTGGCTGAAATATTCCAATCTAATGAAAAGCCACAAACTGCTGAAAGACAAATACAAAGAGAAAATCTAAAAAGCTATCAGGGAAAGAATATGCATTACATAGAACATTACATAGAACAATGATTGGTTTTTTTAATGGCTGATTTCATTGGAAACATTTGGAAGCAGGAGGCAATGGGGCAACATGTTTAAAGTGCTGAGAGAAAAAAAAAAATCTTCAACCTAGAATTCTGTACCAGCAAAATTATCCTTCAAAAAGGAAGGCAAAGTAGAGATTTTCAGGTAAACAAAAGCCTAAAAACCAGCTCTATAGCAATTGAGCCTCCACTACAAGAAATGCTAAAGCCATATTTGGAGACTGAAGGGACAGATACTGAATATAGACTGGACCTACAGCAAGCACTCAACTATGGCACTGCTGACATATGGGGCCAAATAGTTCTCTGTTGTGGGGGCTGTCTTGTGCGTCATCCCAGGCCTCTACCCACGAGATGCCAGGAGGCCCCGCCCCCAGTTGTGACAACCAGAAATGTCTCTGTGGGAATGAAGTCTGCAGAAGAAAAGGAAGATGTTACAAAGGGTAATAACAGACTTCATGTTCCCCTCTCCCCAATCCATGTGTTGAAATTCTGATTCCCAGCGTGGCGGTGTTGGGCGGTGGGGCCTTCAGGTGGCACCCTCACAAGTGGGTTTAGTGTCCTCCCAGCAGAGCTGCCTGTCCCTTCTTCCATGGGAGCCGCAGTGAGAAGTCAGCCTTCCGCAGCCCAGAAGAGCCCTCCGCAGGACGACCCTGCCGGCACCCTGATCCTGGACTTCCAGCCTCCAGAATGTGAGAAGCAAATTCTGCTCCTTATAGCCACCTACTGATAATCCCAAACTGATTAAGACAGTAACTATGTAGGTTAGTGTAGAATAATGTTTTTCTGGGTTTTTAGTTTTCGAAATTCAATTGAGTTAAAAGCAATGGTAACAATAGTGAGATTTGTAATTAATCTGGAAGTGAATACAAGATAAAAATAGCACAAGGATCAGAAGAGAATAAATAGAAATACCCTGTTGCAGCTGCAAGGTTTTTAGATTGTGGTAAAATGATAAATACTGATTCAAGATAGACAGATGAAATAAGCATATGTGAGATTTAGAAAAGAACCACTGAAGATAGAATAGAATCTATCTATAGAATAGAATCTAACCACAGAATCTGATAGAGGAGGAAAAGTGGAACACAAAAATATACCAGAACAGTTTTTTTTAAAGGCAGTAAAAAAGGAAGAAAAATAAATAACTAACAACAAACAGCAAGGTGGTCACAAGGAAAGCCTGTCAACAATTGGAGCAAATGAAAACGGCCACATCCTCCAGCTAGAAGGCAGAGCTGGTCAAACCAAGATTTTTAAAATAAAGGCCAATTACACTTGTTTTGTACAAGATATCATAGAAATATAAATAGGTTCAAATTTAAATAATGAAAAAGCTATACCATGAAAACATTCATCATGAGAAAGCTGGAGTAGCCATGTTCATAAAACCCAAAACGGCTCTTAAGACGGGAAGTGGTGGTGGTGGCAAAGAAGAACATTACATAATGATAAAAGCATTATTTCATCAAGGAAACATAACAAATCTAAATATGTTTGCACCTGAGAAGAGATAAATCCACTGTTGTTATTGGAGATTTAACTCTCTTAGACAGAAAAATATTAGGATATATAAAGCCTGAACAACTATCAATTAAATTAACCTAATTGACAATGATAAAACACTAAGCCCAATGTTTGAAAAATACACCTCATTGAACGTGCTCCAAGATAGGCGATATATTGAGCCATAAAATGTCAGTAAAATAATAGCATTGAGATAATACAGAATATGGAATCGGTTAGAAATCAGTGACAGAAATCCATGTGACTGAGTGGCTTTCACACGCTAGAGGCATAGTTCACAGCAGAGGAGACGACTCTGTATTGGGAATATCACTTGAAGGGTCTTTGGTTGAGGAAGCTGAGCCCCTTCCCCACCCCACGACTCCCAGGGCCTGTTTGGAAGGAAATATGCAACCGGGAAAGAGCGACATTTCTGCATAAGAAATAAAAAGTTAATATACCGGTAAATCCCTAGCATACAGTACACGTCTGATTAACGCATGGATCAAAAAGGAAACCACAAGGAAAATTAGAGAATATTTTACCTGATTAATAATTTTTCTTTTAAAGACAATTTTAGAGCAAAATTGAGAGGAAGGTACAGAGATATCCCATATACCCTTTGCACACACGTGCACAGCCTCCCTTCTAATCAACATGCCCACCTGATGGGACAGTTGCCACCACTGATGAGCCTGCAGTGACACCTCATTATTGTCCAAAGTCTGCAGTTTACGTCAGGGTCACATTGGTGTTGTGCGTTATGTGGGTCTGGACCAAGACATGAGACACATGTCCACCATTATAACATCATACTGTTGTCATGAGTGTGATAACACTCATTTCGTGTATCATTTTCACTGCCCTAAAAATTCTCTGCTCTATCATTTCATCCCTCAGAGGTAATTTTTTTTAAACAGCATATTATGCCACCAAAACTACAAGAAATGAAAGAAAACTAGATAATTGGGCTTCATTAATATTTAAAACTTCTTTTCTTCAAAAGATACTGTCAGGATAGCTAAATTGCAACTCACAAAATGAGAGGAAGTATTTGCAAATCATATATCTAAGGGACTAAAATCCAGAATATATGAAGAACTCTTACAACGTGAAAATATTGCTCAACATCGTTAGCCATCAGGGAAATCACATCAAAACCACAATGAGATCCCATTCTCATACCCACTAGCATGGCTACACTCAAACGACAGGCAATAGCAAGTGTCAGCAAGGATGCAGAGAAATTGGAACACTCATGCACTGTGATGGAATGTGAAGTGATGCAGCCACTTTGCAAACAGTTTGGCAGCTCTTCAGAATGTTAGACACACAGCTATTACGTGATCCAGTGTTTCCACACCTAGGCATATACCCAAGAGAATGGAAAACATATGTCCACACAAAAGTTGTGCATGAATATTTGTAACAGCATGATGCATAAAAGCTAAAATATGGAAACAGTCCAAATGCTCATCAGTCAAAAAAAGATGGAATATTACTCAGCCATAAAAAGGAATGAAATGTTGATTTACCCTACAACATGGATGAGCTATGGAGACATTATGCAGAGTGAACAAAACCAGTCACAAAAGACTGTATGATTCCAAATATGTGAAATGTCCAGAACGGGGAAATCTGCATGGAGAGTAGATTAGTGCTTGCCAGGGACCTGGAGGCTGTGGACAGAGAGTGACTGCTCCAGGTATGGGGTTTCCTTTCAAGGTGGTAATAATGTTGTAATTTTGGGTAATGGTGGTGGTGCAAACTTTGTGAATATACTAAAACCCACTGAATGAAATGCTTTTAAAAGGTGGATTTTATGATGTATGAATTACATCTTAATAAAGCTGTTACTAAAATATAGTGGACTATTTTAACAACCTTATTCCAGTGATGAAATCTTGAAAGACAGTCTTCACCAAAACTGACCCAAGAACAAATAGAAGTGGAAGTCAAACATCCCAGCAAAGGAAAGTGTAAGCCCAGAGGGTCCCACTGGAAGAGCAGATCAAACACTTAAGGAACAAATAATACTTACTGTCTACAAACCCTTTCAGAAAAACAAAAAAAAAAACCAAGCATGGAATGATTCTCAAATCATTTGATGAAGCCAAAGTAACCCCAATACCAAACCCTTACAAAACTAAAGAAATACTACAGGCCAGTATCCTACGTGAGCATAAATGAAAAGCAATGTTAGCAAGTCGAACAGCAATACACAGAGAATGATATTCCGTTATGACCAAGTGAGGTTTACTCCAGGAATACAATTCAAAAACCAATAAATGTAATTCACCACTTCAACAGGTTAAAGGACAAAATTCACAAAATCATCCAGATAAATGCATTAAAAACATGACAAAATTTGAAACCCATTCATCTTAAAAACTGTCAGGACACGGGGCCTAGAAGAGAACTTATTCGAGTTGTAAACGTATGGATAACATCATATTTTATAGTAAAATTCTGAATGTTTTCAACCTGAGTTTGAGAGCAAGGCAAGGGTGTTGGCTCTTACCGCTTCTGTTCCGCATGGAACTGGTGTGCTCAGCTGCGTGCACCGAGAAGAAACAGAAATAAAACCGATAAACCCATGGAAGGAAGATGTAGCCCTGCCTTGTTGGTGGAGGGTATGATCGTGTGTGTAGAAAAGCCTAAGGACCAACAACAAAAAATTACGAGAATTAGTAAGTGAATTAAACAAGCCACAGGGTGTAAAGTCAATGCACAATAACGAAATGAATTTTTACACGGGTAGCAAACAGCCGGAAAGTGAAACCATTTACTGGAAAACATGCCTGCAACAGCGTCAGAGCTAAACAGCACTCGGGTTACACTTAATGGAAGGTGTGTAGGACCTACTCACAGAAAACCACAAACATTGCTGAGAAAAATTCAAGAAAACATAAATAAACGAAAAAATGCATCATGCTCAAGGATTGGACAAGTCAATACTGTTAAGATGCAAATTTTCCTCAAGTTGATATGTAGACTCAGTGGATCTCAACAAAAATGCCAGCAAACTTTTTTTAAAGTAGAAAGTGACAGGTGACTCTAAAGTGATGAAAGTAAAGTCGTGAAAATACCAAAGGGCCAAAACTTTTTGGGAAAGGAGAACAAAATCAGAGAGCTTCTGCTGCCTAGCGACCTGAAGACTGAGGAAAGCTCCAGCAATCATGAGAGTGAGGCGCTGCCGCAGAGCAGCGGCACCGGCTGCGCCGGAAGCAGACCGCACTTACGTGGTCAGTTTGCTTTCAGCCAAGCGTCAGAGCAACCTGATGAGGGAAGACTTTCACAAACTGCTTGAATCTGAACAGTTACCCGTAAGGAACTGACGCGACTCTCGCTGCTTATCTCGTACCATACGTAAAAATTAACTCAAGATGCATCGAAAACTCCACCATAGAATCCAAAATTGTAAAGCCTCTAAAAAAAAATACGTAGACTATCCTTGGACTGACAGGATGCACAGAGACCACCAACCACAAAAGAAAAACACTGGTGAATTTAACTTTAGCGAGACTTTAAACTTTTGCTTGTCAAAACCCGTAATTACAAACGTCAACAGCAAGCCATAGAAAGGGGTACAGTATTTACGGTACGTAAATCCGAACCCCTGCCAGTCAGTAACAAGAGACAACCCAGTTAAAGGTGGGCCAAAGCCTTGGAGAGTCGCTTCCGGAGAAAGTGGATACAAAGATACCTCACGAGTGGGCGGCCAACGTCATTAGCCGTCAGAGGTGTGCCAGTCAAGGCACGGCCAGACACCTCCTCCCGCTGCCTGCAGGGCCGACGGCGCCCGGCGTCAGCGGGGACGTGAGGAGCTGGCCGGGCGCTGGCCAGTCCTGACACCGCGCAGTAAACAAGGGCTGCGATCAGCAGATTCTGTGTCCTTAGGTTCCCTCTGGATGAGGCAGCTTCACACACTCTGTTGTATTTTTCCCTCCTGTTGTGAGCTTGCAGTTTCAGCCCTAACTGTGGAGTGCTTGGCACGTGGCCTCCAAGCCAGATGTGACCCCGGCGAGGTTATCGCCAAGCCCAGGGAACATTTTCAAAACATGACCCAGGATCTGGCATCTCTTGAAAACAGCTTCATTTCAGGGGAATCTGCCGGATGGAGGGCGGACTGGCCCGCCAGGATTTTCATAAGAGGAGATTCGGCCTCTTCCTTTGCTCTGGGCCACAGGCTCTCTCCTGCTCTGCTGGCGTTAACCTCAGGTGGGTCAGCGCGCGGCATCACGGGGAACCGACCAGTAAGTGGTGCCCCCGAGACTCAGGCCTCGGAAGTGGCGAGTCATCGTACTTCAGGTGAATTAACCTGTCTTTTCAGAGGCCTTCAGTGCACATGCTTTGTACTGAAGGAAATAGATTCAAAATGCTTCTGAAATCCTCTTGTGTATTACCCTGCTTTTAAGCAACTATGAAGCAGACAAGCGTTCCTCATGCAGGGACCTAAATCCGTGGGAGACTGCCGTTCACCCCAGTGTTGGAGAGACTAGCCAGCTTCCAGCAGAAGCTCACCACATCCTGACCCCCCTCCCCCTTCAGCACTTGCTTGGAGACTTCTGAGGAACATGACTTGGAGACTCTGGAACGAACTCACAGAGTAAGCCAGGAACTGAGGAGCTGGCTTGCTTTCCTCCATAAATCTCCTCTACTCTCAGAAAAATAAAGACGACGGAAGCCAAAAACAGCAAGTCCATCCACCTGGTGGAGCAGAGAGGAGCCGGGCATGTCTCCCAGCCAGAGGTGCCCTCGGGTCTGCAGATCCTCCTGCGGACAAAGGAAGAGCAAACCTCCCTCCTCCCATCGCAGCCCCTCCTCCTCCTCCTGACGGTGGCACCTGGGGCCTGAGCTGGTTGTTTCCAGTCCCACAGCCCCAGCCTCAGTCGCCTGTCCGGCAGGCCTGTCCAGAGCCCCGGCCACGCGTCTACCCTGGGCCCCAGACAGCGCCAGGTGCCCTGCAAGGAAGACTGTGATGTCTTCAGTTTACAGATGAGAAGAGTAAGGTTCAGACGTTGCCAGTTTGCCGAAGGCCACGACTGCCAGTGGCGCTTTGGGTGCAGCCCAGCTCTGCCCATCTCCACGTTCCGTCCTCTTTCAGACGAGCACGCCCAGCTCCGTGAGGCTGCCTTGTCACCAAGGAAAACCGGAAGATAGGGTCGCTGCAGAGGCACAGATGGACCCGTCTTTAGGGGCGGCTTTTGTCTGGTGCAGTTTATGCAAATTGAACCCCACGGTGTTTTTTTATTTTTAAATTTTTCATTGAAGTGTAGTTGATTTACAGTGTTAGTTTCAGGTGCACAGCCCAGCGATTCGGCTATACGTACGCATGCACGTATCTTCTTTTCAGATTCTTTCCCGTTCCACGTTATCACAATATATGAATGTAGTTCCCTGTGCTCCACAGTAGGTCCCCTTTGCGTTTGTGCACTTACGTACGTGTGTGTGTCTGCTAGTGCAGCTGAGCCCCCCCGTGTCTCTAAGGACCAGCTTGGTCTAAAGGGAACAGAGTGGGGCAAAGTGCGAGGAAGTCTCAGGGCTCCTGACCGTCCGCAGAAAGGCGGCGAGCCAAGGACGCTCAGCCGCGGGTACTGGTGGCGACTTGTGGATGACGAGGACGCCTGCGGGGTCAGCAAGTGCCCGGAGACCAGCGCTGAGAGAGTGTGAGTGTCTCACAAGACGCGGGTGGGTCAGCAAGCTGAGGCGGGTGCCCCGCCAGCCTTGAGACTGTGGTGGGCCTCCCACACGCTTCCTGTTTGAGTGAGGTGTTCGCGGAGACCCCTGCCCACCGTGGCATGTTGAGTGTGGCGGGGCACGGGGACAACTCGTCTCTCTTCGTAAGTCTTCAAGACAAGAGGAACTCTCACAGGGAACCCAACCTGAGCAGCCTTTTCCACGCCCGGACTTGATTAGGGAAGAGACCCTTGACTGTGAGCATGAGTCTGAAGCCATGATGGAACGAGGCTGTTTGGGGACGTTTGGGGAGGAAATGAGTCTGTTTTGCCTCGGGGAGAAACGTGAATGACGTTTGTCCAGGGAGAGACTGTGGCAGTGTTGAGACATGGATGCATATTCTTTGACTCTTCTCCCCTCAAAGGTGGCCATCCATGGCCCTTTCTTGAATCTGAGTGAGCTTGTAACACCTTCCACTAACAGAGCACAGCGGGAGTGACCTCCAAGGCTGGACCTCCATAACAGGTGATGCGGCTTCTGCCTTGGAGCGCGTGCTTGCTCTGGGAGCTCCCTGCCGCCACGTGAGAGTCCTGTCTTGAAGCTGCCATCTTCTAAGGAAGCCCAAACCAACATTTCCAGTTGGCCCATCTTTTGAGTCCCCCCCAGCCCAGACACCACGCACGTGAGCGAAGAAGGTTTCAGTTGATTTCTGCCCTCAGTGGAGACCCCAGGCATCACGGCGCAGAAACAAGCCCTTCCTGCCGTGCTTCTGTCTGAACTCCTGACCTGCGGAATCTGGCAGCGTAACACAGCAGTTGCTGACACCAGCACGTCTCATCGTGATTTGTCAAGCAGCAAAAGGAAACCAGAGCAAAACTTGAGAAGCCTTTCCATCTAAAAGGTCCTCACTATATATAAAAATAGATAAAAAAAAATTTCTTCTGTGTATTCAATATCTTGTAATAACCTTTAATGAAAAAGAATATGAAAATGAATGTATGTATGTACGTGCATGACTGGAACGCTGTGCTGTACCCCAGAGACTGGCACGTTGTAACTGACTGTACTTTAATAAAAAAATAAAGGTCCTCACTAAAAGAAAGATTAAAGGATATACTTCAACAAAAAGAAAATGAATTTGAAGAGATGGCATGGGTTATAAGAAAAATGGTTAATTTGTGGCATCTATAATAAATTACTGCTTGAAAAGTTTAGTCTTTTAGAAAGATAAGACTAAAGCAGGCAGTAATAGCAAGATAGGGCAGAGTTCAATGAACAGTCAAGCCTGTGGAGCTCTCATGCTCTGGAGAAGGACAGAAACATTCAATGGCTTCAGACTTTTGTAGAAATTTTCCAGTGTATAATGTATAATAAAAACTTAAGGTGAAAATTTATATATTTAGATATGTGTATCTGTTAGTCCAATTGGAACCCACCCTGTTTGTAAGTGCAGAAATATCTTCCAAACTAGTGGAGAGAGAGGGAAATATATATCCATCAGAAGCCAGGAAGGAAGGAGAAAGCAGAGGAAAAAACCCTAGCAAGTAGAAAACCCAAAATAAGACGGTAGAAAAAAATTTACATATGTCAGTAATTACGATAACTGTGAATGGGTTAAACTCGTGTTTTAAGGGATAAAGATCAATAGACCATGAAAGCGAAATAACACTCAGCTGACGCTACCTACACGAGACACAGCTAAATAGACCACACTGACAGGCTGAGACTGGAGAGCAGGAGCACACAGACCTGTGAACACCGCTAAACACAAGCGTGCTCTGCGTTGATTTCAGACAAACAGTATTTTAAAAAACATTACCTGGGGTGGAGGAGGACAAAGCAAAGCCACCTCCTCTGGTCCGGGCGGCGCGACCCTCGGCTGGGAGCGGCCACGGCAAACGGGGGCGGGGCCTCCTGCGGCCTCCCGGAAGCACCCCCTCCGGGCGGGCAGTCCCACCTTGCTCCCGCCTGCGGAGGGAGTTTTCTAGTTTCATTGCTCAGTTTGATGTTAATTATGAACTTCTGATAAATATTTTCCCTCGGGCTGGGAACACTTGCGTCTGTTCTCCGTGCTGGTGTCTCATGTTCTGAGTGAGTGTTAAGGTTTACCGAGTGCTGCTTCTGCACCGCCGTCACGGCCCCGTGGGCCCTCTCTCATCGGGTCCTGCTGCTTCTGCACTGCCCTCACGGCCCCGTGGGCCCTCTCTCATCGGGTCCTGCTGCTTCTGCACTGCCCTCACGGCCCCGTGGGCCCTCCCTAACCGGGTCCTGCTGCTTCTGCACCGCCGTCACGGCCCCGTGGGCCCTCTCTCATCGGGTCCTGCTGCTTCTGCACTGCCCTCACGGCCCCGTGGGCCCTCCCTAACCGGGTCCTGCTGCTTCTGCACTGCCCTCACGGCCCCGTGGGCCCTCTCTCATCGGGTCCTGCTGCTTCTGCACTGCCCTCACGGCCCCGTGGGCCCTCCCTAACCGGGTCCTGCTGCTTCTGCACCGCCGTCACGGCCCCGTGGGCCCTCTCTCATCGGGTCCTGCTGCTTCTGCACTGCCCTCACGGCCCCGTGGGCCCTCTCTCATCGGGTCCTGCTGCTTTTGCACTGCCCTCACGGCCTCGTGGGCCCTCCCTAACCGGGTCCTGCTGCTTCTGCACCGCCGTCACGGCCCCGTGGGCCCTCTCTCATCGGGTCCTGCTGCTTCTGCACTGCCCTCACGGCCCCGTGGGCCCTCCCTAACCGGGTCCTGCTGCTTCTGCACCGCCGTCACGGCCCCGTGGGCCCTCTCTCATCGGGTCCTGCTGCTTCTGCACTGCCCTCACGGCCCCGTGGGCCCTCCCTAACCGGGTCCTGCTGCTTCTGCACCGCCGTCACGGCCCCGTGGGCCCTCTCTCATCGGGTCCTGCTGCTTCTGCACTGCCCTCACGGCCCCGTGGGCCCTCTCTCATCGGGTCCTGCTGCTTCTGCACTGCCCTCACGGCCCCGTGGGCCCTCCCTAACCGGGTCCTGCTGCTTCTGCACCGCCGTCACGGCCCCGTGGGCCCTCTCTCATCGGGTCCTGCTGCTTCTGCACTGCCCTCACGGCCCCGTGGGCCCTCTCTCATCGGGTCCTGCTGCTTCTGCACTGCCCTCACGGCCCCGTGGGCCCTCTCTCATCGGGTCCTGCTGCTTTTGCACTGCCCTCACGGCCCCGTGGGCCCTCCCTAACCGGGTCCTGCTGCTTCTGCACTGCCCTCACGGCCCCGTGGGCCCTCCCTAACCGGGTCCTGCTGCTTCTGCACCGCCGTCACGGCCCCGTGGGCCCTCTCTCATCGGGTCCTGCTGCTTCTGCACTGCCCTCACGGCCCCGTGGGCCCTCTCTCATCGGGTCCTGCTGCTTTTGCACTGCCCTCACGGCCTCGTGGGCCCTCCGTAACCGGGTCCTGCTGCTTCTGCACCGCCGTCACGGCCCCGTGGGCCCTCTCTCATCGGGTCCTGCTGCTTCTGCACTGCCCTCACGGCCCCGTGGGCCCTCTCTCATCGGGTCCTGCTGCTTCTGCACTGCCCTCACGGCCCCGTGGGCCCTCCCTAACCGGGTCCTGCTGCTTCTGCACCGCCGTCACGGCCCCGTGGGCCCTCTCTCATCGGGTCCTGCTGCTTCTGCACTGCCCTCACGGCCCCGTGGGCCCTCCCTAACCGGGTCCTGCTGCTTCTGCACCGCCGTCACGGCCCCGTGGGCCCTCTCTCATCGGGTCCTGCTGCTTCTGCACTGCCCTCACGGCCCCGTGGGCCCTCTCTCATCGGGTCCTGCTGCTTCTGCACTGCCCTCACGGCCCCGTGGGCCCTCCCTAACCGGGTCCTGCTGCTTCTGCACCGCCGTCACGGCCCCGTGGGCCCTCTCTCATCGGGTCCTGCTGCTTCTGCACTGCCCTCACGGCCCCGTGGGCCCTCTCTCATCGGGTCCTGCTGCTTCTGCACTGCCCTCACGGCCCCGTGGGCCCTCTCTCATCGGGTCCTGCTGCTTTTGCACTGCCCTCACGGCCCCGTGGGCCCTCCCTAACTGGGTCCTGCTGCTTCTGCACCGCCGTCACGGCCCCGTGGGCCATCTCTCATCGGGTCCTGCTGCTTCTGCACTGCCCTCACGGCCCCGTGGGCCCTCTCTCATCGGGTCCTGCTGCTTCTGCACTGCCCTCACGGCCCCGTGGGCCCTCCCTAACCGGGTCCTGCTGCTTCTGCACCACCGTCACGGCCCCGTGTGCCCTCTCTCATCGGGTCCTGCTGCTTCTGCACCGCCCTCACGGCCCCGTGGGCCCTCTCTCATCGGGTCCTGCTGCTTCTGCACTGCCCTCACGGCCCCGTGGGCCCTCCCTAACCGGGTCCTGCTGCTTCTGCACCGCCGTCACGGCCCCGTGGGCCCTCTCTCATCGGGTCCTGCGCGCTGGGCTGTTGGGATGCTATCTAGCTTTGAGCAGGATCGTTATTTCTTCTTTAAAGGTCCAGTGCCTTTTGGAACCGGGGACAAGCACACAAAGGTTTGATTGTGTCACATTGTTTTATTTCTTAAAGTAAATATGATGAAATGCCAGCTTACAGCAAATCTAAGTGGCATTGATAACATGATTTCTGTATTCTTTTTGTTTAACATATTCTGCCATTTTTAAAATGCAAAGACTGAATAGCAGTTTAGATTTTACAGAAAACTAGATCATTTCAAAGAAAAGCTCCAGAAAATTTCCTAAAGTACAGAAGACAATTTAAAGTGAAAAAACATGAGAGCAAAAGTAAGACGTACGGAGAACAGACCTGAAGCAGCTCGTGCGGAAGAGCCTCACCTCACAGCAGACGTGAAGGCACACACTCACAGACAGCTGACAGACGCTGGCTGTAACTGACAGAGAGTGAGTACAAAGTAGAAACTCGGGAACCTGGAAGACACAACATAAAGAAACAGGTGAGAAGTGATGAGTCGGGTTTAATTAATTGCTGTTTACCCGGTTATAAAATTTAATTCAAGTAAATTTTTAAAGAAATTGTACATTTAGACTTTAAATTTATTATAAACACTAGTGAAAATAATTTACGTATAAAATCTCAGATCATTTCAACAAGAACTGGGAGGTACGGGGTGCAAAGCACACTACGTTTCTTGCCTTCCACGTCGGAGTTCACGGCGTCCGTGTGCCACTTGCTTTGCCCTCCCAGCAGCCGTAGGCGTTCTCCCGCCACCGTCGGAAGCTGCGCGCGGCCCCCACTGCGAAGCAGCGGCGCTCGTGTCTGATCCGCGGGGCCTGAGGCTGAGCGCCTGCCAGTGGGGGCTGTTCTGTTTCCCCCATGTGTCCGTCTAGCGAGTCCTACACATCATGGGGGCACCGATTGTTTGGCGACTCCAGGGAGACGAGGTTTGACTGTGTGCAGAGTCCCCAGAGGAAAGTGGCCACAGGAGAGGGAGCTTATTTAGGTGGAGGAGAAGTCCCGCCTCTCAGAGGGAGCACATGGGGTAGAGGGGGTGCAGCTTTGCAGGAAAGGCAGGCAGGCTGGACCCCGTGGCCCAGGAGGACGTGACTCCTGGTCTGAGGTCCTTGGCCGCCAAAGCTGCTGTCTGAGGTCCTGAGGTCCAGAGAAAGGAGAGCCAAGTATGGGGTGGGGGGGTGGCTTCAGTCTGGGAGGGGACTTGTGGTCACACCCTCTAACGTGGAGCTGCTGGAACCATGTGCCCTCTTCGCTCCTGCCCAGAACTGTTTCCAAGTATCTGACCTGGGCAGGCAGACCTGCTGGCACGTCCCCAGCTCCAGGGTGCGCCTTCAGTGTCCCCTGCCACGCCCCCCTCGTGCCACCCCCTGACTGCCACCCCACACCCCGCATCCCAAGGCTGAATCATTGCCCTTGAGAGTAAAGGGTCTGGGGGACCGGGTCCCCACAGAGACGTCAGAAACATCCATCTCCAAAGCACAGAGGGCTTTGCTCCACCCAACAGATCTGCCCTGGGAGCGCCTCTGCCCACGGCCCTTCTGCCCAAGGTAAAGGGCAGTCCCCACTCCCTTTCCTGAGAGAGCGTGGACCCAGCCTCCACCCACGGAGATGTGGACGCTTCAGCCTCTGAGCGCTCGCCCCAGCACAGGTCCCAGCCTGGGTTGGGGAGAGTGTGGGACGGGAAACCTGTGGTTGCGTCCATGGAGCAGATAAGAGAGTGGAGCTGTGCACACCTGAAGGGCGAGTCCCCTCTTCTGGGTGTTGCTACGCCAGCCCTGCTCTCTCCTGGTGGAAAACTGGTGGTCACACTGGGGCCCAGCAAGCCAGGTCACATCCCTGAATGAGGACGGGACAGGGGTCCCACCTCCAGTTGAGAAGGGACAGCCGTCCACACGCCCTCTCCTGAAGGGCTCTCACGGAGAGCTCTTGCTTTGTGGGGAGCTGTCTCCGGTGGAGATGCGCCACTCTCAAGGCCAGGTTGGGGCTCCTGCCGCAGGAACATGCTTCCCTTCGGGAGGGAGAAGGGCTGCCCCTTGTGCGGGAGCCGAGGGGCACAGGAGCAGTGCTGGCCCTGGGCCTGGCTGTCACGAGGACGCAGAGCCCAGCCTGGGCCCCATGCCTCTTCTTACCCCACATCCTCGCCACTGAAACTGGTTGAATGCTGCAGTGAGTGCCGCTGCCCACAGGGGAAGTCTGGTGCCTGTGGCGGGGGTGGCAGCACTGTGGGTGGGGACTGGAGGGCACAGGGGAGAGCCACCACGCACCCACGCTGGGCCCGGGCAGCCTGCTGCCGCACGCTCCCAACAGGAACCAGGACTGTGGTCACCCTGGGGCAGGCATGGCCACCTGGTGTGGGGGTGACCCCCTGGGACAGGGGTGGCTAGAGGGGCTGGGGTGACCCCCTGGGACAGGGGTGGCTAGGGGGGCTGAGGTGACCCCCAGGGACAGGGGTGGCTAGGGGGATGGGGTGACCCCCTGGGACAGGGGTGGCTAGGGGGGCTGGGGTGGCCCCCTGGGGCGGGGGTGGCTGGAGGGGCCCCAGTGCTTTGTTCTCCGTCAGGTGTCCGTCGTGCGACGTCCGGCTCACTGTGTCCAGACGATGTGTACGTTTTTCTGTGCTGTGACACTTCAGTAAAGCAGTGTGCAAGCAGACACCAGGCCACTCTCGCTCTCAGCAGTGGCAGCAGATACAGCTGGCCGTCCCCAGCAGCCTGCTCACTGCCCAGTCCCACGGTTCTAAGGGCTTTCTCAGCTGAGATGACCCACACGTCCCCCCAAGGAGGCCGCAGCTATCTTGATCCCTCTTTCAGGGAGAGGAAACTGAGGCACGTGGAGGTGGAACTGCTGGCCAGGCAGAAGCCCATCAAGCCACACGGTTCACTGCGCTGCTGAGATGGGCGAGGGGGTCACGGTGGGGGCAGGGCCTGGTGGAGTGTCCTGCGCAGGGACGGTGGCGAGAAGATGCCCTGGGGCTCAGGCAGAAGTGGCTGCGGGCCAGGCGCCATGCCACACACATTCCACCGTGTGGAGCAGAAGCAGAGCGGATGTGCACACACTCTCCATGTCCTGTTGCCTCCTCGTTGGTGTGCAGGTCCTGCCACCCTGTGCAGGGTGGGCTGTCTGGGCTCTGTATTAGTCAGAGGGGCTGGGAAACAAATAGGCCCCAAAATATCAGAAGCTGAAACAGAGGCTTCATGTCATCTCATTTGTTCACCAACACGCCTGGGGCGCCCACGGCCACCAGCGCAGCAGGCAAGACCCACTGGTCACACGCCCAGTCGTCCCGGCTCCTGTGTCAGAGGACGCCTGGTGACAGCACCAGGACAGCCAGGGGCAGGACAGCGCGGGGCGGGCCCGCCCGTCAGAGCTGCTGCACCTGCCCCTTGCTGCCGGTCAGGGGCCAGGCGGTACCTGGTCCAGGCACTTGGGCCCACGAGGGCGCCTGTGCTGTGGGTGTGGAGGGAGTAGGAGATGCCCGGCCGCCCATCTCCGCGAGGCCCTGCTGGGGGAGGGACCCCCGGCACTGGGATCTGGGTCCCCGTGCTCAGCCCCCACCCCACCCCCACTCTTGCTCACCCTCGGGACAAGAGGACCCCCCCGGGGGATCGAGGCCTCTCCCCGCGTTGCTGGCTCAGGACCCAAGGGCAGCTGTGAATCATTCCTTCCCTGTAACATCAGGCGGCTCCAAACAAACCCGCTGAGGAGAAGAAATCTGCAGGAGTTCTGAAGCAGAAGAGAGGAAATGGGGCGAGTTGGGGGTCTGCCAAGTCCCGCCTGGGACGCACCCAGGGGACGAGGAGATGGGGAGCAGCCAGGCGGGGGTGCAGAGCTCAGTCCTGAGACTCAGCTGGGGCTGAGGGGGGTGCACCTCAGCCAGCTGCCTTCCCACCGCACAGCCACCATCCAGGGTCCAGGCCCTACGTCGCCCATCAGGGACCTTCAGGGAGAGAGGATGGGGGCTCACAGCAGGAGCTGGGCCTGCGCCGCTCCCACGCCTCCCCCCAGGTTCCAGCTGGAGCTTCCTGCCCTGGGCCTCGCAGCCTCGGGGGCGGGCTCGTCCAGATGGAGTGTCTGGCGATGAGGACCTTCTGCCTTCCTGGAAGCCGCCGCAGTCAGACTCGGAGGTGCAGATGCAGATCGCCCCGACTTGAGCTCCGGGAAGGGGTCACCCGTAGCTCCAGCCGCAGCTGGCGGGCTCAGATCCCGGGTCTGCTGGGAACCACGGGCTTTCAGCAGAGGGGAGGCCTCCGTCAGGACGGCCCCGCGCATGTTCCTGGAGCAAAACGTCTCCCCGTGGGCCCTGATTTGAGCCTGCACATCTGCTGGGTCCACACAGAGTAAACGGGCTGGTACCCGGCCCCATCAGCCCTCCCCTGGCGGGATGAGGACGCCCTTCCTGGGGGAGTTGCGATTTCCCCAAACCACATAGCAATTTGGCACCCTGGGGAGGCCTCGAGATCCTGTCTGGAGCCCAGGACCAGGGCAGCCCAGAGGAGAGGCCGGAAGGCTGGGAGGGGTCAGGGGACAGTGAGGATCTGCTCTGGGCAATGCATAAGCCTCGAGGCCCACTAGGCAGGTCATTTCTAGGCCTCAATGACACCGGAAGGGGTCACCTGGCTTGGTGGCCATGGGAGTAATAGTAACAACACAGACAGCAGGGGTGGGAGCCATGGGAAGGCTTCTGAGTGCTAGGACCAAGGTGGGGTGGGGCATGCTGTCATGGTCCCTCCCAGAACAGAAACCAAGGCAAAGAGGCCGGCACACGTCAGGTGAGCAGTCCTGCTGGGGGGTCCTCCCTTTACCCCTCACTGGTGTCCGCCGGGACCAGTGCTGGGGGCCATGGACGTCAGGGGAGGGGACCGGGCAGTCGGACCCGGAATCCTTCTGCCACCCACAGCCATGATCCGCAGGCACCTCCGAGGACTGAGGGTCACCATCGGGTCACCAACATACATGTGTTGATTGTATTGTGAGGCAAGGCAAGGGTTCCATGGTTCATTGTGGACCCAGACAACCGCACCCGGGACCCGCCTGTCTGTGCTCTCACTGGGACCCTGAGCAGCCGAACAGGTCTTCCCACAGGACCGGCACCCCCTGGCCCTCCATCTGTCTGCCTCAGTGGTTCTCTGTATCCAGCCTCTGTCTTACAGGCACACGTGCACACACGCACATGCCATGAGCGACGTGCTGAGACCTCCCGGACCTCGCACTGGCCGTGCCCCCACCTCCCCTCTGAGCCGAGCATGAGGGGCCTGGCGGGGCTGGTGAGTCCGCCTGGGGGGCGACACAGAGCCCTCGGGGCAGAACCCCGTCACTGGGCGTCCGAGCAGGGCCGCCCCCAGCGGCGGCTGCCGGGAGCTCAGGGTCCCGCTGGTGAGCCGCGAGTCTCTCAAGGCCCTCCTCGCGCACGTGGGCACAGACAACACATCTGGGCCCCGTCCTGTGACTAATGTTGCTCTTTTTTCTGTTTTGATAAGATTTTAATCCTCCCAGCTTGTGAAAAATGAAGAAATGAAGTGCTTTGCCCTCACACTAGAGCAATCTGGAGCGTAAAGCGGGCTCCTTCCCGTCCACGCACGGCGCAGAGGCAGAGCCCCGGGCACCCGGAGACCCGCCAACCTGCTGCAGTCCCAAGACCACCGTCCCTCCTGGCTGATCCCCCAGGGCTGTCAGCCCTGCCTCCCTGGGGCTGGCCCCTCCCTCGGGGCCCCACTTCCCTTGCACATCTGTCCTCCGTTTGCAGACTGAGGTCCGTCAGGGTGAGAAGAGGGGGCACCTTCTTCCAGCTGTGGTTCTTGTCCTGGGACAGTGCACTCTGTACTTTTTCATTTTTATTTTTTTAAACAGCAACACATATTTATTGAAACAAAAGTGGTGTATATTATATTGATACCTGAGGGGAAAAGCAAGTTAGAAACAGGTGCCTGCAGGGGACCCCACTTTTAGAAACACTGTGTAGACATCTGGGTGTACGTGCGGATAGAAAACATTGTGGCCGGTTATGCACAGAAGTGTCACACGTGGCTGTGCTGGGCGCTGCGTGGTCTTAACGGGTGATTTATGGGTTGGTGGATGACCTTTTTAGAGTCACAAATGAACTTCATTTAGTTTATAACCTCCATTACACACACTAAGTTAAGCTTAGAGAAAATTAAAGAAAACATTTGGAAATTGATCTGAAAGCACATAGTAACTGGAAAAGAAATAAGGATGTCCCAAAAGAAACTGTGTCACTAGTTAATTCTGGAAATGCGATTTTCCATAATGTAAGTTGTATTTATGATTCATGAGTTGTTCCACAATTTTCTGCTGTGCTTTGCTACCATATGTGCAGCAAACAGAGAAGGTCCTGTCCACAGCTACGTGTACACAAGAACTCTGTAGACTTTTCCACATTTTCTGAGGACGTGTGCAAATTTTTCCTCTTTTCTTTCTTTTTTTTAAAGCCAGGAATACAGTAATTTTTTGATATATCCACATACCATAAAGGCCACCATTTAAAGTGTAAACTTCAGTGGTTTCAGTACATTCACAGCCATGTGCACCATCACCACTATCTAATGCCAGAATATTTTCGTCACTCCAAAATGAAGCCCTATACTGTAGCAGCCACGCCCATTCCCCTCCACCAGTGCCCCGCAACTGTTCATCTGCTTTCTGTCTCTGTGGGTTTCCCTGTTCTGGACGCCTCGTGCACATGGAATCACACAGTATGTGGCTTCCTGTGGCTGACTCCCTTCACTGAGCGTGGCGTTTTCATGGCTCACTCATGTTGTAGCCTGACTCAGTACTTCCCCCCTTTTTATGGCTGAATAATACGTCACTGTGCAGATACACCGCCTTTTGTTTATCACTGACTGAGGGACGTATGGGCTGTTTCCACTTTGGAGCTATTATGAGTAACGCTGCCATAAGCCTCTGTGCACAAGTTGCTGTGGGTTCTTTGTTTTCAGTTCTCTTGGGTGTGTTCCGAGGAGCAGAGTTGCTGAATCTTGAACGACTCTACGTTTAACTTTTTGAGGAACTGTTCTCCCAAGTGGCTCTGCCATTTTCATTCTCAGCAGCAACACATGAAGCTTCTAATAGTTCTCCATCCTGTCTCACACTTAACGATACCCGTGTCTTTCATCCTGGCCATCTTAGTCAGTGTGAAATGGTATCTCATGGTGGTTTTGATTTACGTTTCCTTAATGACTAATAATATTGAGTATTTCTTCATGTACTGTTAGCCATTTGTATGTCTTCTTTGGAGAAATGTCAATGCAAGTTCTTGGTCTACTTTTTAATCGGGTTGTCTTTTTATTATAGAGTTTTAAGAGTTCTTTATACAGTCTGGATATGAGTGCCTTATCATATATATGATTTGAATTTCTATATGAATTTTAGGACCAACCTGTCAATTTCTGCCAAAAAAAAAAAAGCCAGATGGGATTTTAATAGAGATTTTGATCAATCCTTAGATCAGTTTGGGAAGTATTGCCCTCAACAATATTATGTCTTCTAATCCATGTACATAGGATGTCTTTCCATTTACTTGCATCTTCTTTAATTTCTTTCTATAATATTTTGTAATTTCTGGTGTATAAGCCATTCACTTCTTTTATTGTATTTATTCCTAAGTATTTTATTCTTTTTGATGCTATTGTAAATGAAATTGTTTTCTTAACTTCATTTCAAATTGTTTATTGCTGGTGTATAGAAACACAGTTGATTTTTGTATATGAATCTTGTATCTTGTCACCTTGCTAAATTTGTTTATTAATTCTTATAGTTTTTTGTGGGTTCTTTAGATTTTTCTATATACAGAATTATGCCAATTGCAAATAGAGAAATTTTACTTCTTCCATATCTTGTCCACAGAAACTCACTTCAAATATAATGATATAGGCAGGTTGAAAGTTAAAGGATGGTTAAAGATATATCATGCAAATATCAATTAAAGGAAAGAGTGGCTATATTAATATCAGATAAAGTAGGCTTTAGAACAAAGAAAATAACCAACAGAGAGGGACATTACATGATGATGAAAGGGTCAGTCCACTGAGAAGACATCACAGTCCTAAGTGTGTATGCATCAACGGAGCTGCAAAATATGTAAAGCAAAAAAACTGAAAGGAAAAATAGATAAATTCACAATTGTAGCTGGTTATTCCCAAACCCCTGTATTAGTTTATTATTGTTGCTCTAACAAAATACCACAAATTTAAAACAACACAAAAATCTATTATCTTACAGTTATGGAGGTCAGAAGTCTTAAATGGATCTCCCTAAAAATCAAGGTGTCGACAGAGCTGCATTCCTTCTAGAGAATGTGTTTCCTTGCCCTTTCCGCTTCTAGAGGCCACTCATTTTCCTTGACCCATATCTCCCTTCCTTCATCTTCAAAGCCAGCAACATAGCATCTTCAAATGTCTCTTCAACTCTGATGCTTCTGCCTCCCTCTTTCACTTTTATGGATCCCTGTGATTGCACTGGGACCACCCTGACAATCAAAGATGATATTCCTATCTGAAGGTTAGCTGAATAGCAACCTTAATTCCACCTGGAACCTCAGTGCCCTTTTGCTGTGTAACCTAACGTAAGCACAGGTTCTGGGGGTTAGGACATATATGTATTGGGGGGCACCACTATTCAGCCCACAACAGTCAATTTCTTTTTTTGTCTCCTCAGCCACCTGGGATGTTAAATAATTGTCACTGATTGTTTTCAACAAATGCCCTTAAGCAAAAGGCTGTTTTCACTGTACAAGGTTTAAGTCAGAACAGTTAAAGACAAACCCTATAAATGGGGAACTGCCAGACAGAGCACATAATGAGAATTCTCTAAGAACGATATTTAGGGGGAGGTCCAAACCTATCACTCCCCTTCCAGTGGCTGCTGGGCTGCTGGGTTTCAGCATTATTGCTGGGAAGGAGCAGATGGGAACCGGGCAGACAAAACTCCACAGCACCCCTGTTCTTACTGAGACTGAGTGATCTTGCCTGGATAAACATTTCTCATATTTTGCAAGCTTTTTGTCAATTTCCAGAGTTCTTTAAAACTTCATTTTGACCTTTTTGCCAGTGTTCGTATTGCCTTTATGAAATAGAAGACTTTCAGAAGTGCTTATTCTGCCTTTCCCATTGTCACTTCTGTAACTTCCACGGGGCGTCACGAGACAGGAGCTGACATGGGCCCGAGTCCCTTTCTTCTCATCGTTTTCTGTCCTCTGACTTCTGATTCCTCACAGCAAGGTCTACGAGGAGAACACCAAGACAGCCAGGGCAGCGGAGGAGCAGTGGGGGGTTAGGGAAGGAGGAGTCTCGCTTACCCTTGACGAAACACTTCTAAAGACATCTCTGAGTCTGCCTAACCAGTGTGGACAGCCAGCTCCATTGTCAGGCAGCTTTTCTGGCTGGCCAGGCAAGCTAGAATGGGAATTCTGAGCTCTGGCCCCCGCAATCACTCTCCCTCTGTCATTAAAACCTGCTCCCACAGAACCTTGTTACCCAAGCTCTGGGATCACCCACCACTGCTGCCGCTGAGGAGGGAGAAAAGAAGCTCCAAGCCAAGGAGTACGGGCAGCGTCGAGAAACTGGAAAAGGCAAGGGAAAGGACTCTCCCCGAGAGTCTCCGACAGCGCACCGCAAGTTTGGTCCAGCGAGACCCACATTGGACTTTTAACTTGTAGAAATGCAAGATAATACATTTGTGTTGTTAATTGCCAAAGAAGTTATCCAAAGGGCCCATAACCATCTGAAAAGTGTTTCATATCATTATTTACCAGGAAAATACAAAATAAAACCACAGTGAGCTATCACTAAGCATCCCCCCAAATGACTAAAATTAAACCAAGTGTTGAAAGGATGTGGAACAACTGAATGCCCCGGCTTTGCTGGTGAGGGCTAAGGGCACCCAGCCACTTTGGAAAACTGCCTCCGCAGCATCCAGGAGAGCCGAACACCCTCCTCTCTGTGACCCTGCAGCCCCACTCCTGTGCATTTCACAGCGGGAACTGCCGCCGCCGCCCACGCAGGGACTTGCACAAGCGCCTCCGCTGCAGCACCATTCATAACAGCCAAACTGCTCCCACCTAACTGTCCCCAACAGGGAGCAGATAAACTGGGGCCACAGGGCGAAGACCTGCTGAACAACACAGAGGAATGAAGGACCAGCACACACAACACAGGCTTGCCCAAATACACCACCGAGCGCGTCCAGACACCAGAGTTCATGCTTCCCCTGAGGCCGTGGGACGGGCAAAGCTGATGTACAGTGACAGAAATCAGAACCGTGGCTACTGGAGGGGGGTGAGGGTATTGAGAAGAGGGGCTGCTTCTGGGGCTGGGGAGGGGAACCCCCGGTCTGGGAGGTGCCATTTGAGCACAAATAGGGAAAATTCACGGAGTTGCACACTCAGGACTTGCAGCTTTTCTTACTGGAAATTAGATCTCAATTTAAAAATAGGCACAAACATCCACGAAGTCTCATTCCTCCGGAAGCCAGTGACTCTTTTTAGGAAAATTTACCAGTGAGTTAGTCTTAAATGTAAATATTTACTCAAATTTTGGAGGTAATGTGAACGTCCAATGCTACAGGAAAGCCCTCAGCACAAGGAGACATTCCCTGGTGGGGGAGTGAGGCCTTCACAGAGGTGACCACACGGCCTACGCTTTGTAAATGGTGGGGACCCACCAGTGGGGACCCCGGCGGTGACACAGGGAGGGAGTCGCCCATGCTGAGGGCAGTACTGGAGTCCTGGTGGGGACTTCACCGGCATGGCCAGGTTCAGATGGCCTGGAAGTGGCTCTGCCCCCAGGCCGAGTGAGGCCAGGCTCCCTGTTGGCAGAGGTGGGTTGGGGAAAGTCTCCCGGAGAAGGGCCCGCTGCCTGGACGCAGACGCAGGAGGACCCTGGCCCGGAGGGTCTGGGCTGAGAGGAAGGTGGAGCTGGAAATGTGAGGCAACCCAGAGGCCTACCCCCAAGTTCCAAGGCCGCTGGAGGTGCAGGCAGGGTGGGACCATCCTCTGCTGACCAGGGAGGGACATACAACTGTGCCTAGACTCAGGCCTCCTAGAAGCTTGTCCTCAGACTTCCATCTCTACTTGAAAAATTGAAACATTTATCTGAAAAGAAAACATATATTGTACGTACATATACATACAACTGAATCACTTTGCTGCACACCTGAAACTAACACTGTAAATCAACTACACTTCAATAGCTTAATTTACATTTTCTAACTTTCAAGACCTTAATTGTGTATCCATAACTTTTAAGAACCAATAAAAATTAGTTTTTTAAAAATCTTGTCATCATTTATACCACAGCATCAGTGCCACAACCATCACTGCCATTCAGAGTTACCAGAGTTAGGCACTGCCCTTGACTGGTTTACGCTCTACTGAGGGAGAAAGAAAAGCGAAACATTTGAGAGACATGAAAGCACAGCTCAGCAGAGGAAGCACCCCCTTTCCAGTAAATGGCGCTGGAGCAACTAATCATTTCTGTGCAAAAAAAAAAAAAGAAGAAGGAAGTGTTCAACCTGAGCCTCACACCTCACACAAAGACAAACTCACAGCAGGTCATACACCGAAAGACAGAACCCAAAACTGCACGACTTTCGGAAGAAAACAAGAGAAAATCTTTGAAACTTCCTGTTAAGCAACGAGCCTCAGAAATGACACCAAAATCATGATCGATAAAAGAAATAACTGATAAATTGGGCTTCATCAGAATTAAAATCTTTGCTCTCTGAAAGACACTAGTAAGAGACTGAAAAAGCAAAAGACAGACTGGAAGAAAATAATTATAAATCTCTGAACTGACAAGGGACGTCCCCAGAATAAAAACAGAACTCTCAAAACTCCACGTTGGGAAAACCATTAACCCAATTTTTAAAAATGAGCTTAAAAAATATGTCACCAAAGAGCATATACGATAGCGAGTGAGCACATGAAAAGCTGCCCCGTGTCACTGGTCACCAGGGAGACACACATTAGATCCCGTGAGACGCCACGGCACCTGTCAGAGCAGCTAAAATTGTAAGAATAGAAAAGTTTAGGTGGGGGTATAGCTCAGTGGTAGAGCCTGTGCTCAGCATGCACGAGGTCCTGGGTTCAATCCCCCAGTACCTCTGTTAAAATAAATAAACCAAATAAAAACAAGACTGATGGTCCATCAACAGGTGACTGGATAAAGAAGATGTGGTATATTTATACAATGGAATACTACCCAGCCATAAAAATGAATGAAATAATGCCATTTGTAGCAACATGGATGTCCCTGGAGAATGTCATTCTAAGTGAAGTAAGCCAGAAAGAGAAAGAAAAATACCATATGAGATCGCTCATATATGGAATCTAAAAAAAAACAAAAAAACAAAACATAAATACAAAACCAAAACAGACTCACAGACATAGAATACAAACTTGTGGTTGCCAAGAGGGTGGGGGGTGGGAAGGGACAGACTGGGATTTCAAAATGTAGAATAGATAAACAAGATTATACTGTATAGCACAGGGAAATATACACAAGATCTTGTGGTGGCTCACAGCGAAAAGAAATGTGACAATGAATGTATGTATGTTCGTATATAACTGAAAAACTGTGCTCTCCGCTGGAATTTGACACAACATTGTAAAATGACTATAACTCAATAAGAAAAAGAATAAATTTTAAGGGGAATCTCAGGGATGATGGAACTTCCTGCATCCTGACTGCAGTGGGGGTCACAGAGTTTTATGCATTTGCTGCTGCCTGAAAATTTTTAAATAAAAATTGTAAGAATCCAATGGAAAAGAAATCCAAGTCAAAGCCCAGGTGGCTCGCCACACTGCAGAGCCAGCTGTGTGGAGAGTGTCCGTCTGCCTCACGAAGTAAGGGCTCTTAGAGTCACTGGGGCGTTCTGTGTGGCCTGCCGGCCCAGCAGGAGGAGTGTCTTAGTGTTTTTGGAGTTTTGAATGGGATTTTATGCAGGAAAGTTTGTGAGGATTTCCACCAACCAGACCTAGAAGGGACTTGGACTTGGTTTTCTGCAATAAGGGCTGACCAAGAAAGCCCCCAGAAGACGCCCTGCGCAGCAGGTGCGGCCCCAGCGCATCCTTCCTGGGCCCGGCTGACCGCCCCAGCACCTGCCGGCCTTAAAGCAGTTTTGTCCTAATGGAATGGTTTCATCTTGTGCCTGTCAATGTGGCTTCTTCCCCCCCCGCCCAAGACAGCAAATCAGAAAACTGGGGCCAGGCACAGGGCAAGCCTGGGACTGAAGACGGTGGCTCCCAGAGTGAAGGAAGTGGAGGGAGGACTGGTCCAGACCACACAGAGGACAGGCAGGAGTGCCGGGCACTGGAGGGACTAGCCAAGTCTAGTTCTGGACACAGAATCCGAGCAGGGAGCATGGTGGTGGGGGAGTCAGAGGGGGTGAAGAAGTGAGCCTGGTGGAGTTTTGTCCCAGGGACAGGGGGCGGCCAGTGAGGGGCACCTAGCAAACCACTGCTTGTAACTGCTGGGGCTGGCCGGGCTGAGTGGGGAGCTCGGGGCCTGGGTGACCACCAGCCCCTCCTCTGTGTGAGCTGCAGGACCGGCTCAGCTGACGCAGGTTCCGGCGGGGCAGTTTCCTCGGCTCTGCAGGCGGCCCCTCGGCTCTGGTCCTTGGGGCGGCTCAGAGAAGGCCCAGGGGCTTAAAAGGATGGAGCTCAGATAAACAGACTCTGGAATCATCTGCCACACGCCTCCAGGTTTCCAAACCACAGCCTGCTCCGGGCATTGTCCCACTGAGCCTTCAACTTCCACAGAAAGCTGCGGTTAAGAGGGCGGTCTCTTGGCCTGGACGGGGCCCCAGATGGCTTCCATCACGCCCCCGACAGCTCCGGGCAACACTCCCACGCTCGGCCTGCGGCTCTGCGAAGGAGAAGGGCCAAGGCGTCCCAGCCCTGGACTAGGGGTATTCTGAGGATTTCGGTGGTTTTCCCAGGAGAAAAGGAGGCTGGCCGTAGAGACAGGACCATGAGGGCCGATGAAGAGAAACAAACTCAAGTATTGACACGGGATGAAGAGCAGAGATTGGGAGGGAGAAGCCAGAGAGAGAAGGGAGCTGGGGGGGGGGCCCTGGAGCGTGCCGTCCACGGGGGAGGGGTGTCTCCCGGTGATCCCCCAGCCCCGAGTGAGCCCCGGGGCAGGGAGCAGGGGCAGGTGGGACGACGAGAGGATTGCTCCCAGTGACAGGCTGGCGGCCCGCCCACCAGGGAGTGGCACCAGCTGGCCGCCTGGGCGCCGCAACCCAGACGACAGCCCTGCCTCCAGGCGGAGGTGCCCTCAGTCCTCGAGAGATAGACAGGATCTTCCCGACTGGCCGAGCGAATCCCAGGCTGCCTCCTTCTTCGGGGCAAGGAGAGGGCGCTGGGGCTGGACCTCCTCTGCCACCAACGGCCGGTCTCGGGGTTCTCCCAGGGGTCCGGAGAGGGGACCCTCAAACACCCGGAAAATCACCAGCTGAGAGATGTCCTTGAGTTAAGACACCAACTCTCATTGTCAACGTGCAAGAATCATCTTCTCCCCAAAGGCGGCTTTCCTTTTTCACTCGTTCACTCCTTCCACAACCTCCGGGTGAGCACTGTCCCTGACTTGCTGTCAGAATAGCTGAAAATGTGCCCAAACTCCCCCCTCCAGCCTGGAGGAGCCAGGACCCAAGCCAGAGTGGTCCAACTTTGAATAACCTGCCTGGAGTGTCATATGCTGATCAAAAACACTTTGCTAAAAACAAAATAAAGCGAGACTACCGCTCAGAACAAGTGTTTAAATGCACACGGGGAGCACAGGTGGGGCTGGAGACAGTCCGCGGCCTCGCAGGGTGACGCGGACACTGGTGAGGGCACCCAGGGCTTCTGTGCCCGAGGCTGCTCCCTGCCCAGCCGCGCGGCCGGGGGACTGCGGACTGTGGACTGCCCGGTCACCTGCGGCTGGAGGGGGGTTCAGTCAGACTGGGTCTTGCCCCCAAAGGTGCCGTTCATGAAGAGGAGGGGGCACCCTGAGCACTCGGAGAGAGTTGTTGAGAAAACGAATGAGTGCGTGAGGCTGGTGGTCAGTGCGTGGCCTGTGATGGCGCCAGAGCTTCCCAAGCGGTCCTCGCCGACACAGAACTGTCCTGCTCTGACCAGGAGGTGGTTGGGGGGCACCCGGAGAGGAACTGGGGTGCCAGCATTAAGCCACGTCCCACAGATCTGAAACAACCTGGAGGCGGCAGCAGCCAACCTGTGAGTCAAGAGGAAGCAAGTGGCCCAGACCCGGCTGTGGGCCCAGTGAGTCACAGGCGGAGTGGAGGCCCCGAGTCCCACATCCCCTTGTGTCCCCCGGGGCACAGCCACCCTGACCCCCCCAGCAGCTCTGTCTGCAGCCAGGGCTCCCCTGACCCCATGACAGTCCTCCTCCATGGCACCCCCACCCAGCCGTGCACCGGAGCCCGAGCAGAGGCTGACACGTTTTCAGGAATTTTGAGAGCCAGTTACTAAACACAGCCATGACCAAAAATCAAATCATATAAACTTACAAGTCAAAAAATTGTATTAAAAGCAAACTTAGTGAACACTCAAGGCACCCCCGTCCTCATCTCGTGACTTCATTTTCCAGACATCTTGCTCTGCGCGGGCTTTGCATCTGCATGTGCGTGGTAGAAATACGTGCTGAGCCCTGCCCCTGTAGCCTCTGTCCCAGCCCCGCCGCTCGCAGCATAGCCCAGTCCACACTCAGCCCCAGTGCCAACTCCACAGTGTGGATCCCAACCCTCCATTCTCCCCACCAGCCCCAACCCCAGGGAACCCCACGTGCCACTGGCCCCCCAGCCTGGGGCCTCCCTGCACCCTGCCCTCAAGCCAGCATCCAAGGAGAGCACCTGCCCTAGGTGGGCCACCCTGCTGTCCCCTGGGCCTCCAGCTTCCTGATCGTTTGTGCTGTAGCCAAGCCCCCTCTTAGACATCTGCACCTACTCAGAGGTCCCACCCAAATTCTGGAATCTCCCAGAGCAGCTCTGTCTCTAAAATCTTCACCTGGGTTGGGGTATCCTCTCCAACAGCCTCCACCTTTGCCTTTGCCCCACCCCTCCTCCTGCTCTGTCAGTCCCCTCTGGTCCCCGCCTGTCCTCATCTAGCCAGACACCTATTCATGTCCAGGCAGACTCACCAGCAAACCCTCAGTGCCCCCAGTGCCAGAGACAGGCTGGGCCCAGGGAAGGGGGTGGTCTGTGACAGGATAGTAGCAGGGAGCAATGGCTCTGGGCCACATCTTTAAAGGCCACTTGACTGCATCGCATCTGCTAACCCTCTGCTCTGCTTGGACCAGCTCACCATTGGCTGCAGCTGTGCGCCTTCCCTGACCTGAGGCCCACCCCGGCCCCGCCCTTATCAGGGGTGTGAACTGCCCAGCACACTTGGAGGCATGCTTGGGAAGTTGGCCAACAGATGTCCATTGATTTCATCTGTTTAAAGTTGCCTCCTTCCAGATCAGTGATAAGGAAAAGGGTCATTTCAGACTCAAGACTTTAGGCCACTGTGTGTGGTCCCAGTGACCAGAGAATGATGTGCTCGTCTGCCAGAGGCGCTAAGGGCTGGCCCCCAACAGGAGCTGCCACACACATCCAGACCCCGGAATTTCTATTGTCTCCATCTACTTGCCAACCTGACCAAGCCATACCTTAGAAAATGCCAGTATAATAATTAGCCCAGGGAGGCTCCTGCAGCTACTTCTTGCAGAACCTTAAATTCCACCACATGGAGCTCTGCAGACAGGTCTGATCTGGGAAGTTTCTGCCAGTATCAGAGTCAGAGGCTGACCCTCCCTCTTATTCCTTCCCCCTTCTCAGGGTCCCATGCTAAGTGAACTCCAAACAGGAAAACCCCCAAAATTGACTCAGATACCTCACAATCAAACTTCTGAAAACTAGCCAGAAAAATATCTGCAATGCAGAGATAAATGACACATTACTTGTGAAAGAATAGCAGTTGGAGTAACTGAAGATTTCTCATCAGAAACCATGGAGGCCAAAAGGAAGTGGAACTTTTTCAGGCGCTGAAAGAAAAGAAAGTCAACTCAGAATTCTGTACACAGCAAAAATAACCTTCAGGAATGAAGGTGAAATAAAGACACTCTTAGATAAAGGGAAACTAAAATAATTTGCTAGCAGCAAACATACCCTAAAAGAACTACTAAAAGGAGCTCTTCAGACATAAGGGAACCCTAGGAAGGAAGAGTGCACTAGCATCTGGGAGACGTAATAGGCTCTTCTTCTCCACTTCAGTTCTTCGACACATGCTTGATGATTAAAAGCAAATGTTACAATATTGTCTCATGGAGTTTTCAGCCTATGTGGGTGTACAGCATAAAAGATGGAGAGTACAGGACCTTACGTGGTGGTAGGATTTCTGCAAAATACTTGAAATGGTAAAATGCTTATTCTAAGTAGACTGTGAAAGTTTACGTATGTATATTGTAATTGCCAGGAAACTACCAAAAAATGTACAACAATGTATAACCAACAACACAATAGATAAATTAAAACAGAATACTAAAGAACATTCAAATAACCAAAACAAAGGGGAAAACAGGAAACAGAAGAATAAAAAAAGGGAGGGAGGAATAAAACAAATTTTTAAAAATTTTTAATTAAAAAAGTAAAAACAAACAAAAAATGATAAAGTGGTAGTCCCAAATCCAAACATAAAAACAATTACATTAAATGTAAGTGATCTAAATTAAAAGACAGGGATTTTCAGGATGAATTTTTTAAAATCACCCACCTGTATACTATCTACAAGAATCTCACTTCAAATATAATATTGGTAGGTTTAAAGGATGGAAAAAGATATACTGTGCAAGCACGAATTTTAAAAATGGGCTGCCTCTATTGAAACAGATAAAGTAGACTTTAGAAATTCATAAATAAGCTTCAGAATAAAAATATCATAGATTTAAAGGGAAATTGATAATAAAAGTGTCAATTTACCAAGAAGACACAACAATCTTAAGTGTTTATGTACCTAACAACACAGCTTCAAAATACATGAAGCAAAATTCATGAATACAGAGCTAAAAGGAGAAATAGACAAATCCAGAATTATAGTTGGACACTTCAACACTTCTGTCCCAGAACAAACAGACAGAAAATCAGCAAAGATAAACAAGAATTGAATATCACTGCTAACCAATGGGCTCTGACTTTTATTAAATACTTCACCCAACCAGAGCAGAACACAAATATTTCTCATGTGCATGTGAAACATTTACCAAGATGAATGACACCAAGAGTAATTTAAAAGTCTTTAATGAAGTTCAGAGAATTTAATCATACAAAATATGTTCTCTAACCATAATGGAATCAAACTAGATATCAAACTAGATATCAATAATAATAAAAAATAAGAAATATCTCTAAATGGTTAAAAATTAAACAGCATACTTCTAAATAATCTATGGACAAAGGGAAAGTCTCAAGGGAAACTAAATATTATATTTAACTGAATGAAAATGAAAATGTGATGCGTCAAAATCCGTGGTATGCAGCTAAAGCATCACTTAGAGGGAAATTTATAACACTAAATGTTTATATTAGAAAAGAAGAAAGATCTACAAACAATAATCCAAGGTTTCACCTCAAGAAACAACTTTAAAAGCACAAAATAAGTCTAAATCAAGTAGAAACAAGGAAAAACTATAGATAAGAGAAGGAATCAATGAATTTAAAACAAAGCACAATGGAGAAAATCGATGGAAACAAACACTGGCTCTTTGAGATGATTGAGATCAATAATATTTTGGCAAACTTACCCCAAAAAAGAGAGGAGACACAAATTACCAATCTCAGAAATGAAAGAAGAGCTATCAAATTTACAGACCTTGCAGATATTAAAAGGAAAATAGGTAAATACTACAAACAACTCTGAACACAAAAAATCAGTAACTTAATGGCAGGAACCAATTTCTCAAAAACTACAAACTACAAAAACTCACCCAAGATGAAACAGATGATCTGACTATTTCTATAACTCTTAAAGAAATTGAATTTGTAGTTAAAATCCTTCCAAAAAAAAAATTCCAGGGCTGGATGGTTTCACTGGTGAATGCTACCAAACAGTTAAAGAAGAAATAACACCAATTCCAACTGAGTTCTCCTAGAAACAGGAGCGAACACTTCAAGTGATCTCAGGAAGCTAGTATTACCCTGATGTCAAAACTAGACAAAGTGCAAAGAAAGAAAACCACACACCAATATTTTCCATGAACACAGATAAGAAAATCACCTACACAGTCTTAGCAAATAAAATACAACAATATATCAAAGGAATAATAAACTACAACCGAGTGGAGTTTGTTTTAGAAATGCAAATGTCCTTCAGCAAGTGAATGGACAAATACGCTGTGGTACATCCATTAAAAAGAATACCACTCAGCAATGAAAAGGGACAAACTGTTGATACACACGATTTGGACGGATCACAAAAGTATTGTACTGAGGAGAAAAGTCAGCCTCCAAAGATTACCTACTGTATGGTTCCATTTATGTAATATTCTTAAATTAGCAAAATTATATAGATAAAAAACAAAATCATGGTTGCCCCAGGGCTGGGACTGGAGGGAGAGTGTGAGTATAAAGGGATAGCATGAGGGGGTTTCTCTGGGGTGATGAAAAAGTCCTACACCCAGGTTGTGGTCACGGTTACACAAATCTATAAACCCACGATCTCTATACCGAAAGAGGGGGAGGAAGCGCGAAACCCGAGCAAGCTGTTCCGCGAGGAACTGGACCGCTCGCTCACCACTGCGTACAGTCACTTTGGGAAACTGGCAGTGTCTTGGATCGTCAAGCACTTGCCTCATGACCCGACCGTATCAATCTACACCTCTGCCCACGAGAAATGCAGGGACACATCCTCACAAAGGCTTGAGCCACTTTACTCGTAAACTGGAAACAGCCGGTTGACAGAGTGGAAGAGCCCATGAGCAGGAGACTGGATAAACTAACTGGTACAGCAATTAAATTTGGATGCATCTCAAAAACACGCAGAAGCCAAAAGAGCACGCATTGTCTTATTCCATGAATGTGAACTTAACATGGAAAAATAACCTGTAGTTACAAAATGTCGGTCAGTAATTATACGGGGGGGCAATTTATCACAAAAGGATTTCAGGGGTCCTTTTGGGGTGATGGGCATGATCTCTGCCTTGATTGTGCTAATGGCTACACAGTTACATACATTTGACAAAATATATTAAACTGTACACTTTAAATGGGTGCATCTGGTTGTATGTATAGCTGTACATACAATACATACTATTCCTCAATGAGTTTGATTTTTAAAAGCCCCTCCAACACGTCTAAACGCCCCCAAAGGGTGCTAAGTCCCACTGAGAACCACTACTCTCTAATGACTACTCTCATGGCCCCGTGCGACTTCCTTACGACTTTGCAGCTTGCCCCAGAGATGCCCCAGAGCAACGGCGGTCAGAGAGCCATCGCTACAGTGGAGACCAGCCTGTCCACCCGCCATCCACTCCCCTCATCTTCCTCGTAACTGACTCTGTGTTATTCCCACCCACGCACGGCTCAGCTCCAGGGACAGCCCTGGAGCAGGGAGGACGATTAGGTCCCCGCCAGGCTCTGCTCAGGGCGGAGTGCCTGACCCACATCTGGCAAAGAGGTGAGGGCGGACTCTGCCGGGGGCCTCTGGAAAGGCTTCCTGCTCAGAGAAGATGTTCCCAGGAATAGGCGCTCCCAAACCAGCAGCGGGTCCCTCCTCACTCCCTCAGCCCCGGGAGACCAGGAGCCGGACACCGGGTGCCTCCACCCCAGCCGGCTGGCAGCCCCGGGAAGCTCCTTTCCAAGCTTCCTCGAGTAACTTCCTTTGCCAAAAATGGGAAAGAGTCTTGCATAATCAGACATCTGTGAATTCAGAACCCAGAGGAAATTCAGGCAAACGCTGCAGGGAAGTTAGAGGAGGATGCAGGGAAAAGGAGATTCGCAGAAGAGCCGGCTTGGCCTCTCCCTCAAGGGGCCCTGACATGTTCTGTGGCTGTTCATTTGGGGGGAAAGCTGCAACGGGGGGCTCGAGCGGCCAGCTTCACAGTTTATTTCAAGTTTTAATTGTCTCTCCAGGAACAGTTCTTTGCACATCATCCATTGCTCCCCCCCAGTGGGGAGGGAATTTATTTATCTCTTTACTCTTCCTATAGATCTGTTATTCAGAGGTTTTCTACTCTTATTTTTAAACATGTAGATTTTTTCAGCCTCAAAAGCATTTAATTCAAGACTCGTGCTTGGAGACTCCCCGTCCCTGCGGAGGAAGCATGAGTTCTCTCGGCGCACAGCGGCTTTGATCGGGTGGCAGGGGTGATTCTATTGCTTTTTAAAAAGCAGGTGATGGCTGAGGGCCCAAATCCGTCCCAGAATCCGGAGGTCAGGGACAGGCCCACAAGGTGAATGCCCTCCCTTCTTCTGCACAGGACATATCCCCAGCACTTGGACCTTCCCACGAGCGTGCCCGGCCGTGGCCCGAGCTCTCGGGACCGGTGAGCGAGTGGGCTCACCTCCCTCAAGGTTAACTTGACAATGTTCACACAGTGGTGACCAGGAGTGAGGCCCGGCCTGGGCGCAGAATGAAGAGGCCATGCTCTCGGGCTGGATAGAAAGTGGGTGCCAAGGTCACCACTCCCAGCGGGCTCTCGGAATACGGCCGGCAGGACAGCTCTGTCTGCCCCCTGGTCCTGGAAACACGGCAGGGGTACTCATGACTCAGGAATAGCAACCTCGCCCTGGACCCCCGGGGCATCCTTTCCCAGGGACAGCGCAGGTAACGTGGAGGTCCAGGCGGACGGGTCCAGCCCTGCCACAGCACAACCCCCAGGCTGGCAGGGGGACTGTGCCAGACACACGGGGGCTGCAGAGCGACCCTCTTGTCAGCCTTCAGGTCAGACACCCCCAGGCTTGGAAACAAGGTGGCCCAGGTCAGGGGTGTTCAGTCAGAACAAATCTCCACTATGAGCTGCACAAACAGAAACCATTTGCTGCAGGTGGGGAGCTGAGGGAAGGACGAAGCAAGTGACCGGCAGAGGTGGTCAGGCTGGAGCTGCCCGATTCCAGCAGGCTGCAGGGACCCCTCCCTCCTAGATTCCAAAGGAGGGGCAGAGGACCTCAGCTGTGCCCAAGGAGCAAGGATGGGGTCAGAGGGCGAGAGGAGTGGGTGGGGGCTTCCACTGGCCTGCACCGGATTTTACACAGAACCCCTCCTCAGTGATAATATTGTGTGTGGTCAGCAGCTGATCAGCATAGAGAACAAAGCCCTCCAGCTGAAGCAGGGAGGCCCTGGGCCCCTAAACTCCTGCCAGCCCCCAGGTTAGACAGTCCCTGTCCGCTGTGCGGGTGGCCTGGAGGACAGTGGGGCCAGGCGGTGCTCTGGATGGCTGTGAGCAGGAGCGCAGGGTCAGGGAAGGTCCTGGATGGCCAGGGTCCGACAGGCTGGTCTGACAGGCTGGCAGAGCTTCGTAATGCAAGAGGATCCCTGAAGCCTGTGCCTCCTGAGTCCAGGCAGACCCGCACATGCCCTCCAAGTGCATCGCCTGCAGGCCCTCCCCCAGGCAAAAATGCTGCATCTGCCCTGGCCCTGAGAGCCCCCTCTTCTGTCCCCCCAACCCCCAGGCATGCTGCACCAGGAGTGGGTGTTGCCTGGGGTGGGCTGGTGAGCACGGCAAATCCCAGTGCACAGAGTGTCCTTAGGGACAGCCTGATGCAGCCCAGCTGCCTCCGGGAGTCACGCGGAGGCCCACATCTGGAACCCTTCAGGCCGGCCAGACGGCTGGCACGCAGGCTTCAGGGGGAGAGCTGGCTGCCCTCCACATTGGCCGCCGGCCCCCAGGACGAGATGGGGTGATCCTCCCATGCCCCACCCACTCCCCCTGCTCTCCCTCCCTTACTCTTCTGTCCTGAGAAATGGCGCTCAGGGGTCTGCCTTCCGCTGTGATGTGCTACGCTGAGGGATGGGGGTCCCGGGATGTGGCAGGGAGGGGTCTGACACCTTCTGAATGTACAGAGACAGCAGGGGTGCCAGGGCTCAGGGGTCTGCTGGCCACTCCAGACAGGCCAGCTGGTGGGTCCAGCTGGCACAAGGAGGGTCTCACAGGGATCTGTGGGTACAGGCCCCCAGGGTCAGACAGAGTGGAACTAGTTATCTCTGTCCAACAAGGGTTAGGGTTAGGACCAGGGGACCAGCGCAAGGCCCCAGAAGCCAGGTGAAGGGGGGCCCAGAGCTCCCTGCGAGGGCTGGAAGGGGCATCAGGGCCTCGTCATCCAGCAGATCACATGGAGGAAGGGTGCAGCTGCCGCTGAGCCTGCTCGCTGCTTACCCCTCACTTGTCCTTCCCTCCCTCCTCAGCATTCAAGTCAACACGTGTGGCAGCCTCTCTTGCAGCTGGCAGCCCACGAGCTGTGAGTGGAAGGGTGGGGCCATCCACAGAGGCCACTGGAAGGAAGCTGGCTTCTCCAGGGAGAGCTCCCTCTGGTCCCTTCCTGATGTTTCTTTCTGCCATCCTTGGGCAAAGATGTGAGAGCAGGAGCTCCAGCAGTCATCATGGACCCTGAGGTAACTGTGAGGCTGGAAGTCACCTACTGAGGGTGACAGAGCAGGAAGACAGGATCCGCACCCTCCCTGGTGGAGGTGTGGAGCAACCAGACTACGTGAGGGAATGAACACCGTGTGGTCCGGTCCCGGCCGGGGTCTGACGCCAGTTCTGGGCTCGGCAGGGACCCTGCATGGCAGGTGAAGGAGGGTGCAGGGCTGTGAGGTGGAGCTGTGGTGCCTCACCTGCTCCTTGCTCAACGTCTCTCCCCAAGGCTCCTTAAAGCCCTACTCCTCACAGCAGTGAGTCCTGAAGCTAGCTGATCACGGACTCACCCGGGGGTTTTGCAGGAGTATCCGTTCTCCAGCTGCACCAAGGTTCCGACAGGCCCCATTAGCTCAGAGAATATTTCCGCCTGTCTAATGACTCAGCACGGTCACAGTACGGTCCGGGGACCCTAGGGGTTTCTGAGATGCTCTCGGGGGTCTGCGAGGCCAAACCTGACCATTTTGCCTTCTTCATTCTCATCCCCTCACAAAAGTACGGAGCACAAAAATTCACTGATTTGGATTTGGATCTGACATTGCAACAAACCCTTAGGAAGTGACCTTTTATTGGCTTTTGGTGTCATAGAAAAGAATATCCACAATTACCTGAAAAGACTCTCAAAATACTCTTCCCTCCAATTCCGCGTCCGCACGAAGCCAGATTTCCATCCTAGATTTTGCCCAGAGCCACCACCTGTCACGACAGCCTGCAGGAAGCAGCAGACCTGAGCGCCCAGCTCTCCTCCAGACGTCACAGTCTTGCACAAACGGGCAGAGTGCCACTCCTCTCACGGGCTTTTTTTTTCTTTTAGAAAATATAGTTTTTAATTAAAAGTATGTTATTTACATTAACAATGCAATGGGCTTATCCTTGTTCATTTGAAATGGATCAATAAATACGTATTTTTAAATTTCTGTTTTCATTTCTAAAATAATCAACACCAACAGACGTGAAGCTCGGTGCAATTCCCACAACTGTGAGAGTGCAGGAGGCTCGTGGGGCCAGTGGCGCTGGGGCTGGGGCCTCCCGGCGAGTGTCGGGGGGAGCCCGTGTCAGGGTCTCTGCAAGCGGGGCTCACAGGCGCGGGCTCCCACAGTGGGGAGCTCCCACAACCTGCTCAGGATCTTCTTCCAAAAGAAAACGCCGGCCCTCCTCTCCCAAAGAGCGGTGCCATCCCGGGCCCAGCACCCCGACTCCGCGTCCTACACCCGCCCCCTCCTCCGTCTCCATGGTCCCTCCCTCTCTTCAGCCCCACCATCCGCAGGGAAAAACACCGTGTGCATCTGGCAGAAGATGACGACGGCGGTGACTACGGCTCGCCTCCCCCTCAGAGCCTCCCCGATGCCGCAGGGTGGCTGGGTCTCCATCACTGCAGCAAGGGCAGGGCCTCAAGTGAACATTCCAGCCAGCGGTGCCTTTCTTACACGTCTGATAATCAATCTTAGTGAGGCACTATTCACATAAAAGGAAGAGTATGGACCTGGAGATCGTCATTCTAAGTGAAGTAAGCCAGGAAGAGAAAGAAAAATGCCATGTGATAACACTTATATGTGGAATCAAAAAAAAAAAAAAGACACAAACGAACTTACCTACAAAACAGAAACAGACTCACAGACAGAACAGACTCATGGTTACCAGCGGGTAAAAGGGGTGGGAAAGGATAAATTGGGAGTTTGAAATTTGCACCCTTGGGGAGCGATGGAAATGTTGGGTATCTCGATCATGGTGGTGGTTTCCTGGGTGTGAACATCTATCAAAATTTATCAGATTGTACATCTGAAATATGTGTCGTTTACTGTACAAGAGTCATACCACAGAAAGGTGTTAAAAAAAAACAAGAGTATGTATTTTAAGCATATGGTCTCATACTTTTACAGATGCATACAGCGTGTGACGACCACAGTCAGACACAGAAGGTGTCCCCCACCCCACCCTGCCCCAGCCCCTGTGCCCTGAGAAGTTAGTCCCCCGAGCATCCCACCCAGGCCACCTCTTATTTGCTCTCAGTCACTAATCAAGACTTACGCCTATTCTAGAATTTCACAGGAACACAACCGCACAGCACACATTCTCAGGGTCCGACTTCCTCCCCTGCCCCCCGCCCCGGGGCTGCCGCTGGTACCAGGCACTGGTCCCCTGAGGGCGGGGCCTTGGCCCACGCGTGGACAGACCAGTCTCTCTCGTTGACGGGCTTGGGGTGTTTCCATTTTCTGACCATGACGCATGAAGCTGGTGTGAGCATCCTTGTACAGATCTGTGTGTGGACATGTGTTTTTATTTGTCTACAGGAAATACTTGGGAGTGGAATGGCTGGGTCATCGGGGAAGTGCAAACATAACTTTCTACAGAGCTGCCAGTTTTCCAAGCAGCCGCTCCACTTGAAACTCCCCCTGTCCTGTGTGAGAATTCGGTGGCCCCACGCCCTCACCCACACTCAGTGGTACTGTCAGCATTTTAAATTGTAGACATACTGGGGGGTGTTCAGTGGAATCTCACTGTGGTTTCAATTTGCAATAAATTAATTACTTATGTTAACTACGATCTATAATATATATGTTAAAATTACTGTAGCTTTATAATGTCTTTAAATTAAGTGGTTTAAAACCTCCAACCTTGTTGTTTTAAAGATTACTTTGAATTTCCACATAAATTTTAGAATCTGCTTTTCAGTGTCAACTTAGCCTAATGGGATGGGTTGAGATCACATTAAAGCTAAAGATCAATTTGGGAAAACCTCTAAGTTTCTTAATACTGAGTCTTTGAGTCCATGAATATGGTCTATTTCTCTACTTTTTAAGTCTTCTTTAATTGTTGGCAACGACTTTCAGCTTTCAGTGTATTGGCCTTGCATCTACATTCTTAGATTTATCCCTAAATGGTATGTATTCTTTGATGCAATGGAAAATGATAAGATTTTTAAATTTTTCATGGCTTGAATATAGAAATCCAGTTGAATCCACGTGTCACATGGCACCCGCAGGAGAGCCTCAGTGCAGAGTCCATGGAGGGGGGCTCTAAAGGCAGCAGCCAACGCCTGCGTCCTGTGACAGGATGGTGCCTTTTTCTCTCAGCCAATGTGATTCCCTGGAGCCCTGAGCCCCGGAAGTCAGCCTGTCTCCAGGGAGCGTCTCTGCCGGAGGCCCCCCTGTGACCCGGGCCTACTGACAGGACCTCAGAGGGGCCGCCAGCTTCCTCTCCCACGTGGCCACATCTGTCCAGCACATTCCTTTGCTTCTCTCTGCTCCCTGAATGGAGTTTTGGTTTGTCCCCAGCACCATCCTTGGCCTTCTCTCTGACCGGCTGAGCCATCCAGCTGAACCCCCAGCCAGCAGGCTGGAAGTGAGGGCAGGGGCAGCAGCCACCCCCAGAGAAACAGCTCCACCAGCCCCGCCCACTCTGGGCCCGTCTAGATGGCGTGGGAGGGCGGGCGGGCACCTCCCAGCGGCTCAGCCCTGTGCGTGAGACCTGCACTGGGTGAGCTGAACCTTCACTGGGCAGTTCCTCCTCCACTGCATCCTGGTCTCAGGTGAACTTCAGCTGTCACCGCCCCTCACACGTCCCCGGGGCTCCGAGCCTCACAGCCATTGCTCATTCCCACCAAGGCCAGAGCCTGGGCCGCAGGTGGGGTGCGGCAGGAGCTGGGAAGCAAGTGCTGGGAGGAGGCTTCGTGCTGCTCCTGCCACAGCTCAGAACACGCGAATCGCGGGGTCACTCGGGGGGTCAGGGTCCTCCCATCGATCGGCCAGCTCTGCCCCCTTTAGTGCCTGGGGGTCCGTCACAAGAGCGCCGCACCCAGGCCTGAAAGCAGCACCGGCACCTCCAGCCACGTGCTCCGTCTGCAGGAGGGAGGCTGGGGAACCACGTGGACCGTGCCCAGGGCTGGGCGGACACCCCGCGGGCCTGAGCGCGAGTCCCAGCCCCCTGGGGTTGGGTCCCCCACTCACTGCGGACGCGAGTGCTCTGTCACTTCCTGAGCCTCCACCTTGCCCCTCCGGTGGGCGTGGTGTCCTGAGACCCTGGGGGACAGTGAGGCTGCAGCTCGCATCAGGAAGACGGGCCCCAGCCCACCCTGGTGGTTCCTGGGGGCCGTGGAGCCCCCGCTCACCCACGAACGCGAACGCGCGCCTGCCTGACAGACCCCCAAGGGGAGACGCCCGGAGACCCCAGCTGTGCTGGTAGGAAGGGGTCGGATACGGCTTCCCCCTGGACCCCAGCTCCCCCCTGGACCCCAGCTCCCCCCAGCCTCCTGATTCCCCTCGCACTTCAGTCACCGCTCGGCTTTCCCACAGCTGCTGTGTGAAATGTCAGTGACCCTCTCAGTGCTGTGCTGTGGCGTTGCCGAAAACTGGGAGAAACGGGGAACAAACAAGAAAAGAAAGAAAATGCCATTCTGAAATGAAGAAACTGAGTCCACCGGGCAACAGATCAAAACACTTCAAAAGAAACACCACTCCCCTCTTGCCTGTTTTTCATTAAATTGCCCAAATCTGTTGATGCTCGATTGTCTCGTGGGGTTTTACAGAAGCGCCCCGTCCAACTCCACGTGGGAAGAGCTTCGCTCTGACTTTGGCCAACACCATTCAGTCCTGACTCTGAAAAAGGAAGCACCTTTTCATTAACTTTCAGCTGTTACGGAGCTCGAAGTTAAGATTTCCCTTTACCAACGGAGTCCTCTGACTGCGCTTGTCCTAGAAGGCCGTCTCTGAGGAACCCCTGTGGATGTCTGAGTCACACGCGGTCCCTCGGCGCCCTTCCGAAAAGAGAGCCGGCGCCGCTGGACCACAAACATCTTTCCTTCCTTCGGCGGCTGAGTCATCTCCCAAGTCGCCTGGCAGCTGTCTGTGGCCCCCTCGAAACGTTTCCATTTATGGTTAGAACCTGGGCTTCCCAGCTCGGTCACACAGATGGGAAAGCTTAAGTGAACAGACAGCGTCACGCAGCAGCCAGAGTGAGAGCCGCGGGCTGCTGGCGGAAGGGCGGTCCCCGGCAGCGACGGCAGGCCGCGGCCTGGGGGGCGGGGGCCGCGCTGCGCCCGCGCGGAGTCTGGGCCGGGGCCGTGCCCCTGGCTGGCACACATCACAGACGCCACCACGACAGAACACGCGTGGTGGGGAGCGGGGCCACCGCAGGCTGGCCTCTCGCGATTATAGTAAGAAACACAGGGACGACATCGCTTATTGTTAGGCTGAGACCAACACGAAACAGTTACCTTTAGGGCAAGGAAAACCAAAACGGAGTCAGCGTTGCTAAGAGAGCTCTCTGAAAAGGAGCCAGGAGGCCACTGAGAAGTGGGGCTTTGCATGGCTCAGCCTGTGTGAAGTCTGACCTCGTGCCACTTACTGGTCCAACCACGGCGTCCAGGACATCTGCCAGACACTCGGGACACTCCCTGGACCCTAACCCTAAAGCAGCCGAGGGTCCTGATGCACAGTGTGTCCTGACTCGGGTCAGAGTCAGTCACAGTTCCCCCTGGGCAACTGTAACAGCTCTGGCTTTTTGTCTTTATAAACCCCTGACTCTTTCTTTTCCCCAGAACACGTTTTTACCCAAATCTATGCCTCCAGAATTGCAATTCTTTTCTTTCTTTTCTTTTTGGTTTTTTCTTTTTTCAAAATTGCAGTTCTTAAGACCACCAATAAAGCCCTTTTTTCTTTGCAGTCTAGATACTGATTATTGTTTGACACTTGCTACCAGAGATTATTTGCATCTTTCCTGGAAAGAGCCTGCAAGCCAACATGAAACATCCGAGAACCTGAGCCCTTAGAATAGTGATGTCAGATGCAGGCGCACAGGGACACAGACCTCAGTAATCCTCAGTTTATTTACAAGCTGGTTACACAGTACCCCAGTACGATGCTGGAAGGATGTAGCACCCGCCTTCCTGCTTTATTTCCAAGTTTTAAGAAACAGAGGCTTCAACTAAGGCACCAGAACATCAACGCTTGCCGGGCATCCCCTCCAACCTCAGCAGGTTCATTTCTCTCATTTCTGTTCTTTTTCTTCTTTTTTTTTTAACATTTTTTTATTGATTTATAATCATTTTACAATGTTGTGTCAAATTCCACTGTAGAGCACAATTTTTCAGTTATAAGTGAACATATATATATTCATTGTCACATTTTTTTCTCTGTGAGCTACCATAAGATCTTGTGTATATTTCCCTATGCTATACAGTATAATCTTGCTTATCTAGTCTACAATTTTGAAATCCCAGTCTATCCCTTCCCACCCCCCGCCCCCTTGGCAACCACATTTGTATTCTATGTCTATGAGTCTATTTCTGTTTTGTATTTATGCTTTGTTTTTGTTTTTGTTTTTAGATTCCACATATAAGTGATCTCATATGGTATTTTTCTTTCTCTTTCTGGCTTACTTCACTTAGAATGACATTCTCCAGGAGCATCCATGTTGCTGCAAATGGCGTTATGTATGTCTGTTCTTTTTCTCACACGTGGCCACCTCAAAAATATCAATAAAATATCAAACATTGTTTTGCAGAGTTCTGTGTACCATACCTCAAATTTTGAAAAGGTTAACAGGATGTTTTATATCTCTAAAGGGAGCGCTTCATGGCGCTCAATTGAAAATCAAGTTCCCCACCAGAAACTGACACATTGTAACTGACTAGACTTCAACGTAAAAAAAAAAAAAAAAAAAAAGACAGAAAGAGAGAATTAAGTTCACCAGCCCACCATGAGCGCCCGAGTGCTCCGTGACACACAGAGGGGCACAGAGGGGCATGGGGGAGCTGGCGTCCCTCTTGCTGGAACCCTCTGAAGGTTAAAGGGGTCAAGTGAGTGAAGGCACTTTTTAAAAAGCTAGTCACACCTTTGAATGCGTTTTTAGGTGGTCCTGTGGGAGAGGGAACACCTAACTTTCCCTGACACAGCAGCCTCGTGGCTTGAAGGTAAACGCCCTTCAGCTCCAGCCTTGGACTCACTGCTCACTGTGTGAGCTCTCGCCCCACCCACTCAGGCTCCTTTCCCACTTGTCACAGGACCTGAAGTTCTAGAAAGAGGAGGCGGACACTATTTTATTTTGGAGGAGAAAAGCAACCAGGTAACGCCACTGTTTTGAGGGACCCGCCTTTTCCCTTCCGATTCTCTTTTTCCAACCTCAGAAGTGTCGTAAAGCTCAGAGTTTCCAGCTACTGCTTCACTTAGCCTTGCTTTCACAGTGAGGAGGTGACCACAGTGAAAAAGAAGTGTCATGAGAGTCCACTCAGCCAAAGCTCACAGTAGAAAGTGGGTCACAGGGTGACCACAGTGAGTCATTCTGGATGGGGTGCAGAGCAAACACACCCGCCCCGGCTGCCTGGGCCCACTGGGAATTTCCAGTGGGAAGTCTCTGTTTCTGACCCAAGAAGGATGGGATGGCCTGTCCCAGCAGGAACTCTTACAGATATCAGTGCATCTCAATTCATTTTAAAATGAAAGCTCATTAAGTTTCTACGAATTTATGTTAGCCAAATCCTGCGCATTCTCTCAAAGGGGGGGGGCACATAAATGTGGACAGTATCAGGAAGTTTTTATGCAGAAATCCTTCGAGGTCTTGAAAGGCGGTTAAGATTTGGTTAAATGGAGATCGTGGGAAAAGCATTTCAAACAGTGGGAAGAACATAAGGACCTTAGGCACCGCCCCAGGAGCCTGGAGTGCGTCTGCTCTGACAGAGCAAGGTGCCAGCTCTCAAAGTCGGGCTGCTGTTGGGTGGAGAGCATCCTCTCATGTTCTCCCCACTAGGCCAGCGCTTTTCTCCCTCCTGACTTTAATTCTGCCCTGGTTCCCAGAGGCCCTGTGCTCGACCCTCTCTCTCCCCACCTTACACCATCCTAGGAGCTGTCAATACAGATCTTGACTCAGTGGGGACCTGCCTCCCCTTTTCCCCTCCCCTACCACTTCAGGCTTTGGACATGACCCCTATTTGGGTTGTTGTAAGACATTATTACACTTCTTCCAAACCAGGCAGGAACTTCCCTGACTCCCAGCTGTAGTGACCACCTCTCAGTATAGAGCATGGACTCTGGTGCTGGCTTTCCAGAAAGGTACACTGTCTGAGAAGTGGGTTTCAAGTGTGGGTGGTAAGGGTGAAATTAGATGACTCAGCTCCACAGGCAACTGCAAAATGCAAGTGTACCATGTTTGGTCAACAGGCATGGTCCCCTAGATGTGACTGCCCCCCCCCCCCAATTTTTTAAGTAGTCAAATTATAGCAGGTTCTAATGAAGACAGCTAAGGTGACATTCCCTCTCCTGCCTTCCCTCAGTCCCCTCTTCACTCACTGGATTCAAGTACTGTCTACAAAAGAGGCAAATGTGAATTTCGGGAAAAGAGAACCACCGGAAGACTATGAATCCCTCACTGGCTTGTTCACGGGATTTGTCATTAACCAAGCTCTGAGAAGCCCATAAGGGAACAACCAAGCACTCGGAACCATCCTAAATCTTTGGACAAGGGGTCTAACTTCTCAAGGCTCAACCCCAGACCCTGGAGATGCCACCAGCAACCTTCTGCTGGTCCTTCCCCAGCTTGTTCTGCACAGCCCACTGTGGCTTTTACTCTTTCTCACTGTTTTCCAGTTAGGAGCCTTAATAAGCCCCCAAAAGGCAGCCCGCCTGCAAGGAGTGGGCCAGGGGTCTGGCCTGAGACGAGGGGCGCAGAGGGTCCCTGGCCCACGGCCAGGGGCCAGCTCAGGAGCTGTGAGTCCCAGCAACCGCCCAGGGGCCCTGCGACCCCAACATGCTCGAGAAGAGGCAGGTGTGCCGGGCATCTCCGCCCCAGGCACGCGGAAGCACAACGCCCCCGGCGGCCGGCCGTGGGCCCGGTCGGCCGGGCTCAGTCCGCCTGCACAGGACGGCGGGGGTCCCGGGGAGGAAGTCCCGCCCCGGAAGTCGCGTGGCCCTGAGCCGGAAGCGCCTGGAAGCGCCCGGAAGCGCCGTGAGCCAGCCCACCGGCGGCGGAAGCCCCACCGGGTGTCGAGGGACACGCCGGCGCCGCCGGGGAGCGCGCCCAGTGCCAGTCCTGAGGGGCGTCGGTCCTGCTCCGCGTCTCCCTTCCTCTCACGCGGCGGGCGGGCAGTAGTGACGCTCGTCCGTCGAGCCCCCGAGGAAAGGCGGCCACGGCTGCCTGATTCGCAGCAGCGGGCAGGCGGGCGCAGCCGCGTGTCCCCCGGCTTAAATGGCTGAACGAGGCGGCGTATGCAGACGGTGGGGCGCTGCTCAGTCACGGAGGGAGCGATGTCCTGGGAGTGTGGAGGGCACTTGGAAACACTATGCTCAGTGAAAGCATCCAGGTGCGAAAAGTCACCTGTCGCACGACTCTGTGCGAGTTGCGCGGCGTGATCAGACCCCTGCAGACGGAAGGCTGTGTGACCGCCGGGCCGGGGGAGGGGGTCACTGCTTCCAGGGGCAAGGTTTCCTGCCGGGGATGCCGATGTTCTGGAACTGGGTAGAGGCGGTGGTCGCGCAACCCTGTGACTGCTAACTGCCACTGCACTGCACACTTTAAAGTGGCTAAAATGATTAATTTTATCTGAAAGGAAAGAAGGAAGAAAAAGAGAGAGCCAGCCTAAGCCACCTGTGTCGGTGCTGAGCGCCTTGGACCCGGGCGCTGTGTCTCAGTCTTCGGGAGGAGCACTTCCTTGGAAGGCATCAGCGAAGGTGCTGGTAGTTGTGCAGGGCTGATGAAATGTCGTGAGGCCTGGAGAGGGCCAGGAGCCACTCTACAGGTGGACAGGAGCCCCGTGACTGCCCGGAGTGCCCAGCTGGCGGCAGGGCCAAGAGCCATCGTTGGCATGCTCGCCTGGCGGCCACGTGTGCAGTGCCCTTCCCTCTGGGCCTGGTGAGAAGACTGGTCCCACCCCAGTCCATGCTATAGAGAGGGCGTTGGCCCCTCGTCTGCTCTGGGAAGACCTGAGCTGCAAAAGGGCTTGTGCCAGGTCCTGTGAGGTGAGTTGCAGCTCCGCTGGCCTGTCTCACGTGGCCCTCTGCCTTTTCTTCAAGTTCACAGCCTCCTCCTTTCCGGCTCCCTGATTCTCGATGTCTGATTGCCAGTAGCAGCCCCTCCCCTCCTATTTATAACCACTTAACAATGCAGACCAGTGTCTCTGTGGCTGGGTGGCTCTGCTGAGTCCACTCATCCACCGAAGGCTCACAGTCAGGGCAGTGTGCCTCGCCCGACCCCGGCTAAGAGTCACTTCATGCGGCGGCACGGCCCCTGGCACTGAGGCAGAGGGGCAGCCCGCTCCGCGTGGAAAAGCCGACTGGCTCTTCCGCTCCGGCGTGTGCGTGTGCGTGTGCGCGGGGCGGGGCGCCGGGGCGGGGCGCCGGGGCGGGGCAGAGCGCTGTCACTGGAGCCGGCGCGGCGGGCTTCTCTCTCTACGCACACAGCCTTTTTTGAAGTCAGTTTGGATTTTTTGTGGAAACTTTATTTTCGTATTTTTCCCTCTTGTTTCTCTGGTAACATCAAAAACAAACACACACAGCTGTGTCACCTGGCTCCCGGCTCCAGTTTTCCAGCAGACACCTAGGGCTGGAAACTCAGCAAGACTTGGACTCCAGAAAGTCAGACCGACTCTTGCTTAACTCTTTCGTCCCCATTTCTCTGTCTCCTCACCCACGCATGCCCCCACCCTGCCACCACAGAGCAGGCTGGACAGATGCCTTCTTCCAGGTCACCAAGGAGAAGGGCTATGCTTTGTCTTTCCACCGCCCTGAGCCAGACCTGTGCAGAGAGGGGAAAACTGCTTCCGTATCTTCCCTTCCTGCTCATGACATAAACATAAGAACAAAAAAAGCTCACAGCACTTGCCTTTTCTACTTCTGACAACCAGAGCTGTTGAGACTGTCTATACCCTGAAACGAGGACTCCTTGTCTCTAGAAAGCACGGAATTTGGTTGCTAGGAAAATATTGCTCCTTTATTCCAACTGTTTCCCTGTAAAGTGAAGCAGCTAAGGTGCAACTAGAAGCCCACACAGCATTAGTGACAAAGCCAGAAGGTGGAGCCCTCGTTCCTGTGCCCCCGCCCGCCCTCCCCGCGATTTGGCTGGTCCCCGCTAGGGAAGGCATGTACGGTCTGGAGGGCCCAGGAACCAGCGCTGCACCAATTTGGGTTTTGCTGACTTGTTCAATTTCTGTTCTAAATAAGGAATGTCACGTTTCTACCCAGTTTTGAATCTCAAATCCGTACTCTGACAATACAGCTTTCCTAACACATACTAGCTTATCAACCAGATTTCACCTTCTGTTCATTAACTCACCAAATGATTATTCAGCACTTTCTATGAGCAAGGCCCTTGTGGTAAGAAGGCGAGGACAGAGGAGACCAGGTCTCTGCTCTTGAGAACCTGAGGGGCTCCAGGGCCCTGTGGCCGACACACCAGGGACAGGTGACACTGGCCACAACAGTGAGCACAGAGCTGCTTGGAGCTTTGCTCCCCTCCATGCTGGTTCCCAGGTTAGAATGTTGCTTTGGCTTCTCAGCAACACAGTTTAATACTTAAAGTTCAAAGGAAACGAAATTTTAAACCAATTCTAAACAATCGAGATTTGCAGATACTACTGTGTATAAAAGAGATAAACAGCAAGTTTCTTCTGTGCAGCACAGGGAACTACAGTCAATGTCTTGTAGTGACCTATCATGAAGAAGAATATACGTACGACTGAGACATTATGCTGTAGGCCAGAAATTGACACAACACCGTAAACTGACTATACTTCAACTTCTTTTTAAGTTTAAAAAAATAAAGTAAAATAAAAAAGGAGGGAAAACAAACAGGCTCCGAGTGTCCTGATACTCTTTGTGTGGGTACATCTCCCAGCGCCCTCTCTGGGGGCACCTTTGCCAGTTGCTCATTTGGCCTCTGCCGGGCTGGGTAAAGGGGGAGATACTCAGATCATCTCAGTAGTGTTTGCTCAGCATGATCATGCTGAGCACTTCCTATACGTTCAATGAGAATCTGTCCAAAGGTAAGTGCAATGTAATTTTATAGTATTTTACAGTCCGACGGTAGTTTGGGGAGAGAATTTCAAGCAAAATAGTTATTTGAAAAGCAACATCTAACTCTCCCAACTAGGAGCCTTTTAAAAATATCTGGGCTAGAAATTCCGCGCCCGCCTTAAAAATGTGTTCAGGCTAGAAGCCAAGGGAGAGGCTGGCTTCCTCCCAGAAGCCTCACAGCCTCCGTGTAAGTGATAAGCCAGGCTGGACCCACAGAGGCTGTCTGAGGCTCTCCCCCCGCAAGTGAGCCAGGCCCAGACCGGGGCCGGGGGGAGGGCGGACCCGGGACAGAGGCTGCCCAGGCGCTCTCTCATCTCTGCGGAGAGGTGGCAGGGTTTTAGTCACCTCGGGGCTGCTCTTGGACTGGCAGCCCTCAGTGGCACAAAGAGTCCTCTCCCTTCCAGAACTGTCTGCAGCTCCTGCTGCCTTGGCCTCCTCACTGGGTGCGGCATCTTAAACTACACAGGGAAAGTCCCAGTAAACCCTTCTCCCTTCATCTGGCTGTGAAGAAGTTCCGACGGGAACATACTTCAGTTTCAGGGCCCATCTGAGTTCTAACATGACTGTAAGCCGTGAACCACTCAGAGACTTCATGCAAAAACGCCAAATAAAGAAAATTGCTGGACTTAAAAAAAAAAACAAACAACAACAACAAAAAAAACACCATTTGAGAAAAAGAGACAAGAGGTGCTAGTTTGTGACTTACAAGAAGCAGATGTCAAGATGGGACTAGACACGCAGGAGGTGTCCTGGCGAAGCATCTGCGAAAGACAGAGTGGGAGGGAGGCGGGGAAGGCGTGGGGGCTGGCTCGGGCAGGCGGCGGAGGGTTCTGGAGCCCAGCTTGCCCCTTCATGGAGTCTGTGTGTTCGGGAACAATCCGCATTAGTGTTCCCACAAGCTGAGTCATCGGGCTGGATCGTCCCAGTGCCCGGCAGGGCCCGAGAAGGGCTGTCATCACTCCTGCTCCCACAATGTACTCCCCGTGGCCTCCTGCCTTGCCCTGCACGGGCCCACTTCTCAACTCAGGTCCAGGGAGCAGCTCCTTGGTGATTCCCATAGGCCTCTTTTCCAGGGGAAAGCTTAGAGGAGGGGGTCTGTGGGCTGAACCACAGCCCCATCACCGCAGTAGGCCTCAGGGCCACAGCTGACCCTTGTCCTCTCCCTCCTCCACCATCCGTTCTGAATCCCCCACACGCGGGCAGCCAGCGCCTCGCAGGTCTGCATGGCTTCCTTGGGGGTGTGACTCAAACCTGCGTCCTGGAGACTGAGCACTTGGCATCAGACCTTCTCAGGCCCATTGTCCATGCATCCATTCACAATCAGAACCGGGGGCAGCGAGTGCCTAGAGGTACCCAAACAGTTCCTCCGGGTTTCACAAGAGCCCCTCGCAGCCTCCACGGTGTGAAAGTGGTTCTACCTTCCGACGGCCAGAGCCAGTTACCTGCCAGGCCGGCCGCTCCTGCTCTCATCTGCTGCACCCGGACACAAGGAGTCCGAAGTTCCCCGTTAGTCCAGTGGGGCCCTTTGGGGACAGGACCTTCAACCCTGTGGCGTCCAGAGTGGCAGGGACAGGAAGCCCTGAATCTCCCAGTGGGCCAGTGGGGGTGATGGTAGGGGAGCTACTTCTGCTGACAGCCTCTGCCCCTGAGCCCATATATTCTTCCTGGTGGGGAGGTAGCACCACTTGAGGGTCTCTGATTTAGCACAGACGCCGCATCCTGAGAGGGGCACTCACCCTGTCAGGGCTGCCCCATCACTGGTGCCTCAGCTCCCCCACAGAAAAAGCATCTCTAGCCTCTGGGAGGTGCCGTGCAGGATGTGACGAGTGGGTCCCCTGGTCATGCGCTCACTCCCACACTTCTTCGCTGTGAAGTGGGCCCCCAGTTGGATACTATGCTAATGAGATTCCATGCCTGGGAACCAGGTGTTCTGCAGCCATGTGGGCTGAGGCCCTGTGGGCAGGGCAAACCTGTGCCTGGAGTATCCATTCACCAAGCTCTCCAGGAGGCACGTGGCCCAATGCAACTGGCTTGCTACCAAGTTTCCAGCTGGTCTCCTTGGGGTATAACAGGGCCCAGTGCCGCTCTCGGCGGCCGACAGCTCGGACACTCAGCGGTAGCTGGATCTTCCTTGGAAGTGGGAGTCCATATTGTCGGGTCCGTCTCGACTCTGGCTTCCGTCTCTGCCACTGGGCTCAGCCCTTCCAGGCGCGCATCAGGCCAGTTCTTGGGTAACTGATGATGAAAACTGGCCAGTGGCTACGGGCCATGTCACAGAGCCTCTTCCGCGGCGAATGTTCCCTGGTCGGTGTTAACAAGTGATACAAAGATCTTCGCATGCCGTGTCCGCTCCCAAGTGTCCACTCGCGTGCCTCCATCCCAGAATAACTCACTTCTGACCTTGCACTCTTTCCCTCTGGGGTCCTGACCAGACACCTGTGCCAGAGTGCACTGCCGCAGAATCTGGACGTATCCTCCTCTTGGCCACTTCTCCTTCTGCACCGAATGCAGGACCAGGTGCTTGAAGCACTGCCTACTGGGCAGCCTTCTTCTCTGCTGTCTCGAAAGATGCCCTTGCCAATGGCTGGAATGCAGCCACCATCCGTTTCAGCTCACTTCCTTAGGTGTGAGCTAGGGAAGAGGCACTAGTGTGACAGCTGTGGTGATGTGGGCATCAGGGCTGCCCTCTCGTGCAGTCGGCTCATCCCCTCTTGTCCACCTTTTGAAGGACTGCTGCTGAAGCCACGCAGCTTTGTGACACGGTGAAGCCAAAAGACTCTGCCTCCAGATGGGTAGTTTTGGGTACGTGGTCCTTGTGGTCCCCTGGCCAAGCGCCCCATCCCATCACGGGCGTCCAGCATCTCTGCACATGAGCACGGCCCTGCTGTAGACGGATGGGCTTGATCAGAAGCCCGCGTTTCCATCCTGCCCGCGTGGCGTGAGGCCATCCATGTAACTGACCAGCACCATGCTCTGTGGATGTTTGGGCGGTCCAGATCTCTTGGGACTACATTATGCCAGAGGACAGAAAGATGAACAGAACCTGAGGCAAAACTGTAAGTGAACGTTTCAGTCCATCCTGTATGATTACAGACTGGTTCTGGTAGTCTCCCTAATCGAGATAGAAAAGAACTCGTTCAGGTCTGTGGCCACATGCCACGTACCGCGGTCGTATTCATCCGTCCCACCAACAAGGCCTCGTCCAGAAGTGCAGCTGCATTTGAGTTACTACGTGGTTACTCTTGTGCAGATTAAGTCATTCCCCAGGAGCCGTCCAGTGATAAGGTAGGGAGCCCACAGATTTCAGGTCTTTAATGGGGGCACTGCTCTCTGTCACCCCCACAGGAATGCAATAGTGTTTCTGATTTACTGTCTCAGTGTTGTGGGGACCTGAGGGAATCCTTCACTCACAGAAGTGTGCCTAAAGAAATGATGAAGGAAGCTCTTTAGAAAGAAGGAAAATTAAACCAGATGGAAACTCACATCCACAATAAAAATTAAGGAGTACTGTGGGTAAATAAAAAAGAATTTTTCTCATTTTAAAATTACTTTGTAAGATAATTAACTGTTTAAAACAAAAATAATACCAATGTACTTTGGGGTTTATGACATATGTACATGTAAAACGTATAACAGCACTAGCTCAAAGGGTAAGAGAAGGACTGGTAAGATCACAGTTGTAAATTTATTACAATGTTTGTAACATGAGATCATTGAAAAAAGTAAAAGATGCTTACTTCAAACCATAGCACAACCATAGGGGAAAAACCAAAGGCACAGCCAGTGAACAAATAGAGGAGATAAAGTAGAATATTAAATCCTCAATCAAAAATAAAGCAGGATAAGAAGGGGGAAAAAGAAGAAAGAATAGATGGAGCAAATTTTAAAAATTAGAAAAGTGATTGATTTAATCTCAGGTATATCAATAATTTCATTAGATAGAAATAATCTAGACTCTCTTACTAAAAGGCAGAAATACCAGGGGGCACAAAAATGCAAGCTACAACAGTATTGAAAGAGACACTTCAAATTCAAAGACACAAATAGGTCAAAGTAGAAGGATAAAAAAAGATGTGCCATGCAAACCCTAATCATAGGAAAACTGGAGATGCTATATTAAATCGGACAAAGTAGACTCAGGACAAACAATATTATGAGGAATAAGGTGTTACTTAATCATAAAATTGCTATTTCATCAAAAAGAGATAATCAGAAATTGGTATTCATCTAATAAAAAAATCTTCAAAAAACGTGAACTAAAAACTGGCGGAATTGAAAAGAGAAATGGCCAAGTCCACAGTTACATTGGAGAGTCCAACACCCCCTCAGTAGTTGATAGAACACGTAGGGAAAAAACAGACCATATGCTGGGTCATCAAATGAGTCTGAACAAGTTTAAAAAGAGCAAAATCATGCAGAGTGTTTTCTCTGGCCACAGTGGACTAAATCCAAATGGCAGTAACAAAAAATATCTATAAATCCTCAAATATCCTGAAATTAAACAATTTCTCTGTCACCCCCACGGGAATGCGATAGTGTTTCTGATTTAGTGTCTCACTGGTGTGGGGACCTGAGGGAATCCTTCACTCACAGAAGTGTGCCTAAAGAAATGATGAAGGGAGCTCTTTAGAAAGAAGGAAAATTAAACCAGATGGAAACTCACATCCACAATAAAAAGTAAGGAGAGATCTTCAAAGAGGAGATCAAAAGCAAATTAGAAAATATTTTGTGTTGAATGCAAATTAAACCCCCAAATATAAAAATATGGTAGAGCTAAGTAATGCTTAGAGAAAAATATATAACTTCATATGCTTATATTAGAAAAGAAAAAAGTCTAAAATCAAAGATCTAGGTTTCCTCCTTAAAAAGCTAGAAAAAGAAAATTTAAACCAAAAATAAGTTGAAAGAAGAAAATTAAAAAGAAAAGAGTAAATATCAATGAAATTGAAAGAATATCAAAAAATAGTGAAAAATCAATGAAACCAAAGCTGGTTTAATGAAAATATCAATGAAATTGATAAATATCCAGATCAGCTGGTCAAAAAAACCCAAACAAAACATGAATTGCCAATATCAGGAATAAAACAGGAGTCCAGCACTACAGATCTTGCAGATGTTAAAAGGTTAAGGGACTATTATTATAAAGCCCTTTATTCCCCACAAAGTTGACAACTTGAAAGAAATTGAAAAATTCACTGAAAGACACAAATTACCAAACTGAATCAAGGGGGAAAAATAGAAAATCTTCTGCAGACCAGGATCCCTCATGAGCACAGATGAAAAAGTCCTTAACAACATCAAGTCCAGCACATATTTTTAAAAGTGCATCATGAGCAAATGGAGTATTTCCCATAAATGCTAGATTCATTTAATGTTCAAAAATCAAACAATGTGATTTACCATATTAATAGAATAATTTTTAAAGAACAATCTGATCATCTCAATAAATGGAGAAAAAGCATTGCTGAAATTCAACAGTTTTTGTTTGTAATAAAACTTACAAATCAGGAATAGTAGGAAATTCTTCATCCTAATAAAGGCTATTCACAAAAACCTCATAGATAATTTCAGTGTAATGTGAAAGGCTGAACGCCTTCCTCGTAAGATAAGGGACAAGGCAAAAATGAACTTGCTATATTAACATCAGATTCGCCATTCCTATTCAACACTGTATTCAAAGGCCTAGCCTCGCCTAAACCTGGCCTTTTTTCAAGAAAAGAAATAAAAGGCATTCAGATCGGAAAGAAAGAAGTACAATTGTCTTTATGCACAGACAATATAATTGCATACCTGAAAAATCTACTAAAGAAATCTATTAAAAAGCCACTAGAATTAATTCGGGAGTTTGCCACTGTTATATGTTAGCCACTATATATAAAAATGGATTTTTAAAAAAAATTCTTTCTTCTGTATAGCACAGGGAACTAGTTCAATATCTTGTTAATAACCTTTAATGAAACAAATATAAAAACAAATATATGCATGTATATGCGTGACTGGGACACTGTGCTGTACACCAGAAATTGACACATTGCAATTGACTGTACTTCAATTTTTAAAAAAAGCTACTAGAATTGACAGATGAACTTAACAAAGTCACAGAATACAAGATCAATAAACGCCTTCCCAAAATTAATTGTATTTCTACATTCTGGCAAAGAACAATCGGAAGTTGTAATTTTTAAATGTACTTTATGATCGCATCAACAACAACGAAAAGCAAAAGAGAAAAATGCTGCAGAATTTAACAGAGTTAGTTTGTACTCCTTAAACTGCAGAACACTGCTGAGAGAAACTGAAGACCTAAATAAATGCAGAGTTACACCATGTTCATGAATTTAAAAATATAATTGTGTTAAAAATGAAACTCCAAAATGACCTACAAATCCAAAGCAATTTAAATCAGAATCCCAGCATGTTTTTTGAAGAAATCAACAATCTGGTTCAAAAAATGTACATAGAAGTGCAAAGGACCTTGAAGGGAAAAAACAATCTTAAAAAATAACAAAGTTGGAAGACTACCCGATCTGATTTAAAAATTCACTGAAAAGTTGCAACAACTGGGAGACAGTAGTGTTGAGATACTGTTTATCCATGAAAAAGTAAAATATAGAGTCTAAGAATAGACCCACTCATACACGATCAAATGGTTTTTGACCAAAATGTCGAGCTAATTCGATAGGGGAAGAATAAGCCTTCAACAAACGGTAGTGGAGCAGCTTTCAGCACCATGGAAGTGAGAGATGTCTTGACCCACACCTCTCACACCAGACACAAAAAGTAACTCAGAATGCACCCTTAACCTAAATGCAAAGGTAAAACTACAAACCTTCTTGAAGAAAAGGTAGGAAAAAGTATTTGGCAACCTTGTGCGAGGCAACAGTTTCTCAAATAAGACACAAAAGATGAACGATAAAATATGACAATTGTTACATTGGACTATATCAAAATAAAAATATTTTGCTCTTCCAAAGGCACCATTAGAGAAAAAAGAAAGAAAAAAAAAACAAGGCGAAGCCTGGAAGTATCTGCCAGGCACGTGTCTGACGAAGGACGTGTGTCCCAGATACATAAAATACTTTTACAACTCAGTAACAGGAAGACAAATATGCCAATACAACATGAGTAAGTGTTTGAACAGACACTTTTCCAAAGAACATGTACAAACGATCAGTAAGTCCCTTAAAAGATGCTCAGCACCATCTGTCATTTAGGAAACGCAGATTAAGCCTCAGTAAGATACCACCACACACTCACATCCTAAAATTTGAAAGACTGACAATGTTACATGTTGGCAAAGACGCGGAATGACTAGAAGGGATACAAAGAGGTACAACTATTTGGGGAGACTTGTAGTTTCTTACCAAGCAAAACATATGCTCATCCATGGCCTGACAATTGCACTCTGAGATCTTTACCCAAGAACAATGAAAATATGCTGACACAAATATTTATATATTGCTTAGAGCAGTTTTATTTGCAATAGCCAAAAACATGAAACAAAGTGTCCACCAGCAGGAGACTAGATAAACTAATTGTGGTCCATCCATACAATGGGTATTTGCAGCAACAGAAAGAAACCAACCACTGATTGACACAACAGCATGGATGAAGCTCAGAAGGTTTATGCTGAGTGAAGAAAGATCACTAAAATAGACCATATGATACTCAAGAAAAGGTCACTCCAACTATAGTGACAGGAAATTAATTAGCATTTGTCTGAGGGTGGGAAGGAAATTCAACACAGAAGGGCACAGCTGGGGCAATGGGAATGTTCTAAAGCTTGATTGGGATGCTGGTTACAAAGATGTGTACATTTGTCAAAACTCATCAAACCGTACACTTAAAATTGGTGCAATTTAGAGAATGTAAGTTATACCTCAATAAATTTTATTTTTTTAAGTCATAGACTTTTCTTCTGCTAGTATGAAAAATTCAGTTCCCTGAATAACACTGAACACAACTGAAAAACCGGGGTCAAAAAAAAAATTGTAAGCCTGGTGTACATTGTAAGCCATGCAATTGTAATGCATGGCTGATTGGCTAGAAAATACTCTTCAAAACCCAAAATAAAATATGATATCCAGTGAGGATATATCAAGAAACTTGGTGAATCTTTTATTATCAATGGAAATTTTCAAACAAGTAATTTAAATTAAAATTCCAAGCACGGCCCCCAGTTGGTAGCACTCCACACCTAGATACCTCAGTCAAAGCACGGAACACCAAATACAAAGAGATGATCGTCCAAGAAACGCGCGCGAGAGGACAGATCACTTACAAAGGAATGGTGTTTAGCCTGACAGCCAACTTCTCAAAGGCAACCACAGAATCCAAGTTCAGGGGACTAAAGCCTTCCCCGTCCTGAGTGGAAAGGCCTGCTGACCTGGAACTCCCAACCAAGGGCCGTCTCTGCTGAGAATGAGGACTGAGCACAGCTTTCTAGACTAACAAAAATCAATAGCATTTACTACCAACACAGTCTTCCCAAGGGAAGTGTTAAAGGATGTGCTCCAGGAAGCAGAAAATGATACAAACAGAAAGTCTGAGATACAAGAAGGAATTGTGAGCAAAGCTGTGGGAGCGTCTGCACAGACAACGTTTATAATGCGGGATTTTTGCAGTTAGAAAGTGAAAAACCAAAGTGCTGGACAAAAGTAACATAAGATGGGAGGGAGCTCCTGGAGTTAAAGAACTCTACCTTTCCTGTTTGTTTGAAACAGTGGGTAAAGATACTGACTCTGAGTCAGGTATCTAGAATAAGGTTCCTTTTTCAAAACTGTGCACTAAACGTGCCAAGCTGGTGATTTTGGATTGGAGATTAGTCCTTGCATGGCTCTTAGAGTGAATGAAACCCTCCACCAGGTCTCGGGGCCCAGAGAACCCTTGAAAACTGCCCCCAGTGGGTCACCTACATTGGAGGGCAGCAGCATGTTGCTTCGTGCTGAGGGCTCGTGGACCATCTCAAGGCAGAGCCGGAGGGCCTCTGGAGGGGTGTGTCTGACAGGCGCACACTGGTGACCAGGCATCTGTAGAGTGCCCGGTACGTGGCCAGCATTCATGAAAGACTTCCAAGGTAAGCCTTCCATCATGAAAATGCCATCCCTTTTCCCGCAGAGGTACGGACAGAATCTCAGGTAGGAGGGTCCGATTTGCCCCCCAGGACACATGTTAATTTCCTGTCCGCATCTCGCTGTCCGAGTAAAACCAGAAAGCCTCCAGGCAGACTGTCCCCTCAGCCGTTAACGTGTTCACTCATTTTGCATAATCCCAAATCCGACAGTCATCTTCCCATTTCGCAGGGCTCACTGGCAATGCGGACCAGATGGTGGGCGGTGGGCGCGCACCTCCTGCTTACAGGCGTGGGCTGGATTGCGCCCCTGCAGACTTTGTGCATGGAAGCCCCAACCTCCAGCCCCTCAGAATGCGACCTTTGGGGGGATATGGTTTTCAAGAGATAATTAGGTTAAAATGAGGTTGTCAGGGTGAGCCCTAATCCGATACGACAGGCCGCCTTGTAAGGAGGGAAATTAGGGTGCAGGCGCTCAGACAGAAGACCATGCAAAGGCAGAGAGGAGACAGGCAGTCATCTATAAGCCGCGGGGTGTTTCCTGGTCCCGGGAGTGTCCCTGCCCCGTGGAGCACCCCTGCTGATGCAGCCAGCACTGCTACAGGGACATCTGCACACGTGAGGGTTCCGGGGTCCAGGCATGAGGTGACTCGCTGTGTGGTTTAACTCTAACGAGGCTGAGGGGTGCCCAGGAAGCAGATAAAACATTCTTTGTGGGTGTGTCGGTGAGAGTGTCCCCGGAGCAGATTAGCACTTGAAGCAGTAGACTAAGATCACCGTCACCAACGCAGAAGGACATTATCCGAGCAGAGCCCGACAGAGCGGAGAGGAAGAAGAAGGAATTTGCCCTCGCTGCCAGAACCGAGACGTGCACCTTCTCCTGCCCTTGGACACCGGTGCTCCTGGCTCTCAGGCCCCTGGGCTGGGGCTGAATTACACCACCAGCTTCTCTGGGTCCCAGCTTGCAGAGGGCAGCCTGGGGTCTTCTTGGCCTCCATAACCACGTGGGCTGATTCCTTCGGTAACCCTCCTCTTACGTATCTCTGTAGATAGACAAATCTATATGAGGTACACTTCTGTAGAGGATCCTGGAGACCCACAGGCTGTACACAGGTGCGTCCGTGGACCTGCAGATGTTCATGTTTACAGAGCTATGCACCCTACGGCCCTGTTTCTCTGGGAACCCTGACCAGTGGTCCCACAGCCTGGAGGTGCAGAGCCGGTAACGGGCCCAGGCCCTCGGCATCCTTCCGGACCCTCCCAGTCCCACAACCTGCACCCTATGCCTTCCTTGAGGACTCAGCCTGGCAGCCGCCACCCCCGCCCTACACAGCCACAGGCTGCCGGGGTCAGGTTCCAGTGGTTCCTCTGTGAGGCTGGCTCCCTGGTGGATGCACTGCCAGCCCCCTAGACTCCAGCCAACACAGAAAGGAGGGGAAAGGACCTGTTTTGACTTTCGGGTTTTGAAACCTCAGTCCCTGAGGGGGCTAGAAGGACCTCAGGCAGAGTAGAAGATTCCGGAAAGATCCTGCTGTCGGGCGGAGCCTGGGGAAGGTGACCTTGGCAGGGGAGTGACGAGAGCCACCCACTTCCACACGGCTGAGCTGGAGTACAGGCGCCACAGAAGGGCCACACGCCCACAGCCTCCCGGATTCCCGCACCTGGCTCGGGGTCAGAGCCAGAGAGGTGCCTGCGGTCCCTGAGAGGCCCCACGGAGAAAGCCAGGTGGCCTCTGGGGCCTGGGGGCTGGGCTCCAGCCCCCGCCACCCCTCTGCCCCCAGGGGCCTTCCGGGAGTCTCTGCAGAGGGTCAGAGGATTCTCGATGGTGGAGATTGGCGGCCGTGGTCCCTGAGAAGCAGCCCTCGGAGCCACAGCCCTGTGCTCGGGAGGGACCCCCGCCAACTCATCAACAAGGATTCAGGCCAAGTGTCCCCGATGTGGGGTCCGACGTGCTGAAGCAGCTGCTGTGGAGGGGACCCGGGGCGGGGCGCCGCACTGCCTGACCCTGGCCCTCGCAGTGGCCGGGGCGGATGAGGACGCAGGCCCCCGCGGGCCCGAGGGGCCCGGGCGGCTGCCCAGAGCTGCGCCAGGCCCGTAATTGGAAACAGACGAGCGTGTGACTCACAGGGAGCGGCGCCACCCACCCCCCAGCTCACATGGGCCTCTTCGCGGGGCTCGCTTCCGGTGAGGCCCCGCCTGCTCTGGCTGATGTGTGTCGGCCACACAGCTGGTCTCGCCCAGCAGGGCTGTTCTAGAAGGCTCTGCGTCTCCCACGCACATCTGCCCCGCCTCCGGGAGGGAGGCACAACTCTGCATCCCTCTGAGAGCAGCTGGCCAGACTCCACACACGCACACACACGTCCCTTACACACACGCGCACACACGTCCCTTACACACATCCCTTACACACGCGCACACACACATCCCTCACACACACATGTCCCTCACACACACACACATGTCCCTCCCACACGCCCCCCCCACATGCACACACGTCCCTTACACACATGCACACACGTCCCCCACACACATGCACACACGTCCCCCTCACACACACACACATGTCCCTCCCACACGCACACACATGTCCCCCAGACACGCACACACGTTCCCCCACACACACACGTCTCTTACATACAAGCACACAAACACCTGTATGTGCACTTAGATGCATGCACAAGACGCACAGGCATTTTCACTTACATGCATGCACACGCATATAAACATACACATGCACGTGCATGCACACAGGTGTATGTATATGTACACACACAGACTTTCACGTACACATATACATGCATGCATAAAGACACACATGCACATAACACAAACATGCACGCGTGTGCACACATGTGTAGCTACAAACACATGCCTGTGTGTGCAGACACATGCACACATGTGTGCACGCACATATATACTATGCATACATGCATGCACGCATGTATACTTGCACACAGCACACACTACCGGCTCCTCACATCTGCAGGGCCCTGGGTCAATGAAGTGACCACTCAGGACTCCCAAGGCCCTGTCCCGGGCCCCTCTCCAGCGTGTGAGCACCATGGAGTGTGTCAGGGGAGACCTGTGGGTTGTGTGTGCACCACGGGGTGTGTCGGGTGTGCACTGTGGGGAGCACCAGGGAATGCACCCCCGACACAGGACAGGTGCCACCTGCTCCCAGACTCACACCATCTCCTGAGTGCCTGCTGTGCCCCGTCCTGGGTTACCCGCTCCTGTTCCCTGGAGGATGGTCAGGATGAACTTCCCTGGCCACACCCACGTGGCCTCCGGCTTCCTGGCTCGAGAACCCACTACCAGGTGACTGGGGAGTGGCCATGAGCTTTTTTTTAAGTTGACATAGAATTGATATAACTTTATATTAGTTTCAGGCACATGATGTAATACGTTTTGACTCCCTTCACCCATTTTGCCCACCTCCCACCACCCACCTGAAGCAACCACCAATCTCCTCTCTGTATTCACGCGCTCAGGATTTTTATTTAGTTTGGGTTTGGGTTTGGGTTTTTCAGATTCCACATATCAGTGAGGTCATGTGGTATTTGTCTTTCTCCTCTGACTTATCTCAGCATAATATCCTCAGGTCCATCCATGTTCTCCCAGATGGCAAGATTGCATTCTTTTTTATGGCTGAATAATATTCCTCTGTGCACATATACAGCATTTCTTTATCTGTCACCCATCAATGGGCACTTCAGTTGCTCCCATGTCTTGGCAGCTGTAAATAGCAGTGCCGTGAGTGTGGGGCTGCAGGTGAATCTTGCTGAGTTACTGTTTCCATTTCCCTTGATAAGTACCCAGAAGTGGGATTGCTGGATTATATGGTGGTTTTATTTTCAGTTTTTTAAGGAACCTCCATATTGTTTTCCGCCGTGGCTGCAATTCGCATCCTCACAGCAGCGGACACAGGGCCCTTTGCCGCGTTCCCGCCAGCACTGGCTGTTTCCTGTCTTTGATACTAGACATCCTAACGGGTGTGAGGTGATTTCTTCCTGAGGTTTTGGCGTTTCCCAGATGGCTAGGGATGCTGAGCACCTCTCCATGGACCTGCTGGCCACCTGTGTGTCTTCCTTGGACCGTGAGCTTCTCACTGGGAGCTAGGAGCAATTCCGTGGGTGCCTGGTGGGTGCTGGCCTTTGAGTCCAGGGGGGTCAGAAAACAGCAGCTAAACGTGCAGATGCAGAGAGACTGCCAGCCTTGCAAACACTTGGCAGAAGGGGACCCCAGGGAGAGGATTCATTTACAAACTGCAGCTTAGCCCGCAGTCTGAGAGAGAAACATCCAGGAGCCTCTGCTGCTGCTCCCATGCTGACATCAAGGGCGGCTGGGCTGGGCTGCAAGCCAGAGGCTCGAGGACCCTCTTCCAGGCTCATTTGGTTGGTGGCTGAATTCAGTTCCCTGAAGCTGCAGGACAAGTTGTTCTGGCCGCTGTTGGCTGGGGCTGCTCTCAGTTCCTTCCACGTGCCCCCCCCCCCATTTCCACAGCTGAGAACCTCCCCTCTTCTGCTCCATCCAGAGAAAACGCAGCTCTGTAAGGGCCGGGTGTCAGGTCAGGCCACCTGGATGGTCTCCCATCCTAAGGTCAACTGACTGGCAACCTTAATCACATCTGCAGACATGATGTGGCGCTCAGGCCTGGCTCAGGGTTCTGCTCTGCTGGACAGAGCTGGACTCAGTGGGGTGCCAGGAAGGGCAGGTTTCCTGGGGCAGCAAGACCAGAGGTGGCAGGAGCCAATGCAGACACCACATAGCCCCCAAAGACCTCCTGGGGCTTAAAGTGACCGGAGGGAGGAGGAGACCCAAAGGCATCAGCCACATGATTTAGTCCCCCCGGTACCGGACACAGGGAGCCTGTGCTGCAGCGAATGTGGCGTTTGTTCCCACCGTTACTCACAAACGGCCCAAATTCCTTCCTGATAAATTTGCTGTGACACATTCTCCCGGACCCAACCACCTTCAGAACATTTTCTCTGAGTGACGAATATGGCTTAGCTGTCCAGGTTCTGGAAAGTGTTGTTACAGGAACCACAGAGGCCAGGTCAGCTGGCCCCAGGGAAAGGCGGTGGCCGTGTCTCTCCCCAGACATGTGACACTTCCCCCAGGCCGCACAGGAGACCCCTGGTCCCCAACCCTAGGGCCTGAGAGGTGGGCTGGTGGTGGGGAGGGGGAGGGGATCCCTGCCGCAGCATCTCTGCTGTGGGGGGGGCTGGGGGCCTGGGGGGCTGGCCAGTCACCCCGTCTCTGGCATCCAGAATCCTGGCACGTCCTTCGCCCATGGTGCCTGGGCCAACAGCAGCTGGCTTGGAGCCCCGCACACCTTCCAGCCCCAGGCAGCAGGCGCCCGTGCAGTGAGAGGCCCTGACGTCCGGGGCAGCCGTGGACACAGCCACCGTCAAAGGTCAGTAGCCGGGACCACATCTGGAAGGAGAGTCGCCCAAGGACACTTGAGCAGGACCCGGTGTGGACAGTGGCCCCAACCCAAGGGGGCTGGGAGAGCAGGGACCCCCAACCTCGAGGGCATATGGGTCTAACCAGCCCAGCACCCAGGACGGAGTGATGAGGTCGACCGAGTTTCCCCTGGCAGCGTACTGGGTGGCGATGTCCTCTGGCCTGTTCCCGTGCTCTCTGGGTGGAGCCCCTCACGGGGGACGGAGACCTGCTGCTGATGGATGGGGCACCGGCTGGGCTCACAGACTGTGTCACACAACAGGTCCACCCACTTCCTGGGTGGGGAGACGGAGGCAACGCAGGGCCAGTGGCTGGCCTCGGGTTGTTCAGCGAAGAGTGGGGGCCCCATGAGCCTGGCCCCTGTCAGTGCCATGTGCGGGCAGAGGTCAGAGGGCGTGGGCACTGAGGCTGGACTCTGGGGACCTTTGAGAGGCGACAGGGATCCCTGCCCACTGTGAGGGCTCTCGGAGCCGGTGGAAGGTGGGCTCCAGAAAGAGCCGACCAGGCTGGGGCTTCAGCATGAGCCAGGCACGTATGACAGGAACAGGCCACTCCAGGACAGGCAGGCAGCCAGGGCCACAGACCCTGGGGGCCTCCAGCCCAGCCAGACCCTTCAGACCCTCACCAGCCGGACCCGAGCATGGAAAGGTGGCGGAGGCGACCAGGCTGCTTCATGGTCAGGTCCCCGGGCGGGAAGTGGGGGTGGAGGGTCTCTCTCTGTAGAAGCATTGTCCTCTCGTGAGCCCTGGACCGCACCTGCCTCCCCAGCAGATGAGAGCAGTGACCGCCAGCACCCCTCCCGCACCTGCCACCGTGCGCACACACGCGGAGGGCTAAGTGTGTGGAGTAGCATGCTGCTGAACTCCCTTATCCTCATGCAGGTGGCCCCGGGGTGGTGACGACGAAGTCCTGGTCAGTGCGGCCCGACATCTCCTGCGCCATGCAAGGGGGCATGGTGGCCACTGCAGCTTGAGCCACCCCGGCCGTGGGAGTCCTTATCTGAGGAGAAATTGGTAGGGCTCTTGTGGCGTTCCAGAAAATCCCACCCCGTGATTCCCCTGAGCTCTGGGATCTGGCTTTCTTGAAGTCCCTTCCAACTCGCAAATCTGTCCCCGTCGCCAGCCACAGAGCCAGCCCACCCTCGCCACGTACGTCTGCAGGAATTCACGCTGCAGCTCATGTGTCCTGCGTCTCAAGGCCGCTAACCCTCAGACAAGCTGGTTCTGTTTAGGGCTTGATTTGTCAGACAGTGTGAAACTTTCTTCCTGCCAGAAAGTGGTTTCATCGAAGGAAGGGACTCTTCTCTTTGGCTGGTGTCTCTGGGTCCCCCTCCCAGAGTCAGCCCGTGGAGACAGGAGGGGCCAGGAGGCAACAGTGGGCACCAACCAGCGAGTAGAAGAGACCCAGTGGGGCCCCAAACTGGCTGTCACAGCTCCCACCCTTCCCAGGTGCAGGGAACCGCAGTGCGAGTGGGGCGGGGTGCACGAGCCCTGAGTCCTGGCCCCACAGCGGCAGAGCTGGGGGCGGGGACTGTGAAATGGGACTCCCCCCCAGGTGGCCCCTGAGGTCCTTTCCAGGAGGAGTTCCTAATTTTGGGGGAACGTTTTATTTAAGATGCTGGGGGGGTCCTTCTGCTTCCTAACCGCCCCATATAGGGCAGCGGGCATCTATGCAGTAGCAGCCTGACTTTGAGATTCAGTGTCCAATTCCTGGGCCTAAGCCATCCCAGGTCAGCTTTGGCCCCAGGCCTCAGAGTCCAGCTCTGGGAGAGGACCCAGGGCCCTGTCTCAAGCTCTGTGGTGTCCCCTCCCCTCTCATGCAATGTGTGACCAGCTCTGCCCACACCCTGCCCTGTGGTCACCATCGGTCTCCTCTGCCCTTTCCCCAGGACTTCTCCTGGGAGGTGATGGACACTGCTGCCCCTGTGGTCCCTGCAGTCTGCACCTGCACACTCCCCCCATCCTGGAGGTGCAGCCCTGCGGGACGAGTGGGGAGGAGAGGGCTGCCAACCAGAGAAGGCGCTGACCCACACAGTAACAAAAGCAGAGGCGGGCCCAGGCAGGAACCAGCCACCATGTGGGCGGGAAAGTGGGGACCCTGTGGGAGTGCTCCCAGGGTCACTGCCGAGCTTGAGTGCTCATTTCTAGTAATGTGAGAACAGAGCTGCTCAGGATGGACGCTGGGTATCGCTACAAGCGTTCCTGGCTCTTCTCCTCTTCTTTCCTTGCGGGACGCCAGATGTGCTTCCAGGGTTCAGCTGGACCAGTTTCACACGATCCTGCCGACCAGCACGCACATGCCCGCAGTGGTGCTGACACCCGCCCAGTGAGCTTGGGAAGATGCCTGGGGGCCAAGACACACACAACACTGTCCTGACCCTGGAGCCCCGCAGTCACTTAACGCAAGACAACTTGCCCGGCGTGAGGGCTAGGAAGAGCCCCTTTGACGGAGAAGCCACAGCTCGGGTGGCTCACAGGGCACAGGTGTGACTGGCCACTTGTGTGCCTTGGCCCTGTCATCCCGACCTCTGTCATCATGGGCGACCCGGAGGCACTGACCTCCCCGACGGACTGGCCTGTTCATCATCTCAGACAGACAGACAGACCCGGCCATGTGGGAGGTCAGGCTCAAATACACCAGCCCTGAAGAAGAAACAGGCAAGTGAAAGATAAAATCAACAAAACAAAAAGCTGATTGTTTGAAAAGATCAGTAAATTTGATAAAACTCTTAAGTATGGTGATTTTTAAAAAGAAGTCACAAATTATCAACATCAGGAATGAAAGAGAAGACATCACTACAGATCCAACAGACATTTGATGGACAATAAAGAGATACAGCAATGGGGGAGGAGGTACCTGCGCAAGGTCCTGGATTCAATCCCCGGCATCTCCATTAAAAATAAATAAACTTTCTTTTTTAAAAGAAATACGATGACGACCTATTTAGCTGACGAGAGAAGAAAGAAGCAGGATCTTCCCCAAACTGCCAACACAGTAGGAATCACACTCGCAAGACCCTGGGCTTGCAGATTTGAACCTTGTTTTATTCCTGGTCCTTAAACAATAATGTATAAAATTCTTCTCTCTCCACCTCATTTTCAAAAAAAAAAGACGGGGAAAGATAAAAAGAAATAGGATGACCATCTTTGTGCCAATAAATTTAGACAACTTATATGAAATAAACAAATTTCTTGACAGACACAAGTTTTTCTAAACTAACTCAAGAAGAAATAGTCCTATATTTATTAAGGCAATTAAATTCATTATCTGAGCGGGCTTCACTGGAGAATTCTATCAAATATTTTAAAAAGAAGTAACATCAATCCTGTATAAATTCTTTCAAAATACAGAGGAAAAGTGGACATTTCACAACTCATTTCATGAGACCAGCATTACTCTGATACCAAAAGCAGACGAAAATATTAAAAGAAAAGAAAAAAGATGCAGCCCCACACCCCTCATGAGTATAGACACAAAAATGCTTAACAAAATGTTCACAGATTGAACCTACTACTTTTAGAAAAAGACATTATGCTATGACCAAGTGGATTTATCCCCAAAATGTAACTTTGGTTTAAGATTTTTAAAAAATCAAACAATCTAAACTAATGTAAATTCACCATATTAACAGAATAAGGGTGATGAACCCATCTGATCTCCTTAATAAATGCAGAAAATCTATTTGACAAAATACAACACTTGCTTATGAAAGTACTCTAAGAAAACTAGGAATTGAAGGTAATTTCTCAACCTAAAAAAGAATGCCATCCACAAAAACCCAATACCCCACAGCTAATACTACATTTAATATGAAAAACAGAAAACCTTCTCTCTAAATTTGGGAACACGGTAAAGGTGTCCACTCTGAGTCCTGCTGTTTGACATTGTACTGGAGGTTCAACTGGTGCACAAAGGTGGGGAAAGGAAGTGAAAGAAATGCAGACGGGAAAGAAGTAGAACTGCCTGTTCACAGCCGACATGACCTAGGAGCCCTGTGGAGCCTACCAAAAGCCAGCTGCATGGGCCTGCAGGTGACTTTGGCAGAGCGCAGGCTCGAGACACAAAAGCAGGTATACGGCAGGGCCTCAGGTGTGCTGGAGTGAGGGTCTCTGTGAATCCACTCCTTAAAAGCGATGGAATCACCGCCAGAATTGTCTAAACTACGCTTCCCAAGCTCTGGAGATTAATCAGAGGGTTGCAAAAATCTTCAGAGTTCATTCAAGAAAAACTACTGTATCTTGGTAAGAATAAACTACTGCATTGTGCTACGGCGTGAACAACCCTCAGAGACTTTGTGTCAGGTGGCAGAACCAGACCCAGGAGACCACACAGTATGCGGTTCCATTTCGACGACACACTCGGAAGAGGCAAGTCTGTAGAGACAGAAGCAGACGCGGCCCCCGGGGCTGAGGGCGGGGAGGGGCTCACTGTAAACGGCGAGGCCTCTTGCTGGGATGATGAAAAGGTCTAAAGCTGACATGTGATGATGACTACACCACTTGGTAAATTTACCGGAAATCTTGAATTACCCACCTAAGTATGATGAATTTTGAATTATATAAAATATACCTCAATAACCCTGTTTTAAAAAAAATCTCTGCACAGCCTTTGCCAGTCTCTCAGTTCTAAGGAGAATTCTAGCTAGAATTCAGGACCTTCCGTGGCAAGCACACCAGGCCCTCAACTGGGCCACGTACAAAGTGAGGGAGAACCAGCGACACACCGGTGTTCACAGAAGCATAACCCTAGGTTTGAATTGCACCGACCGCTGACTGGAAAAAAGCCATCTGCCCCTAAGCTAAGTGCCCACCAGAATAAAATCAACTCCTATAAGAAGGAAGCGAGCATAAAGAAGCCCCTCTATAGTCTTTCACAAGTAAAGTCCAACATTTAGTTTTTAAAAATCACCAGGTCAGTCAAGAGACAGGACTACATTGCTATACGGTTTAAAAAAAAACAAGAGAAATCGATCCACAAGAGGTCCTGGCTTTGGAGTTAACGTACATGAATTTTAAAGTAAATGCGATTAACATCTCAAGAAAACGGAAGGTGAGCTAGAGAACTGAAGAAGAGAACTGTAATCTATAAATTGAAGAGAAAATGGAAATTCTGAAACTTAAAAATACAGTAACAAGTAGTAAAAACTGAATGGGATTAACAGCAGGTTGGACACAGCAGAAGGGAGGATAAATTCATTGGAAAATAGGTCAGTAGAAAATGGTCAAGACTGGGAACAAATTAAAAACAGAAAGCAAATACAGAAAAGAGCAGTAGAGACACATATAATGTAACAAAAGTGTCTAACGTATGTGAAATTTAAGGCACAAATGGAGAATGAAGACACAATGCGGCAGAGGCAATATTTGAAGAGATAATAACCAAGAATTTTCTAAAACTGACAAAAGATACCTACCACAGATTCAAAAACAGAAACCTGCACATGCCAAACGGGGTAAATGCAAAGAGCAGCCCGCCCCGGTACACCGCAGGGAAGCTGCTGTAAACCAGAGGCAGCGTGAGCAGCTAGAAGCCGCTGGGGAGGAGAGGCCGCTGTCCTCCAAGGAGCAGGAGGGCAGATTTCCCTCAAGTCTGGGAGCCCGAGGACAATGGAACGCCATCTTTCTCATCCCACTGAGATGGAATTCTTACCTAGGGCAATAGCCTTCATAACCAAAGTTTAAATAAAAAGTTGTTGAGACACGTGAAAACTGAAAAGATACACTGCACCAAACTGAACACTCTGGGCGTGACGGTCGGCAGCCCCCCAGGCGGCCCGGTGGCCCTGGGAGCGGGGCGGCGGTCCTCCGCAGCCGGGCCCGCAGCGGGCTGCTGGGGGCCTGCTCTCCATCCTGCGTCCTGCTGCACCTTTTGAATTCTGCACAGGGAGCAGGCATTATCTCTCCAAAATAAATTTTAAAATATCACAAACATTCAATGTCAAACATTAGCAATTTTTTTAGTTAGTAAAAACTCATAAAGCAGTGCAGAGTAACCATACACACAACTGACCAAGAGAACACTCCTGCGTGTGGACACACGCTGCTCCCGCATCAGCCAGAGGCCCCGGGGGGAGAGCCAGCCCCCAGGCCCGCCCCGCTGTCTCCCTCGGCAGCGAGCGAGCGTGAGTGAGTCCCAGCGCCACTGTCCACTCAGCCGGCACCACGTCTCCATCGTCGCCTGTGCAGCAGGACCACCAAGAACAGAGGCGACAACCTCTGCACTGCTGCCCCTTCCTCCAGCCCTCCGTCCTGGTCTGCGTGTCTTGCTTTGACCCACGCAAGCAGGGCTGAGTTCCTAGAGAGGCCTCCAGGGGACAGCCGACAGCCAGCCCCACAGGACCCACCAGTAACAGTGAGTAACGTGGCCCTAGGTCGTCCAGCCCCCGCCCAGCCTTCATTGACTGCCCCCCGTGCGTGGGCTCAGGTGAACTGCCCCGCTGAGCCCAGCCCAGTGCCACCCCACCCACAATGAGCAAGTAAACTAGGTGCTGCTTTAAGCCATTAAGTGTGGGGATGGTTTGTATGGGACGCAGGTAACGACTCAGGCATGGAGGTGGGGGGGGGGGCAGCAGTGGGGAAGGGACGGAGCGGGTCGCCTTGTGGCGACAGCTGCTGCAGCCCGCCTAGTCGCCTTAGAGAGATTACACTTTGTCTAATACGGTTTTTGTGAAAAATTTTGTGTCCCAGTTCTTTGAAACTATGCAGTGCCTTGGGAATTACTTACACCTCTGAGAATCCTGTGAGAGCTGTGGGCCTCTTCCCAGGAAAATGCCCGCGGGCAAGTTTCCACTCAGACTGTGGGGGCACGGTGTCCGGCCCCCAGGGCAGGCCCCCAGCGAGAGGCCCCAGGTGGGGCCGCCAGTCGATTGCACACCCCGACAGGCCAGGCGGACCCTGGAGTGTGTGTCAGGGCGGCCGTCCTGTGCCCCCAGAAGCTGAAGGGACATCCCGGGGACCCTCTCAGCTCAGTGCAGCCCAGCTGGTCAGAGGAGGCGTAAATATTTTGAAGCATTTTGTAAACTAAGTTCATGTAGTTTAGATGCACTCAGAGGTGGTGCAGGGGAAAACCCACCACCACTGGGCAGGACGTTCAAAGACCTTCAGTTTTCCTCCCACACCTGTCCTCCCCGTGAGCACCTGTCTCCTGTCTCAGAGGCTCCCATGACACAGGCCCGCATCAGGTCTGGCGAGGGGAGCTTGGTGGACACCACCTGGGGACTGCTGTCCTCCAGCCACTTCACTTCCCCAGAAGTGACCACATGCCCCAGGCCGGACATGCAGGGTGTGAGGACCCTCAGGAGCACCACGTGGCTGGGTTGGGTCCACTGGACACTCACAGACCCTTTCCACCAGGGGCAGCTCTTGAACTGCCAGCACGTGTTCCCCGACCTTCCTGCCACCTGGTACACCCCACGCGGGCCCCTCCCCAGGGCATGGCCTCCATCCTGGCTCCCACGGGAGATGTGAACTGCGGGCCACACAAATTCTCACAGCGCCCTGCGTCATCATGAGAACAGCGCTCCGCAGCCCGACACCAGGTAAGAGTCTTCAGACTAGTGATGTAGCTTCAGCTTAAAACGACAAAGCCTCTGCTCTACACCGACTTGGAGCCCTCACACTGACACTGACTCCTGGGCATTGCCCGTCAACGGCGGGGGTTGTAATTCCGGGGTTGTCCCTGGAGAGCGGAGAATTACTCCGTCCGCTCCAGGAGTGAGCAAAGGAAATGTGGGCACACAGTCATCCTCTAAGATGCATCTCTGAGGCCAAGGGCAATGCCCGCCACCTGGCCCCGCCCCACCAGATGCACTGAGCACCGGAAAGCCGGGAAAGCCACGGAGGGCCTCTGCACCTGGAACCACCGAGGACAGGTGGGTAGAGAAGGAAAGGGCACTTTCCAGTTCTCCTCCGCTGGGCCAGTGCGGGGCGGCAGCCAGATACAGCTCCTTCCCCCTCTGAAGGCTCACAGGTGTCTCTCCTTGGCACCCGCCAGTCTCCCAGGCGTCAAAGTGTATCTGTGCTGCTCACACTCACACTGTCCCCCACAAATGGAACTGAAAGCAGTGAAAAGGTGTCATCTGACCCAAGCATCTCGGGTGCTGAGAGCACCGGGCTGCAGACCTCAGCAGGACAGAGAGGCTGCCAGGGCCCTGGACCCGGGACTTTTGGCTGAGGCGCAGCTCACCCTGGGGGCCCCCATATCCCTCTGCCCCTCGGAATCCCTGAGCTGCCCACCTCTGCCTGCAGGAACAGCCTGGCAGGAGCCAGTGTGGGCGCTGGTGTGACCGTGAGTCCCACGTCCCCGAGGATGAACGGTCAGCCATCTTCAGCCTGCACGCGGCGCTGAGCGGGAGGGCACAGACCGAGCCCCCCCGTGGTTCTGGAACGTCAGACGAGCCCCTCTCGATAAGTCGAGGAAAACTAACCTGGGACTGACAAGGGGAGGCTCTTCTGGCCCAAGAGACAGTAAAGGCCTGAGTTCGATGCCCCCAGGGCTGCCTAAATAAAGCCACAGCAGGGGCCCCGGGGGTTCCGGTTTCACCACTGCAGTTTGAGGTCAGCTGCACACTGCGCAGATGCCCAGTCACCCCTACAGCCGAGGTGGGCTGGGCCCAGAGGGCAATTCTGAGGGTCTCCTATGAATGTCCACAGAATCTCAGGCCCTGCAAAGCCTGCATGTCAGAGGCTCAGGGATTTACTGGTTCAGCCCCCGCCTCCGGGCCACACCAAGCCAGGCACCACCCTGCAGGCCGGAACGCACTGGAAGCCGCCCCACCTCCGCGGGCTGCGCATCCCAGGAAGGTTACTGCAGGCCCTGGCCAGGTACCCCCAGACTCCCCCACAGCGAGGGCAGCTGCAGGGTGAGCTGCCAGCTGCCTCCATGGAAGTGGGGAGCACTGAGTGACTAATGCTGTCACCGCCTCGTGGAGAGGCAGAGAGGCCTCGCAGAGGCCGCGTGCTGACAGCCCCTCCACAGGAGAAAGGGGTAGGGGCAAGCGTCCCAGCAGGGCCACAAAACAGTGCTTCGCCTCCGGCAGTCCAACCTGAAGCCAGAGCCTGGTGTCCCCCGGGGGCAGAAACGGGATGCTGGGCTGCCCCCTCCCCCAGCTCAGGAGACGGGCCGCCTTCCTCTGAAGGTGAGCATCTTCTGCAGGTGCTGGCCTTGCTCCAGAGCCCGGGACCCACCAGGGGCCCCGCAGGCACCCTTCCCACTGACGCCTCCAGCGCCAGGGCCCAGCACAGCGCTGCCTGCACCCAGCCGGCCTGCGGCACAGATGTTTCTTGCTCCTGGGCCCCCTCAAAGCTGCCTCCCGGTCACCTAAGACCTGAGTCAGAGCGACACTGCTAAGAGCAGAATGTGCTGCCTTCAGAGCCCAAAAGGCCTGCCAGGCCTGTGCTTCCTTCCTCGAAGGGGGACCAAGACGCAGCCACTTTTTACTTTGGGGGGCATCCTGGTGCCCCTGACCACCAGCCCCTGAAACTTGCCTGAAGTGCAGATCCCTGGATTTTCAGGAGGCTCCCTCCCACCCTCTGGGGCACCTGTGTCTTATGGCCTCCTGCTCACTCGCCTCCCCCCTCGCAGGCCTGTGCGCGATGTCATCACTGCAGGGATCTGTGTCCTGCCCTGGGGCTGTCCAGGGGCCCAGGCTCCTCGACTGCGACGGGCAGAGGGGAGAGGCAGCTCGGCCTTGAGGCCGAACCTTGAACAAGGACTGACATCCTCCCACGTGACTGCAAGCAGCTTCTGAGCCCCTCTTCTAACTGGATTGGAAAGTTGATGGCTGGTCCACAGCCTCACTGATCCACTACAACGAGGATCCACGTCCAGCACAGCAGGCGCCCTTGGGCCGCTGCCCGGTTGAGTCCCACTGGTCTGCAGGGCCTCTCCAGGACCCGCCAGTCTGCAGCCCTTGTCGCCCCAGAGACGTGAGGGCCCACCTGCCTGCATCCTCCAGGCCGTGACCTCCAGCATGTCACGCAGCCTGTGGTTCACTGCCTCGGCCGCAGAGGGGTCCCCGCTGCGATGTCTGTGACCACACCGCAGGGAGCCCAATTGCAGTGACTCCAATGGCCAGCTGCACACTTGGGGACAAGGAAAATGATCACTGGGCAGTCTGACCAGGGACCCCACTGTGACCAACACTTCTGCCAGGACTCTCATCAACAGGCCCACTAAGCCCCTCCTCCAACAGGGAGGCCGTGCTGACGCTGTGGGCCTCCAGGGGCCAGTGTCCACACAGACGCCGTGTCCAGTCACCCTCAGAATGTCTTGACGGGCCCCTATCCCCTGTGTTGAGTCACCCAAGTAGACGCTGCAGGCCTTTTGGGGAGAACTGGGGACTCACAATATACACTTGCCAGGGCATGGCCCGGCCACCAGGCCACCTCTGCAGTCAGCAGTTCCAGATGGGAACATTAGCTCCGTCTGAGAAAGACTCAGGATCCTGGCTTTTTGCTGGAGGCGCTGCCCTCGGCCCTCCGTCCCTTCCTCCGCGCCCTCCAGGGCAGCTCCAGAACCTGTACGCTGCTCAACAAGGGCCTCACTTTCTCTGGGCTTCTGTGCGCCATCCCAGAATTGAGTTTGCCCTGTGACCTGCCAGAATACTAAATCCTAAGTTCTGAGAAACTGTCCCCAAGTCGATGATTTTTGCTTATCCAGTCTCCTGCTCTGGTCCGGGGATCAAGGACGCTCCAATGCCAACCCCAGGGCGGCTGCCTGGCTCTGGCAGCTCCTCTGATGTGCAACCTGGTTCCTTCTAAGCAGGCCCCGCATGTCCCCACCCAGGCTGCACTGGACTTTCTCCCAGGCGTTGGCCTGGCAGCCAGGAGGCAGGCCAGGGTGGCCTCCGACGGGGACCCCTGTTGCTTGCTGCAGGGAGGCCCCTGTATCCTCTCCCAGCACAGAGGAAGGGCTGGCTCTGCAGGGGAGGATGGGGCCCTGCAAGTTCCAAGGGGTCAGGGGTCTGCAGATCCACATCCTCAGGGCTCCCACCCAGATGGCCCAGCCCAGGTTTCAGGGTCTCAGGTTTTCTCGGCCAGGGTCCTGGCTGTCGCAGACCAACGATGGCTGAGCCGTCAGCACACCTGGAGCTGGGGACGCCTCACTGTCACCATCAGCCGCTGCTCAGCCCTCAGCATTTCTCCTGCAGGAGACGAGATTTCTTTCTAGGCCAGAGATGCCTCTGGCTCCCACTCTGAGCTTCTAGCTGCTGGTTAACTGCCTCGGTCTCCCGTTGTCTCTCTGCAGGACCACCAGTGCAACTCTGCCCTGAGCAGCCAACCCGCAGACACGTTCAGCCACCTGAGTGGTCACACCTGCAAGGTGCTCCCTCTACCAGGACATTTTCCCAAGTCACCCCTAGTGAAATCTAGCACTGGGGCATCCACCTTGTGCCGGGAGCTATCTGCCCCCCCCACCAACCTGGACGGGGCCCCTTGGCCTGCCAGCTGGGGGCAAGGCAGCGTGAACCCCCTACAGTGCTCCTGTGTTCAGTGGAGTCCTCTGAGAAGGAGGCACCAGGGCTGGGCGAGATGTGACCAGAGGTTTAATGGGGCGCTGGCTCTGAAGGACCCAGGGGAGGAGGCGAGGATGACGGGCGAGCCCTCAGACCAGAGGTGAGCCCCCCCGGAAGGGGAGGGGCTGGGTGGAGGAGTGGCTGCCCACAGAGCCGTTCCTAGACTGCCCTGGCCATGTTGATGGGGACACTGGAGCCAAATTAACCCCTTAAAAGATCTGGGTCTGGTAGGAATGGACCTGTGCTCACACCCCCGGGAGCAGCCCCCTGGGAAGTGCTGCCCCAGAGAGCGTGCGGAGGACCCAGAGGAGCAGCTCCTGCGAGGCACCTGCCCACCCCCAGCTTCAGCTGGGCTCCAGGCAGTGGGAGCCTGAGCTTGTCTTCCTGGCCACCACGTGGCTGCCATACTCATGCACACTTGTACAGACACACACACACTCACACGCTCACAGCTGCACACAGACACACGTCACACACACACACATATCCTCACACATTCACCCTCCTCCTTCAGTGCCACCGGCTCCAGGCACCCACCGCACCCGGGAAAGGACGCTGGGGAGGAGATGAGGGACCCGTGCTGCCCAGGGAGGTGTGGGCAGTGGGGGGTGGGAGGCACTGATGGAGTCCAGCCTGAGGGGTCTCTGGGGGCCGGGAGCAGGTGGGAGGCAGGGTGCTGCAGCCAGGGCATAACTTGCAAGCCCTTTGGAGGGTAGAGCAGGGGCTTCCTGTCCTGTCGCCAGGCTGCAGGGGCCGCATGTCCCTCCTCACATGGGAGGGTGTCCCCCTCTGCTTGAACAGTCACTACTGCTGGGCTCATTGGGGACATAAAGACCCCTGCTCTCGGCCACCTTACTATCCCTCCAGGAGATGGGACCTGGCTGTACCAGAATCAGGGTGCAGAGGGAGGGAGATGTTCAGGAAGACCAGAGGTGCTGCATGCAGGGAGCACACAGGCAACCAAGGGGCTCTGGGGTCCCTCTCCCCTGGGGAGGAGGGACTAAGTCAGAGACCCTCAAAGCTGCTCCTCTGAGGCTGGAGCCACCCCTACCGCTGTGTGGTCCCCTTCGAGGCCGAGGACGGCTGTGATGCACCCTGTCCCAGAGCCCAGGGACCTGTCCCCACTCCTGCCCACACACCACCTCACAGAGGAGCATTGATCCCGGGGGCTGCCGCTCCTAGGGGAGTGGGGACCCCTTCCCACCCTCTCCCAGACGCAGGTAGGGCCTCACAGTGGCCCTAAACACACACACGTCGCTGGGCTCTTGCAGGGAAGCGGGGTCCAGCCAGCACCACCAGGCCCGCACTCCCCGCCCAGAGCACCAGCTCTCGCCCCTCCCCAGCCGGCACTTCACCTCCGAGGGGCGAGGACCCCACCGCGGGGACACACGTTGTGACCCGTGGGTCTCAGAGCTGCGTGTCCCAGAACGGCAGGTCGTGCGCAAGGGGAGCACGGGGAGGGGACGCCGGGCGGGAGGACCCTGCAGCCGGGGCTGCTCCTCCGAGGTCTGAGTGAGTGACGAGTCGGAGGCGCCCCAGACCCCGGAATAGACGTCCCAGGGGGCGGGCAGCAGGCAGCAGGGACGTCAAGTCCCAGTCCGAGCAGCGGCCAGGGCTGGGAGGGGTTCGGACCTCGCAGGGACGCCTGGCGGCAGGGGGCTCTCCCGGCCCCCCGAGCGCCCCGTCCCGACCCGGCCCTTGCTCTCGCCGCACCCTGTTCCCTCGGGTACCCTCCCGCCCCCGCCCCGCCGCCATCCGCGGGGCCGCAGCGCCGCCCGGTGGCCGCGGCGCCGGGGGGGGGGGGGGGAGGCGGGGGCGCGGGCGCGGGGTCGCGGGGGGCGGGGAGTAGGCGCGGCCCCTCCCTCCTGCCCACTCGGCGCGGTCAGAGCCCGGAGCCTCCTCGCTGCGGACGGGTCCGGGAGGGTGCCCGACGCGCGGTCAGGTAAGGCCCGGGCAGCGCCGCCCCGCTCGGCGCCGGGATGCGGCCACTCGGCTTGGACTGCCGCTCGCCCTGTGGGGCCCTGCCCGCCGGGTGGCCCCCATTTCCACCCCGACCCTCGCTTGGGCTCCCCAACGTCCGCGCCCGGGAAGTGGCGCGAGGGCCGTCCGCTGTCCCCTCCTCTCCTGGGGCCGAGCTGGGCCCCCTGCCTGGCGCTGAGACTGCGGGCCGTCCGCCCTCCCTGCCCAGGTCCCCGGTCTGCCGCCGGACCCGTGGCCGCTTCTGGGAGCTTCGACTCTGTCTCTGGCCCGGGGACACCTTCAGAGGTTGAGGAGCCCAACTCACCCCCATGGGATGGTCCCCCACGCTGGAAACTGGGCGCAGGGTCTCCAGTGCTGCTGGCCCCTCGCCTCCCGCTTGGGCCGGGAGGGAGCGGGTGTCCCTCCTCCTCCTGGGCCCTGGGCGGAGTGGCCCCTCGAATGCGCTCCCCAGGGACCAGCTTCCCAGCTGGGACAGCAGGGGAAGAAGAGCCTCTTGACAGCCAGAGGGACGGGTGAGGCGGACAGGGAGAGAGGGCAGGTCACACCCCACCCATCCAGGACTGGACTCAGCAGGACCCCAGTTCCTCTGAGGCTGTTGGTGGCCCACGGGCATCTCCCCAGGTACCCCCCTGCAAAGTCAGCTGAGGGAGACCAAGCTGGGGAGCTGGGGGGGGGGGGCGCAGGGAGTGCGGTGGGGGCCCAGCTGGCTGTGCCCGGCGGCTCCCCTGCTGGGCCGGCCCCACACCCACCCAGGAATCTTCACAGGGCTCAGCAGAGCGCCTACCGGGCCCAGCACCCACTGGGGGGTGGGGGGGTCAACTGCTGAGAGGCCTCTACTGGTACTAGCAACAACAGAAAGGGCAGGGCGGGGGCCGGCGTGCCTGCCGCCCTGCCCTGCCCAGGGCCCGTGGAGGAGTGCTGCCCCATGCCAGCGAGGAGCCGACGGCTCCCACGCCCACACTCCCAGGCCACCCCACTGTCCCCAAGGAAAGGATGTCCCTTGTCGGTTGACACCCAACAAGAAGGAGGCTTGAGGTCCACAGATTTCCCTGGTTTTGGGGTGGTTTCCCCAGTAAAGGAGTTCTGGCCTGGAGGCCATCTTACACTGGGGGTTTATTCCCGCCTGCCTCATCAGAGCCAGGAGGCCAGACGGGCACTTGGGGCTCCAAGGAGGTAAGTTATCTGCCTTCCTACCATCATTTGGAGACAGAAGAGCAGGGCTGGAGAGAAGGCCTGTGCCCCCAGGACATAGGTGGCTCGAGGGGCTGGACACAGGGGCCCAGGTGTGTCCCCTCAGCAGGACATGGTTCTCAGGGGCCACTGGGCCCTCTGGCCACTGAGAAGCTGCTGCCTGAGAGTGAGCTGGGAGGCCTGTGAGGGCGGCAGCAGGCCTGGGGCAGCAGTGGGGCATGTCTACGCTGGAAGCCACGGGACGGTGACATCCAGGAGGAAAGCTGGGCTCAGGCCACTGAGTCACCTGTCGGTGGGGCTCGGGCCCCTGCGCCAGGCAGTGCACTTCCACACCCAGCGGTGACCCTGCATGACCAGCCAGCGCAGGCAGCTTTGTTTGAGGGGAGGGGCCCACTAAGGTCCCTCGGAGGTCGTGGGGAGCCACGGGCAGCAGGAGGCCTTCAGACAGCTCCCTGGAAGGGTCTAGGGCCCAGGAAAAGGAGCTGGACCCGAGGGTGTTCCCGGGGCTGCAGGGGAGGGTGTGGGCTGAGCCCGTGCCCTCACTGTAGGAGGGGAGCAGGCTCAGGAGCCGCAGCCCTCTTAGCACCAGGGCCACCCGGGGCTCCAGGCGCTCAAGTGCAAGTAGACCGTGTTCGTAGCCCCAAGTGCTTTATGATGCTGGAAAACCTAGCTCTTGTGATTAACTCAAGAAAAACTCAAATAGCTTGATTCTTTCCCACGTTCCAATGGGTCGGTCCTCCCTGCAGTTTCTTTCAAACGTCTGTGCAAAGCCATGGGACCCTGGTGTGGGGCACACTGGTACCGAAGCCGGGCTCATGGAGTGCTGCTTACTGGGAGCTGGGGGAGCCTGACCCCCGCCTGGAGCACATGTTGGGCTTGGGCCATATCTCACAGCTACGTTCTCCAAGAGCCGGACGCGCACCTGCCCAGGAGGTCTGAACACGTCAGCACCTGAGCCACACCGGTGGGCAGCCTCTGGGGGCCCGTTGTAGATCCTGTAAGGAGCCCATGGAGGGCAGGGATCCCAGTTGTGAGGGGCCTCTGCTCCTCGGAGAGCAGAGTCCAGGTCAGAATTTCTGAAAAGTGTCAAGGCTCCCAGGCGTGTGGTCAGAGCCATTGGAGGCATGGGCCTGGCTCCGGCACTGTGGGTGGCGCCGCCGCCGTGCTTCAGTGCTGGCCAGTTGCGTGGGGCGGTGCGAGCTGATCTGTCTGCGTGTCCCTGGTGTCTGTGCAGTTTGACCACCGACCATTTGTACTGTTGCTTGTTTCCTGATTATGACTGCCCTGCGTTCCTAATGAGAGATCATTTTTTACTAATTTGTAAGAGGGTTTTTTCCCTCATTTTTAAAAATTATGCTTGAATACACGTAACACAAAATTTGCCATCTTAACCAGTCTTAAGTGCACAGCTCACTGGGGCTAAGTGCACTCGTATTTTTGTGCTACCATCACCGCCATCCAGCTCCGGAACGCTTTCCTTGTTGCAGAACTGAAACTGTCCCTTTAAACACCAGCTCCCCAGCTCCTGGCAGCCACCATTCTACTTTCTGTCTCTGTGATGTCTGAGATACTCTAAGTACTTCATATAAGTGAATCATATAGTACTTGCCTTTTTGTGACTGGCTTATTTCACTCAGCATAATGTCCTCAAGGTTTATCCATGTCATAGTGTGTGTCAGAATTTCCTTCTTTTTTAAGGCAGAATAATATTCCATTGTGTGGATGGACCACATTATGCTTATCCATTCATCCATCAATGGACACTTGGATTGCTTCCACATTTTAGCTAGAGTGAGTAATACTACTGTGAACAGGGTGTATACCTAGCTCTTTGAGACCCACTTTCAATTCTTTTGAGTATGTATTTTCCCAGAAGTAGAATTGCTGGATCATATGGTAGTTCTATTTTTATTTTTTTGAGGAACCACTATACTGTTTTCCATACAGCTGTCATTTTACATTCCCACCAAAAATTCCAGTTTCCCCTTATCCTCTCCAACATTTGTTGTTTTCTGGTTTTTGGTACTATCCATCCTAATGGGTATGAGGTGGTATCTCACTGTAATTTTGGCTTGCATTTCCCTAGTGACTTAGTGATGCTGAGCACCTTTCCTGTGATGCTTTTAGTCTCTCACCATTGAGTATGATGTTTGCTATGGGATTTTCATATATGGCTTTTATTATACTGAGCTAGTGTCCATCTATTCCCAGTTTGTTGAGTTTTTTAATCATGAAAGGACATTGAATTTTATCAAAAGGTTTTTCTGCATCAACTGAAATGGTCATGTGGGCTGTTCCTTCACTCTGTTAATGTGGTGTGTTACATTAATTGATCTTCATATATTAAACTATCACTGCATTCCAGGAATAAATCCCACTTGGTCGTGATGTTTAGTACTTTTTCTATCCTGTTTAATTCTGTTTGCTAATATTTTGTTAAGGATTTTTATATCCACGTTGATAAGGGATATTAGCCTGCAGCTTTCTTTTCTTGTAGTGCCTTTGTCTGGCTTTAATACCAGGGTAACCCTGTCCTCATAGGGTGAGTTTGGGGATACTCCCTCCTCTTCAGTTTTTTGGAAAAGGTTGAGCAGTATTCGTATTAGTTCTAACTTTAAATGATCTGAAGAATTCACCAGGGCTTTTCTTTGTCAGGAGATTTTCAATTACTGATTCAATCTCCTCAGTAGTTATAGGTCAATTCAGAATTTCTATTTCTTCGTGGTTTTGTCTTTGCCAATTTTGTGTTTCTGGGAATTTGTCCATTCCATCTAGGTTATCTGATTGGCTGTTGCACAACTGGTCACAGTGCTCTCACATAATTCTTATTTCTGTGCAATCAGTAGTGATTTCCCACCTTCATTTCTGATGTTGGTAACTTGAATCTCCTTTCTTTTTCCCTTAGCCCATCGAGCTAAAGGTATGTCGATGTTGATCTTTCTGAAGAACCAACTTTTGGTTTCATTGGTTTACTCTGTTGGTTTTCTATTAACCGTTTCATTGATCTTTGCTGTAATTGCTATTATTCCCTTCCTTCTACTAGCTGTTTCGTTTCTTCTTCTTTTTCTAGTTCCTCAAGCTGTAGAGTTAGGTTGCTGACTTGAGCTCTTTCTTGTTTTTTAATGTAAACCTTTATGACTGTAACTTGCTCCTTCACGCTGCTCCTGCTGTGTTTCTTGCATTTTCGTGTGACTTGTTTTCACATTTAGTAGTCTCTGAATTATCTTCTAATTTCCTTTGTGATTCCTCTTTGGCCTATTGGTTGTTTAAGAGTGCATTGTTTAATTTCCACAATTCTGTGAATTTTCCAGTTTTCCTTCTGTTATTGATGCCTAACATCATCCCGTTGTAATCAGAGAAAATACTTTTATGATACTTTCTTTTAAAATCTATTGAGGCTGCCATTGTTATTACACTTCTCCCTGTCATTGCCAGCTGCTCCCTCTCTGGCTGAGTTGACTTCCAGGGGATTTAAAGGGTTGGTATCTTTTTTCTTTCATTCATTTTTCTCTTTCTCTCCTTCTGGGAGCCAGACATTGAAGACTATGATGTTTAAAAGCAACTGTATATAGAAGGAAAATTAGACAGGCACTGCCCAAGCTCAGGGGAAGGTGCAGGCTCAGAAAAGACGTGAGAAAACCTTACAGTCACTCCTCAGGCTGATCCTTGGCACAGAGACAGCCTACAGTGATCAAAAACAAAAACTAACAGACCAACAAAAAATCAAAAACAGCAAGCCCTGGGGAAGAGGAAGAATCTGATTTGCAGATGTGACCATTTTAGATTCAAATGTCCAATTTTTAACAACAACAACACCTCAAAAAGCAAACAAAGGAACAGGAAAATATGGCCCATTCAAAGGAAAAAATATAAACCAGCAGAAACAGTCCCTGAAAAAGACCTGATGATGGATGGACTAGACAACGACTTTAACACAAGCATCTTAAAGATGCTGAAGGATCTAAGGAAGATGTGGAGAAAGTCAAGAAAATAATGTATGAACAAAACAGAAATATAAATAAAGAGATAGAAAGCCTAGATAGAATCCAAAAAGAAATATTGTAGCTGAAGGCTACAGTAACTTTTAGTTTTTCATTAGAGGGATTCAAAGGCCAATTTGAGCAGACAGGAGAAAGGGTCAGTGAAGTAGAAGATAAAACAATGGAAATTATTGAGTCTGAGGAACAGAAAGAAAAAAGATTAAAGAAAAGTGCACAGAGCTTAAAGGACCTGCATACATGTTTTGGAAGTCCCAGAAGGAGAAGAGAGAGAAAGGGGCAGAGGGGATGTGTGAAGAAACTTCCCAGATTTGATGGATGACATGAACATAAACATCCAAGACAAGTAGGGTGAACTTAAAGAGACACTGATGCACATTGTGACCAAACTGTCAAAAGACAAAGACAAAGAGAATTTAGGAATCAGCAAGAGAGAAGTGACTCGTCACATCCAAGGGCTCCTCAATAAGATTATCAGATTTCTCATCAGAAACTTTGGAGACCAGAGGCAGTGGGCTGATATATCAAACTGTTAAAAGGAAAAAAAGAAGTCACCCAAAAGTTCTATATTCAGCAAAACTGTCCCCCAAAAGTGAGGGCAAAATGAAAACATTCTCAGATATACAAAAGCTGAAGGAGTTCATGCCCACTAGACCTGCCCTGTAAGAAATGCTCAGAAGAGCCCTGCAGGTGAGATGAAAGGACACTAGACAGCAAATTGAAGGCATATGAATATCTCAGTGACGGTAAATACGTGAACAGTTATAAAAGCCATTGTTACTATTATTGTTGTTGTTGTTGTTATTGTAACAATGGTTTGTAACTCTACTTTTTTTCTACATAATTTGAGAGACTAGTACTTAAAAAAACTAATATTAATCTAATATATACTCAAGAGTGGAATTGCTGTATCATATGGTAAGTCTATTTTTAGGTTTTTGAGACACCTCCATACTGTTTTCCACAGTGGCTGCACCAATGTACATCCCCATCAGCAGTGTAGGAGGGCTTCCTTTTCTCCACATCCTCGGCAACATTTGTTATTTGTTTTCTTTTTGAGGACAGCCATTCTGACAGGTGTGAGGTGCTATTGCATCGTGGCTTTGATTTGCAGTTCCCTGATGATTAGCAGAGTTGAGAATCTTTTCCTGTGCCTGTTGGCCATCTTTATTTCCTCTTTGGAAAAACGTCTATTCAGTTCTTCTGCCCATTTTTTAATCTAGTTGTCTGTGTTTTTGATGTTGAGTTGTATGAGCTGTTTATATATGTTGGATATTAATCCCTTTTCTGTCGCATCATTTGCAAATATTTTCTCAGTAGGTTATCTTTTCATTTTGTCAATGGTTTTCTTTGCTGTGCAAAAGCTTTTGAGTTTAATTAGGTCTCATTTATTTATTTTTGCTCTTACTTCCTTTGCTTTAGGAGACAGATCCAAAAATTTTTTGCTACAATCTTTGTCAAAGAGTGCTCTATGTTTTCCTCTAGGAGTTTCATGCTGTCTGGTCCTACTCTTAGGTCTTTAATCCATTTTGAGTCTATTTTTGTGTATGGTGTTAGAGAATGTTCTCATTTCATGCTTTCGCAGGCAGCTGTCCAGCTCTCCCAGCACCACTTGTTGAAGAGCCTGTCTTTTCTCCATTGCGTATGCTCGCCTCCTTTGTCGTAGGTTAATTGACCATAAGTGTGTGGGTTTAGTACTGGGCTCTCTATCCTGTTCCTTTGATCTATGTGTCTTTTTGTGTCCTTAACCTACTGTTCTGATTCCTGGAGCTTTGTACTATAGTCTGAAGTCCTCCAGCTCTGTTCTTCTTAAAGCTGGTATTATTGTAACTTTGGTTTACAACTCTACATTTTGTTTTCTACATAATTTAAGGGATCAATGCATCAAAAATAATATTTGTTTATGTTTTTGGACACAAAATGTATACAAATGTAATTTTGTGACATCAATAACTGAAAGAGATGGGGAGGGAACTTTTTTGGTAATAAATATATGATAAAATTTATTTAAAAAGAAAAAGCAGAAAGCAAGGCACAATAATACAAATGTCAGGATGTCAGTTACTCTGGTGGGGTAGGCGGCATTTGGGACAGGAGAGGAGAACAAATAGACGTTTTAAAAAATAAATTGACTGGCAGAGAGAGCTTGTAAAGGAACAGTTTTTGTATGTTATTGAAGTTAAGCTGGTTTAAATTCAAGTTGGAGTGTTACAACTTGAGGATGTCAAGTGCAATCCCATGGTAACCGCAAAGAAAGTACCTAAAGAATAAGCACAGAAAGACGTGAGGGAGGGATTTACATGTTTTAGTACGAGAACCAACTACACACAAAAGAAGACGGTGATTCAGGAAATGAACAAAAAAGCTACAAAGTGTATAGAAAACAAATAGCAAAACATCAGAAATAAGCCTCCTTGTCAGTTATTACTTTAATTGTAAATGGATTACACTCTGCAATCAAAAGACGGAGACTGGCAGTATGGACTTAAGAAAACAAGGTCCAGCTATATGCTGTCTACAGGACAGTCAGACCCAAAGACACAAAGAGGCTGACAGTGAGAGGATGGAAAATGTCACTGTGCAAATAGGAAGCAGAGGAGAGCAGGGGTAGCTGTACTAATACCAGGCAAACCGGGCTTCCAATCAAAAGGGTTACAAGACACTAAGAAGGTCATTATGTGTTAATGCAGAATTTAAAACAACAAAAGTATACTGCAGATGTGAACATCTACACACTTAATAACAGGCCATGGAAATTTTAACCCTTAAGAATGTGAGAGCTTGGCCATGCATCGGGTTGCCCGGCTCCTGGTCTGTGTCCGCTCTGCCCGTGTTGCTTTGTTGTAATGAAAGCCATACGTGGGAGCCCAGTTATCAAGCGTCTGGGCTCAGAACGATGGTGCCTGGGTTAGCCGAGCACCTGGGACAAGTTACGCAGCTTGGTCTCAGTTTCCACATCTGTGAAATGGGTTATAATAGTACCAATGTCTGAGGGCTGTTGTGAAGGTTAAAAGAAAAGATGTAGCCTAGTGTCTGGTGCAGAGTAATCACAGAAGACATTTCATTGTCATTTCATCTTTTCTAGTTTCTTCAAAGATTTTTTGGTCCATGTTTTGTACCTCGTCTCGAGAGATGAGACCACTTTCCCAGAAAATGGTCTTTCACATTTATTAGCTTAGAACTGCACTTGGTGTGCTCTTAAAAACCAACGACAATAAAAACCCTCCTCATCTGTCATTATTTTACTCATTCTTACATTTGTTTATTTCCATATTTGTGCTTTATCGTTTTTATTCTTGCTTAGACTTTTTTTTTCTCTTACTGGCTTTTTCAAAAAGCCAGCTCTCAAATATATTTATTATTCTACTGTGAGTTTTTTAAACCAGTCGGTTTATTTTTCACTACTTTCTCTCTCCTGCTTTCCTGAGATTTATCTTGTTAAATTTTTTTGTCCCTAGTGTCTTTAACTACATGCCAAATTTGTTACACTAATTTTTTATTTTGTAACAAAAAACATTTAAGGCTACATACTTTCTTCTGATTATAGTTTTGGCCCTATACCCTACTTGTTACTGTCAAAATTTTATAAAACACGACTTCCAATTCTGTTTTTTTATGTGATCTGTCAGTATCTTTAAAAGATGAGTTAAAATTTTCTACTATGATTGCAGTTTGTCAGTTTTTTCTTTGATTTTTCACAGATTTTGCTTTATATGTATTGTGACGTTAAGTACATAAAGATTTATAATTGGATTGCAGCAGCCTTTATCTTTTCCTGGGCCCCATCCCTCATCCTTCTGTCTTAAATTCCGGGGTCTCAGCAACACTGCCCCCTTCCTCTCCGTTTGCGTCCATCCCTCCCCACTCCACTCTCTTTGCATCATCTGTGACTTTCTTTTTGAAGTGTGATCCCACAAACCTCATCCAGATGAATTTCGTTTTTTGACCCAATTCAGAGATGTTTGTCTTTATAGTAGAATTTAAGCCATTCACCCTTATTTTCACAGTGATCTACATGATATTTCTGGCTTTTGATTTTATGCTTCCTGGCTCTTTTCCCTTCATACATTTTACTGTATTTCTCAAGTTTCTTTGCTTTTTGTTTATTTGTTTGGGGGGTGAGTAATTAGATTTCTCTTTCTTTCCTTCTTTTTCTTCCTTCCTTCCATCCTTTTAATGGAGGTGCTGGGGACTGAACCCATGACCTCATGCATACTATGCACACACTCAGCCACTGAGCTGTACCCTCTCCCCTCAAGTTTCTTTGCTTTTTGTTTATTTTTATTCATTTCCCTACTGTTTGCAGAAATTCCTTGCAGAATTTTTTTTACCATTTAGGTGGCATGGATCTGAGCTCATTTACATCTGAGATGTTTATCCTTGTACCTGAAAGATAAGGTGGATGGGGAGACATCCTTGGGTCATTTTGTTTTCCTGTTGAAATTTGAAATTATTGTCTCACTGTCTTCTTTCTACAATGATTTATTGCTGTGTAATAAAGTACCCCAAATTTAGTGATTTAAAACAATAAGCATTTACTTTCTCATAATTCATTCAGGTCAGGAATTCAGGAGAGGCTTAGCTGGGTGGCTCTAGCTCAGGGTCTGTCATGAGGTGCAGTCAAGACATTGGCCAGGGCCGTGGTCCTCTAAAGTCTTGGCTGGAGGGGCAGGTTTCCGCAGGGTCGAGGGGCATCTCCAGGAAAACTGCACCAAAGTGCCTCTGACACCTCTGCTCCCCACAAAGCCCTCCAGGCGCCTCCTGTCTCCCAGCTGTGCGAGGGCTCCCGCTGCCCGCCGGCGGGGCTCCGGGCCCAGTGGGGCTGCAGCTGCAGCTGCAGCAGGTTCTCCCTCTGTCCCAGGGGCTCCCGGGGGCAGCAGAGTGGGTATGAGAACCAGGTCGCAGGGTCCCCACCGGAACAGCACGGCATCAGTCGCCTCCCTCACCTTCCACAGAGGGTCCCCCTGCCCCTCACACCTGGCACTCAGGGCCCAGCCACCCCACCCACGCCTCGAGGTCCTCTCCCTGCATCTGTCTGGACACAGCATCAGACCCCATGGAGACATGCCAGGGCACAGTGACCGCTCTGGGAGGGGTCCCCTCCACCCCATGCAGCTGGCCCCACGTCTCCCAGCAAAGTGGGACTGGTACCCACTGCCTGCCAGCCCTGTCAGTATCCACCTGCAGGCCATTCCCCTCCCTAGTCAGCACAGTTCGGTTGGAAGGATAACTGGGGTCAAGCTTAAGGCAAGGCCCACCCCAGCCTGGGCCTGTCTCCTCTCCTGACGCCCCTCCTCCCCCGACACCCCTCTTCCCCTGACACTCCCTCCTCCCCCGACGCCCCTCCTCCCCCGACACCCCTCTTCCCCCGACACCCCTCTTCCCCTGACACTTCCTCCTCCCCCGACAATCCCTCCTCCCCTGACACCCCTCCTCCCCTGACGCTCCCTCCTCCCCGACGCCCCTCCTCCCCGACGCCCCTCCTCCCCCGACGCCCCTCCTCCCCGACACCCCTCCTCCTCTGACGCCCCTCCTCCTCTGACATCCTCCTCCCCTGATGCCCACCCCCAGGGCCCCCTCGCTGCTCTGTCATCACTGATGCCAGTCACTGGCTTTTCAGTGCCCAGAATGCTCCTGTCTGCCCAGTGCACCCAGGCTCTGCAGGGCAGGGAGGGGTCGTGAACATCCCACCCAAAACAGAGCCTGAAGCTCGCAGTCTCTGTACCCACTAAATTTTGTGGACCCCACCCAGGGCAGGGGGAGAGGGCGCCCCCCTGAGCCTACGTGCTGGCTGACCACTGTGCGTCCCGCCCCCACCATCTGGGGAGGAGGGCTCGAGGAGGAGGGCTTGGGGACGGGGAGGGGCGCGGTGATGTGTTGGTGAAGCACTGTCTGCAGCAGGCGCTCCTCCCTTTCGCAGGACATCAGGGTCCATGGGTGCTGCCAAGATGCTCCGAGGCCCCTGCTCCGCCCTCCTGCTTTGGGGGCTCCTGGGGGCCCTCCACGCCCAGCAGCAGGAGGTCATCGCCCCCACCACCTCCGACAGGAACAGCTGCCCAGGTACCACTGGTGAGGGTGCAGTGAGGCCAGGCGAGGACAGGGGGCGGGGCCGGGCTGCAGAAAGGCCTGGTGGGCAGAGCCCCAGACCACCTCTCTGCATGGGACCCCGGGCACCCCGGTGACGTGCTCATGTCCCCAGAGAAGGCCGACTGCCCGATCCACGTGTATTTCGTGCTGGACACGTCGGAGAGCGTCACCATGCAGTCCCCCACCGACAGCCTGCTCTACCACATGCAGCAGTTTGTGCTGCAGTTCATCAGCCAGCTGCAGGATGAGCTCTACCTGGACCAGGTGGCCCTGAGCTGGCGCTACGGAGGCCTGCACTTCTCCGACCTGGTGGAGGTGTTCAGCCCGCCGGGCAGTGACCGGGCCTCCTTCACCAAGAGCCTGCAGAGCATCAGCTCCTTCCGCCGCGGCACCTTCACTGACTGCATGCTGGCCAACATGACCCGGGAGGTCCGGCAGCACGTGGGCAAGGGCGTGGTCAACTTCGCCGTGGTCATCACTGACGGCCACGTCACCGGCAGCCCGTGTGGGGGCATCAAGCTGCAGGCCGAGCGGGCCCGCGAGGAGGGCATCCGGCTGTTCGCGGTGCCCCCCAACATGCAGGTGAATGAGCAGGGCCTGCGGGACATCGCCAACACGCCCCACGAGCTTTACCGGAACAACTACGCCACCATGCGGCCCGACTCCACCGAGATCGACCAGGACACTATCAACCGCATCATCAAGGTCATGGTGAGCTGCTGGGGCCGCCATGTTGGGGATGGAGGGCAGGGTCCAGAGCCCTGGGGTCCGCTCACTCAGCCCAGCAGCAGGCAGTCGGCCACCCGGGCCTCAGCTCACCCCTCTGTGAGAGAGGCGACCGAAGAGGGTGAGCCCCAGGCAGGGTCCTGTCTGCCCTTGTGTCCTGCGCCCCACCCAAGGCACAGAGCAACTACATCACCAGCTCCCAGGTAACCAGGGTTTCTCTCTCTCTCTTTTCCGCAGAAACACGAAGCGTATGGAGAGGTGAGATCATTTCCGCTCTGTTGGTCCTGCCCAGAGCTGCCGGGGCCTCTGAGGCAGTAACCTGTGGAGACGTCCCCCGTGCCCAGCTCCCTGGGGCTCCCTGGGGCAGGACAGTGAGAGGGGGCGAGGGAGCAATACCCTCTGCTCCTCGCAGGGCCGGAGACCAGGCCTGGACGAAGGCTCCGGGCTAAACCAGGCCCTTCAGCCCAGGAGGTCGGCGTTAGGGTCGCCCACCGAGCACACACCAGCGGATGAGGGTCGGGGTGCAGGGTCGCCCTCTGGGCTGATGGGCTCCGACCCCCTGAGCCAGACCAGGAGGGGAACGCAGGTGGCCAGCCAGCGCCCAGCATGGGGCCTGCAGCTCTGGGCGCCCCCAAGCCAGCTCACAGCCCAGGAGGGCTGCTCCCCTCAGCCAGGCTCTTGCAGGGCACGCCCTGTCCAAGCAGAGCTGCTCAAACACAGCAGCTTAACACGCAAGCGCGAAGGGGACAAGCCACAGTGATCTCATCCTTTCTACTGTCAGTCTCGGCTCAACCCGGCCTCGGCCTCGGCTCCCCAACTTGACTAGAGCCCTCAGGTGGAGCCCTGCCCCCGCCTCGGTGGGCACAGGAGGCTCCTGGGCACCTCCCAAGCCTGCTCCTGCACGCAGCTCCAAGCTCAGGGTGGCCCAGCGTCTGGTGGGCCGCAGGCTACCGCACTCCCTCCCGCCCTCCTGGCCTCATGCGCTCCCCTGCTTCCTGTTTCAGTGCTACAAGGTGAGCTGTCTGGAGATCCCAGGGCCCCCCGGGCCCAAGGGCTACCGCGGACAGAAGGTAAGATGCCCAGACCACTCGTGGGGTCTACGCGGCAGGAAAGCCCCGACCTCTCTTGACCTCCAGATTTAGGGCCAACTGCACTCCAAGTGGACTCACCACTTCTCACCCTGAGAAACAAACGTTCAGTTCTGATCGACTTCCTTTTATATGGTACTTTGAGAAAGTAGAAACACTTTTTTTAAATTAAGGCTTGCCGATAAAATGCTCCCGTGAAGCAAGCAAGCACGCCGAGTACCCGAACAAATGCGAAACACATCCCTGCTAGTAGCACGGTGCTAATTCGTCCCAGCCGCCCCCCTGTCATTTATTAAATGAGGAGGTTTTAAGGGGTCAGGCTGGCCCTGCATTTTTGTATCAACAGAGGTATGTAAAAGGAAATCCTTCCAAAATCACTACCAGAGTATCAGAAATGCCAGTGTTCGTGTCAAAGGTTGTCAAAAAGGCAGGGGAGGAAAGAAGCCTCTGGGGAGATGAGGCAGTCTGAAGTACTGCTCCCGAGAAAGTTATTACCAAGTGGCTCCTGTTTTCTTCTTTCTGAATTTGGGAGAGCAGTGTCTAGACGCTCGTCTGCCAGGTTGCTGGCCAGACACTCCCACTGCCTCCCTGGCCTCTCCAGCGTGGGGCTCAGGACCACTCAGCCAGTATCGGGGATGAGTTTGCCCCCGGAGGCAGCTTTGGCCGCCCGTGGCAGGGCTGTGACTCCAGTCCCTGTGGGTGGAGGTCACTGGAAGCTGGCCCAGGGGTCACCGAGGTTAGTGGGGGGGCAGTGATACTGGTGGCAGGGACACAGAAGGAAGCCCATTCGGGGCACAGCCGTGCAGAAGCCTCTGCCCACCCCTGCTTCCCGTGTCTGTCCGCCCCCTCTTCCTGGCTCCCCCGACCCTCTGCTCCTGAGTTTGCCCTGGTCTGACTGCCTCTCCTGCTGCACTCTTTGTGCTGAAATTGGAAGCCTATTAACAAGTAGATCCGTTGACTTAATAAAGTCCTACGTTATGCAGTCAAACCTTTGATTCTGAGGACCCTGGTGGCTTCCTAAAGCCCCAGCCTGTCCCAGGTAGGTGACAGCTGTCCCCGCCAGACCTAGAGGAACCGATGTAGCAGCACAAGGTGTGGGCGTGCGCCAGGCCGGTGCAGAATCGGAGCCCTGCAGGCTGGTCTGGGCGCCCCCACCCCAGCCCCAGGCTGCTCCCGCCCCATCATGCAGGCGGCTCAGAGACCCGTCAGTCAGGGCTCAGGAAAGCCGGTAAAAATGGGCCCTGTTCTGATGGAGGCCAGGATTCTCAGGGTCAGGTGACCCAACTCTGGGATGTCCCTACGTGGCACTGTCATCGTCCCCTGGGTGGGTCCATGCTGACCCCTAGACTGCCCCTCTTCCACCTCCCAGGAGCTTGTGACGGGGTCCCTGGTGGCCCACCCTGCCCCTCCCTGCCTCGGTTTACTCCTTTTTCTGTCATCTACTTTTAGGGTGCCAAGGGCAACATGGGGGAGCCCGGAGAGCCTGGACAGAAGGGACGACAGGTGAGTGTACTCTCCACCCCGCCCTGCTGGCCCCAGCTCCCCAAGGCTGGGATTATGTTCATGGCCCTTTGTTCTTCCACAGGGAGACCCAGGCATCGAAGGCCCCATTGGATTTCCCGGACCCAAGGCAAGTTGCTGCTCACCCTGCCCTGGGGGGACACAGGGACAAGCCAAGGGCCAATGGGGGCAGGATGTGTCCAGCACAGCCCACCACCCCCGCCCCTGACCCAAGGGAGTGAAGAGCTTCTGTTTTTCCAACGTCGTCCCCAAACCAAGCGTCCAGCCTGAGCCCTGGTGGCCCGTCTCCACCCGAGCCTGGTGACCTTCTTCTCCTGGGCCTGCTGGGTCCCAGTGCACACACATGCCCCTGCTAACCCTGCTTTTCTTTCCTTCCGACCTCAGGGTGTTCCTGGTTTCAAAGGAGAGAAGGTGAGATTCCACTCTGAGCGGCCAGACCTCCCGGCCGAGCTCCAGCCTTGGCCCCACCCCTCAGCTATGGTCCTTTCCCTCTGCGGGCGTGGGGCCCCTGCTGGGGCACGAGACCCAGCATTGTGCAGGCAGTGGCCTTCTGGGGCCCCTCTGGCCTCGTCTTTGGTCCGAGGGCAGACTTGGGCCCCTGAGGCAGCGGCGTCTGTGCTGCTGGAGACTGGAGCTAACCAGCCCATTTCCTCCTGCGCAGGGCGAGTTTGGCGCCGACGGGCGGAAGGTGAGCAGACAGGTGGACTGGGTGGGTGGGCCCCCCTTCCCGCAGGGAGGGAAGGACTGCCAGGGGTAACAGAGTCCCTCCTTCCCTCTCCCCCAGGGCGCCCCTGGCCTGGCCGGCAAGAACGGGACCGATGGACAGAAGGTAGGGGGTGTGGGGCTCCGTCCCTGGGTGGGGCGGGAGTGCCTGCCGGCATTTCCAAGTCATAGGAACCAGCACGACCCCCTCGAGACTCAGTCCTTCTGGAGCCTGGACCTCTGGGCCCCACCGTCCACGCCCACAGTCCGTGGCTTGGGCGGCCCCAGGTTGTACCTCGCCGGTGGACACGGCAAACAGGAACATTGCAGAAGCACAAGGGGACACCTGCTCCTGACAAGCAAGGCCCAGCCTTCAGGAGTATCCCAGCCTGGCCCGCAGACCCCGCCTCGGCCTGAGTGGCAGTTCACACTCACACACAGGCTCACATGCACTCACACGTCACACTGCAGACTGCAGGCCCCGCACAGGTGCCCCCTGACAGTCAAGCCACTGATGTGCACGCCCCACGGCAGTTGCCCATTCCCCTTCCCCCCGAATGCCCCCACTGACAAATCTTCTGCCCCCTCTTCCCCTTCAGGGCAAGTTGGGGCGCATCGGACCTCCTGGCTGCAAGGGAGACCCCGGGGACCGGGTGAGCACAGCGTGGCAACTTTGCTTGAGCCCTTGGCCCTGGTTGGGGTCACAACCTGACCAGATGACCTTGGGCGCTCCTGGGTCAGGTCAAGGGTGGCTGCTCCAAGTCCTGAGGGCCTCCGATGTGGGCAGCTTGTTGGTGGTCCCACCAAGGCCTAGGGGTGTCCCAGTAGCCAGTCAAACGACAGGGTGCTGGTCACCCTCCCCCTCGTCAGCTGGCTCTGGGTTCACAGGGAGAACGCAAGGGCTGCTCTGGGTAGCAACCCCAGCACAACCCGCCCTCTACTTGCAGGGCCCCGATGGTTACGTGGGAGAAGCAGGCAGCCCTGGGGAGCGAGGAGACCAAGGCGCCAAGGTAGGTGGCCTGGCCAAGGCAGTGTGCTGGCCAGAGCAGACTAGGGCCTCCCCTGCCTGCAGCTCCAGGCCTCTGGGGAGGGGGGAACCTGGCCAAGACACCCAGCAAATCAGGCGGGGGCTGTGGGTGCCCCAACACGGGGCAGGCTCCACGGACATGGGACAGGAGGCACGTGCCCCTAGCACCGCCGGGTCCTGCCCTGCTGCCAGGATCAGAGGGACATGAATCTGATTTCTCCAAACCCTTCCAGGGGGACGCCGGCCGCCCAGGACGCAGAGGGCCCCCAGGGGAAAGCGGGGCAAAAGGAAGCAAGGCAAGTGTTCCTGGCGGGTCCCCGCTTTCGCACCCCAGCCATCACCAGTGGTGCCTGAGGCAGGGGAGGGCAGGAAGGCCAGCCTCTCCATCCCCACTGCCAGATGCCTGGGCAGACTACACCCCGAGGCAAACATGGTCTCACCTGAGGCGGGGGCACAAGTCTGCAGCAGGCTGGGCTCTCAGGGCCCCTCAGCAGGCGCTTCCCACAAGCCGCCCGCACGCGGCCAGGTTGTGCCACCATGGCCAAGCTGTCTCCTCTCTGCAGGGCTATCAAGGCAACAACGGATCCCCGGGGAGTCCCGGCGTGAAAGGAGCCAAGGGTGGGCCTGGGCCCCGAGGACCCAAAGGCGAACCCGTGAGTTCACATTCGCCCACAGGCCCTGGGTCCAGAGCTTGGCTACAGTGGCCAGGCGGGCAGCTCCCTCCAGGCCCAGCCCGCCTGCCTCACCCTCCTGCGGGTTCCCTCAGCACACACCCTGCTCAGGCCCCTACAAACCCAGTGTCCTCGGGCTCCTCCAGTGTGCCTCCCTGTCCCCTCACAGCAGACGCCAGGAAGGGCCACCTAGCCACGCCCCTGCCGGACACTCATTGCCAGGGAAGTGGCCCTGTGTTCCCACCTTGCCCCCCTGGCAGGACACTGCCAAGGGCCAAACCTAGACCCAAGCCCTGTGGTCCCGCACAGGGGCCCTACCCAGCCCTCCCCTAGTATCCTGTCGCGGGATGGGTGGGGCCCAGCCCCGGGGCTGGTCCTCCAAGGGGACACATCCCGAGGCCTGGCCTAACCCAGAAGGAAACTGAGTGACTTCAGGGACAGCTGGTCCAAGCTAGGTCCTAATCTTGTCACCTAAACTCCTGGGCAAGCTGACCAGCCCTCGTCAGTTCCTGAATCCTTGGCTGGGCCAAGCCGCCCAGCAGAGGACAGTGTCTATGCTGAAGCCTTCTGGAGGGAACCCAGACCCCAAAACCAAAGTGCTTGTGGGGAGAATAGAGTGTGGGGTTCCTGTGTGGTCCCCACCATCAGGGCCCTCCCCCACATGCCTGTTCTCTGCAGGGGCGCAGGGGAGACCCCGGAACCAAGGGTGGCCCAGGCAGCAACGGCCCCAAGGGTGAGAAGGTGAGTGTCCACATTATCGGCCATGTCCGCGTCTACACAGGGGTCTCATCTTGGTGCCAGCAGGGCGCTATGACAAGGGATGACCAAAACCCCCTCCAAGGTCCACCTAGGAGAACAAAGGCGACCCCTGGAGTCTGACTGTTGGGGTGCACACCCTGCAGGGTCTGGGAGAGCAGGAGGCAGACAGGTTGGCCCTCACTGGCACTCCTGGCTGAGGGGCCTGGGCAGGGCCAGTTCCACGCATCCATGCACAGCTGTGCAGTCTGTGCACTGCTTCACCCCACAGCATCCCACCACACACACGCGCCTCTGTAGCTGATGCAGGTCCTGGTCTCTGTGGTGAAATCTGAGGGCAGCCAGTTCCCTGTGAGACGTGGGTGAAGGGCCCCAAGGAGGGGCCTCCTCCTCCGGGAGACAAATGGTGGCCCCTGCCTATGCTGCATGAGGCTGGGTGGGCAAGGCTGCTTCCTCCCCAGGGAGTTAAATGGTCCCCTGTCCTCACTTCCCCCACATGTGCCCCAGACTAATCTGGCCTCTCTTCTCACAGGGGGACCCTGGCCCTGAGGGGCCCCGGGGCCTGGCTGGAGAGGTTGGCAACAAAGGGGCCAAGGTAAGTGGGGCAATGGGTGGGCTGTCAGAAAGACTATGTGCCTTCCTAGGGTGGCACCCAGCTCCCTGGCTGGAGGGGCCGCACCTAGGACCCCATCTGCCCCTCTCCTGCCCGTACCCTTGCAGACCCTTCCCGGGGCCGCTGTGGTCAGGGCTGGGGATCTCCTGGAGAGCAACAGGGTCCTGCCCTTGCCAGTGTTGATGGTGATTGAAGCATCCTCATTCCCTTTCTTTCCAGGGAGACCGAGGCTTACCTGGACCCAGAGGCCCCCAGGGGGCTCTCGGGGAGCCTGGGAAGCAGGTCAGTAGCAGGACGCCAGGGAGGGCCCATGACTCTGGGGCTCAAGCCCCTCACTGCCCTTCGACCTTATTGTCCCCCTCCCCTACCCTACAGTCCACTTGGGTCCTCATGCCCTCAGGCAGGATACTGTCTTCATGGTAAACTTGGGCAGTGGGACAGGAGGCCAAGGGCCCCCATGCACCTCACACCCTCATCCTGCCTTGAGGGGTCCAACTTTACCAGGTGGAGCACGCGAGGGAGAGGTGGTGTGGGGCCTGGGACAGGGCAGGTGGAGAGGACAGACCCACAGGGCAGCAGTGTTGTCTGGGGGTTAGAGCTGGACGTGGTCAGTTCCCATCTGTGCCAACTCCCTGCTTCCTCTTTGCTTTCAGGGATCTCGGGGAGACCCTGGTGACGCTGGTCCCCGCGGAGATTCAGGACAGCCTGGCCCTAAGGTATGCCCTCTCCCCACCAGGCAGGATGAGCCTGGGGATGCCTGAGCCCCCACCAAGCTTCTGGGAGCACGCCAGGCCCAGCCCCCTTGCTGTGGGAGGATATCAGGGGGCCAAGCAGCACCCCAGCCCCGTGTTCTCACGCTCAGGGATGGCAGGTCCTCCCAAGACCTGGCCCTGCACATGCGGCCCCTCTCCCACCCAGTCCAAGCTGACAGCTCATCCTCCACCTTTCCCACTGGATCTGCCCTGACTGGCCTCCCTTGTCCTCCAGGGAGACCCCGGCAGGCCTGGATTCAGCTACCCTGGACCCCGAGGAGCACCTGTAAGTCCTGGCAGGCAAGAGGGACACGAGGGAGGGGGCGGACATTGTCGGGAGGGCCCTGACTAGAAGGTTCCTGCTAGTGCCCCCCAGAGCCTCCCACCTGGGGCCCGAGGCAAGGCTGGGGAGGGCTCGGGGTGCTGTCAGGAGCAGAGGCAGGACCCCCAGGAGTCATTTCAGGCTTCCTCCGGCACCTGCATGGCTTTGTACAGATTTTGATGACCAAGCCCACCCGAGAGGGAAGGGAGGGGCTGCAGAGAGCTGGGCGGGATGCCCCCGGCTGCTCAGCCCTAGGTCCCGTGTTCAGTGACCCCCTGTGCTTGCTTCCCAGGGAGACAAAGGCGAGCCTGGACCCCGCGGCCCCGAGGTACGTACCATGGGGTGGTCTGCTCATCTGAGTCGCTAGTGGGAGCCAGCCATGCTCTAGTCTCTTTCAGACTGAAAACCTGGGCCTGCCTGAAACGCCACGTGCAGTTGCATGTAACTGACCCGCACTTCCAGGCTAGGGTTCTCCTGAAAAAAGCGTGTCCCTCCCAAGCAGATCACCGGAGGTCTGGGGGTCGGGTGGGAGCAATGCTGAGCTCTCCACACTGTTAACGCTGGCGTCCTCTGTCGCAGGGCGGCAGAGGTGACTTTGGCTCCAAAGGACAACCTGGGAGGAAGGGCCAGAAGGGTGAGCCTGTAAGTACCTCCTGGCCAATCAACCCGCAGCCCAGGGCAGGGCCAAGTGTGGGGACCTCCCAGAGTGTTGCTGGAGCCCACCTGCCCTTTTCCTTCTCAGGCAGATCCTGGTCCCCCTGGTGAGCCAGGCCCTCGGGGGCAGAGAGGAGCCCCAGGACCCGAGGTAGGTCAGTTGCGTGTCCCGTCGGCCCTCAGGCCACAGCCCCTGGGCCAGCCAGGCCAACAGGCACTCTGACCCATGGGGTCAGTGTGCGGGGGCTTGAAGGGCCCGCATGAGAATAAGTCGGGCCCTTCTGGCCTCGGCCATGACAAGTGTTACCTCTCACTCACTGCCACCCTTCCTCCTCCAGGGAGAGCCCGGCCCCCCGGGAGACCCTGGCCTCACGGTAGGTGTCAGCGGGTGATGGAATCAGTGTCCTCCTCCCTCCTAAAACTTGAAAGAAAAGGCAGAGGGGCAGATTAGAGGGCAGGTCAGCGGGGCGGGGTCAGAGCATGAGGTCAGCGGGGCCACAGACTTCCTGCAGTAGCGCCTCCCAGCTGGGCCGGGACTCACTTGGCTGTGTTGCAGGAGTGCGACGTTATGACCTACGTGAGGGAGACTTGCGGATGCTGTGGTGAGTTGCGGCCCCCACGCGGTGGGGGAGCTGGGCCACCATGGATGGGCTGGGCACTTGTGTCCTTGCGGGCTCTTGTCCAGGGTTCAGGGTCATCGTCCGAGGCCTGTCCTCCCGCTCATGGCCACTGTTTCCCATGGTGCACCTGGCTGCACGCCCCTAGCGTCCAGGGGTGCCTCCCGGTGCCGGGGGTCAGTGCTATCACCCCTCACCCCGCTCACCCCGCCCCCCACTCGCCCTGTCCACGGACACACACACTCACCCCACTCACCGAGTCCCTCCCGCTCACCCCGCCCCCTGCTCACCCCGCCCCTCACCCTTCCCCCCACCCCCGCAGACTGTGAGAAGCGCTGCGGTGCCCTGGACGTGGTGTTCGTCATCGACAGCTCCGAGAGCATCGGCTACACCAACTTCACCCTGGAGAAGAACTTCGTCATCAACGTGGTCAACAGGCTGGGGGCCATCGCCAAGGATCCCAAGTCAGAGACGGGTCAGCTGCACGGCGGTTGGCAGGGGGCGGGGACGGGGGTTGTCCGGCGGGGCAGGGATGCTCCAGGCCTCACTCTTGAGCAGAGGGACCGGTCACCAGAGAGTGTGGACAAACAAATTCAAGGGAGGGGTCTCCGAGGGGGTCTCAGCTCTACCAAGGGCCCGCCTCTCATGCCTGCCAACCCCCAGGGACCCGCGTAGGCGTCGTGCAGTACAGCCACGAGGGCACCTTCGAGGCCATCCAGCTGGACGATGAGCGCATCGACTCACTGTCCAGCTTCAAGGAGGCCGTCAAGAACCTCGAGTGGATTGCCGGCGGCACCTGGACGCCCTCGGCCCTCAAGTTCGCCTACAACCAGCTCATCAAGGAGAGCCGGCGTCAGAAGACCCGCGTGTTCGCGGTGGTCCTCACGGATGGCCGCCATGACCCCCGGGACGACGACCTCAACCTGCGGGCCCTGTGCAACCACGACGTCACGGTGACGGCCATCGGCATCGGGGACATGTTCCACGAGAAGCATGAGAGCGAGAACCTGTACTCCATCGCCTGCGACAACCCGCAGCAGGTGCGCAACATGACGCTCTTCTCCGACCTGGTGGCCGAGAAGTTCATCGACGACATGGAGGACGTCCTGTGCCCGGGTGAGCATGCGGCCCGGCCCAAGGAGGCGGGGGACGTGGCCAGGGAAGGGGCCGGGGGCCACTGAGGGAGCCCGCCACGACCCCCGACTCTTCTCCTCTCTCCTAGACCCCCAGATCGTGTGCCCGGACCTTCCCTGCCAAACAGGTAATGAAGGGCGTCGCTGAGCCCCGCCCCCACGTGAGCCTGCAGCCCAGGGCTGGGGGGAAGGGCCGTGCATGGACCCCAGGAAGTGCCCCTGTGGGTCTGGGTCTGCCATGAGAAATCTGATTCCAGACCTGCGGGTTCCCGGGCCTCCAGGACCCCAGCACTCGGAGGAGAATGCTGGAGGGTGCAGTTGGTACCTAGAGCCCCTAGGTCGCCCTACTCACCTGGTACATGCGGAGAGGGGGTCCATCACTGCGCCGGGCTCTCCGGGCCCTGGTCTCAAACACAGATTCACAGCCTCCACGGCTGAGGTGCCCAGAGGGACCGACACCCCAGGGGACTTCCGGTTCCCGCAGGCCAAAGTACTGGATCCAGTAAACAAAATGGCTGGTGTTAAACCCTCCCAGAGGCAAATGCATCACCAGCCACTGTGGCTGCATGCTGGCCTCTGAACTGACAGCCGTAGTGGCTGTGGTCTGATCTTCCCTCTGGAAGCAGACACCTTTAGGGGGCTTCAGCCCCTCCCTCCACACCCTTCCTGACCAATGACATGGTTGCACTGGTGTGGGAGGCTCGGGGCTGGGGATGTTGGAGACTATCCCCAAAGTGTCCCGTGGGGATGGGGAAGGGGCAGGATGGTGTCGCCCACCTCCGCTGGGCATCGCACTCCTCCCTCCGCAGCTCTGCTGCAGTGACTGGGCCTTGGAGCCCACGGGGGTTGCCCTAGGCGCCAGGAGCCGAGCCCCACGACAAGCCCTGCCCTCACCAGCTGTGGGCCTGGAGCCAGCATGGACTGTCCCCCTGAGCCCTGGGTGCGGGGCCTGTCAGAGCGCCAGGGTGGGACCCCCAGAGCCAGCTGGGGGCGGGCCACCACGGCCAGGGTGGGGCTGGGCTGTGCTGGCAGGTCCAGCATGGCGGGAACCGCGGGTCCTGCGTCCACATCCACGTCTGCCATGAGGTCACGCTTCCTGGGCCTGGGCAGGCTCCTCCCAGGCGTCAGGTGGGCCCCTGGGCAGATTCAAAGGTGCCAAGGGGGCCCAAGAGGAGGGGCTGTGCTGAGTTGGGGACCGGGGCCCCCACACATACTCTGACAGAGAACTTCCAAGGAAATGCTCACCAGGGTTACACCAGCGATCGTGCCATGGCCGTCGGCGAGCTGTGGGGTCGTCCCAGAGACGACCTGGGCCCGCGGTGCCGAGCCAGCTGGAGATAGCTGTGTGAGGCGCCCAGAAGCACCCGAAGCCCCAGAGGCTGGCCCAGGAGCACCAACCCCAGCCTCTGCCTGGGCCAAAGGGGCTGGTGTCCGCACAGAGGCCCGGCCAACCTATGGGCTGTGCCCCAACGCTAAGGGCGCCCGGGGTCCCCCCCCGGGGGGGGGGTCCTGCAGTCAGCTTGGTCCCTGGGCGGCAGAAACCTGACTCCAGCCCCTGGTGCCAGGGCCCAGCGGTGAGTTTGGTGGGAAAGCTTTGTTTGTCACGAGAACAAAGTCAGCTGAGGTCTCTGTGGATGTTCCTTATCAGCTTGAGGGCGGCCCCCCACTCCTCGTCACGAGAGGCTTTCTCATGATCGAGTGTGGGCTTCTGAGTTGCTGTTTGTTGCACCTGTTGGTATGGTCAGTGGGCTTTCTTCTTCAGCTTGTTGGTGTGGTGGACGACGGTCATTGATTTTTGAGTGTTGAACCAGCCTTACAGACCTGGGATAGAGCCCACTTGGCGGTGGTGTATAAATGTTATGGTATATTGTTTTGCTAGTGTTTTGTTAAGGGTTTTTGCATCTGTGTTCATGAGAGAGCTTGGGCTGCAGTGGCCTTTCTTGTGATGTCTTTGGTTTCAGTGTTGGAGTAGCACCAGCCCACAGCACAGTGATCTTGCTTCCCCTGAGCCTCCAGGACCCAACAATGCAAGGGACCAGCCCCTTGGAGACCCCTACCTTTTTTTTCCTAACTACCATCTCCACTAAACTCACAAGCTCATTCTCCTTTAAAGCAGTTAGAAATTTCCAAGTAAATTAGACGTTGTGACCAGAGGGGAAGAAAGCAGACAGAACTATAGAATATACTTTTACAAATGACCTTCTTGACACGAGTGACTCCGGCACGCAGAAGGCTGAGCAAACGGGGTGCCTGATGGATGCCACCAGCTCTGGCACAGCCCTGCCCTTCTGGGCCAAACGGCCCCATCCACCCAGACGCCCAGCCACATCTGAGCTTAGACCAGGCCAAGGGCAGCTCCCCTGGGACAGAACCATGAGGCCATGAAAGAGAAACAAAGCCGGACCCCAGTCAGAGGCAGCAAAGGCAGGTTTCTTCCGTGACAGCTGCTGCAGGAGGCGGGAGATGCGGGAAGCTGAGCCTGGCGTCCCCAGACCCGGGCAGGAGGCTCTTGGAAGGCGGGCGCCCTGGAGGGGAGGCACAAGGGCGGGGTGGGGGCCACGTGACCAGGCCACCTGGGTGGGCTAACTGGACGTGCCCAGAGGTACCCTGAGGGCAGGAGGCAGTGGTGCACTGAGCAAGGCGCCAGAGGTTGGGCCCTGACCTCCCCAGGGACGGGACGGGGAGAGAGTGAGTGTCTGCTCCCTGGTCCCAGGGAGATGGCCCTGGGCGGGGAGAGGTACGTCTGAAGGGCAGAGAAGGACTCATCACCAGGAGCGGCCAAGGTAACTGCTCTGAGAGGGGCCCCTGCCTGTCACCAGGTCTAGGCTGGGACGAGCAGGAAATTATCCTGGCAACGCTGAGCAAGTTAAGGGGCCCGGGGTGGCCCCAGGGCAGCGCCTTGAGCAGGCAGCCACTGCCCGAGCCCAGTCTGTCTCAGCTCAGCTGTTTGTGCCGAGAGCCCTGCGGTTCTCCAGCTTCTGTCCCTCCGAGTCCGTGCTGTGCTGCTGGCTCAACACCCTGGTTATTCAGCTCTGGCACCCAAGCCGACAGCAGGGGAGCTACAGCCTCCCGGCCCCTCGTCCAACCCCCTCACTGAGCCTAGTCCACGTTCCTGGCTTTGGTCCTTCCTCGTCTCCGAGGAGAGAGGTGGCCGGAGACCCACTCACGCTGACCAAGTCCCTTAAAGCCTTCTCTGGAATCCCTGCAGATGGACCACGGCCTGGTGGCGAGCCCCCGGTCACCTTCCTCCGCACGGAAGAGGGCCCGGATGCCTCCTTCCCCAGGACCATCCCCCTGATCCAACAGTTGCTAAACGCCACGGAGCTCACGCAGGACCCAGCCGCCTACTCCAGGCTGGTGGCCGTGCTGGTCTACACCGCGGAGAGGGCCAAGTTCGCCACAGGAGGCGAGCGGCAGGACTGGATGGATCTGTTCATTGACACCTTTAAGCTGGTGCACAGGGACATTGTGGGGGACCCTGAGACCGCGCTGGCACTCTGCTGAAGCCACGGGCACAGCCCCTACCCGGCTACACTAGCTCCGGGGGCTGCCTCCATTGTACTGGGTGCTTAAGCTAATAGGAACCTGTTCTCTCAGTATGGAGGCCAGAAGTCCAAAACCAAGGTGTCCTAGGGCCGCGCCCCTCGGGCCTCCAGCTCCTATGTCTGCCTCCGTGGCCACATGGCCTCTCCCCTTCCAAAGCCCAGCCTCTCTGCCTCCCTTTTATAGGGACACTTGTGGTGGCATTCAGGGCCAGATAGTCCAGGACAGTCTCCCCATCTCATGGTCTGTAATTTAATCCCATCTTCAAAGTCCTTTCTGCCATATAAGGTCCTAGCCACAGGCTCCAGGATCAGGACGTGCGCATCTTTTAGGGCCATTACTGAGCCAAAAAGAAAGACGTGAGAGCAGAGCCTCATAAAGAACCCCGAGTCCTCTGAGCCCGAGGTCACTACATACGCGTTTCTGTAGCCCTGCTGGCTGATCCATCGAGGAAGGCTCCCCCCAGACCAGCGACCCCTGCACACCTGTCTCTGCTTGCCCGGACTTAGAGGTCCAGGGACACGAGAGAACGCCCCGGCTGTGTGGGTTTTAATCAGAAGCTGCTCCTCATTCGCTCTGCCACCAAAATAAGCTGCACCATTAATAATCTCCTTAAAAACCCGCCCGCGAGGAACTCACTCCTCCGCCGGTAGCCCAGCACTGAGAAGACGCACCCAGAAGTGTCCTTCGTGTGCTGGGAGCTCATCTCAAACTTTCTATAAAAGCTGAAAAACAAGGAGTGTGACTGTGTGCTGCGGTCGGCGACTTGCTGGGGTGAACTGCTGCTTGCTCGCCTGGACCCAGGGGTTGCCATGCAGGGGGGCCCTGGCGCCTGCGGGGCCCAGGCAGGATCCTGAGACCTTTGTGGTTGGTGCCACGGGTCACCTCTTTCTGATGGGATCCCTGAGCTCCCGGCCCCGGGTCAGCACACCTGGGCTGTGACCAAGACCTCTCCCGCCTGGTCAGGAGAGGTGCCCAAGGGGCTTAGGAGCTGGCCCCACGCAGGAGGACCAGCCCCCTTCCTACCCAGCCGCACTGGCGGTTAGAATTGGGATCTCGGCTGTGTCCCGGGGGAGGGGCTTGGCTGCATGCTCTTGGTGTTTGGATGGAGACCCAGCCTGTGGTCCCACATGTGGAGTGGGTTCAGGCAGTGCAGTGGTGCCCATGTCCCCCAGAGGTCGGGCCTCAGCACTGACTGCAGCCTTGTCCCCATGCTGTCCAGCCTTTCCAGGGCTGGTGACTGTCCAAATGGGGACAAGGGTCTCCTCAGGTAACCTGGGCTGCACCAGGGGGCACTGCCCACTAAAGCCTTTTTCAGTCAGAGAGGACATGCCCATTTTCTTTCTGATGCTCCCAGGGCCAGGAGAGATGTGGCCCGGTCAGCACCAGGCAGCTTTGGGAAGCAGGAAGCGAGGGGGCTCATGGCCAGAGGTGGGCCCGTGCATCTGGGGGTCCTCATGAGGTCCTTCTACACAATCACAGATGTGATGACAGCCTTTCTCTTTCCCACCCGTACTTCCCACAGACCGTGGCCCTTTTGGGCTTATCCAGTTCTTGGGCCAAAAGAAGGGGCTTTACTGACCCCTTCCAGCCTGCCCACGAGGGTCTGGAGGAGGCCACTGGTCAGAGATGGTGCTGGGAGGGTGGAAGGGGGCCCCTCAGCCTCCGTTTTGGGGACATTTTCCCGTGGGAGCACAACCAGGAGAGACGTGTCTGTCCCAGGGAGACCGGATGGGACCCTGGACCCCTGTCCTGGGTGCTGGGGGGGTGGAAGGCTCCCAACCACGGGTGACCTTGGGTGAAGCCCCAGCAGTCTGAGTGGCTCCTGTGGGCGGGGCGCATAAAGAGCTGGGTGCTGGCCTGGCACCCGGGCCTCACCTGGATCGCCTGCGCACCACCCCGTCTCGCCCGCAGAGCTGTACGTGGCCCAGTGCACACAGCGGCCCGTGGACATCGTCTTCCTGCTGGACGGCTCGGAGCGGCTAGGCGAGCAGAACTTCCACAAGGCGCGGCGCTTCGTGGAGGAGGTGTCCCGGCGGCTGACACTGGCACGCAGGGACGATGACCCACTCAACGCGCGTGTGGCGCTGCTGCAGTTTGGGGGCCCACGCGAGCAGCAGGTGGCCTTCCCGCTGACCTCCAACCTGACGGTCATCCAGGAGGCGCTGGCGAGCGCGCGCTACCTCAACTCCTTCTCGCACGTGGGCGCGGGCATCGTGCACGCCATCAACCAGGTGGTGCTGGGCGCGCAGGCGGGGGCGCGCCGCCACGCCGAGCTCTCCTTCGTGTTCCTCACGGATGGCGTCACGGGCAACGACAGCCTGGAGGAGGCAGTGCACTCCATGCGCAAGCAGAACGTGGTGCCCACCGTGGTGGCCGTGGGCAGCGACGTGGACGCCGACGTGCTGTCCAAGATCAGCCTGGGCGACGCGGCTGCCGTCTTCCGCGAGAAGGACTACGACAGCTTGGCCCAGCCTGGCTTCTTCGACAGGTTCATCCGCTGGATCTGCTAGCCCCACCCCACCCCCCGCGCCCCGCCCTGCCCTCCCCCGCACGTCCGCCCCCCGCCCCCAGTCCCGCGGGCGCTGTCCTCCTGTCCGTGGTGCTACTCAGACCCCACTGAGAGGTCCAGCGCGGGGAGGACTGTCTCCTCACATGTGGGTGTAAAATCAGAAACAGAGGACCCCGCACCCCCCACTCGGGCTCCTGGCACCCTGGGCGCCGCCCAGCCCATATCCCTTCTCTGCATCCACCCCTTGCCCACTCCCCACGCCCTCCCAGGACCCCAGAGGCTTCCTGGGGTTCACTGGGGGGCCCCATCTCCCTCAGCCAAGCCTCATTACCAGACTCGACCTCCCCTCTGGCGCCCTCCAGAGGCTCTCTGCTGGCCCCTCCAGCCCTCCTAGCCCTGCTCCCAGGTCTCCACTTCACCTCTGGGGGTTACCTTCCGCCATCAGACTCAGCTGTGACAGCAGACCCTGCATGCCCCTGTGTGCACACACCCCAGTCCAATAAAGGCTTTGAAACCCCTCTTGCTCCCCGGCTTCCAAGTGTCTGTGCCAAGGGGTTGCTGAGGCCATGCAATTAATCCCCAGGACTGATCATACCCCCGGGACCCCCCAGTTGCTTTGTGCACCCAGATGTGCCAAGCCTGGCCTCCTGTCCTTCCAGGCAGGTGCTGCCTCCAGGCACTGGCCACCACACCCTCAAGGGTACAAACTGGACAGTATCAACTCTGGACTCCACCTTTGTCCAGTTGGCTTTGAGCTGAAAACAATGTACTTGGTTAGTGGAGTCTCTGTCTGTCCCCAAACCAGCGCCAGAGCACTTTAGGGATGTGGGTGGTTTGCATGAGGAAATTTTGTGGACAGAGAGAGAGAGAGAGACGGGAGAGTGAGGATGGGTGATAGATAGGTGACTGAGAGATAAATAGGTGACGTGATGAATGGATAAGTGATGGACACGAAGGGGACACATGCACACATGAGCAGGACAGAGAAGCAGAGAGAGATGGATGAGAAATGAGACACAGAGTCTTGGTTTGTGGCCACTTCAGGGACTCTTTTAAGCTCACTCTCTGTCAAGTGTCCTATTAAACCCCTGGCTGTGTATCGTCTGCTGGGGCTGGCCTAACAAAGCACCACGACCTGGGGCCTGAAACAAGTCTGGAGGCCAGAAGGCCGAGGCCAGGTGCTCGCAGGGCCGCACCCCTGAGAAGACTCCAGGGAGGGGTCTGTTCCAGGCTCTCCTGTAGTCCCTGGACTTGCAGCGTCACTGGGACACTCTCTCGGTGTTCTCCCCGGGCGTGTCCGTGCCCCTGCTCCCCCCTGTGACAAGGACACAGTCATGCTGGGTTAGGGCCCATTCTGCTCCAGGACGGCCTCAGCTAAACTAATTACAACTGCAGTGATTGTTTCCAAATAAGGCCACATTCTGAGGTCCTGGGGGCTAGGGCTTCAGCATGCAAATTTGGGGAGGGGGGCGATTCAGCCCAGACCACACTGACACCTTAGTCACCTCCCTCTGGGGTGACCAACTCATTTTGTGGCACTTCTGCCCCTCCTGTCATCTGCCTGAACAGCCTACAGCTGGAGGGGAGGGCCTCACACCAAGTGCCTTCTCTTCCTCTGCACCCCCTCCATCCCCCCAAAGAACCGTACAAAGTGCCAGCAAGAGAGAGAAGAGTCCAGCAGCCCCAGCCTCAGACAGCAGCGCTGGCGCCTGTGACCGTCAGAGCTCAGGGTGGGGGTGGCAGGGGCCCCTCCCTCCACGTGTCCAGAGTTCTGCCTGCTGGACCCTGCACAGGGCCCCCTCTTCAGAGGAAAGGACATCCCTCTCTGTGATGCCAGCCCCTCATGTTCAGCCTCCGGCCCCAGGAAGGCAGGAACGCCTATCCCTTTGGAAGGGACTTCAGACTCTGGTGAGCGAGTAGGTGGGGTCCCCCCAGGGTGTGGGCCAGCTTCCAGACCCCAGCAGCAGCTCACAGGGGAACCGAGCCTCCCTGTGGGAAGTGTGTACTTGCGCCAGACGTCCACCGGAAAGCAGATGCGGTCACCATGGAGGAGGGCTGTGCTGGTCAGGGGCAGGGGTCAGGAGGACTCTGGCCGCCCAGGACATGCTTTGTCACAGGCTGGGGGTGGGAGCACCTTTCGGAATGTATGTTGCATTTCACAACCGGTGAAGGGACCATGGGGAAAAACAAACACGAAGTCAGTCCCTCAGTGCGGACGAGAAAGGGCTCCGGGCCGTCTTGTTAAGTGGAGCGGAACTCAGCTGTTGATCCGCTCCCTTTACAGAGCAGGGAAGAGTCAAGAACATGTGCTCATGTGCGTCTGTGTTTGCATAAACACACGCTAAGTGCGCACAGGAGGGAATTCAACGGTTTCCTAAAGAGGATGGAAGGGGCTGGTGGGCACCGGGCAGTGGGGCTTCTCCGCAGGAATCTGTAAAGTGCTGGGTTTTGAACCGTGTGATGCATCGCCTATTTTAAGGCTGAGTTGGGAACCTCCACCTGCAGCCACCTGGTGCCCAGTCTCCCCCAGCAGAGCCGACCCTCACGCCCTCGCAGCTCGAAGCCTGGAGGATGCTGCCTTCCTGGGGCACCACGGCCGCCTGCCCCGGCCTGTCCCGGCGTCCCCACAGGGCACCCAGCACACACTCTGTGCTCGGCCCCTCCTCCTCCAGCCGCATCCGGGACCCCACAGACTGCCCTGCGTCATCGCTCGGCTGGGCAGCAATGACCCTGGACCAGGGTCTGCTGTGGGGCTGCGTCTTGTCTTACTGCGCCCAGGCCTGGGACTCTCCACCACACCCCCTGCCACCACCCAGGCCCCACAGGGGTCATGGGCTGGGAGGTGGGGGAGCCACCCTCTTAGGACCCCCACTGCTGGGCCTTGGCCCCAGAGCTTTCAAGAGACAAGTCAGCGCTGGTGCCCGGGACACCCCCCACCCAGAACCCCAGGGTCCGATGCTTCCCCTCTTCCGGCCCGGACTCGGGAACTGGCCCTCATGTCACCATTACCTCCCCAGGAACTCCTGGCCACCTGCTCCTTTTCCCCTTCTCCTGCCCTGCGAGGAGCTGGCGCGGCCACCCCTCACCTCGGAGGACTACGCACTCTACCACCCATGCAGCAGCGAGGCCTCGTCCCTCCGTGAGATGTGAGGGGTCCTGCTATGAGGCCCTGTTCCCCGGGCACCCCAGGAGCTCCTGTCTCCTCATGCTGTGCCCCCACTTCCTCCCACCCGTCTCCTTGTGCACGTAGGTCCCAGAGTGCCTGTCTCTGCCACTCAGCTCAGCCCTGCCCAGCCCCCACCCTGTGGTACCCCACAGGCACTCCACAGGCACTGGTGTGTTGTGACTTTACTGGAGGCTGCAGGTGACAGAGGGTGACGCCACCAACCCCAGACAGAGCCCACCCCCACCACAGCCCCCCTTTCCTTGCCCCCCACACCCTCCCCGCTCTGGGCCCCACAGCCGCCCTGTCCTCCCGACAGGGAGGTCCCCCCCCCAGCTGTCACTCCTGCCGGGCCTCCAGGCGGTCCAGCACCAGTGCTGCCTGGGTCTTGGCTTCCTGCAGGAGGCTGGAGATGCGCTGACGGACCTGACGGACAGAGAGACCTGGTCATCACCCCACTGGCCAGGCCTCTCTGCCACCTCCCTAGCGTGTCCACTCCAGGCGACCCCAAGCCCCTGACCTGGGGACCTCAGCTCCTCATGGGTCTCTTGGTGGGGGTGGGAGGGGCCCCTCTCCTTTCTGAGATGTGGGGCCAGCCAGACCCCAGTCTCAACGCTCTGGGCCATCCCACTTTAGCCATGACTGCCCAGGGCAGGGCTGAGTCCCCGATGCCCGAAGGGGCAGCACTCAAGTAGTCTGTCCTTTATCTCAGTGCCCAGGTGGTGGACAGTGACTTCCCTGATGGCCAAGCCCAGCCTGGCTGCAGCAGGCAGGTGCAGACAGGCTGGCCTTCGAAAAGGCCACAGTGCTCCCATTCCGAGCCAGGAAATTGCTTTTTAAAGATTGTCGCAAATCACAGAGACACATGGGTGGTGGCAGGGCTGGGAACAGGTGACTGCAGGGTCCCCTCTGGAGTGAGAAGCGGTGGTGGCTTCACAACACCATGAATGTGCTTAATGCCACTGAATTGTACCATGTAACCAGGTGAGCTGCACATTCTGTGAATTTTACTCTAATAACAACAGCAATTAAATTATCAGTGGAATAATGGCGTAGGTTGGTGACAGGTCTTCGAGACCTCGTGTTGCCAGTGCTACAGCCCAGCCCAGCTCAGGGTCCCCAGCCTGGCCAGAGCTGCAGGGGAGGGAAAGAGGGAGTGCTGGCAGGCGCCCAGGCCTCCACAGAGACCCTGAAAGAAGACCTCGGCCGTCGCCGGTGCCCACACTCTGCAGGCCAGGCCTCATCCACCCACAGGAGGTGCGGGACCGTCTCATCAGACGGACGTCCCCTCCCTCGAGGACCTGTTGGCCAGGTGCCCAGGCCCCACGTCGGTGGACCTCCAGCCCCCCGTTGGGGCCTGGCCCACGCTCCTACACACCTGGTCCTTAAACTCATCATCGGTGACACCCTTCAGGTTGATGACCACGTTGAAATACGCACCAAACACGCCTGTCTCCAGGGCCTTGGCTGCCACCTGCAAGAGTCACCGTGACGGGGCGGCCACCACGGCGGGCGACCAGCAGAGGCTCGCCAGGCCCACTCCGGAGCCGGGGACGTGGCCGCAGGAGCTCGTGCCCTGTCCGCAAAGCGCCCGGGAGCTCCCGCAAGGCGGCAGGACGGCTCTGAGGAGACCCCGGCCCTCTCTCCGAGCATAGAAGGCCCATCCAGAGACGGAGGTAACACACCCCCCATCCACCCCCGCTTCGAGCTCCTCTCATCTGAGCGAAGCCAGCCTCCTGGCGCACGGCTCAGGCCCAGGCCGGTCACTTCCCGGCCCTCTCCCTGGCCATGGGGGAAAGTCTTGGAGCCTCGGGAGCCCAGTTTCCCGCACAGCCCTCCCCCTCGGGTCACACGGGCAGGGGGAGCATCTACACAGCCCTCTGGAGCTGGGAATCACTGGATAGAGGCCTGGCCCTCCCTGGGGGTGTCCCAGGGCCCCCACGCCATTGAGAATTCAGAGGCCCACCCTCAGCTGACCATTCCACAGCCTGGTCCACACCTCACTGGCCTCAGTGCTCATGACCCCACAACCAAAGCTGCATGGCCCTTGGCCAGAGCAGGCCACAAGGAGGCCTTCAACAGTGAGCACCGTGTGCTAGGTGCTCACAGGCCTCATGGGCCAAGGGGGTGCCCAGAACGCAGGGACCTTGGTCTCTGGGCTCAGCAGCTTCCATACGTTGTCAGCATTCTCAAGGGGCCTCAGGGCTGGACACCAAACACAGGTGTCTGTCTTGTAAAGACCCTGAGAGCCCTGGAGCTTCAGGACAGGCTATAGAACCCGCTCTAATGTCCCTGGTCCCCACGCCCTCCACACACCAGCTGTGGACACATCTGTGAGCTGCTGTGGGGTTTTCTGGAGGGACAGGCGCTGGGAAGGAGTGGGGCAGGGTCTGTGGAAATGGTTAGGGATGGACTCTGTAGACACATTTGAGGTTCTGCCTCTCTGCTGGGATGCTCTGAACAAGACCCTTAGTTCTCCACCTTAAGGTGGGTAACTGAGCCGGCCCTGCTGGCTGAGGCCGGCCAAGACACCCTGCGAAGTGCTCGGGTCCAGGCCGGGCTCCTTAAACATACAGTGATCAGCTGTGGTGCCCAACGACCCTCCACACTGCCCCCACCCCCAGCGGGCAGTGGACCCCTCCCTGTACCTGCAGGTCCGACCGGCAGCCCAGGTTCCCACACAGGGCCAGCTCCTGCAGCGCTGGCCACAGTGAGGCCACTGTCTCCGCCAGCTCCAAGGGCACGGCCACCGCCTGTCTCAGCCCCTCTTGCAGGGCAGCTGTGCGCCTGAAAGGCAGGGCTCAGTGGTCCAAGCCCAGGGCACCCAGGCACCGCCAGCCCCACCCAACAGCTCCACCCCAAGCAGGCAGAACTGGGGGGGCCACAGGGACATCGTTCCTTAGGCACAACACACCAGAGGTGGACTGAAAGGTACCAGGGCCTTTCAGGGCACCTGGCGTCCACAGCCTGGTATGGCACCCCACGGCCACTGCTGTACTCACCTGTCCCTGTCCTCAGGTGTGTTCTTGGGCAGCTTCACTGCTTTCTGTCAGAGCAAACACAGAAACGCCCAAGGGAGTGACTGAGGAAGAGGGCCTTCTGGCCACACAGGGGCCTGGGGGAGTCAGGTAGCCTCCACACCCGGACCGCAGCTCCAGGGCCGGCGCCGCAACCGGGCACAGACACACTTTCGGATGAGCACTGCTAGTGGGTCCGTGGATTAAACTTCTCGGCATTCAGCCCCAGACAGAGGAAGGCAACATGGTGCGAGGCCTCCACATTGGGCACTGAGGGACTAGAGAGGAGGGGGCTGTGCCCTCAGGGGCCGAAGGGTAGCAAATCCTCCAACCCTCGACCTCCCCACAGCACTGGCTCCATTCAAGGCAACTGCGTGGCCCCCAAAGAGCAGACATAAAAGTTCAGGGCATGTCCCTCCCTCCCCAAAGGCGCCACCTAGCAGTGGTCACGCGGGTGTGTGACTCCCCTGGGTCGGGCAGGCCTGTCCTCATCCGAGCACCCTGTGCTGTGAGCGGCCATGTCCAGGCTCTCCCGCTCACACCCCAGTGTCCCAGCCCTACCCACGTGCAGGGCTTCTGGACAGGTCCAAGGATCACTGGGTGGGGACTGTGCCTTTCAGTTTTGCAGATTTGGCCAAATCTCCACCCCGAAGTTGTTACCAGTCAGCTGGGCCATCAGCCCTGCGCAAGAGCAAACTCTCCCAGGACCCCAGAAGCTGATTCTGCCCCTCCTGACACACCAACCTCCCCGGGGCCCCGCTGGTGTCCTGTCCTGCGACGGCTCGTTGCTCCTTTCCATGAACGCAGGACCCTGCTGGATCTGTGTGGCCAGACCCTGGTGGTGGCTTCTCCACTGGGCAGAACTCTGCTAATTTTAATCACGTCTGTCTTTCACGAGGCCACGTCTGTGCCTGGTTGAGGAGGCCTGGCCCCCAGAGTTGGACGTATTTTCTGAGCTACTGTGAGGTTGTCTAGGGGGCAGAGGGAGGTATATATCTAGCTTCTGACTCCATCCAGAGATCGCAAACGTATTTGGTGCAAGATAAGGCGGTTCCCTTATTTTTTTTCAGAAGTCCTTCTTCTTGCTGCTCAGCAGGAACATAAACCGCGCCAGTGTCTCCCCGGCTCACGTTTGTGTGCGGGTGACTGTTGGCTGGGTGTGTCTCTGTCTCGTCGTTTTGGTTTAGGTTTTCTCTGAACCACTCCGCTTCGCTAACTGTCTTTCTTCTTCTTTCCTGCCTTTTGATTAGATTTTCACGTTTCAAATTCCTCCTCCAGTTCTTTTATATTTGTCTTATTTCTAATCTGTAGTGGTAAGAATTTGTAATATTTTTAGTGTTAATAATTACACACTAATTTTTACATGTAAGCTGACGTTTCTCCTTAGTCACCTCTCAGTGTCGTGAGCTCATCAGCACCGGCGACTGGAAACTCCGAGGGAGAAGTCCAGTAAGTTTGGCCTGGGGAGGCCATTCAACTATGACACAAAACACAGGAAAGAGCAGAAAGACTGACTACTCGGCGGCATAAAGACACAGCTCGCGTTGTCAGAAACCAGTACAAGCGAAATGAAGGTCAAAGCACCAGCTGGGGATCCTGGATCGAGAAGAGTCCCAGTGAGCTCACCACGAGAGACGGAGAAGAAAAGGACACTCACTTCCCTGAAAAGGGGGCAAACACTCCTCCCGCTGCCCCGCCCGCAATGAGCCGCCCTCACCAGGGCGGCACCAAGAGACAGGCTGCGAGACCGCCCCGTCTGACAGCTCGCAGGTCGGGGGAAGAGGCGTGAGGACCGCACAACCTCTACAAGGCCCGCCGGACAGCACCCTTCAAGTGAGCGGCGCACCCACCCTGGGGCGAGAGTCCTTCTCCGAGTCACTCCTACTGCCCGTCCACCACACGCCTCCGCACGGACACTATCTGTTCACCCTGCGTGTCCCAGCTGCATCCCCAGCAGGGCTCCGCCCCAGGCAGCCCAGCGGGCCTCAGGGTGTCCCCACTCCAGGAGAACGTCACGTGAAGGGCTAATGAGGCAAAACTGAGCCATTTGTGTAAGAAAAAGAGAAACTGGGGCCATAGGAATGTACACAAATATCCCAGGAACTGGGCACTGGCAGCTGCACCTGCTCGGGGGGCAGGGCAGGTGTGCTGGGGGCACCAGCTACCTTCTGCCCTTGTGAACTCTGAACCCCTGAAGGTTTCACTTATTTTAAAAAGCAAGTAAGTGAAATTCAGCCTTAAGAGTCCTTACAGAAGAGGGTATCGGTCTGTATGCCTCCCTGAAGACCCGCTCCAGTCAGACGGTCACCTCTTCCAGCATCACGACTTCCTCAGACGGAGCTCTGATTGTTCATGCTCTCCGAGGTGCCCAGCTCCCAGAGGTCCCCTCCCGGAGGTCCCCTGGTCCACGTCCTCCCTTCACGCCCAGTCTTGCCGGCGGGGCGGCTCTGTCTGGAAGGCCCTGGGATGCCTGGTGTCGGTGAAGCTCACACCTTCTCAGGCTGGTCTTCCTACACCCACGGAGTTCGAGCTCCCTCACGCCCGCTTGTCCCGGGTCCTCTCTGCTGGGGTTGCTCACGGACCTGCCCTGGGGCTTCTTGGCCTTGAACTTGCATCTCGACCTTTCTGCCCCTGGTTTTGATGGAGGCCCCTCCTCTGCTCCCCTCCTAGGTGAGCGCTGTCTGAACCTAACCACCTGTGTGTCCGTGTGATGTGAACATTCTCCAGTGGCCTGCTTTTTGTCTTATGGCTGAATGTCTTCTCTGGTCTCTCTGAGACCCTGACTCACCCGCATTTCCCCTGTGAAGATTTCTGTTCCAGCCCTTCCTGGCATGTGAGCTCTCCTTTGGGGACCCTGCCTCCCTCCAGCGTGGGCAGATCTGGGTGCCACCCACCAAGGGGACTCAAGGGGCAGCTGGCCAGGGGACACTGAGCCTGGCTGACCCTCCGGGCAGCTGTCCTTCTCTCCCTCCCCCCACCAAGCCCTACAGAGACTCCAACCCGGGGTCCTGCCTGCACCAGACCTGCTGGGTTCAGCCCTGCACCAGCAGGGAGGGAAGGCCCAGTAGAAGCCGACCACTGTCCCTCCAGCCTCTCTGGGCTTCAGCCCCCTGTGCTCCAGGCCCACCTTTCTTCCAGACCAGCACTGCCCACTGACCCCCAACCTCGCCCAGGGCTGCAACTCACCAGGTAGGCCTCGAAGGCGCGGGCGTCAGAGTCCACCATCGCAGTCAGCTTGGCCGAGGCTGCGTGGAAAGGCGGGATCAGACGCCGCATGGTCGCGTCCAGGTGCTCAAACTGGCGCCGCCCGTAGGTCATGAGGCCAACCATGGAGGCCAGCGCGGCACCCTGGGGCGAGCAGAGCTGTGTGTGACCTGCCCCAAGGCCCTGCCCTGGCCTCCCCAGCATCCCCGCCTGACCCGGGCCTGCACTCACCATGGCTGCACAGGCCCCTGCCACGGAGCCGCCCCCCGGGGCCGCCGAGCGGGCGCCCACCTCACGGATGAAGGCACACAGGGGCTGGTCCACCAGGCTCTGCTGGGACCCGCCCTCAGGGACCAGGTACCTGCGGGGATGGGGTGCTGGGTGGGGTTCAGGCCGTGCAGGGACGGGTATCAGAGAAGGGTCCTGGCAGTGACTGCCTGGCTGAGAGTGTGGGCTGGCCAGGCCAGGGTCCCTGACTCCAGGCCACCGCCCCACACCCCACCCGCACCAGCATGGGGAGGGGACAGGGCCCAGTCTGCAGAGCAGCTGCCCCAGGGAGGGGTTGTGACCAGCCAGGAGCTATGTGAGGACAGAGCAGGACCTTGTTGGGGCCTCACTGCACCTCCCCTCCCTAAAGGCCCCCAGCCCCACGCCTGGCGACAGAGCAGAGCTCTGGAAGGACCAGGTGTCTGCACGCAGGCGTGGGGGTCGGGGGTGTCACTCACTCGACGATCCGCTCCTTGGGGTTGAAGGGGCACAGAGAGTCCAAGCCCAGCCGGCTGACCACCTGGAAGAGAGGCAGGTGACAGGGAGCCACCCGGCCCAGCCCCCAGCAAGGCAGGCTCTGGTGCTGGCCCCGCCTGAGCCCGTGGTGCATCCGCACCCTTGTGGGGAGCCAGCCCGGGCGCAGAGGCCACACCCCTGCCCACCAGCAGCCCTGCTGACCGCAAGCCCTCAGGCACCCTCAGGGCTGCCTGACACACCCACCGTGCTGCCCACTCGGAGACCAAGGCCCCGAGTCAGCAGGGCCTGTTGGTGACTCCCCCAGAGAACTGACAGCCATGCTGCCCCCACATGAGCCTGCTGCTGGAAGGGACCAAGAAAACTGCCTCTTTGGACAAGATTCCAGCTCCTCAGGGGCCAGATCTGCCTGGTCCTTAGAGTCCGGGAGCGGCCTGATCTGCCCAAATGTGAGACTCGCTACGGGGGAGATGTGCATCTCCCCTAAATCCGAGGCAGAGGTGGCAGCAGCCCTGTGAGGAGCAGACGCTCCGGACACTCGCAGTGCCAGGTGCCCACGGCACAGCCCCGGGCCACCGGAGCCAAGCAGAATAGACATGGGCAAGCGAGGCTTCAGAGTCATGAAGCAGCGGCCCCGGGACAGTCGGGAGGCCTCCCCGGGAGCCCAGAGACGGGGCTGAGCGCACGCTGAGAGCCAGCAGCCGCCACAGAGAACCTCAGAGGAGCGAACTGTCAGAGCGGATTCAGCACCTGGAAACCATCCGAGGCCAGAAATGCCCAGAAAGTCTCGCCCAGAAGGTGGGTCCACCCTGGAGGCATCTGAGCAGCCCCCAAGAGTTGGGGGGTCCTAAGACCGCACAAGTTGGGGTCAGACTGGACACCCCTGAAAGATGACATCTCCAAAGATGAAACAGGGAAAAAAAACACCCGCCACAGGAAATAACTGGGACACTTCCGGTCTCGGCCTTCTCTCTGGTGAAGCAGGAGAAATATCTCTCCTGGAAATTCTAACCATAAGAGTCCCTGATGGGGAGACGGGCCGCGGTTCAGGCAGAACTCCCTACTGTGTGGTTCCAAAACTCCAAGCAAAAGACTCATCTAAAGTGGCCCAAGCATCTAAAAGAGGCAAACACAAACTTTTAACCAAGAATTGCCACAGATGAGACTCCAAACAGGCACTCACAATCAAAAATCACAGAACACGTGAAGAAGTAATTGCTGTGAGAATCCACAGGCACGGCCGTCTGCAAAGTCAGACCTCCGGGACTACAGACCTCAGAACTTTCAGATAAAAAGTATAAAATGATACATTTTAAAAAGAAAAGAAGTGAAGGAGAAGGTACAGCGCAGTGGTAGAGCGCGTGCTCAGCAAGCATGAGGTCCTGGGTTCAGTCCCCAGCACCTCCATTAAATAAATAAATAAATAAAGCTAATTATCCCCTCCCCCCCAAAAAAAGAAGAGAGTATGAAACACATTGACCAGGAGTAAACAAACGTCAGAGAGGCGACAGCTCCCACAGAGAAAGGGTGAGGTCAGAAAATTCTCCATGCTGCTAAACTTGTGGCTGGAATTCAAGAAGAGCAGGACATTTGCACATCCTCAACTTCCTCCCCAGGCAGTGGTAATTAACGACAAAAGGGAAAACAGAAACATAGCAGTGAATAACCCTGGGTAGGGGACACCAGCTTGACCAAGGGACCCAGTAAGGCCCTGAGGAGGACCCCACGTCACTTCTGGGCTGCTCCTGCCTAAAGGCACAAGAAAGGTCAGCCTGGCACCCAGCGAGCAGCACTTCACAAAACCACCAGCCTGTGCTTTACAGCCCATCACCACCGTCAAGGAAGGGGCTGGCCCAGATTAAAGGCCACAAAAGACAAGGCACCTGAAGCTACTGTTGGTCTAGGCTGGACCCTGGAGTGGAGACAGTAATGTAATTTGATTGTGGTCGCAGATTAGATACTAGATTGTACCGGGTTGAATTTCCTGATTTTGAACGTCGCACTGTGATTGTGTAAGAGAACGTCCTTGATCTTAAGAAATACACCCTGAATGAATTCAGGGTTAAGGGCACAGTGGCTTCAATCTACTCACAAATGATCCAGAAAAAAGAAATGCGATTATATGTGAATACAGAGAAAGAATAATAGAGCAAATGGGGCAAAATGCAAACGATGGGTGGACCTAGAGATGAGGGAGCTCCTGGTACTGCTGCACCTTCTCTGCGAGGAGGAAATTACATCAGAATTAAAAGTTACGCAAAACTCTGTAACAGCTGGAGAGAAGACCGGGCCGCAGACTGCAACAGTGACTGAGAAGCCAGGCCTCAGAAGACCACAGCGGACCTGGCGGAGAGGAGTGGAAAGAAAGCGGAGAAAAGACAGACCGTGTGGAGGACGAAAACACTACCTCGGTGTAGCTGATGACTGAGAAGGAAAGGAACCGAAAACTGGGTCAAAAATACAGCGGAAGAAAACATCCCTGAAACGAAACAAGAGTGAGAACTCGTCCCAAAGGGAGAGCGACACAGACCAGCCAACACCAAGATGCGCGCGGCAGAGTCGCCGCCTTTCGAGGCAGGTTCTAAGGCAGATACTTAGCCACTGAAACAACCCCCTAAAAAATACCACAGCTCTGAAAAAAAAACCAGGAAATGGCGAGGAAGAGAAGAGGGAGCAAGTGCTGAGCACGTCCTCTCTCGCCTGCACAGCGGCAGCCGGGGCACAGGCGGGCCTCGCCCTGCCGCGCTTCAGAGGCCGCGCTTGTTTACAGACTGAAGGTCTGTGGAAACCTGGCATCGAGTTAGTCTATTGGCACCATCTTTCCAACATTCTTCCAACAACATTTACTTACTTTGTGTCTCCATCACATTTCAGTAAGTCTAGCAATACTTCAAACCCTCCACCAGCACAAAGATTTCCGCTGGAAGCTCAGATGATGGTTAACGTTCTTTTGCAATAAAGTACTTAAGGTACGTACACTTTTTTTAGACATAATGCTATTGCACACTTAACAGACTGCAGTCGAGTGTAAGCATAACTTCCATATGCACTGGGAAACCAAAAAATTCATGTGATTTGTTTTATTGCGATATTTGCTTTATTGAAATGGTCTGGAACCACACCTACGATATGTCCAATGTGTGCCTGTGATAAGAAAAACTGATAAATCAAATTGATACATTTGGATAAAGGTTTTAAATTAATAAATCAAAATAGAGATAAATATATTAAGTAATAAAGGTAATCACCAAAATACCTAAAAATTAGACTAACTCCTCCATAAACCGGAGGGGAGCTACAGCCTCACATGCTTAAAAACAGGACAAAAGTAATTCCAGACATATCTGCTAAATTAGTCAATACAAAAGGATAAACTCAACTACCAAAAAACAAAAACTTTCAGGGAAATCCAATCATGTGCTCATTGTGAGAAACACCCTCAAAACAAAATGACTCAGAGGCCAGGACAACAGGACAGCCAAGGCCTTGCCACACCCAGAGCAGGCCAGGCGGAGCTGGGACAAAGGAGCCACTTTGTGAATAATCATGGACGCTGAGTGTCATGTCCACAGCCAACCCCCCCCCATGCAGGAGGACGGAGGGGTGCTGGTCCCCCCAGGAGACACAGGCGCTGTCCTCTCCGCAGAGGTTTTACAAGATGGAACATATCTCAGTTCTCAAAGAAAACCCCAGTAGAGTTCCCCAAATGAAAGCAGCACAATCTCAACCTCGGGGCCCAGACAACAGAGCAAAGAGGCAGAGGAGGAGGCTCAGACTCAGCCAGGGGTTCCAGGCAGGGCCCCCGCCCCCCCACCCTGGCCCAGGGCCCAGCCCAACCCAGCCCAGCCCGACCCTCCCTGGGGCCCAGCCCACCAGCCTGATGCGGTGCTCCTCCTCCAGGAGGAAGAGGTTCTCCTTCTCGCAGTAGAAGGCGGCCACGTCCAGCAGGGCCTTCAGAGGCACCAGGCCCACCAGTTGCGAGCCCACCACTGGAAGGCTCAGCTCCTGGGGAGGTTAGAGGTCAGGCCAAGTCAGCACCCAGGGGCTGGGCGTGAGCATGCCCTGGGGGGGACCACAGCCCTGCTCACCTGGGCTTCTCTGCAGGCCTCCTCGAAGACCATGTGCAACCCCGTGACCTCAAAGTCCAGGAGGTTTGTAGACACCTGAGCCAGGTTCTTCTCATGCAGGTACCAGCCAATGCCCTGCACCTTTTCCAGGCGTCCTGGCTGCAAAGGACAAGACTTTCCCAACCTGGCCCTGACAGCCTCTCCTGGGCCCCGTTCTGAGAGCCTCCTGCCCAGCTGGCCAGGGGGCTCCCTTCATCCCCAGATGCCTGGATGAGGCAGGCCTGGCCTGTGCGGTGCTGCCCGGATGGCCAGTGCCAGGCGGCTCTCCCACTGTCTCTGTGGAGCCAGAGAGGGGCCTGCCCACCACAAGAAACGGAGGCCCCTAAGGGTCAGGGCTCAGCACCGAGATGCCTGCCCCACCCCACATGAGGCGCTGCCTCCAGACCAGCACTCCACACAAGCTTGTCCTGTGGGCCCGTCCCTTCCCTCCACCCCACCCCTCACCCCAGAGGCCAGCTCTCAGCCCTCACTCCTCGAGGTGACTCAGTCCATCCAGGAAGATCTCTGACCTCTGACTTCAACTGAAGCATAAAGAAGGATTTGGGAGATGCTATACATTTGTGTTGTGCTTGCAGACAACTGAGTCTGCAGATGGAAACTGGGCTCCCGGGGCCTTGGCTGCCTGGCAGGGCCCAGGTCCCCAGGGTGGGAGCTGACAGGTCTGCAGGATGTTACCCTCCACCCCCTCACCAGGTGTCTCTGTGTCTACCTGCGTCCAACTAGAACCTTCTCCAGGAGTGATGCTCAAACGAAGTGACAGCTGCCCTGGTAGACTGTGGTGTGGATTAGGGCACCTGGGGCACTCGGGGGCATCTGAAGGTATATGGGGGCACCTGGGGACACCTGGAGGCACGTGGGGGCACCTGGGACTCAGAAGCAGCTGTCTCCCTATCCATGAGGAAATACTGCAATATTCTAACAACAGCTGTAGCCCTGCCCACTTCCATGGAAAATGTCCTTTAAAGACAGGCTCCCCACGTGGCCCAGCCTTGAGCCTCCCTGGCGGGCCCCTCGGGGTTCCACAGGTCCCCCAACCCAACCCCGTGCGCGAGCCGGCTCCGCCCACCTGGTCCTTCCCGCGGCCCTGCTCCCGGAGGTTGAGTGCGATGCGGTGAGCCTGCTCCCTGGTGCCGAGCAGGTTGATGTTGAACGCGATGAGGAAATTCCGCGCCCCCGTGACGGTGGCCCCCCAGCTGGGGACAAAGGAGCTGGGCCCGAAGTCGGGTGCCCACTCGGCCTGCTTGAGCTGTGGGGCGGGCCCCCGGGTGAGGGAAGGGGAAGGAGGGCCCCTGCGCAGAGCCCACCCCCAACCCCCCACCTGGCGGGTCACTGCACCTTCTCAGGGAGGGCCTCGTACTCCCCGGCCCGGATGGCCGGCAGGGACCGGCGATGGGCCGTCCGCGCCGCCTCGCCGTAGAGGTACACTGCAAGGCGAGCCTGGCTGGTCAGGCCCTCGGCCGGTGGGCGCGCAGAGCCCCCGTCCCCGGAGGAGCGACCGGACAGGCCTGCCGCAGCTCCGTTTTGCTGGCGGCGCTCCTACCTCTGCGCCTCGTCGGATGGGCCTGGAGGGTCTCGGACGGGCACTGTGTGTGGGCGGGACCCTCCACCCCACCCCTACTGTCCCTGCACAGAAGCCCCAGGAAAAGCCGGCACGCGACCACAAGCATTAGGAGTGGATGTGCAGGGCTGGAGGGAGAGTCGTGTTTCCTTCCAAAATACATTTTCATTGAACGATAAACTTGCCCGTAAATTAAGCTGCACAAAGGAACCCCCCACCGACTCCCAACACCCACACAGCGCTGTGACAGACTGCGCCCCGTGTGTCCCTCCCCTAGGCCTGTCCATCCGCCCACATCGCCCAGGTCGCAGGGGCTAGACTGGGCTCACGTGTCCGCCCGAGGCCCTGTGTGGGGCCTCGCCTCCATTTGGTTAATTCCCCAAAGTGAAGTCGTTCCGTTAAGGGCAGACTGTTAGGGTTCTCCATCCGTCAGGCCCAGTCCTTACAGGGCGGCTACTCGGCCCCACGCCCCCGCGCGCGGGAGCAGCACCTCCCTGACGCGGGCCCAGCCTTGCACTTTGTCTCAGCGTGGGAGAAGAGGGACATATTCCTGTCTGTCAAAAATCTGCTTAATAAGTTTTTTTCCTTACAGTCTGCATTTTGAAGGATCCAAGAGCAGAGGACCTGAGGCATGGCTGCTGCTGGTGGGAACTGAAGTGAAAGGAGGAGGCCCGGCTGGGGGAGCCCCTGGGACCGGGCACGCTCCAGGGCACTCACCTGGCACGCCCAGCTCCTCTGCCAGCCGCCGGCCGAAGGCCTGGGCACAGAGCACGCACTCGTCCATGGTGACGCCCCTCACCGGGACGAAGGGGCACACGTCCAGGGCGCCCATCCGAGGGTGTTCCCCTGCGAGAGAAGAGGGCTGGTAAACGGGAGGTCCCGGTGGGGAACGCGGGGTGGACCCCACCCTCTCTGGCCCCTTCCACGCGCACACCAGCCGTCCACTCAGACCACAGGAGCGCAGGAAGAAGCAGGTACTCCGGCTAATCCGGCATCTCTGTAGGGAGCCCCATCCTCTCCTAAAAGGGGTAACTCCAAGCTCTCAGAAAGTCTCCGCCTCCTTCTCAAACCCAAGACTCGCCATGGGGCAGACGGAGCTGCCAGCTTTGGATCAGCAGCACCCCCTCCCCGAGAGAAGGCGGCCCCCATGTCCCCCTCCCCTCAGGCGGCTCCTCTGCTTGAGATAAGCCTCCATCTCTCTTCACCAATGGGATCACTTGTGCATTCCCTCCCCCACTGTGAGCGGCCAGAGACCCTGTCCTTTTGACCAGCTCCCTGGGTGTCCACCCACCTTTGACCCTGCTGCCCAGGAAATGTGTTTGATTTGTGGGCTGTTGACAGGTTGGGGAGCGTCCTCTCCCAGAGCCTGCTCAGAGCACAAGAGCCTCACTGCTGGTCACACCTGGGCCCCCAAAACGTGGATGGGGCCCAAGGGGCATCGGGCTGGCCTGTCGGTACCATGCCGCCCGCAAGCCCTGTGGGCAAGGCCGGCCACCGGTGCTCGGCCCCTCACCTCTGTGCCTGCTCATGTCGATGAGCTGAGAGGCGGCCCGGGCAGCATTGAGGGCCCCCTCCACCACGTCCTCGGGGCGCCCCACAAATGTGTAGACAGTGCGGTTGGTGGAGGGGCCAGCGTCCACGTCCAGCAGCGTGCAGCCCGGGGTCTGTGCCACAGCTCGGGAGATGGCCTCAATCACCTGGGGACAAAAGCCACTCTGTGCTTCGGTCTCCCCGTGGGGGACGGAGCAGGGACTGGGGGGCCATGCCTGTCCTGCCCCGACCCAGACACGGGCATGGAGCTGGTGCCAAGCATCTGGCAACTCCCCAGAGCAGGAGCCCCAGGGAGGAGGAACGAGCAGCTCCCTGCAGGACACATGGAGGCAGGAGCCTGGGCAGAGGGGCTGCCTGGGCCCTAAGAAGGTGATCTATAGGACAGGGTCACAGAGGGTCAGGGCCCCAGCCCCCAGGTGGCCTGCACGGGAGGAGGTGCATGAAAGGTCCGGAACCTTCTGAGGCAGCAGGAAGGCCTACCCAGCTCTCTGTGCCTCAGTTTCCTGTAGGTCACATCAAGATAACAGCAGTGCCCGCCGTGTAAGGTGTGGGGAGGGGAGGCCACGCCCCACAGAGACCTTCACCCACCTGGTGGGTCGGCTGGAGGGGTCTCCTTTTCACACGAGAGGCCGAGTGATCTGCCCAGACCCCACGCCCAGATCCAGGCCAGGACCCCTGCCTGGCTGCTCACCCCACGCCACATCCTCACAGCCCGCTGGTCACGTCCAAGCCCCCATCCTCATAGGGCACGTCCCTTTTGGAGAAAATTATCCCTAAGCCCCACACCAAGCACAACCGTCTCCTGTGTGAGCCCCTGTGCTGCCCCCAGCCACGCCCAGTCCCCTCACCTCCTGGTTGTTCCCCTCCGAGAAGTTGGGGACACATTCCACCAGCTGGGACATGGTCCAGGCCTTGATCCGTTGCTCCTGTCACAGGGCAGAGGCGGGAAGGAGGGACGATGAGCTCCGGCGCTGGCAGGACATTTATGCACCGGGCGGGGCCCTCCCCTGGGCAGGCTTCTCATTAACCACCAGTCATGCGAGGAGGGCTGTGGCACCTGTGCAAACTCAGAGCCGACCAGGGGTGGCCAGGCGTGGCGGGGGTGAGGGGCAGAACTGGGACCCCTGTGGGGCTGCCAACGGAGGAGGAGGATGGACGTTTCCGCCCAGGTTGGGGTGGGCTCCCCTGAAAGCAGGACGTGTGACCTGGACCTGAGGGGGAGGCCCTCATGAGCCATGGCCTCAGGTCAGCCCGGGCTCCAGTCCCAGCTAGTGACCCCCTGTGTGGCCCTCCAAGTGGCCTCTGGCCTGTTTCTTCCGGTGACAGCTGGAGCTGCAGGGCTGCAGGGGGACCGTGTGAGAGGCCCAGCCCTGGGCCCTCCCCTCAGCGGAAGTCAGCTCCCCTGGTCAGGAGGGAGAGCACGCGGGTGAGCGTGAGGGCGGGTGTGAAGGCGCTGCCCGTGGGGCAGGCACACAGGGCCCAGCTCTCCGGGCTGCTGCTCCCTGCAGCCAGGGGACCCCCACAGGGGGCGACACACCCCCAGTTAGCAGCCCAGGGCCCTCGGTTCAGGGGGCCGCTCAGGCCGATGCTGCTTGAAACCCTCAGTGATTTTCGAACGTGGATATCTCTGTCCCGCAAAGGCCCACCGATCACGCAGTCATGCTGGCAGCACGTGGACCCCCGCAACCCCCCATCCCATCTGCGGTCTCCCGGAAGCAGGCGTCCCACACAGACCTTGAGCGACCAGCATCTGAAGGTACTTCCCTCCTCAGCAGTCACCATGGGGCCAGTCGAGGAGATGCCCAGATCTCTCAGACCCTCAGCCTTCTGGGCTTCAGGAAGCCCCACCTCCAGCAGCTGCTTACGGGGACTGGAAGAGGGAGGAGCGGCTCGGTGAGCCGACACCCCCGGAGGCCAGGGACAGGCCGGCCCTCTCCCGCCGCGGCTCTCCCTGGTGAACGCGGGTGAGTGTGGGTGACGGCCGTACTGCCTCCTACTGCGGGTCCCAGCAGCACCTGGCTCCCCGCAAAGGCTCAACCAGCGCAGCTCTCCAAACCCAGGCTCCGACACGATGCCAGTCCCTCCCACACACCCGCAGCCCCAGGGTGGGGTGGAGGTGCCTGCCAGATGGCCTTGCCCCCAGCAGAGGCCCCAGGTGGTGGGCAGCCTCAGCCAGGGTAGGCCTGACAGCTGGGAGGGGTGAGGTCTGTTTGGGCTGAATTGTGATCCCCCCAGTTTGTGTGTCGAAGCCCTGATCCTGTGTGACCGTGTGGACACAGGGTCTTCACAGAGGTAGTTGGGTTAAAACGTGGTCCCTAGGGTGGTCCCTAAGCCAATAGGACTGGCGTCCTTGTGAGATGGAGATCAGGACACGGACACACACAGAGGGATGGCCACATGGGGACACAGGGAGGAGACGGCCGTCTACACGCCAAGGAGGGAGGCCTCAGGAGGAACCAGCCCTGTGGCACCCTGATCTTGGATTCCAGCCTGCAGACTGTGAGAAAATGAGTTTCTGTTAAGCTGCCCCGTCTGTGGTATTTGTCACAGCACCCAAGCTGACAGACAGAGGCCTGAGGAGCTGGGGCTTCTGGGACCAACACCCCAGGCTGTGAGGACCAAGGGACAGGTCACCCCAGCACCCGCATATGCACAGCAGAGGAGGAGCCAGAGCCCCTCCACTCGAAGCCCAACCCTGAAGGTGTCCTGACTGTGGGGCCCGGGGGGCAACTGCCCTCTCCAGGCCTCAGGAGAGATGGGCCAGGGGCTCTGTGCTTCCTTCAGAGACGGTTCTGGGCCAGGGCTTGCCCACGACTGGGGGCACAGACGCAGGGACGGGACCCAGCATGATGCTGGGGCCAGCTGTTGGGGGTGATTTTGAGGCGCTGACACTCTGGCAGGTGTTATAAATATCTCCTTGATGAGGCGGCCCTGGAATGCCCCGCTGTTTACAGGGAAAAGCCATCTCACCAGTGCCCAGATGCTGGCTTCTATTACCATCCTCCAGCCGCAGGGACCAGGGCCCTAGGCCCCAGGTCCCAGAGCCAGGCGGGAAGCAGGCTCCAAGAGCCATTCGCACACGTCGTGAGGGCCCCCCACCCCGGGGTCCTGCCTCCTGAATCGCCTCCCAGGTAAGCCGCCTCCCGGGCCAGCCTCACCAGCAGTACCCGCACAGTGGGGGCCACGCACAGTGGGGGCCACGCACAGTGGGGGCCCCGCACTTGGTTTCAGGCTCTGTTGCCCCAGCCTTGAAATTCCCAACTTTTGAACAGGGGGCTGTGCTTCCGTTTTGCCCACAGCCCTGCTCTGAATCCTGGCCTCCGGCTCTGCCTCCGGGGAAACCCAAACCCGGACAGGACCTGCTGGCCCCTTGGGAAGAGGGACGAGACCCCAGGAGAAGGTGCAGGCCCTGGGGTTGGGGGCCTCGTTCCAACCCCCCCTGGGGCGCCTCCGCCCTCAAAGAGCAGCGGTAGAGGAGCAGAAGCAAACAGACGACTTTAATAGAGTGTGACTCCCCGCGCAGGTGTGGGCGGCGGCCTGGGCGCCTCGGCGGCGGCCCGGCCGGTGGGCATCGGCGCGGGGCCGCCCTCCAGGCCCCGGCGCCCCCGGCGCGCCCTCCCGCGGAGCGGACGAGGAGCGCGGCGCCCGGGTTGGAACACGCGTTTATTCAGGGAGGCCGGGGCGCGGGTTCACCAGGCGAAGAGCGGGCGGCTGTCCTCCTTGGAGAGCTCGCACAGGCAGTTGAGCAGCAGCAGCGAGTCGCCCAGGAACTTGGGTGGCACCACGTCGATGACCAGCTTGCGCAGGGCAGCCGGGCTGCTGTGCAGCGGGTCGGCGCGCAGGTCGGGCCGCTGCTTCAGGATGCCGTAGGTGTTGATGAGGAACTCGCTGAAGGCCGGGTGCACGTCGCGGCTGTAGCCCAGCCTCTCCAGGCGCGCCGTCAGCGTCAGGTAGCGGTGCGTCAGCTCCCGCAGCTTCTTCTCATCCACCGAGCCGTCCAGGGACTTGATGGACGTCTGGGGGCACACAGACGGTGGTGGGCGGCGCCCCGCGACCCCACCAGGAAGGGGCCAGGGCGGGGACAGGGGGCCAGGGCGGGGACAGGGACCCAGCTTCCGTGAGCAAAGCCTGTAGATGGGAAACTGAAGCCAGGAGCCAGGCCGCCATCCCAATGGAGACGGCCTCGCCCTCCAGGAGACCCCACCTCCGACATGGCAGGGGTCTCCACCCTCGCTGGGAGAGGGCAGCTTGCCAGGCAGAGCTGAGCCTCAAGGGCTCCGTGGCCCCAGAGCCATTCCTGAGACTGTCCCAGGCCACCAAAGGACAGGGCAGAAGCAGAGGTCCTCACAGCCCGCTCATTGCCTCCCCTGGCATGTGTGCCTCAGACACCACTCAGCCTCAACCAGGCCTGCAGGCGTATAGGCATCACAGGTCACAGGGCAGGAAGGGTATCCCCGGGCAGGGAGAGGACCCCGGGCAGGGAGGGGACCCTCTGGGGGCAGTGAGAGGACTCCAGGGCAGGGAGGGGGACACCCTGGGGCAGGGAGGGACCCCAGGCAGGGTCGGGGGGTCCTGGGACAAGGAGGGAGCCCAGCCACGCTACCTGCTTGATCTTCTCAGGGATGTTGGACACGGTGAAGCCATAGAGCCGGGTCACCCCTGGGAAGACATAGGCCAGGATGCGCCGGTCCAGCTGGAAGGCGATCTCCCCGACTATTCTCCCGTCCTTTTCAGTGCTGGTGAAGCTCTGGATCTCTGCAGGGGCGGGGAGGGGGGGGGTGTGGTGAGACTCCCCAAGCAGCCCAGATCCCAGGTCCTTTCTTCATCCCTCTAAGATGGACGTGAACACGTTAAAAGCCTGTTTCACAGCCCAGCCCAGGATTGTTTTTTTTTTTCCCCTTGTCACCAGCGAGTCTACCAGCACCTGGTCTGAGGTGACCACCCTGAGGCCCTGGCCCTATGACCAGGTGAACTTGGGATAGGCTAGGTGTGTCCCCAACCTGAGGGTGGGGTCCTAGGTCACTCAAGAACACATATGTAACACGTGTGGGTCCGGTCTGTGTGGCTATGTGGAACAGTGAGACTGTTTTGGCAACCCCTGTGCATCACAGGCTGGTCTAATGTTTATTTGATAATCTGACTCTTTCTTTCCTACGTTGTGCAGAGGATTGCTGGATTGGCAGGAGATTCTAATTATATTTCCCCAGCGTTACCCAGCACATCATCTACCCTCCCCTCCAAAACCTCAGACACCTGTGTCTGGCATTGTGGCTGGGTCAGAGGTAACTGGGCAGGGAGGGTCCTGGTGGCAGGGGCTCAAGCCCCTCACAGGGGCCCCGGAGGCCACCAGCTCCAAGCCGGCTACAGTTGGGCTGTGGCTGCTCCTTGTCCCAAGGCCACCTCCTGTCCTTCTGTGACTTAACTCATCCTCAAGGTGACCTTCAAGGGGCCTCGGACCCCACTTACAGACAAAGGATCTGAGGCTGTAACACCACTTCCCAAGCACTTTTAAATATTTTATGAGATACAAAATTCACTCTTTTCAGGTATGCAGTGTGTATATTCACCAAGTTGTACAACCGTCACCACAATCTAACTCGAAAACAGCTTTATAACCCAGCAAAACCCCCGTAGCCATCAGCAGCCACTCACAAGTCTCTCCCCTGCAGCCTCAAATCTGCTTTCTGTCCCTGTGGATTTATCCATTCCGGACATTTCATAGAAGTGGACTCGCACAATATGTGGTCTTTTGTGACCACTTCATTCACTCAGCATCATGCTTTCATGGTCCATCCACATTGTCACGTGTGTCAGAACTTCGTCCCTATTTACGGCTGAATAACATTCCAGCGTGTGAGTACAACACATTTTGTTTATCCAGTCCTCTGTGAACAGGCATTCGGGCCATTTCCACTTTTTGGTTATTATGAATAATGCTGCTGTGAACATTCATATAGAAACATTCATTTTGTGTGGATAAATGCTTTCAATTATTTAGGCAACATACCTAGGAATGGAATTGCTCAGACACAAGATAACCCTATGTGCAGCGTTTTCAGAAACTGCCAAACTGTTTTCCACAGCAGCAATGTATGTGGGTTCCAGCTCCTTCACATCCTCCCCAACACTTGCCGTTGTCTGTCGTTCGTATTGCAAGCGCCCTAGTGGGTGTGCATGTGTCTCACTGTGGTTTCCATTTGCATTCACTGATGGCTGACAGTACTGAACATCTTCTCATGTGCTTATGGGGCTTGCTATGTCTTCTTTGGGGCAATGTCTCTTTAAGTTCTTTGCCCATTTTTAATTGCATTGTTTGTCTTTTTACTGTTGAGTTGTAAGAGTTCTCATATATTCTGGATACTATTTCCTTATCAGACACATGATATACACATATTTTCTCCCATGCTGTGGGTTGACTTTTCACTTTCTTGAAATGTCCCTTTCATTTCACCAAAATACATCAAAGTGCCTGATGTGTCTGTTTTTCCTTTTGTTGCTAGTGCCTTTGGTGCCACAGCTTAGAATCTATTCCCAAATCCAAAGTCATAAGATTTATGTCTATGTTTTCTTCTAAGAGTTTTATGGTTTTAGCTCCTTTAGGTCTTTTAAGTCTTTGATCCATTTTAATTTTCATATGTGGTGTGAAGTCCAATTTCATTTTTTTGCATGTGGATTTCCGCTTTCCCAACATAACTACATAATGTGTTGAAAAGATTGTTCTCTCTCCACTGGATTGTCTTGGTGCCTTGTCAAGCACCAACCCTGTAAATGCATGTTTTTAAATGTAGGCGCTGGGGTTGGACCTATTTGTACCGCGCTGTCTCAGTTACTGTGGCTTCATAGCAAAGTTCATAGAAACTGGGAAGCGTGAATCCTCCAATTTTGTTCTCCTTTTTCAAGATTTTTGCCTGTTCTGAGTTCCGTGTATTTCCACACAGATTTTACAATCAGCATGTCAATTTCTTCAAAGAAGCTAGGTGGGATTTTGAATGGGATTTCATTGAAATTCATAGATCAATTTGGGGAGTTTTGTCATCTTGATAATATTAAGTCTAATCCATGAACAGAAGGTGTTTTTCCATTTATTTAGGTTTTCTTTCATTAATTTCAACAATGTTTTGCAGTTTTTAGTGTACTCCTTCCTTAATCACTTTGCAAGGCCACAGAAATCACCCAGGAATTAAAGCTGAGAACCAGATGCGTCGCACAGAACCACGTTAGAGAAGGGGGAATGGAGGGGCAGGGCACAAACTCCTCCTTCGAAGTTAGTACGTTTCTCTTATCAGGACTCAGTCTCTCTCCCTGCCCCCCACTCCAAAGCACAAATTAGGTGGAAGAAACAAGCTACACCTGAAATGATCTAGAAATCATTTGTCACCCAACCTGGATCTTCCAAGATCCAGCCAAAAATCTATTCCTCAAAGAAAGGAGTCAATAAGATTGATAAAGTTCTAGCCAGACTTACTACAGAAGAAGAGAAAAGGCAAAAATTACCACTGTCAGAAATTAGAGATGGCATCACCACAGAGTTTACAGACATTAAAAGGATAATAATGCAATATTAAGAACAACTTTATGCCAATAAATTTAACAATTTAAATGAAACAGACCAATTCTTCAAAAGATATTAAAGTTTGCTTTTGTCAGTGAACTACCAAAGCTCACTCAGGAAGAAATAGATCATTTGAATAGCTTTATACCAACCAAGGAAATTGAAGCTGTTGGGGCAGAGGGGTGTGTCCCTACAAAGAAAGCTCAAGGTTCGGGTGGTTTCATTGGTGAATTTTACCAAACACCCAAGGAATACATAGTGCCAATTCTACACAGACTCTTCTAGATAATTAAAGAGGAAGGGACACTTTCTGCCTCATTCATTGAGGCTAACACTAACCTGATACCAAAACACACACAAAAAATGACATTATGAGAAAAGTATAGACCAGTGTTCCTCACAGACAGCAAAAATTCTTAACAAAAAGTTAGCAAATTGAATCCAACAATATAAAAACTATAATATATCATGACTAATATATCATGAGATTTATCTCAGGAATGTAAGGTTGGTTTACAATTCAAAAATCAATCAGTGTAATTTACCATGTTAACAGACTACAAATGAAAACCAAATGCTCATCTCAGTAGATGCAGAAAAAGCATTCAACAAAATCCAACATCCATTCGTGGCGACTCAAAGCAAGCAAGGAATTAAAAGGAACTTCCTCAAACAGATGAAGAGCATCTACAAAACTCAGCTAACACCATGCGTGTTGGTGGCAGACTGACGCTCCCCCCAAGTCAGGGAAAGACAGCAGTGCCCACTGTCACCATTTCTATTCAACACTGTTCTAGCCAATAAGACAACAAAAGAAAGAAAGAAAGAAAGAAAGAAAGAAAGAAAGAAAGAAAGAAAGAAAGAAAGAAAGAAAGAAAGAAAGAAAGAAAGAAAGAAAGAAAGAAAGAAAGAAAGAAAGAAAGAGAAGAAAGAAAGGAAGGAAGGAAGGAAGGAAGGAAGGAAAGAAAGAAAGAAAGAAAAGGCGTACAGATTAGAAATGAAAAAATGAGTTTGCCTTTATTCACAAATGACATGATCATCTATCCTAAGGAATCTACACAAAAAGCTACTAGAACAAATATGTGGGTTCAGTTAAGTTACAGGATAAAAGGTTGTATTTGTCAGGGTTCTTCAGAGAAACAGAAACAGAACCAGAACCATGTATGTGTTTATTATAAGGACTTGACTCACATGATTATGAAAACGAACAAGTCCCAAGATCTGTGAGGGGGAATCACCAAGCTGGAGGCTCGGAAGTTGTTATAGCCTCAGTCTGAGTTAAAAGCCTGAGAACCAAAAGAACTAATAGTGTGATTATAGTCCAAAGGACCGGAGACTTGAGACCCAAGAAGAGCTGTTATTTCAGTTGCAATCCAAAGACAGTCAGGGAGGAGGAACTCTGTCTTACTTGGAAGAGAGTCAGCCCTTTTGTCCTGCTCAAGCCTTCAACTGATTGGATGAGGCCCACCCACATTAAGGAGGCAAATCTGCTTTACTCAGTCTATTGATTTAAATATTAAATTGATCCAAAAACATTCTCACAAAAATACCCAGAATAATGTTTGACCAAATATCTGGGCACCTAATGGCTCAGTCATGTTGGCAAATAAAATTAACCATCATAGAGTCAACATACAAAATCAATTGTGTTACTGTATGCCAGAAACAAATAATCATAAATTCATATTAACAAAAAAATACTATTTATTATAGCATCAAAACCATGAAATATTAAGGGGTAAATTCAACAAAACTGTGTGATGTCTGTACATAGAAAACCATAAAATACTGCTGAAAGACATTTTTAAAGAACTAAATAAATGGAGAAATATAGAGGGAAACCTTGGAGATACTGCAGGTTCCATTCCAGACCACCACAATATAGCAAATAGCACAAAAAAAAGCAAGTCACATGAATGTTTTTGTTTCTCAGGGCATATGAAGTTTCACTATACTGTCGTCTATCATGTGCAATAGCATTGTATCTAAAAATACATGTTCATAACTTAATTTTAAAATGCTTTATTGCTAAAAAAAATGCTAATCATCTTCTGAGCCTTCAGTGAGTAATAATCTTCTTGCTGGTGGAGGGTCTTGCCTCAGTGTTGATGGCGGCTGACTGATCAGGGTGGTGGTTCCTGGAGGCTGGAGTGGCTGCGACAATTTCTTTAAAAGGGTAACAGTGAAGTTGCCACATCGATTGACTCTTCCATGAACAACTTCTCTGTAGCATGCAATGCTGCTTCGTAGCAATTAACCACTGGTAGAATTCTTTCAAAATTAAAGTTAGTCCTCTCAAACCCTGACGCTGCTTTATCAACCAAGTGTATGTAGTAGTCTAGATCCTTTGTTGTCACTTCAGCAGTCTTCACAGCATCTTCCCCGGGAGTAGGTTCCATCTCAAGAAAACACTTTTTTTGCTGATCGTAAGAAGCAGCTCCTCCTCTGCTGAGGCTTTGTCCTGAGACTGGAGCAGTTAGGGCCCATCTTCAGGCTCCACTTCCAGTTCCCCTGCTGCTTCCACCACGTCTGCAGCTCCTTTCTCCACTGAGGTCTTAAACCCTCCAGTCACCCACGAGGCTTGGAATCCACTTCTTCTTCTTCCAAACTCCTGTTGGCGTTGACATTTGCACCTCTTCCCTCGAACCATGTTTTAATGGCATCTGGACTGGTGAATCCTTTCCAGAAGGTTTTCCAATTACTTTGCCCAGACCCATCAGCGGAATCGCTGTCTATGGCAGCTACAGGTTCATGAAGTGCGTTTCCTAAATAACAAGGCTCGACGGTCCACAGGACTCCTTGATCCACGGGCTGCAGAGGGGGTGTTGTGTCAGCTCAGAAACAACATGAATCCACTGTCCGTCTCCCTCAGAGCTCTGGGGAGACCGGTGAGTTGTCAGTGAGCAGTCATACTTTCAAAGGAATCTTTTTTTTCTGAGCAAGAGACCTCAATAGTGACCTTAAAATACTCAGTAAACCGGGTTGTACACAAACGTGCTGTCCTCCGGGCTTTGCGGTTCCGTTTGCAGAGCACAGGCAGAGTGGACTGGGCATCGCTATTAGGGCCCGAGGATTTTCAGAGTGGTAGATGAGCACTGGCTTCAACTTAGAGTCACCAGGTGAGACATCAAAGGTCACTGATCACAGATCACCATAACAAAGACAGTAATAATGGGAAAGTATGAAACACTGCGAGAGTTACCAGAACGTGACAGATGTGAAGGGGGCAAATGCTGTTGGAAAAACGGCACTGACAGACTTGCTCGAGGCAGAGTTCCCACGGCCTTCCATCTGTGAAAAATGCAGTATCTGCGAAGCACAGTGAAGCGAAGTGCTATAAAATAAGACGTGCCTGGGCGGTGTTCATGGCTCTGAAGATGCAATATTGTCAAAATGCCACTTCTCTGAAAGTTGATCTACGTGACCTGGAGGTCTGGGACAATGCCAATCAAAATCCCAGGAAGCTTTTTTTGTAGAGATGGGCGAGTCGTTTCTAAAATTTGTATGAAAATGCAAAGGTCCTAGAATAGCCAGAACAACTTTGAGGAAAAGGACAAAGTTGAAGAACTTAGATCCTCTGATTTGCGGTCTTACTATAAAGCCACAGTGACTAAGACAGTGTGTGTTGGAACCAATATGGACACAGATAAATGGGACAGCCTGGGGAATCCAGAGACACACACACAAGGACAACGATTTGTGATAAAGGCGTCAACGCAATTCAATGGGAAGAGAATAATCTTCTAAAACACTGGGTTTTCCCAGGCATCCGGGACCAGAGTTTCCAGAGATGCGGCCACTGAATATTTATCTTTAAAAGGTCCTAGTGGTGATTACTGTGAACCTATCTGTAAGTATCAATCTTTAGAATTTGGGGCCTCAGCCTTCCAAGAACCATGGCCTTCGGGAGACTTTTATTACCCACCGGAGTCCTGTATACTGGGTCTCAGCAGGGGCTGCCTTGTGCTGAGCTGGGGAGGGAGAGAGAGGGACGTGGGGCTAGAGAGTGATCAGCACCCTCTGGTCATAGCAAGGTGGGAGATAAAGACTGCGCAGTCAGTGAAACCCCCAGACATGGCGAGAACGCGGCCTCTGCTGGAATTCTGTTTTCATAATAAAATACATAATCTTATTAAAAATAATAAAGGCATATGGCAAAAAATTTTTTAACATTGGTGCTGGGGGAAGTGGATACCTAATGCAAACCTCATATCACACGAAAGTTAACTTGAAATTGAGCAGAAACCTAAATGTAAAGCCAAAAACTATAAAACTTCCGGAAGAGGGTATTGGAGAGGATGTCTGTGACCTCCGGTTTGTCAAAGATTCCTTGAGTAGGACACAGAAAGCAAGAATGCATATGAAAGAAAAAACCCAGTAAACTGAACTTCATCGAACTAGTGTTGGTCTTCAAAAACCACCGTTAGGAAGACGGAGCAGCCAGACTGGGAGCCCACGTCTGCAAAACATAGACTCCCAAAAGCCGTGTCCAGAATACACAAAGGACTCTCACAACTCAGTCATAAGATGAGCAACTCATTTTTTCAAATGGCCAACGATTTGAACAGACACAGCACCAGACCCGGCCTCCCAGGCACACTCTCCTCCTGCTGTGGACGGATGAGGGTGGAGGAGCCGCGCCCCGACCACCCTCCCAGCTGCCGGCCGCCCCGCCTGCCCCCGGCGGTGTACCATTAAGATAGTAGCTCCTCCTGGTCCGGTCCCCGGAGGGCAGGCTACTCTCCGAGAAGCACACCTTCTTGGGCCGGACCACCTCCCTGGGCTCCAGCAGGGTCTTGTCCACCAGCGGGTCCTGCGAGGGGCTGAGGAGCGGGGACAGCTTCCTGTTGGAGCCACGGGGCACACGTAGCTCCGCCGAGTCGAGGAAAGCCTTGAAGGGCGCCTGGGCGGAGGTGGCACACCCCGGGGACGCGTCATCCTCGCTGGAGAGGGGGGCGTGTGAGCACAGCAGGTCCTCCAGGGAGGACGTCTGCAGCTGGGAGGGGGCCTCGGGGACACCGGTGAACCTTCCAAAGTCTGGAACTGAGGCAGGGAGGAAAGGGGGGAGAGGTCAGCTGATGTCCCTGAAACAGCCGAGAAGCGAGGAGATGGCTCTGGGAGCACTCGCGAGCCAGCCCGAGCTCTGACACCTGCACACGCTCCCCAGGGAGGGGAAGGGGTGGGGGACGCCCCGCCCACTCCAGACGCTTCCCCCCCCTGCCGCCCATGCACCCACACACTGTACTGCACTGTGACTGTTTACGCTCCGAAATCTTGCCCAAATGGTGTCATCTGACGCGTTTTACTCTGAAACATACCTTTTAGCTGTAGATTTCTCTTCGATATTTACCCATGGTGAGTGGGTCATTCGGTAGCTGGATGGTTCACTTAACCATTTCCTGACACATGTGCACACCCACACAGACACACCCACACAGACACACACACACAGATTTTTTACCCATCGCCCTACTGATGCACACGAGGCTGTTTCCAGGTCTTGCAAAGCAAAGCCGTGCTCAGCAGCCTTCGTGGGCCTCCCTGCCACGGCGAGTGCCGTCCACTGAGGGCACCTGGGCCCAGGGGTGTGTGTGCTTCAACCTTCTTGCTCTCTCCAGCCACGGTGGTATCTCCACGACCACCAGCCACTTCACCAGGGCGTGGCAAGCTCGGGCCAGGCTAATGGTGACCCGTGGCTTTTGCCCGGTCCCTGGTGGCGTCGAGCACCTCCTCAGGTGTTCTCTGGCCTCTCTGGCTTCGTCTCCATGAACTCCGTGTGCTCCCTGTTTTGGCTGGCTGGTCTTTTAGGGTTACACACACCTGTTCTTTTTGTATTCTGCGTACTAATCCCTTGTTGATGAAATGCCTTGTGTCTTCTCCCAGCGGGTGCCTTGTTTATACTTCAACCTTTTTTAATGCTAATTATTCTCATGTGGAATTTTTAAAGCTTTAATGTGTTTCACTAAATTTTCATCTGATTTAACAAATTTTAAAATAAGTTTTAACATATCGATTCTTTCGTGGTTTATGAAATCCTCTTCTATCTCCATGTCATAAATTTGTTCTCCTAGCAATAATGCAAATATATATTTGAGCAACTGTTTTTTAAGATTTATACTGAAAAATTATATCCTAAAATGTGCCTACTCAGGAACAAATTGATCTATCCCCACGATACTTCCCCAGGGGAAAACAAATGTTCAAAAGAAGGAAAGTCGTCAGAATGTGTGCCTTTTTTTTTTAATTTTGTTTTTGTTTTTATTTTGGGGGAGAGGAAACTAGGCTTATTTATTTACTTATTTATTGCAACGGAGGTACTGGGGATTGAGCCCATGCTCTAAGCACATGCTCTACCACCAAGCTCTTCCCTCCCCCGTGTCCTGCCTTCTGTCCACAAGGCCAGCACAGTCGATCCTGGCGGCCCCTCTCAGGGCGTCACCTCCTCCTGCCCCAGCCAACCACACGGCCCAGAAACTGTCAGCGAGACACCTTTCAGGAGTCACCAAGCATTTGGATCAAAGATCCCCAGAGCTGGGCTCTCCCCGCAATTGGGCCCCAAAGAAGACTGGAGCCCTGTGCCCAGGACACAGATTCTCCAAGGGGAGGTGGGCTGTCCCAGCAGTGCTTGAGGGCTCGACAACCTTGCCTCATGGAAGAGCCACATCCATGACCCAGTTTTAAACGGACTGTTGTGTGGCCAGGTGGTTTGCACTTTGCTTTTAGTTTCTATTTAGTGAATTGTAACTCCCTTCTGTTGCTCCCAAGCCTTAATAAAGTTGTGTCAAACATTAAAAAGAATTTTTAAAATCCCCAGTCAAGTCCAAATGTTCAGGTTACATTATAATAAAATTATAAAAGAATAACAAGAGTCAATACAAAATTCCATCTCAGAATTAAAAGCATTCTCTTCAGTAATGATCATATCAAGGAGAATATAAAAATAGGAAAAAATAATTATTGAGAAATAATTAAAATCAGAACACTATGTATTAAGACACCAGTATATTTTAAATTGTAGAGTAAAATTAGCAACTTAAATCCTTTAATTACTTTTAAAACATCAAAAAATTAAACATTCACATGGACATGAATTCTTAAAGAAAGAAAAGCTAGAAAATGACAAAAAAGACAGCAGAAATGAACCTGAAACAGCTCCACGGAGCATCCTGTGAGACAGCAGAGCTGTGGGAAGCTACTTTAGAGAAACAGAAAACATAAAGGAATTAAATTTTACCTCAGTAGAGGTGTTTAAAAAAATGAATTAAATTGGAACTGAGAAAAGTGATAAAAGAATGACTAGAAAGATAATGTTCAAATTATGAAAGTATTCTTTACATGTGAATATTAATTGAAACTTTTAATAAAAGGAGACATTTTCTGGGAAATTATTTTTAAATGACTCAGTAAGAAGGAGATAACCTAAATGGACCAGTGAGCACAAGAAAAACCTGGAAGTTACAGACTCACAATGACCCAAAGGGCTGCAGGCCTGCGTGGTTCGTGGATGACTTCTTTCAAGTTCAGTAAGTATGAACTGTTTATTCATAACCCCTACATCGTATAAATGAGGTTGGAACACTGAACAGTCAAAAGATGCTTGATTATTAAGGTCATAAATTTGCCACAGCTCCAGCATCAGATCACTGCAAGGATAACCCACAGGAAGAAAACCGAGCCCACGTGCACATGGGAACAGAGTCCAGAGACCCCAGCTGAAGCCCCACCAAACAGATGGCTCCACAGGCCCAATGCAGGCCCAGGGCCCAGGGGTCTCACCAGGAAACTGCGTAATGAGACCCACCAACAACCCGAGGGGAGTAGCAGAGGCACCGCCACTGATGCCGAAACGAGGTCATAAAGATTGAACAAAACGAGCCGTTTCTCAACATTTTTGTTCTTTAAAAGTAAGGACTAGAAAGACGTCCCCAGCACCCAGCCTGCACCCCGGGGCAGACGGGGCTGTCACTGCACACCACGCCGAGGAGGAAGGGGGACAGGCCGCCGACGCCAGCGGTCCTGGGAGTATGGGGAAAAAGACAGAGGAAAAAATAGCGAGCATGTGTGCTGTCAAGCTCATTTAAACTGACCATACCTCAATTTTTTAAAATCTCATTTAAAACAAACGTTTGTAAATAGAGCAGCTACAGACTCAGAAAACGTCGGAGAACAAATTGAAAACCTTAGTAGAATAAAACAGTTATGTAGAGGCTGGACACAGGACGAATCTTCCCAGAATCCAGCCGCGCTGGCACCTGAGACAAGCGGGAGAGGGGCCAGCCCCTCCCGCGGGACAAAGTGCTCAGGGGCAGACTCAGTGATCAGTGTGGAAGAGCTAGTTGTGAGAAACGGCTAAAGAGACTCGAAGAAGCCGAGAGCCAGAGCAGCTTAATGAAACCACAGTGGGGAAATCGTCCTCTGGGTAAATGTGAGAAAAGAAACGTGAAAAGGAATCGCCCTGTCTCCTGAGCCAGTGATTCCGCCTCCTAAGGAAGGAAACCTGCTATAAAGTGCTTTTTGCATTGGCGTTTATCTCAGGGTAAGAAAGAAGAACGGAATTTCAGACATAAGGAGAGAGTTCATTAAACAGGCTCATGTGATTCTGGAACATTACACAGCCATTTAAAAGCACATTTATAACTATACAGAAATAACTGTATTGAGATGTAACAGAGAAAGAGGCAAAGGAAATACTCAAAACTACTTAAAATTAGCGGACGGCCCACCCAGGACACCAGAGCCGAGGGGACAGTGAAGGCTCTGGTGACACCAGGGCCCTGCTCATCCCCTCCGTCCCTTTGAGGACATGCGTCAGCTGTGGACCCTGAGACCCCGGCGGGGCTGTCTCACCCTCGGCGGAAACAGACGTCTATCTGGTGACGTGGGGCTGGGAGATGCGGCGGGGAGGCCTCGCTGCGGCGTGTAGAGGCCGCAGCCTCCCCAGAAGAGCATTCTGGGTCTGTTTTAACTTTCAGCTGCACACAGCCTTTGACTCGAGGGTTCCCCAACGGCTAGCCAGCCACAGCCCACAGCAGCACGCAGGCAGGAGGCCGTCTGTGGTCACGGGAGTGCAAGGGCACTGCCTGTGGCGGGGTCCGGACCAGAGGGTGGCAGTGAACCGCCGGGATAGTCCGCCCCCCAGGGGCCCCGTTTAGGCACCAAAGGACCCATAGCACCAAGTGAATATCCACCAAAACCCTTGGAGAGGAACCCGAGAGAACACTGACGGTGGCTGCTTTTGGGCGTGGGGCCAGGAGCACAGGCTCGGCCTTGGGGTGTTTATCAGTCTGCCCTGAGTGATGCTTTTGAAAGAGAAAAAGCGGTTTTTAAAGCACATTCTGTTTCAAGTGCAGACACAAAGGGACTGGTGGACCACGAGCCATTGCTGTGCAGTGGCACCTTCTGTCTGTGACCTTGAGCTGCTCCAAGAACCCCTGCTGGTTCTCCAGACTCCAGGGCCAAGGCCAAGGCCTAGGCTGCACCTTCTGCAGAAGGCTGAACCCTGGGCATGGAGGTGGCCCACGGTGACCCTGGCCCACACCCTGTGGCTGGGGCCCCACGGCCTCTCTGCGGAAGGCTTGGTGGCCTCGGGCTGGCCAGGGGCTGGGGCTCCTCCCAAGACTGGTGTCCAGCAGGCTCTAGGCTTGCCCACGGGCAGGGGTGCTGGCTACAGTCCCAGAGACTCTGCCCTGACTCGGACCCTGACAGGGACAGCCTGGCCTGAGCAAGGGCCTACACCTCGCCCAAAGCCCACCCTTCCAGCCTAGGGAGGCTAGGAGTGAGGGAGCCCAGAGAGCCTGTCCCCTGCTGACCACATGTTTGGATCTGAGCCTGGAGGGGAGGACCCAGAAAGACTCAGTTCTTGGGACAAAGGGTGACAAAGCAGCATGAGGCACGTGACTCAGAGGCTGTCACAGCATAGACGAGGCCTGGGGACAAGTGCTTTTTCAGCCACTGTCCGCTAGGTGTCCCTTGCAGGCTGAGAAGCAGCCCTGACCCTTTGTAAGACGTCACATCCAGGACACAGCACCATGAGGCCAGTCGCTCCTCCACAGGTGCCCGATGCCAGCTTGTGCCTTGGCCACCAGTGGGGGCTCAGAGCATGGGCCCCAGGGTTTCTCCAGCTGCCACTTCTCTTCCCACCGTCCCCCCACAGGACCCCCTGCTGGTCTGAGCTCCCTCCTCAAGGGCCCCTCGAGGCTGGAGGCGTGGAGATGCTGTGAGGGACTCTCGCAACCTGGGACATGCTCGCCCTCGGGGCTCTGCGCCCACGAGCTTTGTGCAGGGGCCTGATGGGTGACACTGACCGCAGTTGGGAGGCCATTGCCATGCTGGCTCAGAGGCCATGCAGGCGTTTGGGTGGACTCCAGGGAGTGACCACACCCAATGCAGATCCCAGTGGCCAGTCCTCAGAGCACCCGGACATCCCACTGGGGAACCGGCAGCTTTGGGAGCAGCTGCTACAATGGAAAAACACCTCACACCCAAGTCCACAGGGCACCGGCGCAGCATCCACCCACCCTCACCATCGCACTGCTGGGTGGCCAGGCAGTGCGAGTGACCACCTGCTCCAGGGGACATGGCGCTCGCCAGGTCCCAGTGCTCCTCCGGCATCAGGGGCCCTGTCCGGAGTCCACACCCCAACCACACAGAGACCAGGTTCATGGCAACCACCAAGCCCCAGCTCACACTCTCCACATGTGAAGAGAGCGTTTTCTCACAGAAAAGTTTAAAGCAGAACCAACGACTTCTGCAGAAAGTGACCAAAGTCTGTCTTTCCTGTGAAGTCACAGAAGGCTTGAGTGGCTTCTACACTTACTTCCACCAATGGCTGCTTCCCGCCCCAGTGCAGCTCAGCCACGTGACTGCCTTGGTGGACGGCTGGTGCGGTTGGCACACAAGATGCCATGGCTGGGACGAGCATGCGGGGCCCGGGGGGGCGAGGCCCTCAGGGCCCAGAGGAGGAGGAGGCTGCCGGGCCCGCCCGACCCCCCAGGACTGTGGCCCTCAGCGGCCACTACGGACAGAGTCTCGCCCGCGCACGTGAGTAACCTGCCACCCGTTCTGCAGGGGTGGCCTTGGTGGCCTAGAGACAGGGGACACACAGGACACACAGCGGGGTGAGCAGCTCGGCCCCGGTCCGCCCAGGCCTGGGGCTCACCTGCACTCCCGGGGGAGCAGTCCTCAGGGTAGGTGGGCGCCCTGGGGAAGAGGGGGTCGTGGGCCTCTGGCCCCCCGCTCTCCTGGCAGCCCTCCCGGAGCAGGCGCTTCAGCATCTGGTTCTCCTTCAGGAGGCGCACCTGCTTCTTGAGGTCGGCGTTCTCGCTCACGAGCCTGTTGAGCAGCTCGCTGCCCTCGGCCATGGCCGTGTCCGTCCACAGGCGCTCACGTGCGGGCCTGCCGCCCCATGGCGGTGGAGATCGGAGCCCAAGATGCTCCAGAAATGCCGAGACCACGGAGTTCCAGCGGCCCGGCCTTCCGCAGCCTTGTGATGTCGCCTTAAAGAGGCAGCAATGGTGTCCTTCCCGCCTTCCCCTGGCTCCTGGCCCCTGGCCACGCGGAGCACCGCCCACGAGCAAGCAGAGGAGGGCTTGTGAGCAGTGGGGCCTGGCAGATTCCAGGGTGGGGGCTGAGACTCACGCAGGGAGGGCACCCCAGCAGAGGGAACAGCAGGTGCCAAGGCCCGAGGCAGGAGCTTTCCAGCACATTCTGGGAACCCAGGGCTGAGGGAGACGTCCACAGGCCTGGTGGGGCTCCTGCCTTCACTGAGCGACCCTGTCAGCCACCAGCCCTGCAGTGCGGCTCCCTGACCCTTTCCCCCCGCAGGGCCAGCCGAGCCCACAGAGGCAGGTGGTTGTCCCCTAGAAGCTGGGCAGTGAGTGTCTGGCCTGCAGACTCTTATTCCAGTGCACCCCTGGGATGCACATTTGAGGAAGGAGGAGACAGTGGGTGCAGAGGGAGGCAGGCCCAGGGTGCCCCCCGACAGCTCCCACAGCCCACGGAGCTCTGGTGGACTCCGGGGAGGCCACCTGCTGACTGCACTCCCCGAAGGATCCAGGCAGCACCTCAGCCTCCTCACACGGACCACGAGCACTGAGTGTCTGGGACACTGACCGTTACTGGACCTGAGGGCCCCCAGCCAGGGCACGGGGTCGTGTGGACCAACCACACACGCAGTCCCACCAAAGTGAGACTCCAGTCCCGTTGGTGTGACCACTGTGAATCCCACCCCTACCCTTTCACTCACTACCCGTAAGGTAAACTCAGCACTGTATCCTGAGGAAGAACAGAGCCCAGAAAAGGAACAGCACGTCCTCCCTCCCCTTCAGCCCTGATACCCACCCAGGGAGGAGAAGCAGCCTCCAGGCGGAGCACAGCCCTTAGGTCCCCCAGACCAACCGCTCAGGTAGTCACCTCAGGGCAGAAATCCTCGGGTTGGCTGGCAGAGAAAGGATCCCTAAGTCCCAGCCATCCCTTCTGCATCCCGGGAGAGCGGGAATGCAGACAGCGGGAACGCGGACAGCGCCCACTGAGGAAGGCAGGCAGGGGCCTCCAGGACCCTGAGGACAAGGCCAGGGCACGCGAACGGCTCCCTCTGCTGCCTCCAACCCTCACATTTCTTTCCCACCCCAAGAAAGCCCTCTCCAGGGTCCTGCCAGCCCGGGACCTGCCAACATCCCTCCTGTTTTCTGGTCCTGATGTAATGCTCTTTTAATACACTCAATGTGCTAACAGTTTAGGCTTTTTCTATGTTCGTGAGAGAAATTGATCTGTCTCCTTTTCTGGCCATGACTTGGTCTGGTTTTGCTATCAAGGTCATAGTGACCTTATAAAGTGACTTGCAAAGGGTTCTCTCCTCCATTTTCTGGATATTTGTGTTAGACTGTTATTTCTCTTAAATGTTTGATAAATTCACCAGCAAATCCGTGTGAACCTAGAGTTTTCTTCTGGGGAATTTCTTAACTTCTAATTCAATTTCTCAAATAGATGTAAAGTTACTTAAAATTTCCATTTTCTCTCACGCCCATCTAGATAACAACTATCTTTCAAGGAGTTTGTCCACGTCATCCCCATGGTGCAAGCCTGGAATGCTGGCATCACATAGTTCACAGCTCCCTATCACCCCTCTGTGACCTCTGAGACTAATCAGTCCAGTCAAGGCGGAAGCCACACTGTGGCCATGCAGACCCAGCGTGCAGTCAGCAGGCTTTTGCAGGAGGATGTAAAGCAGAGCAGTGGGAGCCGTGGCCCCGAGGCGGGCGCAGTCTGGCCGGCTCTCTTCCGCAGGGTGGGTGGCGGTGCGCCCTTTCTCAGTCTCAACCTAAGTGGTTAGCTTTCTCACCTCCCTGACTGGAGGACTCACTTCGGTTGCACTGATCTTCTCCACCACGTCTTCTGGAGCATTTGATTTCTTTTATCCAGTGTTTCCTTCCTTCTACTTACTTCGGTTTTAAGATTCTTAAGGTGGGCACTTTGAACACCAATTTTAAACCTTACTTACAGCATTAATAACAAGGCTGTAAACATTTGTCTAAGCTCTGCTTTCGCTACATACACAAATTTTGAAGTCATGTTTTTATTTTCATTCAGGTTGAAATATTTTTTAATTTTCCTCGTGCTTCCATTTTTTACCATAGACGGCTTAGAAGTGTATCCTTTCATTTTCAAAAATTTGGGACTTTCCAAATCTTGTTACTGATTTCTAATTTAACTCCATTGTGGTCAGAGAATACACTCTGTATGGTTTCAATCCTTTTGAATTTCTTGAGACTTGTGTCATGACCCAGCACGGCCTATCTTAAGTGAACCGTCCGTGGCCGCTTGGAAAGAATGTGAGCAGTTACACAAATGTCAACCACGCAAGCTGGTTGAAGATTTTCTCTACAGTTGCTGAGACAATTATTGAAATCTCCCACTTTAACTCTCTTTAGTTCCACCAGCTTTTGCTTCATGTGTTTTGAAGCCCTGTTACTAGGCGGTCCCTGTGGAGTCCGCGGTGACCAGCGCCTGGTGGAGGGCGCTGCAAGGAGCGGCCGAGATGCCCCGTTCTTGAGACCCACCCCACAGGCAGTGGGACGGGCATCTCCTAAGCCACAGGGGCCTGTCTCACGCTGAGTTTCCCTCTCCAGTTGCCTCCTAGAAAGTCCAGCACTGTGTCTGGAGGCCGACAACAGCAAGTGAGCAAGACCCCGGCACGTACCCCGTGTCCTGACGTCCCTCCCAGCCCCACCTGACCTTCTTGCCCTCACGTCCCCTTGTCTATTTTCAACCTTAATTTCCTTTTGAAACAATGGGAATTATTAGTAATACTTTACACTGCAGATGGAGAGATGAAAATAAATCAAGCCAACCAATTAACCTACCATTAGTTGCTAAGAAACGAGAAAAATGAGGAAGCAACAGTTGACGGCATTGATTTTTTTTTTAAACACTTTTGTTGCCTGAATAAGATCAAATCACGTAACAACATCGGTTACATTCAGTAAGGAAGTGTTCTCCTTGAGGCAAGTTTCCACTGTGAGTGAAAGAACCCATACAGGCTCAGACCTCAAGTTTACATCCCGGTGAACACAGAAAAGCCAACATGGCTCCAGAGAGAATTTCCCACACGTTCAAAACCTGCTCCCCATAATCAAAAATAAAATGATTTGAATTCAAGAATCTCCACTCATTCACCCCAGGAGCGAGAACTTGATTTTTAATCAGGTCGAGGCAAATAGTTTCCCCTCAGATAACTGGAGGTGCAACTGCCCGTCTTTGAACAGCTTCTCCTGTTCCCTGAGACTCAGGGACAGTGGGCCAGCGTCCGGTGTGGTGCCTGAGGGACCGTGACCGTTTCCATGAGGAGACAACACACAAGCAGGATGGGCTTCTGCCTAAGGGACTCAACGTCCGCTTGTCAAGGTAGCCGGTCAGGTAAGTGACTTTCAATAACGTTTTCTGTATAAAAGGAGATTTTCATTTCTTTTCTGGAAACTTTGTGCTCCATCCAGGGCTCTGCCCATGGCTGGGAGCCAGCAAGGGGCAGCGGCCACTGCAAGGAGCAGACTGGTAACTCACCGTCTGCGCTGCTAGCTCCCGGGGGCTGGGGAGGCCATGGGCCAAGAGAGGACGTGCAAGAGCAACCCCCCAGGTTTCATAGGGGCCCCAGCACAGGTCCCTCAGCAGAACAGACCCCAGAGGAAGATGCCAGGGAATAGGTGGCATTCAACTCGCGCTGGCTGAGCACCCACCACGTGCCACACGGTGTGGCAGCCAGTGGAGCCAAGACAAGGCCCTGAGGACTCAGAGCAGGCAGGAGCGCCACCCTGGGGCGGGTCAGCTCAGGTGAAGGCCCTGCAGCAGGTGAACCCCAGGCAGAGACAGGGAGCTGCGGGAGTTAAGGCCACATGGTGCACGGCCTCGGAGATGGCCTGACGCTGGGGGTTCCGGGCAGGGAAGGCGGAGCAGAACAGCATCCAGAGGTCTCTCCGGCTGCCTGAGAGAGGACAGTTGGACGGGAGCATAGCCAGGGCCGCCAGACCACGTGGGGACCCTCGAGTGCACGAGAAGCAGGTGGGGGCCCTGGGGCGACATCAGGCCTAGGTCTGGCCCTCTTTGAAGCTCCTGGTGACCCCTCACAGCCATACCCCGCGAGCCCTGAGAATGTGAACCACTCATCCTCGTGGGTCAGACGCAATTCCAGAACTTGGATTTTCCATCCTAAGTCCCAAGGCCACACACGCCAAACCAGAGGGTCTAGAAGCCAGAGGGGAATTGAAGGCTTACTACCTGACAGGCAGCACCATGGAGACTGGACCCTCACGTCAGCCAGAGCACAAAGGGGGTCAGAGGCAGCCACGAGGGTGCCCTGGGGCAGTGGCCTGGGTCCAGGTGACATGCCCGCCTGGCTGTCTGCAGCAGGTGGTGAGTGATGGGCTGTCCCCGGCACACAATGGTGACCCCTGGGGTAACCATCAGACCACTAATGTCCCCCTTTGCTATGTGTGGCCTCCTGGGTGCATTTCTGTCATTACCAGACAACTGTAACCTCTGGATGTGGCAATGCTGGCGGGTGTGGGTGGGCTGGAGAGCCGGGGCAGGGCCACCCGCAGGGTCTGGCTCCCCTCTGAGCAGCCACGGTGACCAGGGCCGCCCAGCCTCTCCCCAAAGGGCTGTCTAGGGGAGGTCACGTCCCTCAGCCGGAGACTCAGAAGAGGCAGGAGACGGATGACGCCTAGCTGCTCCTCTCCCGGGAACTCAGTCATTGGTCCAGAGAGCCATCCCGGTCGCGCCCACAGCAAGGACGTGCACCACTTTACGCAGGGTCACAGCTCATCCCGTCCCTCCCTCAGCTGTTCTCAGAAATAAACCTAAAAAAGCAGTGTCTACGGCCAGCTGCCCCATCCCCGCCGCAGGCAGGTCTCAGGACTCCTGTTGAAGTGGGCAGTGTGGGGGCTGGCGCGGCCCAGCCGAGACCCCCCAACCTCGCCCAGAACTGACCAGCCCCCCAAGCCCCACAGATGTGCTCTCAAGGGTGGCCGGCGAGGGCGCTGTCGGGGTGCAGGCGGGAGAAGCGCCCGAGAGCCCAGATGGGGAAGACATTCCTGTAGCTCGTGTAGCTGATGGCGCAGGACTTGTTGAAGACCCCAGCGATGTTCTCCTGGGAGGACACAGGGAGAGAAACACGCCTCGGGTGGCTGGGCAGGTGGTCCACCCACCATCCCAGCTCTCGGACCCCATGCCTGCAGCAAGCCCTCCAGTGCGGGGCCCCATCCCCTCACAGCCACATCAACCCCAGACGCATCCAACGGCGGGTCAGGGGTCAGCCTCCTGTGACCCCGTGACCCCACGCCTGCAAAAGCAGGTAGAGGCTGCCTCCTATGCCTCGTTCTGAGTGCGGGGCGTCAGACAGAGCCCCAGGGTGTGCTGGCCCGTGGGATTCTCCCCTCCAGCTCCTCCCTGGCCCCACCAGCCCTGCCCCCAACCCAGTGCTTCATCTGCAAACAGCACAGGACCTCAAGACCCAAGCAGCATCACGGACCCACTTCCAACAGAGGCCCCTCACTGGTACTGCTTGCGTCTCTCAGATCCCCAAAGTGAGACCCTGTCTGTGAGCCCCGTGAGGACGTGGGGGCAGGTGGGGCCCGAACACACTTCATGGAGGTCATGCCGGCCCACGCATACCTGGGGCCAGTCGCCATTGGGCAGCTGTTTTCCAAGCAGACAGCTGACTCCTCTCTCCAGGGCCGCTACGTCAGGGTGCCTGGGGGAAGAGAGCGCCGAACACTCCTGCCACCACTGGATGAGACCAGCTCTGGCTGCAGACAACCCTGCATCCTCACCCTCACACAGCAAAGCACAGGAACAAAAACGTGGAATGCCGCACAAAGAGGGGCAGCCCTGAACCGCCACACCCGCTGGCCGCAGCCACACGCCGCACCCCCAGGAGGTGGGAAACGCTGCACGGTGGAGGTGAGCAGGCAGGAGGCCCGCCCACAATGGGGCCAAGCGGCCCTGCCACGCGCTGTGCTCTCCTGCCCCCCAGACACGTGTCCACCCGGCCACTGGTCCTCAGCCCTCTGCGGGCTACAGAAGCCACGTGTGCTAGTTCTCGTTCATCCAGGGCAGAGGTGGGACAACGGAAGGCTCGACGGTGTAGGAAGGAGCCCAGCAGTGGAGGCAGACTGAGGCCAGTCCCAAACCCCCTGCCCCCGGGGCCCCCAGACTCCACTGCTCCTGCTCACACTGACATGGGCCATGTTTGAGGGGATTTTAGGAAGACTTCCCAATGGTCCCAAACCCGACAGGGCAACACAAACTGAGATGCTGTGTGCACCTGCGTGTGTGTACTCCATGTGCACATGTGTGCGCACCTGCGTGCACACTTGCAGGTGTGTAGGTCCACGTGTATCTGTGTGCGCCTGCGTGTGTGTGCTGGGTGTGCACGTGCCTAAGCACATCCCTGGCCCAGCACTGGCTGTGGACACAGAGTGGCTGCAGGCGCTGCCTCACCTCGCCCTGTCGGTGGGTCCCTGCTACCCTTGCTGCCACTGTCAGGTGTCCTCTCTGCAGCACCCTCTTTGCAGGACCCACCACCTGGCCCTGGGAACCAGTCAGGGTGGCTCCGCAGGCCTTGACTCCTCCAACCCCTGCTCTCGGCCTGGCCGCCACACCTGCCACGGCTGCCGGGTTCACTGTCCCTCCTTCACCTGACCCCCGGTCAGCAACAGGTCTGGTCGCCCGTACCTGACAGCCATCAGCCCCATCAGGGCCCAACACGTGTTGTGGATCTGGGACTGGGCACTCTGCACATAGCACCGCTGCTCACAGGACTCGAAGTCCTCCCCCCAGCCTCCGTCTGCCATCTGCCGGGCCAGCAGGAAGTCGCAGGCCTGGGAGACCTCGGCACAGGCCACCCTGCAGGGCCAGGAAGACAGGAGCCACATCACCCAGGGGTCCCAGGGCCCTCTCCTCACCTTGGCCAGGCCTCCTCGGGGCACGTGGCAGGGGCACCAGGGGAAGCCCACGTCTGATGTGACGAGGCGGATACCTGCTCCCATGGTTGTTGGAGGACAGAGTGAGATGCTATGTCCGTGCAGATGGCCTCCCAGAGGGGACCACCCCCTAAACACCTACCCAGCAAACAGAGCTGGGGGAAGTGGACAGAGACAGCTTGACCCAAGGCCTCTCCCTTCTCCCAACCCAGCCCAGCCAGTGTCCTGGCCTCCGGCCCTCCTGTTCCTGCCTAGTGTGGGGTTTGCGTGTGGGGGCCAGGCCAGCTGCGGGAGGACAGAGGGCAGAGGCGCCCTCCACCACACGAGTCAGGAAGCACCTTTTACCAGACGGTGCTCCTGGCTCAGCAGCCCAGGAAAGTCCTCAGTGCAACCTGGTGGCTCATATGTTTCCAGGAACACTGACCTTATCTTACTGTTTGTAACACCCCCAAATCAAACATCGAAGAGAGAAACATGCCCAGGAGAGTGTCCTGCTGAGAAGCTCCCCTACCCCGCTCCCCCACGGGGGGAACGCCCACACTCACCCATCGTGGTATGCATGTCCCATGCAGGCGAAGGCTTCCAGCCCAAACCAGGTGCCGTAGGTGAAGCACACACCCCAGGAGCTGCCAGGAGACAAGGAGGAAACAGGGCAAAGACCACAGGCTTCTGGCACGCCCTCCAGCCCAGGGGTGAGGGCAGGGGTGCAGGTATTTTCAAGAAAGAATCCACGGGGCCTTCCACACTAAGACACACCCACCCAGCCTGGCCTCACGGATAGTTCCATGTGCTGGAACCACCAAGCAAGACGAACTGACCCAAGCCCATAGGAAAGGACGAGGAGCCACCACCACCGTCAGCCCGAGCACCTCCAGCACACTCAGCTGAACTCCTCTGAGTAACGTGCTGCGCGACCACCACCAGGGCGAAGGCCTGGTGTTCAAACTGGAGAAGGCCCACCAGGAACACGTCCAGAGGCCTCTGGGCAGTGCGAGCCCCAGCGACCCCACCACATCCGCACCCACAGGCGCCACTCACCCCTCCCAGGAGCCATCGGCCCTCTGCTTCTGCCGACAGTACTCCAGGCCCCGCTCGAGGGTCTCCCTGGAATACAGGAGGGTGACCTGATGGACACTCCATAGAGACAGCAACTCACCTACTACTCCAGTTCCGCCGCTCCACGGGCTCCCTTAGAATACGTGGAATAAACCACTCCGAGCGGAGTTGCAAGTTGAAGAGCAGTGGCTACAGGCTCGGGAGGGGAGCAAAGGGGCAGCGAGAGGAAATGCAAGAGGACAGTCGGACCTCAGGGATGAACTCACATGAGAAGCGGCCACAGACAGGCTCAGGGTCCCTGAAGACAAGGCCACTGACACAGGCTTGAGTGAAACGCACAGATGGAATTTTTTAAATAAATTAAAAATGAGGGAAAATGACACATTCAGCAGACAAAGAAAGCCCGTCATAGGTCTAACCGGTACTTATGAAAAAGGCCTGGTTTCTCTGAAAAGGCCAGAGCTGAAGGTGCGAGCACAGCCTTTAAGGTGAGCACCCACCCAACCCTGACCCGCCTCTGGGAATGCAGCCCCAGCTGGCGCCGGTGCCCCGTCTGTGACCAGCTGACCCGCAGGCTGGCTTTCCTGCAGCCACCAAAGAGGCCTGTGGGCAAGAAGCTGAGTATGGCTCCAGCCAACAGTCAGCAAGGAAAGGGGGCCCTGAGGCTGGCATTCCACAGGGGGTGGAAACCTGCCAACAAGCAATGAGCTCGGGGCAGGTCCTCGGTCGACGTTCAGACGAGGACCCAGGCCTGGCCAGTGTCGTGACTGCAACCTGGGAAAGCCCCGAGGGAGAGGCCCCCGCTCAGCCGTGCCTGGACCCCAACCCACGGTAACTGTGAGCTGACAGCCAGCGAGTCTGCGGTCATACTGCCCCTCAGCGCAGACACCAGCACTGAGGGTGAAGGCACAAGCTGGCGGCAGCTGCAGAGAAAGGAGGGGCAGCTACAGGGACAGTGCAAATTAGAAAGTGAAGAGGAAGCAAGAAAGATTCAGACAATACATTTGAAAACTTAGGTAAAACATGCAAATTGCTTATTAAATAAGAAAATTAACTTATTAAAACTGACTCAAGAATAAAGAGCCTGAACAATCCTATTCACTAACGATATGAATCCAAAATGTGAACTCTGCCCAGGAAAAGAACTCCAGGTCTTGGCGTTTTACGAGTGAACGCTACTAGATTATCAAGAGCAATCATCCTGATCTTACACAAACTCCTCTAGGAACAGAAAGGGGAAGGAACACTTTCCCCAGTCCACTCTGCGAACCCGACGTAGCCTTTCAGCAAGCAGACGAGCGCGACGTGGTGAAGACAAGACTCCAGGCTGCTCACTGATGAGCACAATGAAACCTGAACTAAACATGGGGAGACGGAACACAGCAGCGGTCTGTCAGTACTAAGTTAAGTTTGGCCAGAAGTGCAAAGGTGTTTTAACATTAGAAAAACCTAAAATAATCGTCTATAGCACTAAAGGATAAAGGAGATAATCATCTCGGTAGAGACAGAAAAGTCATCTGCTAAAATACAACACCTATTCACCACAGAGAGAAAACACAACTCAGCAAACTGTGAAGGGAAAGAACTCTGTTAACAAGAAAAGGGGTAACTACCAAAACCCTAAGGCTAACATCATTCCTAATGGAGAAGTATTAGAAACATTCTCCTTTGAGCCCCAGGGCCTAAGTGAGTGGCTCACTCCTGACGCCAAGGCTGGCGGTGTCTGAGCTCTTGGCCCCGAGCTGACGGCACCTGTGCTGAGTGACCAAGCGCCTCCCTGCCGAGGCCGCCCTTACCTGACCTCCCGGGCCCTGTGGTCCGGGAACTGTTTGTGGAAGTGCTTCAGGGCCTGCATCACAGCCGAGGTGCACTCCACGTACGTGTAGTCAATCATGATGTCCCCTGGGAAGGGAAGGGTGGATTTAGGCAGGTGAGCTTGCCCTCAACTTCCCGACTGGGCAGTCATGCAGAGTCTGCACAGCACGTCACAAGCCTGCCCATTCCCCAGGGGAGACGAGGCAGTGTCACAGCAACCAGCCACTGAGTGGGAGGGTGGCACCTTCACGGGTGGCCCGGGGCCCATCTGTGCTGCAGGACAGCCAGGTCAGTAGGGGAAGGAGCAGGGCACACAGCAGAGCTGCACTCTCTGGAAAGGCATCGACTGGACCTTGTTTGTCAATTACAGGAAAGTGATCGATGCAGACCTGGCAGGAGGGTACGAGGCACAGAGGCTACCTGCGCACGCCGCGGCAGGAGGACATGGGCAAGCGGGTTCCTGCTGTCACCTCCCTGCGAGGAGCCAGGGGCTCCGTGAGGACCTCTCAGGAGACAGGCCGGCCTCCATGGAAGAGAGCATGAAGCCAGCCCACGTTCGGGCCAGATAGCTGGTGTGAATCCTGCCAATTTCTGAGAGACGGACAGCAGCTGGGCCACCTACACCCAGGGTCAGTGCCACCCTCGGAAGCTGAGGAGCACGGAACCCCCCCGGGCCTGCGGGCTCCTGGAGCATCCGCCAACGTCTGCCAATGCGTTCGCTGACACTGCCCTCTGCTAGCGGAAAGAGCTTGGGCTGTGGAGGAGAACCCATCTCAGACACACAGGACCCCCACATCTGCGGCTGTACAGTCATCTGACTACTCACCGAAGACCTCTGAGGGGTTCAGAAGCTCCAGAAGGTGTCCCCCACGCTTGGTCTCATAGGTGGCAAACCCCCCATCGGGGTTTCTCATGCTCAGCAACTAAAACCAGAGAGGGAAGGTCCTGAGAACCTGCCCACGCACCAAGCACACACAGGAGCCCACAGACTATGACAGAGTGTTCCGGAAACATCCCAAGGCTAAGAACCAAGGGGAATAGGAAGCCGGCTTTCATGTTAAACCAAGAGCCTCGGGTGCCCAGAACAGTGGATTGCAACCTTTATCAACCAGGCACTCCGTGACCACTTGGGATCACTCTCGACACGCGCACGCTCATCACTTACAAGTCACGTGCGTGCCACGGAACTATGTGATCTCCTCTGTAAAACTTGGACAAAACCTAGACGTGCTAGGAGGGTTCTGCCCAAAACCAAACAGCTCTCCTGTTTTCATGCAACCAGTGGAGAATGCCAGCCCTCCCAAGCGAGGCCTGTGGGAGCAGCTGGGTCCATAAGCCTCCAGAACCAGAACCCCCTTGGTCAGGGATCCTGCCCCCCGCCGTCTGGCTGGCCCAGGACACCAGCTCACACCCACCAGGGAAGCCCAGGGCCCCTCCCAGAGGGTCTAGGCTCATGCCCAGCCAGGGCCTCCCGCTGGCCCTGTGCAAGTTCACTGTCTTCCATGCACAGATGCTGTCAGAGGACGTGCCCCTGCAGGCTCACACAGTCTGGTAAGGAGCTCGCCAGACAGAGCCCATGGGGAGGGGAGGGCACAGCGCCCTCAGCACCCTGTGACCAGAGCACCACCCCCACAGCCTCACCACAGCGACAGCGTCGAAGAGCTGCTCTTGTGGGATGTGCTGGGTGACAAAGGGACACTTTTCCTGCAGGAGAAGGACAGACTTCAAGGCCTCAGCGGTGCAGTCGGCGACAATCCAGCCACAGTCCAGCGTGCTGAAGCTGAAGCCACCCTGGAAAGTGCAGGGCTGTGAGTATGGGCAGAGGCCGAGAGCACGCTTGGGCCTCAGGGCCACCCGAGGCTGTGGCGCCTCCCACACCCACACAGAGCCGAGGCCCATCCACTGCGGAGGGACAGCCGCCGCCCTAGGCCACACATACGTGGACGGGTGTCCGACTCTACAAGGACTACAGCCCCTGAGCATCATGCCCTCCGGGTTCCACCACGGGACGGGCACAAGCGGCCCGCTGTGACAGCGCCCACACCTCACGCGCCACAGGAGCTGCCCTCCCTGCCTCTGCCGTCTCTCTAGCTCATGTTCTGACAACTTCTCTAACGTCCCTGTTGTGACACGTGGCGTGATGCCCACGTGGCTCAGCTACGTCTGTGCAGGTTCCTTAGTCAGGAACACCCTGGGTACGTCCATCAGAATAGGAGGCCCCAGGAGGCTGAAGAAAGCGCCTCAGAGGCGAGGCGAGGCTACCTGGGTGGCGGGCTGGCGCGTACCTTGCTCATCTGGCGGTAGTACTTCTGGTAGTCGGGGAAGTTGTGCGGGACCTGGGCAGCATCCGAGGGCACATGTGGGAAACAGGGAGGGGATGTCATCACTGAACAGACACCAGAGCAAGGAGGGGCTGGCACAGCAGGACGTGCGGGGCCCTCCAGGCGGTGCCGACTGCCCCACTGCCCCACCCTGAGTGGGCCATGCCCTGAGTGGAGAGCACAGAGGTGAGAAAGTGCCCCGCCCAGGGAAGGCATGGCTGGGCTGGTCTCACCTGGGAGACCCGGAGGTACTCGTGCGCCTTCTGCAGGCAGGACGAAAACTCAGGCCTGTGTTGTGCACCCGCCTGGAAAGGAGAAGGAAGTGAGTGGCTCACCAGCAGAGGCCTGCACGGGCGACTGGTCTCTGGACGATCCTGGCGACACCTGACCACCACTGGGGACCAGGAGCAACCCAGCCAAGTCTAGGGATGCTTGGGTTTTGCAGACAAGTCAGAAAGGTGTACTGGAGCAACGAAGCGGGCAGAAGAGATGGTCCACACCATGCCAGCCCCGGCCTGTGCCCAAAGGGTCCCTGCCTTGTCTAAGGCAGGCCCCCAACGTGGCCCAAACCACCCCCCAGGGCTCCCGAAAGTTGTGCCAACCTCATTCCCACCAGCATAAAAGCACACTCCTGTTTCTCACTAGTACGTGTTCAAGGGTACCCGTCAGAGCAGTCTGAGTTCTAAGAAGTGCCTGGAGCCCCCCCCACCCACCTAGAAGCCCCACATCATCTCCTCGGGAGCAGCCCTCACAAGGCTCCCTGCTCCTGAAGCCTTCATGCCAGGCCCCTCCCAGAGCGGCCAGGCAAAGCCACTGCCTCAGACCCCAGCTGAGCGAAGGGTCAGGGCCAGCAGGTGCCATGCCCAGCAAGGCGCAGGAATGGACACACAGAAAGGGCAGTTGGAGGCTGGAAAATGGGGGACAGAGCCACATACCTCCAGCAGAGCCTGGATGGCGAACGCGGTGTCCCAGACCTGGGAGCCATTGGTGCCCTGCAGAGAGGACAGCATTACCCAGCCGCAGCATTGCCCCCACCCACCCCCCACCTCCTGGATCCGACGGGCGCCTAGAGAGCCAAGCAAGAGTCTCAGGGCTTCCACCAGCTCCTGCAAAGAGGTAGGAGCCCAGCTGACTCCTGACCCGAGGCTCTGGGCCCTGCAGCCCTAAAGCCCACGAGGGCCTGAGAGGGACTGGTCCTAAAGGTGGACATGGACAGGAGCCCCACCTGCCTTCAGCAAGCCAGCAGCTGGGACAGGGCTTTCTCAGAGCACTACCAGGATTTGGATGACCACTTCCCATGGCCTCCACTGCTTGCCCATTGCTTTATGGATAATGGCGCAGGGTGAGCAGGATGGTGACAGGCATGTGGGTAATGGGGTGAGCAGGATGGTGACAGACATGTGGGTAATGGGGAGGGGAGGCTACACGGACATCGCGGCTTTGCAGGACGATGTGTGGCAAGAACACAGAGCCAGGACAGCCGCCGGGCCAAAGGAAATCTGAACTAGATCAAGCCTCAGGGCCTAACACCAGTTCGCAGAAAATACAGGGCACAGAGCAGGCGGGCACTCTAGGGACAAATCACCCCAGAGAGAACACTCAGGAAACTGTTGAACAAGGCAACTTCAAGGTTCAGACTCTCAGATGGAATCCTGATACCAGCGATCCCACAGCGAAACCCCACTGAGCTCCATGGGGCTGGCACAGAGGTTTTGTAAGAGCCAGAAGTCCCGTGGGCTCCAGCGCCGGAATGTCAGAGGGGACGTGGGGCCACTCAGGGGCCCGTCACCCTCTTCCACTTTGAGTTTTTTGGGAACCATTCATGCAAGACTGGCAGCGTAGGGGTCAGAGAGCTGGGCGTGGGGCTTGAGGCACATCTGGTAAGTGCACAGGGTGGGGCAGGGGTGGTGCTGGGCCAACGTGTGCCCATCCCAAAGGGCCCAGAGGCCAGTGTGACCCAAGAGCGTTGCTGGAGGAGCCACATTTCCACAGAGTGACAGCAGACAGCCCCGAGGGGGCCCTACAGCTCCCAGGCCCCTGCAGCCAGTACAGGACCAGGTTAGCCCAGGCTGCCCTGGGACCCAGCAGCCCCACGCCCAGGCCCCAAGCACAGGAAATAAGCCAGGGGAACACCACCTACAATAACCAGACCACCGAACCAGCCAAACAGCACGGAACGGTGGCCTGGTATGCCAGGGAAGGGTATACCCAGAGTGCGTCTCAGGACCCTGAAGGGGCAGCTCTGCAGGTGCTCAGCTAAGGGCAGCTGGGAGCGCGGGCTCTCCTGACAGGACCCAGCTGCTGTCCTGCCCCCATCGGCCAGACCCAGCATGCGAGCTTTGAGATCAGCTGTCCAGCAGCAGTCAGGCTGGCAGAGCCTGTCTGCATCCCGCTGGATGGCACACATCCAGGGGACAGCCAGGGGCCGCCAGATGCAGGACCAGGTGGGAACTGCGGCGCTCACCTCGCGCTGACAAAACTAGTCAGGAGGAGTGACTTGGGGATCTTAACAAATCTGAAAGGCAGGAATGGTCGCAAGGAAGCCAGTAGCTAAGGCCCCACAGCCCTCACCTGCATTTTCATGCCGTCGAGGCCCAGCCTGTTAAGAGAGGCATCCAGGTCAGGGAGTACAGGGCACAGAGCTGGAGGTCAAGGTGGCCCAGAGCCCCGGTCCAGAGAGCAACTCACTCGCTCAGCAGGGGCGACGGGACAGCTCCCAACCCCACCCAGCTATGAGGGGCCACCAGAGGAAGAGGGCCGCCCTTGAACACAGGACCCTGTGGGACACTGGGCCGTGCCTACCCTCCGTGGTCGCCTGCAACAAGGGGCCCCACTCTTGGGTACCACCCACGACTGACCAGTTCTCCTGGTCAACAAGGCCCTCCTGACACGCCACCCAAGGCTTCCTACTCTACCTTCCGGAACTACCTGAAGTTTCCAAGCTTCCACAAACCCTCAAACTCCTGGTCCCAAGTGTTACTCCAGGTGCGTGGCACCCTTACCAGGAAGCCACACTGTGGGATCACGCCTGGCCTTCCCTCAGCCCCGCCCTTGCCCGCCGTGCTTACCAGAGGTAATCAGGAATCCTGGAGACGTGCTCCTGGAAGGCAGTGGAAACCGGCCCGTCCACGTACCAGCGCACGAGCATGTTGATGGTTTTCGAGATCTGGAGGAGACACAGCCTGGTCAGGCTCTGCTCCATGCCTGCAGGGGTTCCTGGGCTGGAGGGCCACAGCCCGACCCCACGAGGCTGCAGCACAGCCTGGCTCCCGGCCACTTTCCCAAGCACTTGCTGCTTCCAGGCCCCAAGATGGAGAGATCGGGCTGCAGCCCTGCCCCGGGAAAGGGGCCAAGGCACATGTGCGGTGGAGGAAGGAGGCAGGGTGACTCACAGAGGTGACGTGAGCAGAGCCAGCCACCAGGTAATGGGCAAGGCGGGGATCCCGAGCGGGCACCTAGGGTGTGGTGCGTCTTGAGCTACCTTAGATAACTCAGGGGGCCAAGGACAGGGCTGTCTGAGGGGCACAGCAGGGACTCAGAGACGAGACCTGTGCGGCAGGGTCTGCGTGGTCAGAGCAGACAGTCTAGAGGCCCAGACGTCCCCCACTGGGGTCTCATCAGTCAAAACCCCATTAAGATTCATTTGTAACTTGCTTTACACAGCATTAAGTCAGAGCCCACACAGAACCCGCTGTTGCTGACTGACAGGGAAACAACGAGCCACTCCAGTGGGGCAGTTGTGGTTTATAGCCCCTGGGGTCCCACATGGCCTGGAAAACGCCTGGGAGCAGGGCCGGGCTGGGGCTCGTGGACAGAGCCCCCTGGGCTCAGAGAACCCATGGGCAGACCCAGCATAGCACCACCGTCACAGCCCGCCCACAGGCTCACAACCACCCTGCCTCTGGCACCCACCACCCCGGGGCTGCGGCCAGCCTCCCCAACCCTGCGCTGGCCGCTGGGGTGCATGGCCCCACGAGGCAAAGCCAGATCAGGGGCCCAGAGGCTCAGAGAAGCAAGGGTCCCGAGTCACCAGGCTGGGCAGGAACCAGGAATGGAATGCAAGCACCCTGGCACTCCAACCCCCGTAGAAGGGCAAGCAGTGGTTTACTAGAGGTGGGGGGGCCAAGGGCGGAAAAGCAGTCCTCCCCGCTGGAGGCAGCAGTCCAGACACACGGGGTGGTAGGTATGGAAGGGAGGGCCAAGCAAAGGAGTCTGTGGGATCAGAGGCCCAAGTAGACCCACGTGCCAAATAAAGGACTGGCAGCCTCAAGTGGGAGACCTCACACCCGTGAGACCCCCTCCCAGCTCCACGGACACAGGCCTCTGGGCCACCCGCCCCAGTCCTCCCCCAACCCCAGCCCAGACCCCTAGTGGGGGTGGGGCACTGACCGGGCCAATGCTGAGGCACTTGGTGAAGCGGTCGTCGGCCGCAATGTGCTCGTACAGCTTCTGGATGGCCCGCTGCCGCAGGCTGGCACTGTGGTGGCACTCATACAGGTTTAGGAATGCTGCGGGGGGCAAGGGCATCAGGGGGTGCCAGACATGGAGGGCCTCCCGGCCTCCGCCCAGCCCCGGCACAGGCGCCCCTCGATGGGCAGTCTTTGGGCCCCCCCTCCAGTCCTCCCACCAACCCTCTTGCCCCACTGCAGCAGGTGGAGGGCAGGCTCCTGACTGAAACCAGGCAGGGCCCCAGCTCCCACCCCAGAGCCTGTCTGCAGAATGAGTGAGGGAATGAACGCACCCACGCGGGAGGGAACACGACCCCCGGCCGGCCACTCTGAGCAGCCAAGAGGTCCCGTGGGAGACAGGCCTGGACTGGGCCTCGTGGGGTTCTGCCCCTTCCCCCCGACAGAGATGGGACCACAGGCCCCTCAAGGCCCTGGGCTCTGAATCCTCTGTCCAGGAGCCGGAGCCCTAGGCAGGTCCACTGGACACGAGGTGCACACAGCTGGCCCCGTCCCCGCAGGACCCAGACACCAGGACAGTGAGAAGAGTGGAGGGGGCTCATCGTGGGCCAGTGTCCCTCCGCTCTTCCTGGCACTCTGGTGTCCTGGAGGCACCCACCATACAGTACGTGGAGCAGCCAGCTGTGCGGTGTGTACAGCTCGTCGGGGGCCACGCTGTTCCTGTGCGCCGGCCAATTGATGCAGCCATAGTCCTCCACGTAGAGCTCCTAGGGGGTGGGCAGCGTCTCAGACCCAGACCTCCCTCCCCCTCCCCTTTCCCAGGGCAGGCCCTCATGAGCACACTACACCCCAAATCCCATCCCAGGGCTGCTTCCACAGATGCCCTGCAGCCCACCCCACCCCACAAGCCCCTGAACCGTTGTCCGTTGTGTGGGGGCAGGAGTGGAGGCTCTACCACAGGGTTCTCAGCTCTGAGGGGCCCCTAGGCCAGTGGGCATGCACAGTCAGGCTCACCTGGCGGAGGCTCTGGACCAGCGGGTCCTCCTCGGCGCTCAGCCGGGTGCCATAGCAATAGGCCATGGGCAGGTAGACCTGTCGGCAGTGGCACCAGAGCTTGGAGGGGTGCACAGGCATCCACTCAGGAAACAGCCTGGGGGGGGGGGGCAGTGTGTCAGCAGGGGCCCCGGCCCCCTATTGCAGCCCAGGGCCCTTTCAAGTGTGGACACAGGGGTGCTGCTGTCTCTAGAGCAAGTGGGCACAGCCGCCGGCACCTCACAGCCATGCTCCTGAGGGGCCCTGCCCCTAACAGGCAGGTCTGCCCAACAGACTGGCCCTCGGCCCTTCATCAGGTCCCTGCTGTCATCTCCTGATGGGCCCCTTCCTCTCACACCTCTGCACCACCAAATTCATCTAACGCGAGGCCCGCACCCGCCCTGACCGCTTCCTGGGGGCCCAATCCTGCGGACAGCGCTCCAGGGATCTCCCCCCCTCGAGGTGATGCTGGGCACTTATATGTACGTGACGTTTTCTGGAGAGACGTCCGCAGCCTTCATTAGATACTCACAAAATGTTTAAAAATGCTGGTTTACGGGTGTCACACAACACGGAACTGGTGTTGATTTTGCTAAGTATTTAAACAATACTGTGGTTTTGCTGAAAGGAGCGCTCTCATCTTTTAGAGATGCACACTGACATGCTCACAGGGGAGCAGAGGTCCGGGATTAACAACACTCACCCACAAGCCTGACGGGGACAGGAGGCCAGTGCGGCACCCCGTGCGGGGCAGTGAGGGCGGTGCCACTGTCACTTCACTCTACTCCTACAGGCGCTCCAATAGCCCACAACAGCACAACACGGTCAGTCACCCGTGCAACAAGGCCAGCGCCCCACTCCCCACCCAGCAGTCCCGAAGTCAGCCTGGCAGGCCCCTGCCCCAGGCCCAGCCCACAGCACCCCCTCCCTCCCGTCCCCGGGGAGCACCCTTCCAATGTCTGTGGGACTCAGCCGAGCGAGGGCCCGCCCGGATTCTGACGCCAGCCCACTGCAGAGAATGGACAGTCCCTTATCTGGCCAACAGGCAGCAAGTGACCCAGGGCTGCGTCACCCTACTCATCAGACTGTGGCGACAGGCCACCAAATCAACTGTAGAGGGAAGCATACCACATTTCTGGAAACAGGGTGTTGAGGCCTTCCCAGCTGTACACGTTCAGGACAGCCAGCCAGAACTTCCCCCAGGAGGGGATGAACACAGCACCACCTGGGGGGAGAGACCAGGCCCCCGTCACATCTCTGGCTGTTAAGGTTAGACCCTCAGGAATCACGCACACCCCTCCGGAAGGCAGGCCACTAAGGCTCCTCTCCCTGTCATGAGAAGCAGGTTCCAGAACTGCTCAGGACCGAGGCCACCAGTGGAACCAACAGCTGCCCCAGGACAGGTGCATCCAGCCCCTCCCCCCGGGAAAGAGCGCAGGCAGGGAGCAACCTGGGAAGGGGAGTGACCTAGATGCACAGGGCAGCCCGCGTCCATGTGAGCTGGGGGTCAGTGATGAGGGGAGGTGAGTGGAGCCCTCGGCCTTCTCCCTCCTGGGGCCCCGCCTTGTCGCCCCCATCTGTGCTAACCCCACGTGGCACAGTCTGGATTTCAATGCAGCTGTGGGGACACGTGTGGAGCCACCCCAGAAGCACCCATCCCAGGCACAGAAAAACTGTCCTGGATGTGCTTCAGCAGGAGGCCTCAGCCCAAACGTAGGTGTGCAGAAGTCAGAGACCCACAAAGCTACTGGGCAAGTGTGGCCAGAAGACACTCCTTCACAGGCAGGGAACCAGAAAGCAGCACCGATACCCCGTAGCAGGGAGCCCAGAAGCTAACGATGAATCCATTACAAGAGCAACATTTGTGTGGAGAAGCCAGGCTGTCATCAGAGAGCACAAGGGAGGTGTTGCCAGCCTGGAAGACCAGGAAAAGTGACACCCAGCGTGAAGGCTGGACAGGAGTTCCTGAGGCAGCGGGATGCGGTGGAAGGCAGGATGTCCCAGGTGGACAAAGCGGTGCACGCAGAGCCCAGAGGCAGGAAGGGGCTTCAAGGTGCTGACGGAAGCCCCTGCGTGTGAGCAGAGCAGGGAGGACGAGCAGATCGAGGAGTGTGCCTGAGAGGTGGGTGGGCAAGACTGCGCCAGGCTCTGCAGAGCAGCAGTGAATGCTCCAGGGGCAGCAGGAGACACGGGGCCTCCCTGGGATGAGGGGAGAGGAGCCACCCCCTTGAAACCCTGCCGGGCACACAGCAGACCGAGGCTGGAGGGTGCAAGCGGAGCGCTACTGTCTCCTGCCACTCCTGCGCGGCTGGGCGGCCCTGCCAGGACACCCCCGAGCAGTGCACAAGCCGCTGCCCTGAGCCCACGCCGCCGAGTAAAACAGGCAGAATTATGTGCTCCCTCCTTAATCTGCTTTTTAAAAAGGCACTGGAGAGGTCAGACAGTTTCTACCTACTTCTGCTTTGATGCATTCCTGGCTCACGTGTTTTGCCGTGTTTGAAGTGGAGGTGCACCTGCCTACTTCCCATGTGCAAGCACTCGCTGTGCTGACGTAACATGAACTCTTTACGGAGCACGTGCCGTGCAGGGTGTACCTTTCTGGTGAAGAATGTTCCGGGCTCGTACCAGGTCAGGATCGTCAGGCCCAAATCCCAGAATTCTCAGAGACACATAGTTGAGTGCAGTCCCAAACACCGTGGACTTGTCTTCAATGTGCCTATGGGAGCAGGAGATAGGTGAGAAAATGGCATCTTCCATTACTTTCAGTGAAATTTCCTCAAAAAATCAAGAATGGAATAACAAGAACACCCAGAACAGTCAGTCTCCAGCAAGAGTTCCTGCACCTCCCATGACAGCTGAACAGTCCCAAAATCACCCTGCAGGACCTGACCGCCTCCTCTGTTTACTTCCCACCCCTGAATCCCACGACCAGGCCCAAGGCAGTGACCCGACCGCAGACCACACATGACCAGGGCCCACGGAGCATACTCCAGGGGCAGCATGCTAGAGGAGGCGAAGGCACTGGTGAGATCTTGAGGCTGTCCCAGGACCCACAGGCCAGAGAGCTGGGACCTGAAGTTCGAGGTGCCCATGAGCCCATACAGGAGGCCAGCAGAGCTGCGCTGTCCTCCCAGGATTCTGTAACAAAGGCTGGCAGTGTGGCTATAGCCAACCCAGGAGGGGCCCAAGTCCTCACTGCAGGATGAGAGGCACCAGGGCCCACCGCCACCAGGAGGGCAGGTGGCTGACCACCTGGGGAGAGGCCCTGCTCCCAGAGCGAGCACACCACAGAAAGGCAGGCCGAAAGGCGGGGAGAACCGCCCGGCTCCCCCTCTACCTGCTGCCGTCCCAGAGTGGAAAAGTTTTCTTCTGCCTCAGTGATGACAACCAGATGGTTTTCACTGTGGTATGTGGGTCTCAAGAGTTTCTCAATCAGTCATGAAACCCATTACAACACAAGCTGGGAAACCAAGGCCCAGGGTGTGAACAGCCCTGCTCTGAGACCCCCAGGGAAACCCAGGCCCAGTTTGCACACAGCCTCCAGCCTACTTCCTTCCTGCCAGGCTCTCCCTCTGACCCCAGGCCCACAGACAGTCACCCTATCCCTCAACAGGTGCAACCCCTACATAAGACCACGTGTGCACATGCATGTACACACGTGCAGTGATGCCAGGCTGGCAGACTCACAGGCCCCAGCCGCCATCCGGGAGCTGCACAGACCGCAGGTACCGTGCCATCTCTTCCCTGTATCCGGCTGGCAGAGGAATTCGCGCCACATAGCACGTGATCAGGAGGCCTGTGTGGCAGAAAAGACGTTCCTCACTGGGAGCAGGTACTCAGCACTGCCAAGCCCAGGCCCCTTTCCTCCCGAGAAGAACCCCATGCAACAAGGAACTATTGGCTAGGGTCTCCTTCGCAAGGAAACGAGCCTGGGAAGGCTACTCTTCCCGGCCCTCTCGGGGACCTTGGGACTGTGGCCTCATGGAGCAGCAGCAACAGCACAGGTACTTGCACCACATGGGGCGGGCATAGCCCACTCGGACACTCCAGGTCCCGTGCTACTGACACACCTTCTGGGAATGGGGTAACATTTACTTGCTTAATTGTACATATCCTGTTTTATTAAATTTTTTAATAGCACATGTTCCTTTGCAAAAAGGGAAGATGGACAACAATAAATATTACCCACAAAGAAAATTCTGTTCCCAGCCTGGCCCTCCTGAGCATGGTGCTCACAGGCCAACCCCCATCCCTCCACCCTACCCCTGGCATCGGCTCTATCAGCCAATGCCCATGGCACCCAGCATAGGGAGTCTCAGGCAGGCCCCGGCCACAACGCACGCCATAGAACAGATGCCTGACTCAGAGGCATGAGAAGCCCCGGTGGACACACCCACCCAAGAAGGGCAGATAGATGCGAAGATGCCACAGAAATTCACAGAAAACGGCTCATCTCCCTTCATAACAGGTCTGATACTGTCAAGACAGGGAAACACACAGGCAGGAAGCAGAGCCAGGGTCTTCCCCATTTCACAGGCCAGGAAACTGAAGCACAGCTTCTAAAATGTGGGGCTGGAGCTAGAGCCTAGGAGGTCCAACCACAGAATCAGTGATCACCACAGTGATACTCAAAGTCACACGGGCCACGCAGAATCCTGACCTCCACAGGCATTTTCCAAATTAAAGCAGGAAAAGACCACGCAAACCTCAGCCAGCCACAGAAGACCTCTGGTATGGCACTCCCAAACAGGCCACTGTCAACTTGAGAAAGATGGTCTGTCCAGAGTCCAGAGGGAGAGAGGAAAGCCCCAGCCTGCAGGGTGCGAGCAGGGCAGCAGGCAGAGCCCAGAGCTGCAGTAGCAAGCACAAGCCAACGCAGCCTCCCCATGACCAATCGCCCACAGAGGGCCTGGTGCTGCGCACGTGTGACCACATCCAATTCTCAACACCCCCACATCACAGATGGGGCAACCGAGGCATGGTGAAGTCCTGTCACCTTGCTCAGGGGCAGAGCAAGCCAATGCAGTCACTGACTCCCCAGGAAGATCCCTGGGGACAGTCTCAACAGGCTCCAGAGGGGGCCAAGGTAAGAAAGAGCCCAGTGACTTGCCCCCAAGGACAAGCCCATGGGTCCCCGGACAGGAAGGCACAAAGCTATACAGTCCAGGAGGCAGCAGGGCTTGGAGTCAAAGAGGTGACAGACTCCCAGTGCTGCTCCCACTAAGGGAAAAGGTCCTTTTGCATAAACTCATGGAAGAGAGTTTCCCATATTACAAAACTGAGCATTTCTTTAGAAAAACATTCCCAGAATGCAAAACAGTCTTGTCTAGCCAAACCAGTTCTGTACCCAGGAGGCCCAACCGCAAGCCTCCTACAACTCACCAGCCTGCACCTACAGCTCCCATCTGAGCTCTTCCAGCCACCCCTTCAGGTGAGCTCCCTCATACAGGCTGCCCACACAGGACTTAAAGATCCCCATCCACCACCCTGAGCACCTCCAGGACCCTTTGCTTCCTTTTTCAGGACACTAGCTAGCTGTGCCTTCCACTCCCATCCCCCGGCACCAACACCAGGACAATCTGCCCAGCCCTTTTCTGTGTGAGCTGGTTTTTTACCTGTTCACTCATTCACACCACAAACATTCACCAAGGGCCTGAACCAGATCAAGCCAGGACCCCAAGTATGCCCCAAGGTGGCCTTACCCACAGGTCACAACAGCACCCTCCTACCTGGCAGGAGAAAGAGCGGGCCACCGTAATCACCTGCCCAGTGCCCATCCTCAGCCTGCAGCCCAGCGAAAAATGTCATCCCATTCAGAGCCCCCTCACAGGCGGTGTGGGCTTTGGGCAACTCCTTAAAGTAACTCCTCTGCAAAGGAGAGAAGAGATGAGAGCTGAGGGGTTTGCGGCTGCGTCAGAGAAGCCTTCAGCACTTACAGCCCAAGTCAAAGTAACAAATCTGAACCACTTTGAAAGTTTCAGCTGTTTCAATCAAAAGTCTGAAACTCTGATGATGGTACTGCCACTTCAGCAAGTGAAAGAATGGCTCTACACTCTCATGGCTTTGTTTTCCAGTCACACATTTGCAAATTTCTTCACAACTTCTCCGAGACATCTTAAGTAAACCACATGTCCAAGAGTGTGGGGTGGGGCACTGGTGCCCATCCAGACCTGGAACTCAGGCCTCTCTAGGAAAGGGACCAAGGGATGGCACAGTGACAGGGAGATCCCATTTGTACATGCTACTCTCTGACTAACTGAATTTCTCATACGAAATTCACTGGATCAAAAACTTCTTTTTCTGCATAAAAACAAAGTTAGAGCAGCTTCTTACACACAGCTTAGTAATAAAGGGATTGAAGCGAAGGGGTTCATTCAATTCATGCTCTATCTTTACCCCAATTGACTCCTGCAGGAACCAGCTTTGGTGGCAAGTGACACAGGTACACATTACACGTCCCTTCTTTTTTAACAAAGGGGAAAAACCACCCTTCACATCTAGCTGTTCATAGCTCTGTGTTGGTTCTTGGTGCTTGTAGCAAGAAGGGAGAGGCAGGTTTCTGGTCGTGTCCCAGACACTGCAGGGGAGGGGCAGAATCCACACTCACGGTGTCCAGTCCCACGAGGTGAGCTTCCAGCCCAGTCTGCCCTCGGCCGGGGCTCTCTTCTGGGAAATACGCCCACGTCTGCCTTCCCTTCTCATTGCTGAGTCGCCAGCGGCTGAGGTCGGTGGCCGGCTCTGTCTTATAGGGGCCCCCTCTTCGGCGCAGACACCTGAAAACGATCAGGCTCAAGTGAGTAACCACCCTTCCTGCTCGCTGGGTCAGAGGCCAGGGCGCAACGAACTTAGCGTTTCACTTCAACAACCTACAAGCAGACACGATTCCTCTAACTGCAAAATAAACCCGCCTGGCGCGCTTCTGCGTCCAGTTAACACCGCGCCACTATTTCTCCGGCAGTGGAGGCACCTGCCTCCGGGATCCCCGTCCCCCGCCCCAACGGGCTCTCCTCAGCCCGGCCCCAAGCGGCCCCAAGCGGCCCCAAGCGGCCTCAGGTGACACCGCCGAAGGACAGCCGGCCCCCACCGCCCCCCAGGGCCCGTGTGCCGCACAGAAGGTGGGCGAGGCCGGACGGCGCAGCAGCCTCGCGGGAAGCCTCCGAGCTGCCGAGCCCCCTCCTCAGCGCCCCCGACCGCGCCCTCCCTTCGCGCGGGGTCGCGGCGCGCGGGCACTCACGTGCCCTCCGTCATGACCACCGCCGCGCTCCGGGTTCCTCGCCGCCTGTACCGGGACCTGTACCGCCGCTGGCCCGACACCGAGCGCACTGCGCAGGCGCGCGCCTCGGCCGACACCAGAGCGCGATGGGCAGATGCCCGCGCGGCCAATCAGAACGCCGAGCCCGGCCACCTCAGAGGCGGAGCGCGCCGCGCCCCCGAGCGGGAGGCGGGGCCAGTGTTGGTGGGCGGTGCTTGGGTGGGGCCTGGGTGGTCTGGGGCGAGGCCTGGGCCTGAGGGCGGGGCGGGGCGGGGCGGGGCTTGGCGGCTGGGCGAGGCCAGGAGGAGCGCGACTTCCAGTCGCGCCAGACGCGGTAGTCCGTCAGCCCCGAGCTACCTATGGAGCAAAGTTTCAGGGCGAGGCCACCAAGGGGCTCCTGAGGAAGACTGGCCCTTGAGGAGGGTCCCTCCCAAGGCCAGAAGGCAGGGGGTCTGGAGAGCAGCAAGTTCCCTTGAAGAAGAGCCAGAGACTGGCGGCTCTGGGTGAGTGTGACGGGAGACTTGGCAGCGAGAGGGGAAGGCCTGGGGGATAAGGGGCTCTTGGGGGGCACCTGAGAGGAAGTGAGGCAGAGAGATGACGGGAGGGCGGCTAACAGGAGGGGAGGTGACAGGAGAGGGGCTGACAGGAGAGGAGGTGACAGGTGAGGAGGTGACAGGGGAGATGACAGGAGAGAGGGTGACAGGAGGGGAGGTGACAGGAGAGGGGCTGACAGGAGGGGAGGTGACAGGAGAGGGGCTGACAGGAGGGGAGGTGATAGGAGGGGAGATGACAGGAGAGGGGCTGACAGGAGAGGTGACAGATGAGGTGACAGGTGAGGTGACAGGAGGGGAGATGACAGGAGAGGGTGACAGGAGGGGAGGTGACAGGAGGGGTCTGACAGAAGGGAAGGTGACAGGTGAGGAGGTGACAGGAGGGGAGATGACAGGAGAGGGTGACAGGAGGGGAGGTGACAGGAGGGGAGATGACAGGTGAGGGGCTGACAGGAGGGGAAGTGATACGAGGGGAGGTGACAGGAGGGGAGATGACAGGAGAGGAGGTGACAGGAGAGGGGCTGACAGGAGGGAAGGTGACAGGTTAGGGGTCAGTGTATCTTCAGGGAGGCTGAGTCTAGGGAGGGCTTCACTTGTGGGACTTGGGAGGCTGAGGTGCCAAGCACCTGCCAGCCCAGGGGAGGGACCCACATTGGGAGAGCTTGGGCCACTTAGAGGAGACCCAGCAATTTTGAGGTCCCTGGTATAAGTAAAGGTGGAAGGCCTGAACTCTATGGGAAGGGAAAGAAAGTTGGAGACCCTGCTTATAGGACGGGTTGGGATTGGGGGGCAGGTAAAGTGGTCAAAGGGTGTGCAGCAGGAACCAGGGACTCAGCGGAGTTGGAGGAAACAGTGTGGACATTGAGGTCCTGAAAGTGGCTCTCCAGAAACCCACAGACGGCCTCATATCTTCATCTTCCACAGAAGCCCTGACATCAGGTCACAGCTTTCCCAGTCAGGTGAGTGTTTTTGTATCAATCCCTTGAGTCCTATCCCCATGCCAGGAACCCAAGAAAGCCAGAGGGGAAGGGGGGCTTGCAAAGGAAAACACATGTACATCTTCCCCCTAGTAGAATATCAGGCTGTTAGATGGTCAGTAAAGGACACTTCCTCTACTTAGCCTAGTTCAGAAACCAATGAAGAAGATACAGCAATAAGATGAATATATAGCAAATACCAGCCTTGCTACAGAAAAAAGGCTAGTCTGGAGGATGTGGTTTAGATGGACAATCAAGAGCACTAGTTACTTCCACCCATAAATCAGACACAGATACCTCCTAGTCTCTGCCCCAGGGGGAAAACTGCAGCCTCCACAGAGCTGCTGCATCAAGCACGTGCAGCCAAGTGCAAATGGGAATACGCCTGTCAGCCTGCTGACCCCAGAGAGTGTACCAAGAGGAGACTGAGCACACTTGACCTTGTCTGTTCTCCAAAATTCACCAATTCACACTTCCCTGGGAGTGTAAAAAAGGCTGGAAGTTTTTCTCCAGGGATGTCCCACCATGTGGAAACACAAAGCGTAGGAGTAAGGGTTCCACGTGGACATCTCAAACTCTTGACTCTGGCAGAGCTAAGGAAGGAAAGAGGTTTCAACTGAAGCAGAGTTTGAGTTTAGGTATTTTACTGGACTGGACTTTTATGAGCAAAATGATGATTCTCTTTTTTTAATTTCTAAGAAGAAAAGGGAAAAATTGTAAAATCTATCTGAGAAGTCACAGATAAGATTTTCTGGGGACAGTCATGAGAAAAAATAATGCTTCTCTCTACTTGCACCCTACCAATTCCAACTTGTTCAATAAACAGGACACAGAAGACTCTGAGGTTCTTGGCATGGACAACTGGGCATATTTACTAAAATAGAGGTTTGGAGGAAATTGTCAACTTAGGTTAGGAACATGTTAAGACAGAGATACCCATAAAACATTTAAGTAGACAGGTTGAGTATACTGGTGTTCAAGAGAGAGAGGACAAGACTAGAGAGAGGAATTTGAGAGTCATCTGTTTTCAGGTGATGTTTGAAAACAGTATTGGATGAACTCAACTAGGGAGTGAATATTCCAAACAGAAGAATTTCCAGGATGAGCCTTGGGGCACCAACCATTTCCAGTCTAGAGAGGAAGGAGTGGCCAGAGAGAAGAGAAAAGGTAGGGGAATGTGGAGTCAGAGAAGCCAGTGAAGACAAAGGTGATCTGTGCAGAGGTTTTAAAAGGATTGTAAAATGAGGTCAGAGAATTGGTGACTAGATGTGGAAAGACAGTTTACTAGTGACTGACAAGAGCATCTCAGGAGATGTGAGGAGAAAATCCTAGTGGCAGTTAAAAAGGGTGGGGAGGATTTCCAGTTAAACATGTTAGACTGAGCACAGGCATTGACTTCTATTTCCCACCTAAACTAGACTTACGTAAAGTAATAAAAGAGATAAAAACACACAGTGAAAGAATGAGAGTGGAAGCACCAGTAAACAAGAGAGGTCAACAAAATACAGAGGCTGGAAATGTAAGGAGGAGTTGATAACTGACTTAACAAGCCAGAGAAAGCTGAAACCCATGTGTAGGGATGAAGCGATTAAGAAAAGAGACCCTTCTTGCAAGTGAACCCCAGGAAGGTGCAGAAATTAGAAGAACTGGTGAAAAGTTTGAATAAGAAGCAGTGTGACAATAGATCCCTTCCCCTACCTGTGTGGAAGCCTACAACAGTTGAGTAGAGCAGGTGTGAACTCAGGCACAAGACACAGCTGAGGGCCACTGAAAGCAGGGGAGTTGAGTGAAAGTCTACATTCATGTGGGAGTCCCACTTCTCCCACTCAGCTATATATCTTCAGGCAATAAGAGGAGGATTTCTCTGGTGAAAATGGCTCCCCCAAAAGACCTGCAAACATTGGCAACTGGGACCCAGCAGAAAAGCAGAGAAGCCTATCAGCTGGCAGGCTGTATCTGTTAGCTTAGAGCATCCAGCAAGCTCTTCAGAGCCCCATCATCAACAGGAGCCAGACATTTGAGGAAAATCTCTACCATGAAAGACAAGAAAACAGAGAAAAAGGAAATTTTTTTAAAATGGAGGCGATTGAAAGTTACGGAAGACGATTTTGGCGAAACACGTCCTCACATGTTTTGGATGTTATACACATGAAACAAGAACCATCTGACATACTCTTTCCCTCCCTGCCTTATTTTTCTGCTTATCATCAATTAGCATGCCAAGTGTTTTGCATATTTATCTTGTTTACTGACTATCGCTCCATTAAAATATAAACTCTGTGAATATAAGCTCTATTCATTTGTTGCCATATCCCCAGTACTTGGAATAATGCCTGGCACATAGTGAATACTCCAAAATTATATACTGAGTGAATGAATGAATAGGGTTCTCTAAATAAGAAACGTTATGGGAAAAAACTCAAAAATTAAAAATATGGCATCAGTTTTTTAAAAAAAAAAATTTAACTTTTTAAATTGAAATATAGTTGGTGTACAATATTATATAAGTTACAGGTGTACAATATAGTGATTCATAATGTGGCAGCAGTTTTAAAGTCACTAGAGCAGGGAGATAAAATAGAGGAATTTTAGGACAGTAGAATAAAAAGATAAAGATATTAAAAATTGAAAAGAGAAGTGTCAAGATGGCTGAGTAGAAGGATGCTCGTACCTTACCCTCTCCCACCAATACACCAAGACTGACATCCACAGACCCACCCATCCAATCAGAACACCTGCTGAACTTTGACAGAACATTGCCTTCTTCAAAAGACAAAATATGCCACTAATCTGATAGGACAAAAGTGAAAAAGAAGAAAAAGGAAAATAGTGCAGGACTGGTCCCATGGGGAGGGAGCGGCAAAGGAAGAATAGCTCTCATTCCCTGGGTCTCCCCTTCTCCAATGAAGAGTCAGCAGGATGGAGGGGGAATCTCCTAGGCTTGGATCTGTACAGAATAGCCCTTGACTGACAGAACTAAGTTAAACAGGCACTAAGGATCCCCACGGCTCCCAGCCCTAGATGCGAACTGGCAGGTGTGGGAGGAGATAGACTCTGCTCGAGCCTGGCGGAGGACTCCAGCAGTCTGTACAGAGGCAACCTTGGGGGACTGCAGTGTGCTGTGCGCCACTGCTGGGAGGGTATACAGATCAGAACAACCTGGGTCCCTCATAAAATATGAAAGAAAAAAAAAGTAAAGTGACATTGCTGGTGTGCTTGTGAGGGGAGGGGTACTAAAGCCTTTGTCTCTTCAGACCTATGGCACGATTACTGGCGTGTTCTCGGGAGAAAAGAGGCGGAGCTCAGCTACAGCAACCATATCCTCTGGTGCGTGCCACCCAGGCAGAGGGGTTGAAACCTGAATGTAGGGGCTCCTGTACCTAGGGGGGGTCTGCAACTTCATAGGCTGGACTGATTTGTTTATAGCCCCAGGCAGATAGGAATGTTCTGCCCCGGTGCCTCTGTGAACTCATGCCTCTAAGACAAATGAACAAGGAGCAGAGTTCTGGCACAGAGCAAGGGCAAGGGCTGGTGCAGCCATTTTCTGAGTCCACCTATGAAGCACGGACCTGACATGGTGCAGGGAGCTGCTTGGAGCGGGGGAGCAACCCACCTGCCTACCATGCACTAGTTCAGCAAAGGGAGATGTGACCCACCTCCCTACCAACACTGGGAGCAGCACAGACCAGGGGCACAACCAGAGGGCCTCTGGGACCAGTGAGTGAAGTTCTCACAGCAGGGAAAAGGCAGGATCGGCAACAACCACAAAACACAAAGGAGGCCCTGTTCAATAGCCAGGGCAGGCTCTGGCTACCAGATCACCAGCTACACCCCCAACCAAAGGGATAACAGGCAAAAGGCAGGGAAGGAAGACTTGGCAACCACCCAAACTTAAGAAGGACCCCTCAACAAAATGATTAAGAGTGAACAATCTCCATGGGAATACATCCACTTTTTTTCTTTTCTTTTTTCTTTAACTTTTTAAATTTTTACTTTTAAAATTTTTTTTCTATTTTTTAATCCCTTTAAATTTTTTTTTAAAATATTTTTATTATTCTTTTGTCTCAATTTGATCTTTATTTTTGTTTTGTTCTTCTGTTACTGTTTACACTGTTTTCACGTTTTTTTCCTCCTTTAAGTTTTATAAAATTTGCTCTCAACTCGATTTTTATTTCTCTTCAATTTGTTCTTCTGTTATACATTATATTGTTTTTAAATATTTTTTTTCTTTAAATTTATTTTTTTAGTTTTATTTCTGCATCCACTTTAGATAAATAAATAAATAAACCCCTTAAGGACCACAGTAGATAACTGATACTCCATAAGCCATAGTATCAGAGAGATGTAAGTAAAATGAAGAAGCAGAGGAGCCACTCCCAATTAAAAGAACAAGAGAAATTCCCTGAAAGAATGATCAATTAAATAGACCTTGATAGCCTACTAGATCATGATTTCAAAAAAGCAGTGATCAAAATACTGAAGGAACTAAAAGAGACTGTATATAGAGACAGAGAATATGTCAAAAAGGAAATTGAAACTATAAAGAGTACCAATTAAAATTGGAAAACTTATTTGCTGAGATGAGAGCTGAGCTAAAGGCTGTAAAAAGTAGGCTAGATAATGCAGAGGAACAAATAAGTGACTTAGAAGACAGGACAACAGAAATCACCCAATCAGAACAGCTGAGAGGAAAACAAAAACCAATGAAAACAATATAAGGGACCTATGGGGTAATATAAAGCGTGCCAACCTAGGCATAATAGGGGTCCCAAAAGGATAAGAAAGAGCCAAATGGGATTGAAAAGGTATTTGAAGAAATCATGACTGAAAACTTCCCAAACCTAAAGAAGGAATCAGATATCCATGTACAGGAATCACAGAGGGTCCCAAACAAGAAGAACCCAAACAAACCCACACCAAGACATATTATAATCAGGATTGCCAGAGTTAAGGATAAAGAAATGATTCTAAAGGCAGCAAGAGAAAAACAAAGACTTAATTACAAAAGAACCCTCATAAGGCTTTCAGGTGATTTCTCTACACAAATACTGCAGGCCAGAAGGGAGTGGCAAGATATATTCAAAGTCCTGAATGAAAAAAAAGATGCAACCTAGGATACTTTATCCAGCAAGGCTATCCTTTAGAATAGAAGGAGAGATAAAGAATTTCACAAAGAAAAACTAGAAGAATTTAGCAACACTAAACCTATGCTAAAAGAAATATTGAAAGTTCTACTCTAAACAGAAAAGAAGCAGGATGCTACAGAAAGGAGAAAACCATGATTGGAAAGGTGATGACTACAATAAATTACAACAGAATAAACACGAAATTGTAAAAGAGGACATCGAAATCATTAAGGGTGGGAGAGGGGAGCAAGAAAATATAATGGAGTTTTTTCTTTTCTTTTTTTCTTTTTTCTTTTTGTTCTTGGTAGGATGGGTTTGAGTTTATATTACTATCTGTTTAAAACAAACAGATATAGTAATGGGTTAATATATGTGCAAAACAGGGTAACCACAAACCGAAAGCTTACAATACAGTTACAAGCACTAAAAAGAAACCAAGATAATACAAAGGAAAATTATGAAGCCACAAAAAGAAAACGAAAGGAACAAAGAAGAAATACCAAATCAACTGCAAAACCAAGTTCAAAATGAAAATTAACACACATCTATCAATAGTTACTGTAAATGCCAATGAACTAAATGCTCCAATCAAAAGACATAGAGTGGAAGACTGGATAATAAAACAAGAACCTACAATGTGCTGCATACAAGAAACCCACTTTAGGAAGAAGGACACACACAGATTTACAGTAAGATGATGGAAAAAGATATTCCACACAAATGGAAATGACAAGAAAGCAGGAGTAGCAATACTGATTTCAGACAAAATAGACTTTAAAATATAGGCCATAAAGAAAGAGAAAGAAGGCCTTTATAATGATTAAAGTAGCAATACAAGATGAGGCTATTACACTCATTAACATATGCACCCAATATAGGAGCAGCTAAACAAATACATAAAGCAAATACTAACAGATATAAAGGGAGAAATTGATGGGAATACAATCATTGTAGGAGACTTTTAACACCCCATTAACATCGCTGGACAGATCTTCCAGACAGAAAATTAATAAGGCAACAGAGAAATTAAATGATACAATAGAACAATTAGATTTGGTTGATATTTTCATAACACTACATCCTCCCACAATAGAATATACATTTTTTTCAAGTGCACATGGAATATTTTCTAGGATAGATCACGTAGTCAGGCACAAGAGAAGCCTCAACAATTTTAAGAAGATAGAAATTATTTCATTTTTTCTGACCACAATGCCATGAAACTAGAAATCAAGTATAGAAAAACAAAGGAGAAAAAAATGACAGCATGGAGATTAAACAACATGCTACTAGAAACCAATGAGTCAATGATGAAATCAAAGAAATTAAAAAATACTTTGAGACAAATGACAATGAAAACACAACCACACAGAGTCTATGGGGTGCAGCAAAGGCAGTGCTAAGGAAGTTTATAGTGATACACGCTTTCCTCAAAAAAGAACAATCTCAAATAAACAATCTAACCTACCAGCTAAAAGAATTAGAAAAAGAGGAGCCAAAAAAAAAAAAAAAAAAAAAAGTCGTCAGCAGAAGGAAGGAAATAATAAAGATCAGGGAGGAAATAAGTAAAATAGAAAGTAAAAAAAACAATAGAAAAAAAATCAATCAAACCAAGAGCTGGTTTTTTGAAAGAGTAAACAAAATTGAGAAACCTCTGGCCAAGCCCACAAGGAAGAGAAAAGAGAGAGCAAAAATAAACAAAATAAGAAAGGAAAATGGATTTCCAGTCAAGATGCTGGAGTGGTAGGATGACGAGCTTGCCTCTCCTTGTGACTACAATAAAACCACAACTGAATGCTAAACAACCATCGAAAAAAGACTGGAACCTAGCAAAAAACATCTTTGCAACTGGAAACAAAAAGGGAACCACAGCAGGACGGTAGGAGGGGCATGCTTGCGATATAATTGGGCCACATACCCCTCAGGTGGGCAAGCCACAAGCTGAAGATTTGTTAAGTCGCAGAGGCCCTTCCACAGGAGAGCTGTAAGCTCCACGTCAGGCTCCCAAACCCGGGTTCCAGCATTGGGAAGAGGAGACCCCCAGGACATCTGGTTTTGAAGGCCAGGGGGGCTTGGCTCTGGGAGCCTCACGGGACTGGGGGAAATGGAGACTCCATTTGCTTGGGAAACATACACAGAAACTCACGTGCACCAGGTCGAAGGGCAGAGGCAGTGATTTCATAGGAACCTGAGCCAGGCCTGCCTGCTGGATTTGGAGGGTCTCTTGGGGATGTGGGGGATGGCTGCAGCTCACTCAGGGGACATAAAAGCTGGTGGTGGACATTCCGGGAGTGTTAATCTACATGAACTTTCCTGGAGGCTGACATCTTGATTGGATCATCAGCACCAAGACCTAGCCCCATCCAACAGCCTATAGGGAAGCCTCAGGCCAAACAACATACAGGGTGGGAACACAGCCCCACCCATCAGCAGACTTCCCAAGCCACAGAGGCCTCTAGACACGGCCCTACCCACCAGAGGCCCAGGACCCAGCTTCAGCCAGCAGTGGGCAGGCACTGGTTCCTCCTGTCAGGAAACCTGCATAAGCCTCTAGTCCAGCCTCATCCACCAGGGGCAGATACTAGAAATAAGAAAACAATAATCCCAAAGCCTGTGGAAGGAAATCCACAAATACACAGAAAGATAGACAATATGAGGTGGCAAAGGAATATCTCGCAGGCCAAGGCACAAGATAAAATCCCAGAAGAAGAAATAAGTGATCAGGAGATAGGTAATTTATCTGAGAAAGAGTTTAATGATTTAAAGTTTAATGATGGCCAAGATGTTCAGAGAACTCAAGAGGAGTATAGATGCACAAAGTTTTAGCAAAGAGTTGGAAAATAAAAAGAATACCCAGAGTTGAAGAATAAAATCACTGAAATGGACAATACACCAGAAGGAACCAAGAATAGACTAAATGAAGCAGAAGAACAGATCAGTGAGCTAGAAGACAGATTAGTGGAAATCACTACTTCAGAACAGAAAAAAGAAAAAAGAATAAAAAGAAATGAAGTTAACTCTGGGACAACATGAAGCACACTAATATTCGTATTATAGATGTTCCAGGAAGAAAAGAGAGAGAGAAAGGACCTGAGAAAATTTTTGGAGAGATAATCACTGGAAAATTCCCCAACTTGGGAAAGGTAACAGTCACCCAAGTCCAGGACGCGTAGAGAGTTCCACACAGGATCAACCCAAAGAGGAACATACCAAAGCACACAGTCATCAAATTGACAACAATTAAGGATAAGGAGAAAATATTTAAAATTAGCAAGAGAAAAGCAACGAACAACATACAAGGGAACTCCCACAAGGTTATCAGCTGAGTTTTCAGCAGAAACTCTGCAGGCCAGAAGGGAGTGGCACGGTATATTTAAAGTGATGAAAGGGGGAAACCTACAGCCAAGAACACTCTGTCCAGCAAGGCTCTCCTTCAGACTTGAGGGAGAAATCAAAAGCTTCACAGATAAACAAAAGCTACAAGATTTCAGCACCACCAAGCCAGCTTTACAACAAATGTTGAAGGACCTTCTCTAAGTCATCAAACCACAAGAAAAGAGAACAGAAAGAAGAAAGAGAAAAAAAGAGATCAACATAAGATTGCTTTGGCTGTTGGGGGTCTTTTGTGGTTCCTTATAAATTCTGGAATTGTTCGTTCTAGTTCTGCAAGGAGTGTCGTGAGTATTTTGGTGGGGGTTGTGTTGGATCTGTGGATTGCTTTGGGTAGTGTGGCCATTTTGATAGTATTGATTCTTCCAATCCAAGAGCACAAGAAAGCTTTCCATTTCTTTGTGTCATTTCCGTTTTCGGAGTATAGGTAGCCTCCTTGTTTAAGTTTATATCTACACATTTTGTTGTTTTTGATGTAATGGAAATGTCTCTGTGAGTTATAAAATTCTGCTTTTTGAAGTGAAAAAAAAAAAGTGAATGAAGGGCCACGAATGGCAAAATATCTTTCTTTTTTATGAGTGAGTTGTATTCCATTACACACACACACACACACACACACACAAACACACACACACTCTGCATCTTCATTATCTATTCAACAATTGATGTGCACTTAGGATGCTTCCATATCTTGGCAATTATAAATAGTTAATAATTAATAGTTGTTAATAGGGTGTGTGTATCTTTTTGAATTAATTCTTATTTTGTGGTTGGCTTTATTCCTTTGATAACTATGTAAGTTTAAAAAGCTAAAGCTCTAAAGTTTCTTAGAAACAATGAACAGTACATATATATAAATTTAAAAATATATGTGCAGTTAAAAAAAAAGATCTAGCAAGCCATGAAAGACATGGAAGAAACTTAAAAGACATATTACTAAATGAAAGAAGCCAGTCTGGAAAGGCTACAAACTGTACAATTCCAGCCAAATGACATTCTGGAAAAGGCACAGCTACAGAAACAATAAAAAGATCGTGGTTTCCAAGGGTTTGGGGAGATGGAGGGAGGCAGGAATGAACAGATGGGGCACAGGGGATTTTTAGGGCAATGAAATTATTGTTTGATACTATAGTAGTGGATACATGTCATTATGCATTTGTCAAAAGCCATAGAATGTACAACATCAAGAGTGAACCCTAATGTAAACTATGGACTTTGGTTGATAATAATGTGCCCATGTTGGTTCATCAACTGTACCAAATATGCCACACTGATGAGGGATATTGAGGGAAGGGCAGTACATATGTGTGGGTAGGGAGGGTTATGGGTGAACTCTCTGTATTTTCAACTCAGTTCTGCTGTGAACCTGAAACTGATCTAGAAGAATAGTCTATTTTTAAAAAAAGAAAGGAAAATGAAGAAGTTATAACCAATACCACAGAAATACAAATTATCATATGAGAATACTATCAACAACTATATGAAAACAAAACGGATAACCTAGAAGAAATGGACAAGTTTCTGGAAACATACAGTCCACCAAGACTAAATCAAGAAGAAACTGACCACATGAACAAACCAATCACTAGAAATGAAATCAAATTAGCAGTAAAACACCTCCCTACAAACAAAAAGTCCAGGACCGAATGGCTTCACTGGGGAATTCTTTCAAGCATACAAAGCATACATCATACCAGTCCTTCTCAAATTCTTCCAGAAGACTGAAAAGGAGGGAGTACTCAGAAACTCATTCTATGAAACCACCATCACCCTGATACCAAAATCAGACAAAGACACTACCAAAAAAGAAAATTACAGACCAATATCACCGATGAACACAGATGCAAAAATCCTCAACAAAATATTAGCAAACATAATCCAACAGCACATAAAAAAGATCATACACCATGATCAAGTTGGGTTCATCCCAGGAACATGGGATGGTTCAACACATGCAAATCTATCAATGTAATACACCACATCAACAAGAGAAAGGACAAAAACCATATGATCAACTCAATAGATGCAGAAAAAGCATCTGATAAAATTCAACACCCATTTATGATTTAAAAAACCCTCACCAAAGTGGGTATAGAGAGAACATATCTCAACATAATAAAAGCTATCTATGACAAACCTACAGCCAGCATAGTACTCAACAGTGAAAAACTGAAAACCTTGCCACTAAAATCTGGGACAAGACAAGGTTGTCCACTCTCACCATTTCTATTCAACATAGTCTTGGAAGTCCTAGCCACAGCAATCCGGCAAGAAAAAGAAATAAAAGGGATCTAAATTGGAAAAGAAGAGGTGAAATTATCACTATATGCAGATGATATGATATTATATATAGAAAACCCTAAAAGCTCCACGCAAAAACTACTAGAACTAGTAAAAAAAAATTCAGCAAGGTAGCAGGATACAAGATTGATGTATAAAAATCAGCTGCATTTCTATACACTAACAATGAATCAACAGGAAAAGAAAGCAAAGAAACAATCCATTTTAAAATAGCACCCAAAGTAATAAAATAACTAGGAATAATTCTGACCAAGAAAGTGAAAGACTTATACATGCAGAACTACAAAAGATTACGGAAATTAAAGAAGACTTAAAAAAATGGAAAGATATCCCATGCTCCTGGATTGGAAGAATCAATATTGTTAAAATGCCCAAGACAATCTACAGATTTAATGTGATCCCTATCAAATTACCCAGGACATATTTCACAGAACTAGATCAAATCACAATTTCTTTATATGGAACCACAAAAGACCAGAGTTGCCAAAGCATTACTGAGGAAGAAGAAAGAGGCTTGAGGAATAACCCTCCCAGACTTCAGACAATACTACAGAGCTACAGTAATCAAAACAGCATGGTATTGGTATAAAAACAAACATATTGATCAATGGAACAGAATACACGAGCCCAGAAATGAACTCACAAACTTCTGGTCAATTCATCTTTGACAAAGGAGGCAGGAAGATACAATGGAATAAAGACAGTCTCTTCAGCAAATGGTGTTAGGAAAACTGGACAGCAGCATGTAAATCAATGAAGTTAGAATACTCCCTCACACCATACACAAAAATAAACTCAAAATGGATCAAAGACTTAAACATAAGACAAGATACAATAAATCTCCTAGAGGAAAATATAGGCAAAACATTATCTGACATACATCTCAAAAATTTTCTCCTAGAAGAAATAAAAGCAAGAATAAACAAATGGGACCTAATGAAACTTTACAAGCTTCTGCACAGCAAAGGAAACCATAAGCAAAACAAAAAGACAACCTATAGAATGGGAGAAAATATTTGCAAAAGATGAGACTGACAAGGGCTTGATCTCCAGAATATATAAACAGCTTATACCACTTAATAAGAAAAAAACAAACCCAATTCAAAAATGGGTAGAAGACCTAAATGAGCAATTCTCCAGTGAAGACATACAAATGGCCAATAGGCACATGAAAAAATGCTCAATATCACTAATTATCAGAGAAGTGCAAAATAAAACTACAATGAGGTATCACCTCACACCAGTCAGAATGACCATCATTCAGAAGTCGACAAATGATAAATGCTGGAGAGAATGTGGAGAAAAGGGAACCCTCTTACCCTGCTGGCAGGAAGGCAGTTTAGTGCAGCCATTATGGAGAACAGTATGGAGATTCCTCAAAAGACTAAAAATAGATACCATATGACCCAGCAATCCCACTTCTGGGCATATATTCAGAAGGAACCCTAATTCAAAAAGACACCTGCACCCCAATGTTCATAGCAGCACTATCTCCAATAGCCAAGACATGGAAACAACCTAAATGTCCATCAACAGATGACTGGACAAAAAGTTATTGTATATTTATACAATGGAATACTACTCAGCCATAAAAATGACAACATAATGCCATTTGCAGCAACATGGATGTCCCTGGAGAATGTCATTCTAAGTGAAGCCAGAAAGAAAAAGAAAAATACCATATGAGATCGCTAATATGTGGAATCTAAAAAATAAATAAATAAATAAGATGACAAATGAACTTATATAAAAAACAAAACAAAACAGATACACTCACAGACATAGAATACAGACTTGTGGTTGCCGGGGGAGAGGGGGGTGGGAAGGGATAAACTGGGAGTTCAAGATTTGCAGATACTGACAGGTATATATAAAACAGATAAACAAGTTTACACTGTATAGCACAGGGAAATATATTCAGTATCTTGTAGTAGCTCGCAGTGAAAACGAATTTGAAAATGAATATATGTATATTCATGTATGACTGAAGGATTGTGCTGTACACCAGAAACTGACAACACTGTAAACTGACTATAACTCAAAAATAAATAAATAAATGTTACACACAGAAACACGAGTTGGCAGACATCAGTCAGAAGAGGTCATGACAACAGGTAAGAGTATCAAAGACATTACACAGGATGAAACAGCCTTTCATTCTGGAAACTGAGGAAGACCTCACTAGATATTCCAGTGGTTTATTTTGCATGATTAATAATCGTATTTCCAACATGCATCAAGCATCTGAGAATAACATTATTTTGAGTAAAAGAAAATCTTCTGGAGAGACCCTCCCTCTCTCACAGCAGCTCAAATGTCCACCATATCCAGCAGTGCCGAGAGATGGAGCTCAGAGGCAACTTCCTCTTCCCTTGAACTCCGGATCAGCCCTTCTAGGTGCTTCAGCCGTTCAGTCAGAGATGTGCCTGTTACCTCTGACAACTGCAGTTGCTCCCCTGTCCTTTTATTCTATTTGAACAAAAGAGAAACTAAAAATAGTTTTGGGATATCCATAAACCAAGATAAATTCTCTTTAAAGGCACTAAATCTGGCTCATGTCAGAAACCTCTGCTGGGACCTGCTGGGCTCAACAAACCCCTCTCTTGGCATCTATCATACATCCTGCCAGTGTCTTCCAGGACGTATACGTACAGCTGGTATCATCTGCACATGGAATGCCTCTCTTCTGATTCTACCATGAACAACTTCCAGTCATTTTTGTAAAATATCATTCTCAAAGGCTAGGAACTATTACATCATATATATTGTAACTGCTGAACCAAACTTCCCTCTTTGGATATTTAGTTTCCACTTTCATGCATAATTAACTCTACAGTGAACAAAAATACAGTAACTTTTGTCATATATAGTATTTTCTTTAGGGCAGAACTGTTAAGTCAAAGCATACAAATATTTTTAAGGTATCTGCCCAACTAAGAATTGGAAACAGTATGTCATCTTAATGTGTTTTTCTCCCCAATGAAGGGCTTCCTAAAAGCCACTCCAGGAGCACACATTTGACCTGTCCAGAGCTGTACACGTACCTATGAGTGAAACTCTGCTTTTGCTTCTTTTACCAGTGAAAGAAGGGTGCTGAGGTAGAAAGACCTCGAGCTTTGGAGCCAGTCGGGTCTGGCTTTGAAAAGTAGCTTTGCCAATGACCCACTGAACACTCATGGGTGAGGCCCTTGACTTCAATAAGCGTACCCTCCTCACTCATTAATTTTCCTCAGGGAAAGTTAACCCCAGAAAAGGAGAGATGTGTGATGCCCCAGCTTGGACAGTAGTGCTCCGGAAACTGGATTGCTGTGGTCACCTCTGTTACTCTCCTCAGTGCTTTGCTGCGTGTCAGCACAGGACTATGGGTTTTGTTCAACTCTTAAACATGTTTCAATTCCGTTCTTCATTCATTTCATAAGCAGAAACTCAGAATTCGTTGAGCCACCTTAACATTGACAGATTAAGTTAAAGAAAAAATCTAATTTAAGATAATAATTTATTGGTCATCATAGCATACGATGAATCAAGACATGACATTTTCCCCAGCCATTCTCTCAGTCTTTAACTCGAATACAAATGCCAAATGCACTTTCTTCTCACCTGAGGGCTGGTGGTCGTAGACGCTCTCATCACAGGTTCAGCAGTCTGAGGCAGAGACACCAGAGTCTGAGGAAGGTAGAGCGGAAGGGACACCGAACCTGTAAATGCTCCTGAGTCTTCTGACAAACACTGCTGAAGCTGATCTTCAAACCTGAAACATTTGAGCATTAGGAAGCAAAAATTTAACTATCACTCACTTTTCTCCTATGTATACTTTAAATTTTTAAAGCTTTGCTTTATACTAAGGATGGAACTAAGTTATGACATCAACTGAGAAGCAGAAATGTACTCTTAAAAAATTAATATCTTCTCTTTAACTTATAAATCCTATTTATATTTAATGAGAAAGGTGGCATTTATCCAAAACAATTGCTTTTACATGTTACTTAACATTGCTTGTAATATTCTCATTTGGTTTATCTTCTCCAGCTTATTTTGGTATTGTGTGTCTATAATTAATTTGTGTCTCTTTGGATTATCCAAATGTATGGATTGATCTTTACAATTTAAAATTAACTCAAAGTAACATCTCACTGCCACCCCACACACTCCAGAGCTGTCCATTCCAAATACTAGTCTTTTCAAGAAAAACAATCTGATCCAAACTGCTTAAATGATACAGACCTAGGAAAATCTACTTTTAGAAATCATGACACATTCATTCACTCTTCCAACATGTATTTATCAAGCCCCTACCAAACACTAGCGCCATTCTGCATACCAGGGATACAGCACTGAAAACAAAAACAGAAACAGACAAGGCCCAGCTGTAGGCAACTTACACTTTAGTGAGGGAGACAGACAAGGAACATACGACAAGGGAGATGTCTGAAGACGAGAGAGACCAAGCAGACGTGGAGACAGGCGGGACTACAGGGACAATAAGGAAGTCCTCGCTGAGGAGATATGACTAGAGACCAGAAGTGGGTGCAAGGTGAGCCAAGGGGCTACTGGGGTGGCTGGGGAGTCCCAGGCAAAAGGAAAAGCTAATCCTAAGGCCTGCTTGGGCACCACCTGGCGGTTGGAGGGAGCAGAGATCAGAAAGGAAACGGGAGGTGGACCACACAGGGCCTTGCCCACTTGTGAGGATTCTGCCTTTGACCTGGTGAGAGTAAGCCACCGGGAGGTTGTGAGCAAAGGAGAACCACGACCTCTGCCTTACACTTGAAAGGCTTACACCAGTCTGCTGAGACTAGACTACAGACTACTGCAAAAATGGTCCAATTCTGAATACATTTTGAATAGAGCCAACAGGGTTTGTGGGTGGACTGGAAGTAGAGGGATGGTCCCAAGGCATTTGGCCTGGGGAGCTGAAAGGGTGAAGCCACCATCAACTGAGAAGACCGCTGTAGGAGGGGCTGGTTGGGGGAAACTGGCAATCAGATTTGGGTATGTTAGCTCTGAGATGGCTGCCAGGCATCTTAATAGATGTCTAATGACGATTTTAAGGGAGGACTAGGATACTGAGATCTGGGGTTCAGAAGTGATCTTAGGATCTGAGATATAAATTTGGGGTTGTCAGAATATTGATGTTACTTAAAAATCCATCAAACTGGATGAAATCACTGGGGACTGGGTACAGATAACACACTTAGCCAAGGGAGGTGGGGGGTGGGAGAGGACATGTGGGGCTGCTGGAGCCTCGGGTTCATGGTCAGTTCAGCTGCAGGTTGCAGTGACCCTGACCAGAGGAGATATGAGCAGCAGGGACGGGCTGCAGGAGACTAGGAAAGAGGACCGAAGAAGTGAGAATCAGACTGTTTTTGAATTGACTATTGAGGGAGCAGAAACATGGGGGTGGTGACTACGGAGGGAGATGGGGCCAAGACAGGGAGACATGGCAGCATGTTTTCACGTCTGTGTGCTGAAGGGGACATGAAGGACTCTCACTGGACGAATGTCCTTGAGCAGGTGCAGATGAGATTCCAGCCAAGGGGAGAGACTGACTTTGCCCACAGGCTAGACACAGGGAGGCTGGTGGAGGGGAGGGGCAAGGGGGCATGAGGACCCAGCAAACTCCCTTCTGGCCGGTTCTTTCTCAGTAAAACCATAAACAAGGGTGGAAGAAGAGGCAGGGAGGGTCTGGCCTGCTGTTCGGGGTGGCATCGAGGCCCTGAGGCTAGCCTAGAGGGGGAGCGGGCAGGTGCCAGCGCTCCCCGCCCACCCAGGGGCTTAGCCAGCCAGCCGCACTCACTTCTCTCTAGGAAACTTTAAACTTTCAGGAATAAACCATCAATGAAACTGATTTCAAATAACAACAGTTTAAGCCATACCACCGAGGGCACTGCATCTGTCCTCCGAGAGCTTACACTTCACGTGTCTGACTTGCCTTCTTTTTTAAACAGTCTCGTCCTTGCTAACCCAGCATGAAGCAGCCCAAAGGACACAACGAACCCCAGGGAACGGGCTTCACCTCTTGCTCTCCTCTTTCTCCAGCAGCAGACCGCTAGACAGACACTGGGCCAGGAGCTCCTGGGCAGAGGCTCCCTGCGTCAGCTCCTCCGCGCTAGGAAGCCGCCCCTCTCGGCCACGCTCCACGTTCCTCTTCGCTTGGCGGGGCATGTGAAGAGACGGGGTGGAAAGCTTGTTTGCAGAAGGATGAAGAGGCCTTATCCCGAAACTGTAAGAACAGGAGAGGGAGGAAGGGTTCCTCTGGCATCAGGTAGAGTGGGGTGCTTCGGGGTCAGGCACGGGCGCAGAGGGTGGGCAGCCTCTGCTTTTCCAAGACTTTCTGCTCTCCGGGCAGCTGGGCTCTCAGAGCTTCTCTGTGCTGAGTTTTGATTCCCATTCCAGGGTCATCAGCAGGTTGTTTTCCCCTAACGTTGGCATGGTTCTTATGTTTGCATCTAGCTCCTAAATCCATCTAGAAGTAAAGTTTACAGCAGCAGGAGACAGGGGTCTAATGTTTTTTCTAAACAGGTGCCAATGTCTGTCCTCCCTCCACCAATTAATTTGGAGTGGCACTTGTGTCACATACGGTTCTATTCCTATTCTGACCCATTTGGCCACAGTAACTATTACAGAACAGACCTTTCTTGTCAAAATTTTCTCAGCAACTGCTACACATTTTCTCATCCTGATGAATTTTAGAATTAACTTGTCCAGATCAGGATAAAACATTCTTTTGGGTTTTTGAGCAGAAATGCCCTGACTTTATAGTTTGAGAACTGACATTTTTATAGCATTGTGTCCTCCCATCAACAAAGCCTAGCCTGCCCCTCATTTATTCTGGTTTCCTTTGCACCTTCAGGGCCCTGAGAATCGCTTTCACAGGGGTTGAGCACCTCCCCTGGTCAGTTTGTGTCCATATGTTCTAGTTTTATTGCTGCTGTAAATGAGAATTTTTGTACGTTGTAGGTTGATCTGTCTGTTCATCTTGCTGAATGCTGAATAGTTCGAAGGGTGTGACTGTTGATTATCTTGAACTGACAATTTTACTGTCTGGAAATGACAGTCTGTCCTTCCTCTTGATAATTTATGCCACTGTATCTGTGTCCCTACACTGGGCAGGGTCTCCAGGACAACAGTGAACAGCAGTGATGTCAGGGAGCTCAACTTAAAATTTTAGTGTTTCTCCTGTTTTACCAAGAATACCAAGAAGCATGTTTTGTTGGGTTTTTTTTTTTTTTTTTTTTTTTTTGGTAGTTTTACAGTAGATAGCCCTATCAAGCTAAGGAATTTTTTACTCAAATTTGATAAGAAATTTTATCAGGAAAGGGTGTCCAATTTTCTTCTCGGGGAGAGGGGGCAGGAATGTGTATAAATCTCAAGGAAAGCATTTCAACACCTACTGAAATGATCATTTATTTTTCTCTTACAGCAGCAAATTACACGAACACATTTCTATTCTTGACATTGTTTAGTGTGGTATAAACCGAGCTTGTGAGTTTTTTTAAGTGAGCTTGTGAATTTTTTTATGTACTGCATGACTGCATATGCTAACATTTTACTTGGTATTTCTGACCCAGGTTTATAAGTGAGATAAGATGTCAACTTTCTGCAGTCTGTGGTTATATTATGGATTTCAGGGTCAGGTTCATCTGATAAACAAAATGAGATGCTTGCTTTTCCTAGCTCTAGATCAGTTTCTACTACATGGGAATGATCTGTTCTTTGAGCATCTGTGGGAACTGTCCCACAATGGGTTGGATTCTGTGTATAGAAAGTGAATTTCGGTTGTGAACTCTGGAAGAGAATATAGTTCACTGTCTTGACTGAGGGATGACAGAAACACACAATGAACACAGATCTCACCGGCCGTGACTCAACTGTAGCTCCTTCTGCGTCTGCATTCTGGCTTGTTCCCACGACAAAGGAATGTCATATTTTTTCAAGTCGTCTTTAAAAAAATACACACATATCTGACCATCTTCACTCAGTGCCTCTGAGAAAACAACACAAAAATAAGAAGAGACAAGAGTATCAAAAGAGCAGTAAGTGACCACTTGACGTTTGCTTAAATTCACCGACTTAAGGACAAGCCCTTCTGATTAATTAAAGTCACACAATTCTGTTTCTCCCACACTTGAGCTAAATATGCTCCAAGTGTCCATGGTCATTCAAGGTCCCGAGAGGCTCAAGTCCAGATGGGCACAGCCGGTGTGACTGCTCAGAGCTTCAGAAGTTGCTCTAACTTAAAATCAACCCAGGGGACCCATTTCAAGGAGATGAGTCCAGGCTCTCCCAGAACCTTCTCAGCTCTTCCCAATGTTTATAAGTCACCTGGAAGTCACTGGCCTGAAGAGGCAGTCCTAAGGAAAGGAAGGGTGGGGATCCATAGGAAAGAAACAAACATCAAGTAAACATCTTTCTTAGCTAAAACTGGACCAGGAAAGTCTCACGAGGAGCCAGCCCTGCAGTGCCGAGCGCTAAGCACCTGATGTGACAGGAAGCCTGGGGGGTGTCCAGTCCCTCAGCCTGTGGTTGATGCACAAGGCAACGATGTCATCCCATGGGATCTCGGCAACGGAGGGCCCTGGCCCCGGGCCCGGCGAGGGGCTCTTGCTCTTCCACCTGCGGTACGTGCTGCGAAGCAGGCTCTCCACCTGGGACTGGAGGACGGGCTGCGTGTGGCGAGAGCTGGGGATCTGGGAGGCATACTGGACAACCATGGAGCACACAGGGAGCCAGGGAGCTGGAGAGAAAGCACCTGGTGAGTCACACTTTGGCCAAAGTACAAGTGGAAACCTGTGTAAAATGTTCTTCACCCTCTATCTTCCTAGGAAAAAGCAACTGTGAAATCGAGAAGTTTGCCTTCAACTTTGAATACAACAAACTACAGCTATTGAGGAAAAGCATCTCCCGCTCCCTTACCATCCAGGTAAGGGATGCAAACAGTCACCCAGGTCAGAATTCACAACAGAGGGTCCGTCCCAGAGGCTCTGACTGCACAGTCCTGTGGTTGCACCCAATAATCTGTATTTGACCGAGCACCCAGGGAGGTCTGGTCCCAGAGGCACTGGGGAGCCCTGACCCAGCTCACAGCCGAGGATGTGCATGGTGCGGTCTGTTTCCCTTTGGGCTCCTTCAGTTAACAAATGTCTGTCAGAACTATAGGAGACTGCCCCTCAAAATTCTGAAAGATGCCCGAGGCCTCTGTTTTACGCAGTCTGAAGGAGAATGGCCCTGCCAAGGCCACATGCCGTGCCAGGTGAGCATGAACAGCCCTGTTCCCTCCTAACAGCATCAGCAAGGGGAGGGGCAGCTTCCTCACGGCACAGGGATCCACAGAGTCTGCATCAGAACAGCCCAAAGGCCTGACTCGGGCACAGCCAGAGACAGAGAACGAGCTTCTGATGGAGAAGGAAACCCAGTGTTAAGGCAGCACCGAGTGCCGTGGCCCCGCCGGAGCCAGCAGCGTGAGGACAGCGCTGCCCCGTCCCCATGCTTTTTGCTCCCAAACCCTGTGGTGCAGACAGGATGGGAACTGCTGTTAATTCAGAAACTCCAGGCCTTGGATTCGGCACTCTTCCTGACACCACTTGCCACCTCCCCGCCGAGGCTGAGCAGATACCCACAGACTGTGGTGGGTGGTGAAGGGCCAACAGCTCCCACTCCACAAGCCCAGCCCCTGAACCCCAAGGCCAGTGAGAACGGTGTAGTGTGGGCGGGGTGCACAGTGGTGGCGGTGGGGCTACAAACCTCATGCTGGTGCCCAACACCCACCAGACTGTCTTTCCAGCAAGAAAGGAGATGGGGAACTTGGCTGCCCCTCCACTCCTTCCCACCCGGTAACCCTCGGCACAAGCACGCACCCCCGGGGGGCGGAAGGTCCATCTGCGGAAGCTGGAAGCCAAGGACGGCCTGCTTCAGCCAGGCCAGATGCTCCGGGGTGTTCCAGTGGAGGTGAGGAAGCAGCTGGCTGCCCCCTGCCTCAGCGAACTCGGGGACAGGCCAGGACAGGTCACAGAGCTGCTCGGAGGACGCTACAGAGGCCAGGAAGTGCAGCACGCTGTTGAACAGCTCGATGACCACGCTGGGCTCCTGCGAGGCCAGGCCGCCCTGCCGCCTCTCTCGTCTGTCGTGGAAAAACCGGCCACTAAACTCCCGACTAACCCCGTCTTCCACGTACTGAACAAGGGTCTGGCAGCAAAGGTCAAGAGCACAGGGGCAGTGGGAGACCAGCCATTGCACAGCCTGCAAAACCTGAGAAGCAGAGACAGTTGGAAAGATCTGGGTGAACAATTCATGCTGTTTTCCAGGAGTGCCCCCCCCACCCCACTGCTGCCACAGCAGTGCCACCGGAGCACCAGCATCTCAACCGCTCCAGGAAGCGGGGCAGAAGCGTCTGCTGCAGTTGCCTTTGGTCTCCCAGAGCCTTAGAGACCCACATGGGGGTGGGGGGGGACCCAACTGGGGCTCACGTTCCCCCATCCCCGAGGAGTGTGGCCTACAGGATCCCCCCGGAAGGGCCGCGGACGTAAGGGAAAGCAGCCCTGCACATCCCCTTCACCACAACAGAAAGGGAAACCACATCTCCCCGTTCTTAGTAGGATCAACAGCTTCGCTATGTGCCTGGCTGCTCACACCCTGTAGTTATCTTTCCTCTTTCATGACTTTTATTTTAATTCCCAGGACTTCTTTCCCTAAATGTAATTGTCAGCACAGACTTCCTTTTTTAAAGAAAACTTCTGATAACATAATTTCTTCGTATTCCAAGAACAATCACCCTACAAAAATAATTACATATCTGACCTTCAGATATAAGACAAAAACCGTCGTATTTTAAATCCGTAACAACAAAGCCGCTAAAAGATAATGTACATGAACAATTTAATTTGTTGCAGATAGCAGGACTATGGGCAAATTTTATCTTTTATTTTGATTTCTGCTTATGTTTTTAGAAAGTTACCTATCAAAATATAAAATTAAAAATGCAAGCAGTAACATACACTAAATTCAAGATAAAGCAAAAGAGGAAAAACTAAAATACCTTGTTGGACCTTTAAAAATGATGAAACCTTCTACAAAACAGAAACCGACTCACAGACATAGTAAACAATCTTATGGTTACGAGAGAGAGCAGGTGGGAAAGGATAAATTTGGGAGTTTGAGATTTACAAATGTTAGCTACTATATATAAAAATAGATTTTAATAAAAGTTTCTTCTGTACAGCACAGGGAATTATGTTCAGTATCTTGTAACACCTTTAACGAAAAAGAGTATGAAAACGAATATATGTATGTATACGCATGCCTGGGACACTGCTGTACACCAGAAATTGACACATTGTAACTGACTGTACTTCAATTTAAAAAAACGAACATTTAAAAAAAAAAAAAAAGATGAAATCTTACCTTAGTTGTGCCTTGCAAATTAATGGAATCAGGGATCTCGATAATACTATAATCTGAAATCAGCTTAGCTGAAACCAAATCCTGTAGCATTAGACCTTTAAGAGAAACAGATGGAGGTCACCTATCTTCTGCTCGCAAGCCTGTACACACGCTGAGGCATCTCACTGCCCTGACCCTGCCCTGCCCAGCTCCCGTCACTGCAGTGGCTGCTGTCACGAGACTCCCGACACCTCACTTTCTCAGACCCTGGGCTCCACCCACTTAGTAAACATGCCGGTCCATAAACGGGGCAGCTTTCACAAACCATCTTCCCCTTCCTTCTCCACGGCGGCCCCTCCCGGACTGGGCACAAGAACCACCAGCGGAAGCGCAGGCTGGAAGGGCTTCGCCTGCAGGAGCTGCTTGATCTGCAGCAGTGCCGACAGCCAGTACACGTCTTCCTCCGCCATGTCCTCGCTCTTCACTTTGGGCGGAAGCAGCAGCATGAGCCCACTGGCTCCCAGGAGCTCCTTCTGTGTCTCTGCCGCATCGAGGACACAGTCGCTAAGAGCGCCACGGGCCACCTGGAACATCAAGATAGACGCACCCAGGGACAGGTCAACAGTGGCCATCAGGCGGGGCTTCGGGACAGTGGAATAGAAGGATGTGGAGCTCACCTCCTCCCACAAATATATCAAAAACAACTACACAGGGAACAATTTTAGCAGAAAATCCACTGCACTCTGGCAGAAGATCTTATACTAGCAGGGAGACAAGAGGAATCCCCATGGAAAGAGCTGGGACGGGACCTGCACCCCAGGGAAAGAGTGATGAAGGAGGGAATGATCCCTCAAGCTGGGAAGCCGCTTCACCAGCGGGAAGACCAGCCAGGACGGAAAGGGAGCTTCAGAGGCTCAGAGGAGAGCACAGCAAAACAGAGAGGACCCCAGACGGCCCGCTGTGCTCCCCAGCCCAAGCCGCGAGCCTGCCGATGAGCAGCAAGGCCACCTGCAGAGCACAGGGGCCCACGTTCAACACCTGCAGCGAGAAAGAACACACACACGTGTGTATAACTAAATCACTGTGCTGTACACCACGTACACCAGAGACAAACATAACACTGTAGATCGACTATGTTTCAATAAAAAATAAATTAATTAAAACAAAAAAACAGTGAACCTCAGCCCCAGAGCGCACACAGCCAAATGCTCACTGCACTCTGGGCCAGCCTCCCCCCAGAAGGCCAAAAAGTAGTACAAGAAACTGGTGGGTCCACAGGTAATTCAGCCCCTGGCTGGAATTGTGTTTGAGCAACTTAATCTAACCGTTACGTTAAACAAGAGTACAAACAGGTAAGCCCATAATGACAGGGAAGCGGAGAGGCAAGCCAGCAGCCGAGAAGGGGTTCCTACCCACCCCTGGAGAGCTGTGCAGAGACAGAACGATCACACTGGGGCAAGGACGCCGAGGAAGCCACACTGACTGGTTGCAGCCACAGTGAGGAAGGACCAGGCCGGCTAGGGCTGCAGAAGGCCTCGTGCCCAAGGCTCCAGGCCCGGAGGAAGAGTCACACATGGTGCAGTGGCCCACAGGTCGTCCACTCACCTGCAGGTGGCCTGTAAGCACAGCCTTGCCCCTGGGCCCTGGGCCGGCGTCCCGTCCTGAGGCTCCAGACACTAGGGCGTTGTCAGGCACAGAGGAGGGGACTTGGCAGCAGGCACCCTGAGAGTGCCAGCAGCTGCCTGAGGAAGAGACAAGTCCTTCCAGAGAAACCAAATAACCCAGGGAATAGACACCCAGATCCTGACATCTGGGGGTCCCCCCAAAATGGCTGGCCAGCCATTTCAGTTACCTGACCTCAAACAAGAGCTTACGACCAGCCTTTTAGGGCCTCACTCAGGTATTGGCAGCCTCAGATAAGGTGTCTGAGGAGAGCCTCCAGCATAAAAGGGAGACTAGAATAACAAAGAAATAGAAACCCAAAGTAAACAGATAATGCATGAAACATAAGAAAACTTACGCAAAAATCCTAATGTCCTCTGAGGAGGTGTCCAGAAATAATCACAAGATGATATGAAAAAGTCAAGTAAGGGTAAGAAAAACGGACTCTATGTGGAATAAAAGGCCCACAGAACATCTGGAATATAAAGTCAAGGAAGTCTCCCAGAACACGGTATGAAAAACAATTAGAAAGCGGGACAGAAAGGATGAAGAGGAGCAGAGGCTCAACTGATGCGGTCAACAACAGTCTAACAGGAGTCGAAGAGAGAACAGAAAAAAGCAGAAGGACGGCAGGTATCATTAGGAAGCCAGCACATCCCTGAGGTGGAGCGAGTCTCCAGCCTGCGGGTACCCACCACGCCCAGGTGACGAGGGAGGGAGTCGGCGCCAGCGCACACCCAAGCAGACTGCAGGGACAGAGAGCCGCCTCCAGAGAAACAAGCCCAGGCCACAGAGAAAGGAACAGGCCCAGTTTCAGACATCTCAACAGCAATGCTGGACGCCAGGTGACAGCAGAGCAAAACATTTTCAGACAGGCAAGGACTCAGAAAATTCTCCTCCCGTGCAATCTTTCTTAGGAGGAAAGTGGAAAACATGCTCCATCAAACAAAAGACTAAACCAAGAAAAAAATCTCACTGCTGCCGCCACCAGCAGCAGCACTGTCAGGCATCACTCTGAGGCTGTACGTAAAACTCAGCTCCTCCTCAAGGGGACCTCTGCCTGGTGCCACCACAGCGCAACTGTATGGCCTGAGGCAATTTACTGTAACTCCTCTGAGCCTCAGTTTCCTCCTCAGTAAAAGTGCCCATGCCCAGAAGACACTCAAAAACACAAGGAACTCGCCCAAGGTCCGAGTGGGAGGTGGAAGAGCCGCACTGTGCTACTGGCATGGAGGCCCCAGCAGCAGCCACACCCAGGGACACGCTATCAGCTTGAGGAGAGCAGGAGGATGGCCCCTTCTGAGAGGGAGGGGTAAATGAAGCAGCAGAACACCTGGAAAGCTCTAAGACGCATACAGCCCACCTGCCGCACACTTAGGGGAATGTTAATGAGAGATGAAGGTAAAACTACCAAGGTGAGGTAATGAGGCAACCCCCACCTGCAAAAGATGAAGACACGTAGTCACAGGACACTTGCTGGTTCTGGGACAAACAGCTTTCACCCAGCCACCAACGTGTGACACCACTTACTGAGACAATATGGAGTGGAGCCACCCTGGGGAGCACCCTGGGGAGACGGGGCAGGCTGCATGGGACCGTGGTGTCAGAGTTCACGCCTCACCCGGGGGTGTGCAGCCCCACGGCGGCGCCCACGGTCCCACCTCCTGGTGCTGCGGTCCTTGCGCAACCACCTGCCCGGAGCGTGGGCTGGGCCCAGTGACACACTGCTGACACACAGAGTCAAACAAAAGCGATGGGAAGCCCCTTCTAAGACGAGGTTACAAAGGGACTATGACACTTGTTCAGCTCGTGGAGGTCGGCTGCCCTGTCGTGAGCCGCCTCACGGAGAGGCCCAGGCGGCAGGCAACCGAGGAAGCCCCTGGCCACGGCCGGCCCGCAGTGAGAGCAACCTCTCCGAGGAGACTGGAGCCACGGCCTACATCCTGAACTCTACCTAGTGGCAAGTGCTGAGCCAGAGGCCTCACCTAAGCCGCACCCGGACTCCTGCCCCAGGAAACCATGAGTGACAAATGTTTGTTATTTAAAGCTGCTACATGTGGAGGTAATTTGTTATGTGGCAATAGATAACTAACACGCTGATTTTAATGAGAAGTCAGCAGAGAACATCTCAAGTGGATAGAAAAATGGCAGTGTCAGCACGTGACATCCTGGGGAAAGGGCCAGGAGGGGGCAGGGGCCGTGATTTCTCATCATAAATCATGTGGTGCTATCTGACTTTTTAACAACATCAAAGTATTACTTTGACTTAACTTAAGAATAAAGGCAAAAAGAACAAATTACTTATCCTGTAGGTAAAGTCTGACTTTATCATCATAGTCAAAAGGGAAGAATATGCCTCAAGATGTTTCTGCTCTCCCTGAATGGTGAGAGCACAGATGGCTCTTAACTCTATACTTCCTCTATGTTTCCTCATATGTTTGAAGTTTTACACATGTATTACTTTCACATTTAGGAAACATGATAAATAGTATTAACACGGAAAAAAAAATGAAACAAAAGCCCTATAATCAAACTACACTTTGAAGAAGTTCCAAGGACAGAGGACGTGGACTGCAGTGTCGCATGCAGATGTCCGGGCATGCCACGAAGGGGACTCTGTTAGGAAGGGGAGAGGCCTGGAGCGGAGGCCTGCCAGTCAGGGCATGGCAGGAGGGGCGACTTCCACCGAGCCCTGCTCTGAGCCTGCAGCCCAGACGGCCCTCACGAGCCTCTGACGCAGTGGTCAGCACACTGTGGAAGGCACAGGCCCAGCTCAAAGATTCGGCAGGAGGAGCAGCTATTAACACTAGATCTGCTCAACCCTGAAGCCCACACTTCCTACCTGCACTGCTCTTTTTTCTAAGTCAATAAAATACACATCTGGTTTCATTTCTGAACACACGCAGTAAGACCTAAAATTCACTTATGCAGGTTTGAATCTAATGAGGAAACAGGTTCTCATTAAACAAGAATCTCTCAGGGAATCAGTTAAGCTCAGTGTTGTACAAACACCTTAAAGAACAAAAATAAGACCTTATAATCCAAACCTGTGGACAACCTGAATGTAAGACAAAAACAACTAACCTGAAATGCCCAATATTGAACCTATGTACCAGCTGGGACCAAGGCAGAGAAAACTGCACAGGATTAAAATCCATCCATCTTTTGGTATGACCTAATGTGCCAAGAAGCCATTGAAGCAAAGATGTCAGCAGCTGGCAAACCACGTGAGCTGTAAAGTCACTGCATTTTTGTGTAATGTTGTCTCTCATCCCTCCTGGGTTAATTACCAGAGACCCATGTTGTTCAGAGCTTCTGAATTATGTGCAGAACGCATTTTTCAGGACGGTTCTGGGTTTTCATCAACTTCTCAAAGAGGTCCATGACTCAAGGGAGTTAGGACTCACTGCACTCCTGAGAATCTAGTTTGGTCTCACACCAAGCAGGTGTCCATGAGATGTTGACAAGATGTGAGGAGGAACAGACATGACACTTGCTTCTGAGCCTCCCACACTGTTTCAAAACCACTCCAGGGCAGTTACATGATTGTAGTGGTGTGTGGGAGTGAGTGCAAATAAGAAAATCAAGGGAGTAAATACACAAAGTGACTGTCACTCACCTTTATACACACACTGACGGAAATTGTCCGATCCCCTTTGCTGCTGAGCGTGTTAAAGAGTGTGAGTGTCTGGATCCCACCAGCATCGTGGTCTGTGTCATCCACTGAGCCATCACCTCCCATGAACTTGACTTTTAACCAATTTGCTAGAACTCTGTGAATAAAGGAAATAACATGTGAAGAAGAGTCTAATTCTGAATGTGAACTACGAAAGAGAAGAACCACACAGATGCAGATCCGCCAACAACAAACCTGACTGTGAAGCTGAGGCATCTGGACAAAACAGGCTGTGATTTAAATGGAGTTAGGAATGCTACTGGGTTATGTATTTGGGGACGAGGAGAGGGCACTTATTCTATAGTGATTTAAGTTTCTGAAGCACTAAAAAGATTTTGAGCACTAGAAAAGGTCTTCAGAGTTTACCATACAACCTAGCAATCCCACTCCTAGGTATATAACCAAGAACTGCAGACCTGTGTCCACGCACTTACACACGAATGTTCGCAGAAACACTATTCATGATAACCAAAAAGTGGAAACAACACAAAATGCCCATCAAATTATTAACAGAGAAATAAAATGTGGTATGTTCACATAATCAAGTATTCAGCCACAAAAACAATGCAGGACTAACACATGCAACAACATGAAAGAACCTAGAAAATTTAGGCTAAGTGAAAGACGCCAGTCATAGAAGACCACATATTTTTGGGTTCCATTTATGTGAAATGTCCAGAATAGGCAAAGGCATAGAGACAGAAAACAGATCAGTGGCTGCCAGGGACCAAGGGTAGGGAGGAAAGGAGTGACTGCTAGTGGGCGTGGGGTTTCTTTTTAGGTGAAACAATATCCTGCAGATAGACAGTGGTGATGGTTATACAACTGCCCAATTACCCTAAAACCAATGAATGTGCACGTTATGTGGGTGAAATTGATGACATGTGAATTACATCTAAAGAAAAGTAACATGTTCTGTAGTTGACTTAAAAGTACGGTTTCTGGAAGCAATTTGGTTACAGGAAATAATGCCATGTCAACTTTTTGGATTTTTTTTTAAATGCCAAAAGCTAAACTATAGCAAACAAACTAAACTGTCTTCCCCATGAGTACGAATTACAGCAGACTCAAACCAGTGAACCTTAGCATAGCTTTACACAAAAATCAAGTCTTAAATATTTTTGCACAAAGACTGTTGCCAAGTATACAGAACAAAAATGTGAACAATCCAAAGCATCAACTTCAAACCACAGAAAAACAGCCTGCAAGACTAAGCAAAATGAAAGCACGCGTCAGGGCACCCAGCGTGAGAGGGGAACGCGGGTCCAACACCCACACCCTTGTGCACGCCGCCCTGCTGCCCCTCGCTCTAGAAGTCGCCCCACCGCCCAGGCCGCTTGCTCGGCAGCAAGCCCGTCAGAGGGACCCCGTCCTGACCTGCCAGGGCTCCCTGGGGGCTGCTCTTCTCCATCCGGCAACATCAGCACCAGCTTCCAAAACACACGCTCCCGCCTCCCAGGGAGGTGCTTGGCCACGAGGGACGGCAGGTCCAGGGGCGCCCACGCTGCGTCACTAGAAAGGACAGAGCACCACAGGTGAGCCACTGTGCCAGGCCCCAGGCAGGGCGGCACACACAGCGGGGGAGCACACACGGTGGGGGCGGGTCAGACCTCAGCAGGCGCTGGTGGAAGTGCTGGACCTTCATCTGGCGCTCCACCTTGTTCCTGAGCCACCGTAACCTACAAAGAAAGGGCAGCACTGAGCCTGCTGAGCCTGCTCAGTGCCTGCGGGATGAACCTGAGAAGCATCCACTGATGTTCTGAGTGCAAAGTAATTGGCTAGTGAGCGTCTCCTAGTGGGAACACTTTGGAGACCAAGAGGACTTTTTCTGACAAATAAACAGTGTAGTCAGAGGACTCGTTCACTCCACAGATACTAAGCAGTCTTTCCGAGATCCCCCAAGCACGGACGATCAGCACTCAACAGACAGAAACCCTCCCTTCCAGGAGGCACACTGTCAGAGAAGGGCCTGTCAGGGGGCGGCCGGGCAGGCGCCGGGGCACGCCGTGGACTGACACGGGGTGGCCAGAGGTGATACATGACAAAGACCTGAAGGAAGGAAGGGGAGCCAGCGTGACGGTTCTGGGGCCGTTCCAAGTCAGCAGTGGGCCTGGTGTGTACACAGAACGAGCCCAGGCTGGGGGGCAGCCAGAGGGTGGCTGTGGGCCACCACAAGGAACTCAGGGAGCAGCACACAGGGGCGTCAGCTAGAGACGTGAGGTGGCCCGACCCTGTTGTGGTGGTGAGGACGCCGGGGTGTATGGCCAAGGGCAGGAGCCAGCAGACAGACAGGTGCCTATGAGAGAAGGGCTGGCAGCAGACGTGGTGAGCACAGGTGGGTGAGTCCAGGGTGGCCAGCCTAGCGAGGGCAGCTGGCACCCTGTGAGCCACAGGAGGCACTGAGCATGGCAGATGGAGCTGGTTAAGTTCCCACACTGAGCTGGGGACAAGGGCAGAAGCCTCGGCTGAAAGGAGCTGTCAGCATGCAGGGTGGAAAGGGGGAGGGGTGGACGGGAGACTAGGGGGCAGGGGCTGCGCTGGAGGGGCAGGGAGGGGGCAGAGAGCCGTCCTGATGCAGGTGAAGCAGCCCCGTCTGCAAGGAGGCCAGGCAGAGGCCACCATGGGTCAGAGAGAACCCTGAACGCCCTGACCACCCTGCTTACAGATGCCAAGAACAGGCAACCACATGAAGTTTGTTGTTAGAGCCGAACGAAACCCATGGAGATGGCTCTCTGAGAGAATGTCCTGTGACAGCCCCGGGGAGGACGAGGTGTACCTCAAGACCCCAGCACGGGGGCTGCTGCAGCCCCTTCCTCAGGCCCCCACTGGGAGGCCCCCCCCTTGAGAGGTGACAGTGGTGTGGCCTGAAGAGAGAGGACACACCCGGCACGACCAGGGTTAGGCAGCTGAAGCAAGGGCCCGAGCAGGGAGCCGGGTGTGCTCAGGGTGATGGGAGGAGAGGCAGGGAGGGCCATGCCTGGGGGATGCAAGGCAGGAGCCCTGCGAGTGGAGTGACCAGAGGGTGCGAGCAGGAGTTGCTAAAATGCTGCCGCAGAAGACAAAGGGCAGCGTGAGCGAGGCAGCAGCGGGAACGACAGAGAAGCAGAGGGGACAGGTGGGGAGGAACAAGGTCCTTGGGGGCCTCTGGCTCCACCACCGAGTGTGCACGGGATGTGTCCTTCAGCCAGGGAGGCGAGGAGAAAGGTAAGTCCAGGGAAAACTTGATGAGCAGGACCAGGAGTGTTTTAGGGGAAAATGCGTGTGAACTCACGGCGGGGAGAGCAAGTCGGACGTCCACAGTAACCTGCATCTGTCTCCACCTTCCCAGACTCCACCTGCCTTCCTCATAAACACACAAGGTAATCCCCGCTCTTTCTAAAGCCGGCTGGGGCAACTGGGGCAACTGGAGGCCCTGGGCAGGCTGGGCACTGACCTGGTGCAGGAGATGCCCACTTTCCCCGCATGGCCCAGGTCCAGGAGGCCCTTGGCCAGGTTCTCCGCAGCAATGGGGCACTCTGCGCTGGGCGCCAGAGCCTTCAGCCGGTCGTTCACGTCCACACAGCAGGGCGCCGCCGGGAAGGCCCGCATCTGGCGCCTCAGTTTCTTCCGGGCGGCAACAGCTTCCCTCCACCTGGAGCACAAACCAAAGCGTCATCACTGGGTGTTTTCACGGTTCAAACACCTCCAGCTTAAAACGCAAAAAACGGTTTCTGGCAATACGTTCAGGTCTTTTTCAGCTAGAGAGAAAGCCACGTGAAAGTCCACCAGTGGGGTCACTCGTGGTGCATTCTGGCAACGCCACACCTCAGTGCAGGAGGGCCACGGAGCTGCCGCAGTCAGGCCTCCGCCTCGTGCCAAAGGGAGTTGGGAAAAGCTCAGCACAGGGGAGGGAACGCGTGCCCACCGTGCCGAGCACCACACAGAGGGCAGAGGTTTCTGGCCGGGCACACAAGCAGCTGCTGCTTCCGAGGAGGGAGACAGAGTCTCGGTGGAAGGGGAACTCATTCCTCACGGAACTCCCTTGTATACAGCTGCAGCTGCCAAGTGCACTGCTCCTTATTTTAAACGTTATTGTGAAATGAATCACAACATACATAACACACGTGCACCCATCTTAAAGATTCACGACAAAGCGAACACCCACACCTTCCTGTCCAGCTGAGGAGCGGTGGCCGGACCTACGCTTGCCGCCCACAGCCCCAGTCAGTCACGTGCCCTCTCGCCCCACAGGAAACCGTCACGCTGGGTTCATGTCACTGTTCTCCGTCCTTCCTTGAGGGTTAGACTACTGTACACAAATCCAAAAGAGCCTACTGAGTGTGACATTCACTGTCTGTTGCACATATTTCCCTAAGAACTGCTGCTTGGCATCACACATCATGTTTCTGAAATTCATCCACATGCGTGTGTGCAGACGTAACCTGGCTTGTTCACAGCCACCTCAGTGCGTCAGCACACAGGGTAAACAACAGAAAGCTGCCTGTGAGTATCTGTTGAAATACAGACCCGCCCCCTTCCCAGTCTAATTCCTCATTTATCCCCTTAGTTTATACCCTTCAGGAAGCAACCTGTTATGTGTGGATGATTAACTGTTTCTGAAAGTATAATCTTTGTAAAAGATTCTCCCTGTGTACGCTGAGTTCATCCATAAGGACATGGCGCTCACCGCTGGAGATACTTGCAGAAGCACTGAAGTTCCTGGAGGGTCTCTTTTGCAGTCTGGAAAATTTCCTCCCCGAGAAACAAGCCCACCAGGCTGGCACAGACATCCTCACAGCAGCGGGCCATGCGGACTCTCTGGTCTGTCTCCACTGCACTCCTAGGGAAGAGGGCAAGTGCATGGGAGACGCTGCACCCAAGACCCCACGCCGAGGGCTTGCCTCAGAAGTGCAGGAGTCCACGTCCTTGATACTGAAATGTAACGATGTCTTTGCTGCAAGAAAAGCTTTAAGATTTTCACTTTATATAATGCACAGACATCTGGCAAGACAGAGGAAAAGGAACTAAATGGCACAGGATGCCAGGTTACAGCTCCAGCAGGGCCCTTATAAATAGGCAAGAAGCAAATATTTACCTTAAAAAAGTAGTTAGAAATTTTAATTTTTAAATGACCATTAAGATAATGAAGTATCTTCTCATCAGCAATATCTGATGTTTGCAGTTAGATGAGCCTCCACTACTTGATAGGGCAACCGCTGAGGCGGACAGACTAAGGTCACGTGTCAGCGGTCAGTAGGTAAACCAGCGTCTGAGAGTCCTATCCGCCAAGGGAGCACAGAGGCCTTTACCCAGGGTGTTTAGGCACAGGGGGCACAGCTCAGTGGTGGAGCGTGTGCTTAGCATGCACAAGGTCTTGGGTTCAATCCCCAGTCGCCCCACTGAAAAAATAAAGATGGACAGACGGATGGATGGATGGATAGACAGGTAGGTAGATAGATATCCAAAATCAAAGACACTTAAACAGGCAAGACCCACTTCCAACAGCAATCCGCTGCGGTGGGTGGGACAGCCCTGGGGTTCCCTGCATGTCAGTGAGTCCTGGGTCTTACTCATCTCCTAATGCCTCTCCCCAGGATTAAGAACAGACAAATACCCATCACTGTGAGGTCTCTCGCTTAGACCCCCAGTTAATGGAAATGGAAAGAAACTAATTCAACAGCATGCTCGCCTCCTGTGTTCCCCACCCGCACCGGAGGCGGCAGGGCTCTCAGGGGAGCTTAAGCCCAAGGACAGATCTCCCTGCACAACTGAACTTGTTTTTTCCCTGAAGCCTGGCATTGAAACTAATGACGTTCTTAAGTGAGATGATACAAGGAAATCTTCTAACGTTCAAAATAAGTGAAAGGATCTTCTACTTGAGAAAAACTAACGGCCAGTAACCTGAGTGGAGAAGACCACCAGCACGTTCTCCCACTAACAGACATGTCCTCACGCCCCAGGCAGGGTCCACGGGAGGATGAGTGGGAAAGAGAGGCCCTCTCTGGAAGCAGGGACAGCATTTCAGTGTTTGGAAAATCAGAAGATACGCTCTTGTCAAGACCGCGCTTCGACAGCCGTCCTGCTCCCTCCAGCCCAGGCCGGCGCTGCACTCACTTCAACTCCTGGGAGCAGGTCTCCCTCACACACTCCGTCACCACGAGTTCCGTCAGCTCTGCGGCCAGGCCCTGGCCCAGCTCGGTCAACAGCAGTTCCCTCTCTTGTTTCAGCCTAAGGGCAGGATGAAAAGGGCAGGAGAGCTGAGTGCTGCACACTCTGGGAGCTCGCACGCGGGGTCTGCGCTGTGCCGCCGGAGTGGCAGGCCTGACTCCCTGGGCGCACCACACGGCCACACAGCCACCCCGCTCCAGCTCCCGCGGCCACAGTGCCTGAGGTGCGGGCTGAGCACAGGCCTGACCCCAGCGCAGGGGACCAGGCGGGAGTGGCCAGGCTAGGGCGGGCTCCCCAACGTCCACACCCCGAGCCCTGTGTGCTGCGCAGGCACAACGCACTCACCTCTCCTCTTCGGCCCGCCGCCTCTCCTCCTCCTTCCGCTCCCGTTCCTTGGTCACTTCTTCGGTTGCAATGTGCCTCAAAATGCCCGTGGTTGCAGCTGTTAACAGCTCCTCCATAGCAGCACTGGCAACCCTAATGGAGCAAACAGATATTGTTCTGAATTTTAGAATAACTAAAAGCTAAGCAAATCATATCACTAAACTTCAAACACCAGCAAGGAAAAAAACACTTATTAGCCTTTTAACATAAAAATCAAGCACATAGTTACACACAATCTATCAAAAATGACTCAGAAAGAAACAGAAAATCTGAACAGACCCACGATTAGTAGAGTTTGGGTGTTAAAACCCTTCCCAGCAAAGAAAAGACCACATTCTACCACACACTTCAAGAACAACGCCAATCCTTCTCAAACTTTTCTTAAAAATGAGGAACAAGGAACACTTCCTAACGAATCTGTAAGGCCAGCATTCCTTGGCCGGATACCAAAGCCAGACACAAACACCACAAGAAAACGACACACCAGTATCCCTTATGGATACTGAAGTAAGAATCTTCAACAAAGCACTAACAAACCAAAATTAAGCAATTATATTGAAAGGATTATACAACACAACGGAGTGGTATTCATCCATGGAATGCAACAGTGGTTCAACAAGTGAAAATGGCTATAACACAATCACATTAATAAAATGATCGCCTCCATTAATGAAGAAAGAGCATCTGACAAACTCAACACCATTTCATGACAGAAGCACTCGATAATTAGAAAAAGAGGGGCATTTCCTCAAAATGATGAAGACCATACATGACACATCCACAGCCAACACCGCCTTCCGCGGTGGAAGCCAGGAAGCTTTCCCTCTAAGACCAGGAACAGGGCAGAGCGCCCTACTCGCCATTTCTATTCAACACCATATTGAAAATTATAGCCAGAGCAATTTGACAGAAAAAATAAAAAACATCCAAACTGGCAAGGAAGAAGAAAACTATGTGTATTCACAGGTGACATGCTCATATATAGAAAATCCGAAGGAATACACTCAAAACCTATTATAAAAAAAATTCAGCTATGTTGGAATGTAAGGATCAATACACAAAACTCAATGCCATTTCTGTATGCTAGCAACAAATGTTCTGAAAGTGAAATTGAGAAAAAATTTCATTTACAAAAGCAACAAAAAGAATAAAATAATTAGGAATAAATTTTACTAAGGAAATGAAAGACTTGTACAATGAAAATTATAAAACACCACTGAAAGAAGTTAAGGAAGACATAAGCAAATGAAAAGACATCCGTGTTCATGGATTGAAAGACTTAATATTGTTAAGACGTCAGCACTACCCAAAGCAATCTACAGACGCAACGCAATCACCAATAAAACCCCGACGTAACTTTTCGCAGAAATAGAAAAACCCATCCTAAAATTCTCAGGGAACTTCAAGGGTCTCCAAGTAGGGAAACAGTCTTGAAAAAGAGAAACAAAGTCGAAACAAGGTTGAAGGACTCACACTTTGTGATTTCAAAACTCCATAACAACTTATTACAAAGCCACAGTAATCAAGTAAAAAACGTGGTACTAGCATGAAAACAGACATGCAGATCAAAGGAATAGAACAGAGAGCCCCGAAATCCTCATGCGTATGGTCAAATGCTTTCCAACAGGGTGCCAAGGACGTTCAAAAAGGGAAAAACAGTCTTTTCAGCATTGGTGCTGGGAAAACTGGATACCCCTACACAAAAGGAAAATGTTGGATACTTATCTTACACGATACATAAAAATGCAGTAACAATGGATCAAAGACCTAGACTTAAGAGCTAAAATTATAAGACTCTTAGGGAAAAAAAAGGGAAAATCTCCGCAACACTGAATTTGGCAATGGTTTCTTGACTACAATACAAAAAGCACAGGCAACAAAAGAAAAAATTAGATAAATTGGATTACATAAAAATTGAAAACTTTTGTTCATCAAAGAGCACCATCAAGAGAGTGAAGAGACAACCCACAAAATGGGAAGAAAACCTGCAAATCATGTGTCTGATAAGGGACTAATGCCCAGAACGGGAAAAACGCCCCGCAATTCAACAACCAAAAATATTCAAAAAAGGGCAAAAGACCTAAGCAGACATTTCTGCAAAGAAGATACACAAGTGGCCCAAATGTAATTACATAAAAAGACGTTCAACATCACCAGTCATTAAAGAAATGCAAATTAAAACTACAATGCACTACCATTTCACACATTATGATGGTTACTATTTAAAAAAAGAAAAAAAGGATAGCGTGTGTTGGCAAGAACGCAGAGAAACTGGAACCTTGTGTACTGCTGGTGGCGATGCAAAAATGGTGCTGCCACTATGGAAAACAGTCTGATGATTTTCCTCCCAAATTTTAAATAGAAAATATGATCCAGCAACTCCACTCCCAGGCAGACGCCCTTGAGATCTGAAAGCAGGGACTCGGCCACCCATGCCCCAGTGTCCACAGCAGTTACTCACAACAGCCGAGTGGCGGAAACAACGCGAGCCCAGGCGAATAAACGGAACGTGGTCGGTGTACGTGTGTACGCATGTGCACACGTTTAACAGGGTGCCACTCAGAAACAGACATGGAAATAGTGGTGAAAGACACACAACTGTGTTAACATGCGTAATGCCATTGGGTTGTGCACTTAAAAATGGTTAAAATGGTCAATTTTATTATACATATCTTACGCAGATTTAAAAAAATTATTAAGCCCATGAAAATCCTATTTAGTTCTAGCTCCGTCACATACAGTATGTACCTATCTCTAGCATTAAAAAAATGAACAAGAGTATGAACAAGATCAAGCCTTCTGTGTAAACTACATTTGTACGGGTGAAATAATGCCCTTCCATATCTTTGTGTCATTTTACGTCTACTAGGATTTTTAAAAGTCGTTTGAAATCCTTAGGGAAGTCTGATTTAGTAAATTTACCAGATTTTAATTAACTATTAACTACAAAAGTTACTTGATTTTAGAAAGATTTTTGATTGTTAAATTTAACAAGACTAGATGTTTGAAGTATTAGACAAAATCGGATATATAAAATTTATAAGTGAAGACTGAAATGCCTAAGGAAATTTCATCATGGTGCAAAATACAAATGGTATAAGATGTTTCAGGGAATTTAATCTGTCAAATTTATAAAGTGAAATTTAATCCAAGATCAAGTGAGGGTTTTTATTTTTTAACAGAATGAACTAATCATTACTAGATTTTTAAGTCATATTTAACCTTTAAAGAAAAATACGTTTTTAATTTACAACGTTAATAAATCCAATGCTTCTCAAAAAGCATACAGACAGAAGCTACCCACCAGTGACATTCAGGAGGTCAAGAACCTGGGGACTTCCACCCACCTAGTTGGCAAGACCAACATGTACACCTGTGCCAGCGGGTAGCGGCAGCTTCCTGTTGAAGACTGAGCGCAGCTTTAGGAGGAAGCATCTAGAGGCAGAGTGTGGCCCCCGAGAGTGTAGATGCTCAAGAGCTCTTACCCCAGGGCTGTGGCTGCGAAGGCTGCCCCGGCGGCACCAACTTCCTCGCAGTCCATCTGGAGAACCTCCTGGATGAGCTCGTCCACCACCTGGGCCAGGTCCTAAGGAGAGGTCAGATGGGGTCAGCAGCGCAGGCCATGAGAAACACTGACTCAATCCAGACTCAGCTTACAGCCAAACACTCTGACTCTGCAGTCAAGGGCACAGAGCCACAGAGACACTACAGAATGTCCCGCCTGGACGCCAGCTCGACGGCCCCAGTGCCACCCCCCCACATCCAACATCCACAGCTGCTGTGGTCCAGATTCACTCTCCTCCTCAGGCCTCCCTGACACCCAGGGGGGTGGTGCCCAGTGTCTGCCCAAGCAACAGGGCGGCGAGATTGAGTCACATGACCTGTGTAGTGAACAGGCCCTGCTTGGCCCCAGGACCACCTGTCAGGGGCATGCTGACCCCAGGAACATGCCCACAAGCGGGCATGCAGTGCTGTCTGTGATCTCACATGTCCCCAGTCGATGTGTCTCCCAGCTCACCCGAGCATCATTTAAGGCAGACACGTAAGGGGTGCAGGACAGCGCTGGGGCAGGGAGCACTTAACAGGTACTGCTCTGATGGCGTCAATGAAGACAAGGGCTCTTTGGTGAACCTGGTGGGGTGGCCTCAGCTCTGCCACTTGAGGCTAAGTGACTGTGGGCAAGGCCCTCCATGGACCAGCAACACAGCCCACACTACAGGAGTGTACGGGGGTCCACAGAGACAGGCACGTGCACAGAGCTCTCCGCTCCAGAAGCCCGTGGCGCAAGGCAGTGCTGGTTTAATAGCATCAGGTTGACGAAAACCCTTCGGTTTATCCTCCAAAGCTTTACCACAGCCCTTCAGAGCAGGGGACCTGCCTCAGGCTCCTCGTCTGAGAGGCAGAGGCCTGGGCCTGTGGGCCAGGGTCCTGTGATCCACCATGCTAGGCCACACACGCAACCAGCTCGGTGGGTTCAGTCCACAGACAATGGTCAGACCGGACATGAGACACCGCGGGGTGTTCGTGCGCAACAGGCTCCTCAGAGCCCCGCCTGAAGGCTCCTTACCGCATCGGAGTACCCAGGTCCAGGCTTCGCAGGCAGGATTTCCGGCTGCACGGGGGCCTGGAAGAGGCTGGGCGCAGCACCTGGGGCCAGTGCCGGGAGGTGAGGCAGAGGTGCTGGTGCAGGCATGGGAAGAGGCTGCGGGGGGAGAGCCGGCGGGGGTGCGTCCGCCTCTGCACCACACTCCTCTCCTCCCCCACCACCTGCAAGGGGACAGGCCAAAATGGGCAGTGAGGACCCCCTAGGCCACCCTCCCTGAGCAGACCGCCACGGGCACCCCCTGGGGAGTGACAGGGCAGGGTACGCTCCACCAGTGGGAACTAAGCTCTGTGGCCCAGGGAGCCGTCAGGCCGCTCCTGCACAGAGCTGGTGTCCACGACCCCACATGAGGGGCAGCAGAGGAACATACGACCGGCCCCTCCCAACCACAGCCTCACTTACCCGCTGCGTCCATGCCAGGTCTCTGAGTGCCCACGGGCAGCTCCGCGGCCAGGCTGTCTCCAACATACTTGTTCTGGGAATTGAAGCTGCACACGGGGGTGTGACGAGGGATGGGGGGCAATGGCCCTCCGTTCACAATTTCCCCAACTGACACCATCAGCTTCCTGGTGATGAACACCGACTTCCTGGCCTTGGATAAGCCTTCTGGTTCCAGGAACGAGGACCGGTTCAGCTCGACACAGCTACCGAAACCACAAAGAGCCACACAGAGGTGCCACACAGTGAGAAGCCAGCCTCCACCCTCTCGGTGCCCAGCAGTCACTGTGTCACCAGACGGCCACATGGAAACGAGGGGGACAACAAAGGCTGATCCCACAGCCTGGCCCACAGCACCCACTCTGCCAGCCCGCCACCTCCTTCTGACACGGGGCCGCCTGGCCGAGCTGCGAGCAGCCCCGCAGGGGCGACACTCGCCTGCGAGCTGCTGGCTCATCCCGATGGCAGGTCTGCAGGCAGCAGGCAAGGGTGGGGTGAGGAGTGAGAGGGGGACGGGCCAGGAAACCCACTCCGGACACAAGAGGCCACTTCCTGGGGGCACTGGGGGTAGGGGGGTGTCCACAGTCTCACCAGGTTCTCTGACTGCCCTGACTGCAGCAGAGTCCCAGCCTGGCCTGCCGACACCGGTCGGCCGGCGAGGAATCTAAGGGATGGAGTGAGAAAGGCCCCAGCCTCTGCCGTCAGGTCCTTCAGCAGCTTATGAAAGGCCAGCTAGCGCGCTCCCCTGCTCCCCTGCCCTGACCAGAGGTAAAAGGGAAAGAAGGCGACGGCTCAGCAGTTCCACCCTCGGCTCTTACCCGTCGGAAACGGTGAGGCCGTGGCAGTTGAGGAAGTCCGTGGCCTCTTCACTGTCCCTGAAGAGCAGCATACGCACCACGCTGTCCAGGGGGAAGACGGTGGACCGCTGCGTGCTCACCGTGTATGCGACATTGAGTGCCCGGAGTGCATCCTTGCGGATCTGAAAGGAGAAGCCAAGTCGCTGTGGTCTCATGCGTCAAGTGCCCCATGACCACAGACCTGCCGGTGCAGGGACCAGCTCCTGCGGTGGCTCAGGCCCCCAGGAAGCCACTTGGGTCCCAGGTTGAGTGCTCATCAGGCTGTCTGCTCAGTGGAATACGCCAGAATGATGCAAAGCAAAGTTTCACACACAGAAAAGGCTGGGCCATGAAGGCTTTATTTATAAGAAAACTAGGAAACAAGCCACCCAGAAGCAGGGCCGGGCAGAGCACTGTGTGTTATCCACGCAACGAAAAGCTGTGTAGCTGCTAAAACCACCACGGGGACGACAGCATGGTGTGCAAAGTGAAACTTAACAAAAGTCAGAGACAAAACTGCTTCACCCTCATAACAAGTGCTTTAAAACTAGATGGGAAACATGAAAATGCGGACAAGTGGTCTGGTCCAGAACTCGGTAACTTTTGAGACCCCTCCTCAGTGCTCTGTAATCAGCCCAACCAGCACTCACAGGGCTCACTCCGTGGCTGGCGTCATTCGTGCTGAGAGCACAGCCGTGAACAGACAAGGTCCCTGTGTTTACAGAGCTGACATCTGGAGAGACCAACACTGAACAAGATGGATATACAAAATGCAGTGCGTTTAACAGTGACAGCATAACAGAGGGGAAGCACAGGAGGAGGGCAGGGCGTTGACAGGCTGGGTGGCCAAGACAGCCCTGCCCAGGGGTGCAGCGCTGCACGGCTCTGCAGGAGAAAGAACAGCAGTGAGAACAGCAAGTGCAAAGGCCCTGCGGCAGGAGTGCACCGGGGGCTAGAGGGGCGGAAGGTGTCACTGCAGGTGCAGCTGAGGACAGAGGAAGCAGGAGAGCAGGTCCAGGAGAAACTGGGCCCATGGGCCACTGCTATGAAATGCTTCATTTTTCTAAAGAAAAAACACTTAAATTTCTCTTTAGTTTAATTATTAAGATGGGCACAAATGGTCAACATTCTAGTAACGTTAAGTAATCATTGTAAAAATATGAACCATTAGCTGTATTTATCAACTTTACAGAATGCCCTCGTGGCACATCGTTTGTTCCAGAATTTCAGTCCTGCTGGAAACGGTCAGGTCTGACAATGAGCAACAGGCAGAGAGTCTCTGCCTGGGGAGTGCCGGTGCTCTAGTCACTGTTCACTTGAGGACTTGTGGCCGAAGAAGGAAGATGACCCGGAGTCACAACAGCAGCCCCAGGCGGGCTCCTGAGGTCTCCCAGGCAGGCCCTCCCCACCCAGTGGCCCCAAGGGGCTCCCAGAGAGGACTCCAGGTGGCACCCCTGCACCCCCGCAGCTACGGCGGCAGAACCAGGCGTGCTGTGAGGCGGGCCTGGGGGCTGCCTTGTTATCGTCCCCAGGTGCCTCACGGGGCTGGGCTGAAGACCCGACTGGAAATGTGAGACCAGGTGAGAGACGAGTCTTCCCCTGTCTTTGTAACCCCAGTGCACAGCACAGTAGGCAACAAAAAGCAGGTGCTTAAGATATTTATTGAAATGAACTCTGCACCCATCAGGCTCGCTCCAAATATTAAGGCTGATTATCACTAAGAAGCTTAGCTCAGGGATTTGTGCGTGCAACGGTTGCTTTTTGGTTTCTTTGTCTCCACGTCGGATGACAGCGCTGAACTCGTTAGGTCATTCTAAAGAAATTTCTCGTTTGAACCATGAGAACAGTATTTTCCATTGGATACTCTTGTCCACTGGTGATCAGCAGCGCCAACCCTGTAAACGGGGTGCCACCAGAATCCACTCAGGGCCGCCGCAAAGACTTAGCCAGGACCTGCGGAGACGCTCCGGTCACGGGTCTGAAGAGCAACCTGCGATCTTCCCTTCTGCAGCAACAGCAACAGCACTCACCTGACTGAAGTAGCAATGTAAGAGACACGCGTTCAGGTAAGACGCTGACTGGACCAGCTTGAAGAATCGCACAAAGTTATTACTGCTCAACGCAGCGAAAGCCTGAACAGCAAATTTCACCTCAGAGGAGTTTCTGACGGCAGGATGGAACTGCTGCACTTCTCTGTTAATTAAAGGAGATGACAGGAGTTAAAAATTCATCTTTAATTAGACACAATTTCCATGAAAATAGATCTTATAATAAAACAGATTTCAGCCTCACTGAGATGGTCACGTGTGCCAATACCTTCACGGTTCACGAATGTCAAAGCCGCCAGCCTTGGGCTGGATCGGTAAAAGGCTTTCTTCAAAGCGATGATGCATAAAGTAAACAAATTTAAGCAACACTAAGAACTGATGATCGAAGAGCTACTTCAGTGCCAACTGCCTGCCAGCTGTGTTTGATGATGACATTTAAGAGAGAGTTTAGCTTTGTTTTGTTTAAAAATAAACTGATTCGACTGAATTTTTCAAGAAAGGGGACAAATGCCTATCACATATGAAGACTACAAAGCCATTTTCCATAACTAGTTTATCTCTGAGGCTTAATTTTAAAACTTAAAATCAATCCCAAATCTAGATATTCTGCAGCCAGGTTCTCAGAGAAAATGCCAAGCGGAAAGAGTTTCGGCACAAACAGGGAATCAGTTTCCCCAAACCAGGAACAGGGGCCCAGGGGACTCGGACGTATTTCTCCTACGAATGCCTAAGGACATATCAGAGCAAGGTCTAAATTCATTCTTAACCACGCTGAGCACTTCTCCCCCAGTTTTCCCCTCCTACCGCTCAGATCTTTGCCGAGCTGTGTGCACATCAGCAGCTCTGACAGGGACGCTCAGCGCTCCTGCCCTGCTCCCCTCGCCTGCTCTTCCCACGGAGCCAATTCCGTCTCACTTTCTCCTGCTGACAGGAGGGAGGGCTCTCCGGCAGCGCCTGGAGTCCCCTCTGGGACGGTGCACACCCCGACCCTTCCACCCCTGGTGGCTCAGCTCAAGGGACTGCCCAGCCTTCCCACTGACGTCCCAGCGCTGGACACCAGAGAAAGCATGCGACTGGCACCACTCGTCCTGGCAGCGCTTCCCCCGTGAGAGCCTGCCCTTCCCCACAGCCCAGGCGAGCTCCTGCGTCTGGAGGTTCACCTGAGGATGTCCCCCTTGTTGAGACTGAGCAGAACGTTGTAGCCCTGGAACTCTGCTTCGCGGGCACACAAGACGCCCCTGTTCCTCAGGTCCTGATACATCTCCTTCAGACTCTGCAGGCATTTGGTCATGTTCTCATTGTTGATCTTGGCATCGAAGGAGGACATGGGCTCCTCACACATGAAGTGAGCGCAGTGGATGTGAAACCGGGTGCACTTCTCAATCAGGGACACAGTCACCGGGTCACACAGGTGCTGCTGCGTGATGTCCTGGGCACAGTGGGGCGGAGCGTTACACGTGCACATGGTTCACACGCACGCAGGCGGCCCTGTATGCACGCGTTCACTCACACATACACACACCCCCCTTGTATACATCGTATACACACAGATCTCATGAACATATTCCCATTGTAAGAATCAATCATTATTAGAAAAATCACGCTTAGTACCTGAATTTCTCAGATTTTAAATGGAAGCAAAGCCCCTGAAGCACATTTTAACAGGGCTTTGTACTGGTTTTAAACAATAGCGTGTTTCTGGTTACAGATGAAACGTAACTGAGTAAAGAAACAAGAACTCTCGCCCTCACTCTGGAATCACGTGTTTTCCAGCCCCCTCTTGGAAGTGGCCGGTACCTTCCGTACGCCCCGTGTGCGGTTCCACACGAAGTCGTACCAGTCCCGCAGGCTGCCCTCCTTCTGGTCCATGATCTGGGTCACCAGGTAGTCCATGGTCCTGCTGAGCACCGCGGAGGGACGCAGCTCGTGTGGCAGCGGCTCCTCCTGGTCGGCCGAGGAGCGGCTGTACTCCTTCACGGCCGCTGCATGGTCCACCTGAGGGCGCAAATAGGAACAAGCTGCTAGGTGGCAGGTGCTGGGCCAGTCTTCCAGCTGCTGCGCCCTAAAATGAGGGGGGAAATCTCACACACTCCAATTTGGTCAGTACTGCAGAATACAAGTTTAAAACATAAAATTTCTCTTTGGAGGTGACAAAATTCAAAAATAAAACAAATTGAGGAACTTGTTTTTGGCAAACATGACAAGAAGTGACGATAAGAGGCTGTTACATCAAAAAGCAGAAGGAATGTAAGTGAAGATACACCTGCTTGGCTCCAAGGACAGAGGTGTGACAGGCAGAGGATGCTAAAGATTTTAAACGGTCTCAGCCATGTTCAAACGGCAGGTTAAGTCTACACAGATATAAAGAGTAAGAAGGGCCTCGGGGCAGGGCGCAGCAGGGCGTGGGGGAGCTGCACCTTCCACCTGCAGAAAGAGGCTGAAGACATGTCTGAGGGTAGAAGCAAGTCTGGGCCCCGGGCATCCACCAGCTGTCTTCAGTTTCCGGGGGCAGGAGCCCTGGCCTTTGCCGGGACAAGTGCTGGGGACCCCGAGTCAGGCAGCCGTAAAACCACCGGCCAGGAAAGGAGAAGACGCAAGCCAAGTTCACAGACAGCAAAAGAACCTAAAATGGTGCAGAGCTCTGGGGAAACAATCTGGGCGCGCGCACTGACGCGCTCAGGAGCCTGAAGGAAGTTGCAGCTCTGCTGCTGCTCTTCGTCCTCAGGTTCATCAGAAGGAAACCACCTGAACCTCAGACACATCACACACAGCATGCCCAACAGAACCATTCACAACACTGAAAAACTAGAAGCAGCCTATTAAATGGCTGCAAAACGGGGAGCTTTAAGAGCTAAGCAATCAAATCATATGCCTACATTTAAAATTTCAAGTGCTTATGAAGACTTTACCGTAACAAAAGAAAATGCTCACAATAAAATCTTAAAAGAGTCACGCCAGATCACTTCTAGAGCATAGTCTCAAGTACACAAAACATAAACATAAAAAAAGGATAGGGATAAAATTGTGAAAGGAAAAAAGAACTGTAAAAAAAAAAGTTTAATTAATGAAACAAGTCTGTGTCTACTTCTACACCTTAGGGAGCCACGTGGTCCAGCCACACACACACACCTCACAGCATGAACAATGTGACATGGTTGTTAACAGCACATCCGCACCACCCCCAGAGGAGGAAACATCCGAATCAAGGATCAACGTGTACAGAAATTATAAAGCAAGCCTTCCGTCCCCAGCGCATCCCACCTCCACCCCGAAGACCCAACGGGGACAGCAGCCTGGAGAGGGGGCCCCGGGGACGCGGGACTCCACCTGGTCAGTCCCGGGGACCACTTCAAACACGCTCAGCTGGCTCCGGGTCTCTCGCATGTACCGCTCCTTCTCAGGACACATATCCGGGCACGTCCCAACAAAAGTCCTCGCTTTATCCAGGTCGGTTCTTTTCACTCGTGCTGAACAACATCAAGTAAAAAGTAAGACTGCACCACACAGTTATGAGGACGCCAGAGTGGTGCATTTCCATGATGATAAAAGGAAAAATAAAAATAAACACCACACAAACTACAAAAGAAAGGAAAGAAAACGTTAAAAAACACCAGGCTTTAGAGAAAGGAAAGCACAGCCTATCACACCGGGCGACAGGACACCAAGGTCACAAAGATCCTCACGGCCTACCCTCCCGGCACTGGCAGAGGGGCCCACGTGGGCATCTGCTGCCCCCAACGCCGCCTCAGGGCTCACATACTTGCTGCGGTGTACTTGCTAACAGGGTCCATTTGGTAAACACCAGTATTCTAAACATGCCAGTATTTCATCACGTTTTTAATACAACAGGAATCACATAATGGAAGTTACCTGGGTCCTGACCTGAATAAACCACTATTAATACCCACAGAATGAAATAGTTGTAAGAGTATCTTAAATGAAATGGAATGCAATGACCTCACAATTCAACACATTGACATCTTACTTTTTTTTTTTTAAATTCCGGTATCTAGTAATAATTCTATTTTTGGAATATGAAAATCACCATGTCAACGCCATAACATATTATTCTTATTATTTTCAGGTTTTATTACTGTGTTAAGGAGGCACTGTGATTATTCCACTTATCCAAGCTTCTACAAAGAAGAAAATCCTAAAGGTAAAATTTAATTCTAAAAAAACTTTGCAGAGAAGAGCACGTGTGCTGTCCCCTTTTATTTTTGGTCGCTGCGCATAGTATCCACTGTTAATAGGGTGCCTACCCTTTGAATAGGTTTTAAATACATCCACGCGGTTCAATGTGCCAAAGGTACAAAAATGTGCAAGATGGCCCCCCACCTGCCTCCTCTGCCCCATCACCGTGAGCAACCAACCCTTCCACATGTCTTGACCTTCATGCACACACCAGCAGGCTCACTCACGTATATATGGGCACACGCACACCTAGCCCCCTTTCCATACACAACTGGTAGGCACTTCCAACACTTGCTTTTCCCACTTCACAATAAATATTGACCATTTTCATAAAGAAACCCCAGTCTTCTTTCTGTTTAGAATCCCTTTGTGTGGACCGTTTCCAATCTTTGTCATCACAAACAACCTTGCAAGCGAACTACACTCACATGGGGAATGCTTGTGGGAAACACTCCTACAGGGAATGCTGGTCAAAGGCATGAGTCCTCAGAGCCTGAAAGATACTGCCAACCTACATCCTCTGGAACAGCCTGCCCACGGCCAGCACCTGGCCGCTGGGGACACGCCACGCCCGGGGTGTGGTCTGCCTCTCCCGCTGTGTGACAGGGACACTTTCCACACACTTAAGAGCCAACTCCTGAGGCTTCCTTCTCAGACCTCTTGCTCATTTTTCGACTGGATTTGGTCTTTTTCACACTGACTCTACAGTACTTTCTATATCTGGGCAATCAGCCCTTTGTGTGTGATGAGTTCAAGATCTTCCCCTGGATTGACATCTTTCATAGTTTATTTTATAGGTGATTTCTGTTAATTGGAAAATTTTTATCTTTTCTACGTGTGCTTTCTCAATGTCTAAAAATTACCCTTCAAATTATTTTGATTTAGCAAGGATCAATGGCTTATCAACTTTCTTCCAAAAATAAGACGAAATTATAAGCATTTCTGCATTGTGTACACGTCAACACTCACCCCCTCGGGAGACCAGTGAGCAAGAGATCGTGTGTGAGCATCACAGGCCCAGAGACTCAGTGACGGCGGAGCCCCGCAGACGGGGGCACGGCTCCCGGGAAGACCCCCTCTGCCGAGGCGCACCCATACCTTGCCTCATGATTCTGTCCCTCTGGTCCAACAGGCGGTACTTCTCCTCGGATGTCTCAGCCACGGTACCTATCAGGGCACTGAGGGATGGCACACACGGCCCGAGACCCTCGGAGACCTCGGAGCCCGAGTCGAAAGGGTCTCCCTCAAACTGATGGGCCTTCAGGAGGCTCGGCTTCTTCACCGGGGAGCTGCGGAGAGGACGACACGCTGAGGGCCGCGCACCCGCCAGGCGCGGCTATCACCTCCACACCCAACACGCCCTTCCTTGTTTAAGACGCTCTGCGGCTCTAGCTGGCAAGCTGCACGCCCAGAGATGAATGTCCGGAGGGCTGGTGGTGAGCACAAAGGCTCCGTTATTCACGGTGATGTAAAAACCCTGAACGATTCCATACTCTTTAAGTGAGATGCGCCCACTTAAACAGCTGAAATGAATTATCTGCAGACTTCTGAAAGAAATGAAACTAAGACTGAAAATACACCATTTTGGCATCATGAGGAAAGACCACGCCTGCGTGTTTTCACACACAGCGCCACCTAGGGGCAGGGTGCACTAGAGAGAACTGGGCATCCTCTCTCAGCTTCCCCTTTTCTAGCTGGCTTTCAACACTGTGGACTTGAGTGTTGAAGAAGATGTAAAGAAAGGAAAAAGCAAAAGCAAATCTGCAACTAAACTGTGAGCTACAAAACGAAAGTGAGGGAAACTATACACGGGCCAAAGCATGTGAAGGATTAAACAGAAGCAGGCCTGCTGGGGGACCAAGGTGGGGGTCACTCAGGAGCCTCAGGCCAGAAGCCAAGGGGAGGGCGGGAGTGGCAAGAGGCCGCTGGGAGCAAGGACTCCCATTCGGACAGCGAGGGCCTGTGAGGCGTACACGACGTCAGACCCGCCTGAGGGCTGTGCGGTCGTAGCGCGGGGAGGGGTGAGCCGGACCTACGGGAAGTCACACCAAAGTGCTAGAAGTGGCCACTGGGGACACGCAGGTCTTACGGTTGGTCAGATGCTCTAGGGGAAAGCTGCTGCCTGTTTATCCATCAGACGGAACTGCAGGACAGCAGCTGGCGGGCCATGGGGCTGGGCGGACGATGCAGAGCCCACGGCCTCTTCATGGCACAGCTCCCTCTTGGCCTCCTCCAGGGCCTCTCCCCACCCCTCAGCCCCCACTCGGGGGCCAGCACATCCCCCACCCGATTTTCTGCTCTGCCAGGACAGCTGTGAAGCCTTCCAGGTCAGTGACAGCAGAAGTCCAAGAACCACAGGCACCGGGAAGGAGCAGCCGCACCTTTTACTCAGGAGGCCAGCGGTCTTGCCCAGAGGGGAGTGCTGAAAGGGCAAGTCCTCCATGCTCGGGGCAGCTCCACCCTCGCCGGGCTGCTTCTCCTTGAGGGAAAAGGGTTTCTTGTTGGGACCTGAGGACACAACAGTCAGAACAGAGTTTATGATACCACAAGTCACTGGGCTTTTTAATTTTTTCCTCAGAAAGTATTATTATAATTGTTACAGGAAGGTAAAAGGAGCCCAAGGAAACCCTGTGAGACAGCACCCCACCCAGCACTGAGGAAAGGGCTCAGACTCCAAGCTTAAAGGCCTTGCACACAGAGCATTCGAGACTGTGCAAAGAACAACTGAAAACTCACTTATTTTTTTTCTGTGCCAAAAGATAGCCATGTCTTTATGCAAACCTTTCCCCTTCTTCCTAGCCAGGGCTGCAGATGCCTGGAAAAGAGTCCACAACACAAAGTATGAGGACATCAGGAGGCCAGTGGAAATGAGATTAAACTGTCAAACACAATTAGCAGAATTCTGTGCCTCTGCCGGCCACACGTTCCCACCCCGTTCCCACCCCACCGTCTGCCTCTAGCCACAGCAGCCACAGTCCTTACCTCCCTGACCTGTCTCACAAGCATGTATTTGCTCTTCTCCTTTTTAAAATTAATGACTTCACTGTGCTAGAACCCATAAGCTTGGCCTCACTGGCATTTGGTGAGATGATTCTCACCATCTGATTACCTGTGCAACAATGGAAGGACTGCCAAGTCACACTTAACACAAAAGGAAGCTGCAAAATGACACACACGGGGTACAACTTACCATAAAATATACAAACACAAAACCAACTACATGTTAGTATACCTATAGCTGTACCTACGAAATGTCCAGAAAAACATATACCACACCGGGTAACTGTGCTTGCCCAAACAGGAGAGATGGGGTGAGGAGGGGACCTAACTTTGCAGGTATCAATGAACTAATTACAATGACAATGTATTTATATAGTACGTATTTTTCTATATTTTTAGGGTTCAGCTGAAGAATAAGCATATTGTGACAGTCAGAAAATAACTAAAAAAAAAAAACAAACAAAAAACAAGATTGTTGTATGACCCGACAATTACACTCCTAAGTATATACCCAACAGAACTGTATTCAAGCAGGGTGTTGAAGAGACATCTGCACACCATATTCACAATGGCAGTATTATTCATAATATCCAAAAGATGGAAACAACCCATGTCCCTGGACAGATGGATAAACAAAATGTGGTCCATCTGTACAACAGAATAAAGGAATGCAGTACAACCACGTGGATGAACCTCAGAGACATGAAATAAATCAGACACAAAAGAACAAGTATTTTGTGATCCACTGCAGAACCATGGGAGATTTTGTGCCCCCTCCCACAGGACTTTCTGGGGTTTTCTTCCCCTATGTCGACAGGTAATACTTCTATTATTTTAGAAAGTATGAAATATACTTCCTACTTTATAAATTCCAAATGAACTCAATTTTCCCCACAAGAACATTCAGAAATATAACAAAGGTGTACAGGACACAAGGTGAGCAACCCCTGTACACACACACCCTGCAGCCAACTTGTCACATACACACACGCAGGTGCAGGTATTTAAGTCGGGGATACGCCGAACGGTTACAGCATGAGATTACAGGGGATTTTACTTTTCAGCATTGTTTTGGATGTTTACAGTGAGCAAAATGTACTACAACCAAACAAACAAAATCAAAAGCAAAGCAAGCAAACTCAAGTTTGAAAAAGTGCTGTGTGGTTACAGAGCCACTCCCGCGTGCTTGAAGAAACTGACTTCATGAGACTTGCTCACCTGGCATTTCCAGAACACTGTGTTTAGTGGGGACTGCAAGCTTTCCACAAATGACTCCCAGTTATGAAATAAGCAGTGCTGTTCCAGCCTCTCCAAGTTAAGAGTGCTTTTTTACATTCTAGCAAGCAAATAACTGACAGATTTTTTTTAAAAATAGGTTTTAAAGTGGCAAATTTCACTCTAACTCTGCCACTTTGAAACCTATGTTTTTCACTCTGAACTTCATTAGAGTACTCACATGATCAAAAAAATACACCACTGCAAGCTTTTTGCTGCGCTTGGTGTAGATGCGCTGGACTTTGGCAATTTTGCCAAAGTGGTTCTCCAGAGTGGTTCTGTCATTGAGGTAGTCAGGGATGTTCTTGCACTGGATTGCCGTGACCTCAGAGGGAGACACGCCCCTAAGGCTGTCTGTGCTCTCACTTCTTTTACTCTGACGGCCAGGTGTTCCTCTCAGAGAATCTAGGGGATTCGAGAATGGGCACAGAAATGTATCAGATGTGACATTTTCAAGCAACAGGAGACACCAACTAGGTGAGCAAACGAAATTTTCATGGCTGTAAGACCTGCGCCGAGATCCTATGGGCCCTAACGTTTACTAGGGGTTGACCAGGAAGTTCAGACACACACCCAGGGAAGTTTTACCAGAATCTGTCAGCAGGGTTCACTGCACACTGCACGTCTGCAGAGCTCACCTTCTTTTTTATCTCTGCCTTCAGTTTCTTCCTCTTTATTCACACCTGGAAGCCGGGAAGTTGCCAGGACAGACTGACTCCCTCCTGGGATGGCCACGTGGTCATTTTCCCCAGACTCAGCACAGCCAATTTCTTTTTTAGATTCCTTGCTTCCCAGACGACCTACTTCTTTATTACTCTTGAAGACATCCTGTATCGTCCGACCAAACAAAGTGCTTGCCCGGGGTCGATTCAAGCGAACAGGTCGTTTATCTGGAGGGTGATCGTCCCTCGACAGAGGGTCCAAATCTTCTGCTGCATCATGACCGTGCCTCCTTGGGGACCTGTCCTGGTCCTCCTTCCTCTTCAGTCCTTTCATGAGGCTGGGAAGTGGCTCCATTTGGGAAACAGCTTCTTCGCATCCTTGCCTGACACCTGTTTTGGGGAAGGGTTCACCCAAGGACCCTGAAGAAGATACGGGGAAGCTAGTGAAGCTGCTACTGGAACTTCCAAATAGTGATCTGGGGCCTTTCTTCTCCTCCTCAACATTTTGATTTGACAAAGTGGGGGTAAAGGCAGATGGTGAATTATTATTACCTGATTTTGAAAAGGTAAAATTTGAATTGGTGGCTGAACTACTTGTCACCTGAGAAAAAGAAAACTGGGCCAGTCCGCCAGGTCCACCACTGACTGGGTGGGAAAACGTAAAAAATCCAGAAGTAATTTGGCTCTGAGTTTTCTCTGGCTCAGACTCAGCCCCCAATATTGGTCTGAACACTGAACTTTCCAGAGGTTTGAAGCTAAATTCTGTTTTCCCAAAACCAGAGCTTGCTACTTCTCCAGTTTCTGGTCCAAAAGCAGAAGTACTTGGGAATGCCCCAAGGTTGGGGGATTTAAAACTAAATCCTGGGTTTCCAGACACACATGAACTCGAAGGCCCGGAAGCAGCTACAAAGGCTGGAGTGTGTTCAAGTCCAGAAAAGAGCCCAACGGATGAGGTTTGGGAGAACCCTAATGTTTGCGCCGAAGAATGACTTTGTCCAGAAGATGCTGGAAAGCTGGACACCTGTGAAAATCCTGAGCTTTTCCCAGACAACGTATTGTTTTGTCCAAAAAGAGAGGGCTGTCCAAACCGAAATGGTGGCTTAGTCTGAAATGTTCCTATGGAACTACTGGAAGATGTTGGAAAACCACTAGGCTGCTGCCCACTGAAAGGATTAGTCGGATTCATCTTCTGACCCAATCACTGAAAGGTAATAAATACTATGTGTACAAAAGCAGTCGTCTTCCTCAAACAGTCTGTTCAACTAGGGAGCTCCCCTCATCTTCACAATAAGCTGAAAGACAAAAACGCAGACTATCCATCACAGCGATGTCCTGCTGGAAGACTAAGAAAAGAATTTTAAATCACATGTAAGGCAAAACAAAGGGTTAAGTATTCTCGTTTTCTGAAGAGCCGATTGGTTCCTTTTTTTTCTTTCTATTTTTTTTTTTTTTTTTGGAGTTGGGGGTAGAAGTTAGTACAAACAATTATTTTGTTACAGAGATTTAAAGCATGATCCTTTAAGACTAAAAACAAAACAAAACAAAACAAAACACTTTACCGAATCGGTAAATTCACAGGAGACCTCAAACAGGACTTAAGAAAACGAATGGCGTACAATTTTCGACTGAACGAGGAGCGTCTTCTGAGTTCTTCGACCTCCACAGCCAGAGAACTACAATGTAACACTGTTAAAACGTCAGTGTTTCAGTGTTTCCTCCCCTCTAATTTTTCTCCCGGTAACGAGGGCACCGAACACTCTTGCCAGACAAAGAAATGACTTCCGTTTCAACACAGCGGCGACGACCCCCCCAGACTGGCTCAGAGGACAAGCGCGCTCAAGCAGAGAGGCCGCCCCCCAGGCCGCAGGGCGGCAGGGACGCGGGCGCAGCGCCGCCCAAACCGTGGGCCGCCCGTGCGCGCCGCGGCCCCCCGCGCCCCCGCCCAGCTCCGCTAGCGACACGGGCGCCGAGGCGGGGAAGGCCCCGCGCCGCGCTCACCGTTCGGTTCAGAGACGCCGCCGCCCGCCGTGCCCGGGCCCGAGCTGCACGCAAGGACCGCGGTCGCCGGAGGCAGCGCTGGGCAGCCCGCCGCGGGCGGAAAACTCGGCGGACGCACTTCCGGTCCGTCCCGCCTGGGCCCCTCGCGCGAGAGTTCCGCTCTCCAGCGGGCGGCGGCGCGGCGGCGGGGCTTCCGGTGCGCAGCGGCCAGTTCCGCGTCCGCCCGCTTCCGGTCGGGCCGCTCCGCCCGTCCCCGTCCGCGCGCCCGACTCTGGCCGCTCCCCCTCCCTTCGTCCGTACGTCTCCCCGGGGTGACGGGCAAAGCCGTCTCAGTTTGCAGCGGGCCCCGCCGGGCGGGCCACGGCCGTCGTCGCGCGGCCACAGGGTTCGTCGCCGCGCCCGGGCCGACGAGGCCCGTCCGGGGCGGGCCGCCCGGGCGGAATGAGCCTGGTGCTGAGGGACCTGCAGCGGGCCGTGCCGCTCCGCCGGGCGCCGCTGCGCGGGCGGCTGCAGGCGCTCCGGAGCGTCCTGGGCGTGCGGCGCTTCGACCTGGGCGTCGTCTGCGTGGACAACGAGCGCATGCGGCGGGTTAACCGGCGCTACCGGCGGAAGGACGTCCCGACCGACGTGCTCGCGTTCCCGTTTCACGAGGTGAGGAGCGCGCTCCTCGCCCTGCCTGCCTGCCGACCTCCTGTGGAGGTCCGTGTCGACGGTTTTATTCTGACAGAAGTAGAGGGCACGCTGTGACTGGCCCCCGACGAGCTGTCGGGGCCTTAGAGAGGGTGCTTCTGCAGCTTGCCTGACCCAGTATGGGTGTGTATGGATCGAAATTACTGCATCACTTGAAAGTAAAGGGCAGACACACAATTGTATGATCTCCGCTTTTTCCCCCTTTGTTACATTTTGCGGGGAGGTAATACAGGTTCACTGAAATTTTTTTAAGTGGAGGCACTGGGGATTGAATCCAGGACCTTGTGCATGCTATGCACGCGCTCTGCCGCTGAGGGTCCTCCCCTCGAACGTGTTATGCGTCAAGTTACTCCCTGTTCCGTGAATGCTTCGTTGGAGGTTTCCCACGTTGTTAATAGCAGCATAAATTGGCGTGGGCTTTTCGGAAAGCAGTCTGGCCAGTTAGTTGAAGTGAATATTGATTTTTAATCCACTAGTGCTACATCTAAGGAAATAAATCAAAAGAAGAGTGAAAATAACGTGTTTAATGTGCAATACAAAAATGTATTAGCGCGTCCACTTAGTATTTTCCGTAGTAGGATGTAAAATGCTGACACCCTAAACACCAAACCACAGGTCACTGGCTTAGTGTGAATAGTCCTGAGCCGAACGGACTGATCTTTATGTGGAAAAATGTGAAAGACTGTTTAGGACAAAAGAACAAGCAGAAAGAAGAGAAGTAGGAAATTGCATCGATGTCGTGATTTAGCTCCATAGAAGTTGTGCATCTGGGTGTTGGTGCATTGGATGGGATGAAAAAAATGGAAAGGAATTCTCTTGACAGAGTGGAGACGTCTCAAGTCCCCGATTTCTCTGCCTTGGGACTGGAGACACGAGGGCTTTCAGATGAAACCCGCAGGCCCGTGGTCAGTTCGTGTTCCTGAGGTCATGTTCTCCAAAAGTGTGTTTTCCCATTTTCAGAATCTGAAAGCAGGGGAAATTCCCCAGCCTGAATTTCCAGATGACTACAATTTGGGAGACATTTTCCTGGGAGTGGAGTATATATTCCAGCAGTGCAAGGAGGACGAGGATTACTATGACATCCTGACTGTAAGTGGGATGCTGAAATCACAGACCCTGACTGGCAAAACGACAGTCGGTGTCCTTCTTCCAGGCCCTGGGAAGAGGTTGGGGCGGTGACACCGGCGGCCACACTGTCATCCTCATGTAGGACGGGTTGGCGGGGAGACCTACAAGCCCGAGCAGCGCCCTTTCTCTTCATCCCTCAGGGAGAGAGGAGAGGCTTGGCAGGGGTCGGTATGTCCCTTGGCAGTGGGTGAGGGGAGAGGACAGGGAACATCTGTATGAACTATTGGAAAGTGGAAGCTCCCAGAAGTGGCCTTGTTTTTGGCTTTTACATCTGGAGATCAGCAGACTGTGTTTGGCCAGCTCAGGCCTGCTAAACATGCTTCTCACTAAACTGCCCAAAGCAGACAGGATTCCAGCCTCCGAAACTTTCAGACCTGTCTCTCCTCAGTTTGGTGAGGAAGTGAGGGGGTGGGGTTCTGAAAAGTAGCACGCAATTGAATTATGTTTTCACTCCCTGATGGATTCAATTGAGGGGTCCTTGTTCAGCTGACATCCGCACCCTGACTTACCATCTGGGGGTCTCAGTGCTCCTGAGGCCTGCAGCAGAGCTCCCCTGTGAGGCCCTGTGAGCACAGGCGTTGGGGTTGCTGGCAGGGGGATGTGCTTTCTTCCTGAGACTGGTGGGCCCCCTGTGCAGGTGGGACTGCTCAGCATGGGTCTTGGCTCTGGGATCTCTGTGGCCAGCAGCTGTGCACCCCTGGGAGGTCTGGGGCAGTTTTGTGGGCATCTGCTTCCCCCCCCCCCCGCCACGCCTCCTGAAGATTCCGTAACCTGTGGTGAAGGGCCAGCCCACAAGCCCTAGGACCATCCTCCCCCAGTACAGGGCCCGGCCAGGCCACTCTTATACCAGCTGGCGCCCAGCTGCACTTGGGTACCTTCTAATGGCCCCGGATACCTCCCCTGGCCCCTGCCCTGGCCCTCCGTGTGTCTACAGCTCCCCACCCAACTGCAGAGGAGCTCCTGATCTCCACCCTTGCAATGGGGGTCTGGCCTGCCTGCTGCTCCCCATACCCAACCCATGACGTCACTGCTGGCCTGCAGCCCTGGGCCCGGAGGAGGGTTCCTATCCTCTCACCAGGTGTTCCCTGACCTTTGCCTGACTTCCCTCCTCCTCCTCCTCCTCCCTGGCTTATAGCTTAGTCATGACCACCCCCTGAGGCGGCTTTTTAATTGTTCTGACAGGTGACTGCCACCCACGGGCTCTGTCACCTGCTGGGCTTCACACACAGCACGGAGGCCGAGTGGCAGAAGGTAGGAGCCATCCCATCCCCAACACATACACGTGGCGGTACACTGCAGTGTGCACCGGACCCCAGGGACAGTGCTGCCTGGCCTGCCCCTTGCAGTCATGTACAAAAACCAAATGGGGAGAAACAGTGAAATAAGGAATTTTATAAATGCCTGCTTTATAGAAAAAGTCTCACAGTGTTTGTTTTAAATATTGGACTCCCCAAATGCTGTTGACCGCGTATTTATTCTCTATTGAAAGGAAAGTCTGAGGAGAAAGACTACGTTGTATAAATTCTATAAAATTCTAATGGCTTAAAGCTGAAAATCTTTACAGGAGAAATTGTGATGATACTTGTCAGTTAGAAACAGGGTTTAGAATGTGCGGTTGTCTGCTACAGACCCATCATGTAAAGCTACGTGGTGGTTTATTTCCCCAAAACGTACCAATGTTTACTCTGCTTATAAAGGTCTGTGTTGGTATATTCACCACATTGTGTTTTATAAACTCAAATTGTATTTGTAATCAGTTTCCCTGAAAGGAATAGGAAAACTTCTTTATTAACAAAAAGAGTCTCGGGGGGATGGGCATAGCTCAAGTGGTAGAGCGCACGCTCAGCACCCACGAGGTCCCGGGTTCCATCCCCAATACCTCCTCCATGCGGAAATCAACGAAGAAACCTGATTACCTCCTCCTCATTAAAAAAAAAAAAAGAGTCTTGATGCAATTGGCATCTCCCCAGGCCTTCCTAGGCTGCTGAGTCCACACTGGCCACAGCCTGTCTGCCTCCCCACCCCCGTCAGATGCAGACCTTACAGCGGCCCCCTCACTCCCCTCCTCAGCCCCACCGCTGCCCCCACCCACAGATGGGCAGCATCTCCAGGAAAGCCTCAAGCATGGCGGGCCTTCCGGGACCCCAGCCCTCCCAGGTTTCCCCACCCACCTGCCCTTTCTCCCAGGAGGGGCCGTCCTCACACACACACCCCCACGTGCCTCCTGGGCCGGGCCACTTGGTCCAGCTGGTTCTCTTCGTAGCCGTGACCACCACCTCAGCCCCCGGCCCCAGCCCTGGCCAGCTCCACCTTTCACACCACCAGCAGCACATGGCTGGAGAGCAGAACCAGGACCATGGCCTCAGGCGGTGGGGGGTTCCAAGCGGTTGCCCAGGGAGGCTGGGCCTCAGGGCAGGTTTGCAGCTGGTTTCCGCTCCCTCCTCTCAGATGTACCAGAAGGAGAAGCAGGTTCTCGAGGAGCTGAGCCGGCGCGTGGGGACCAGGCTCCAGCCCCTGAGCAGGGGCCTCTTCTGACGACAGTGACACAGTATGGATGGAAGGTGAACCCCACCTTGGGCCCCAGGGATTGGGGGCCCCCCCAGACGGAGGCCCTGCTGGTCACTGCTGTCCGGGGGAGCCACAGAAGTGCTGAACTCCATGAGTGGAACCTGACAGTTTGTTAAAGTGTAAGAGAAACGTCCACTCTTTCTTTGTTCAGAACACAGCGAGTGTGTCATTTTCAGTATCGTAAATAAAGTAGCTCTGAACTCTCAGAAGGGAGTGATGGGGCCTGCGAGCCTCCTCCCTGGGCTCTGCCTTTGGTGAAGAGGAGTCTCTCTCCTACCCATGCAGCTGCTCAGAACAAAACAAGCAGCCAGGTGGGTGACCCCTCTCCAGTGCTGGAACCCTGTCAGAGTCCGTGCCTTCCAACTCGCAGGAGCGCTCAGACCTGGAGCCTTTGCTTGGTGCCTCTACAAGGGGAGGGACGCTGCGGACCCCAGGGGGCGGCCAGGCCAGGCCGAGCCCACACCCAGTGACCCTGCGCAGTTGTCCTGCTGTGGCCCTGGCCCCGGCGTGGCGGACCTCCCACGCCCAGTTCCCCCTCCCACCCGCCGAGCTCCGACTGCACATCCTGACCTGACGTGTAGGAAAGCCTCCCTCCTGTTCTGCCTTCTGAATGTTAAACCCCGGAGTTGTCACAGAGCTTTCCCCAGACCTGTGCAAGGCTCAGGGCCTCGTGGGTTGGGGCAGGCCGTGGAGGAGGCGGGTGCTGAGCCTGGACCCCCAGGTACTGGTTTTGACCACAGTGCACAGATCCCTCAAGGAACTCCAAAGAGGTCAGGCAATAAAACAGCAGCTCAGAGGCCCGATTTGGCCCTAAAGGTCAAGATACTACAACTCTGAGAATTTGGTTTTCTCCCGTGAATCAATTTTAGTAACAGGAAAACGCATTTCCCAGTGGATTTCTGTCCTGACTGAGCCTGGACTTTCCCTGGGTGTCAGGGACATGAGTCACTGCTTACTGCATGGCCTGCTTTTAGCCAGTTAAGTTTGCTGTCAGTTTAAGTCTAAGTGAAGCAGACACCAAAGATAACCCCCCAAAGCTCTGCTCCTCAGGTATTTTTAAGGGACTGAGGGGGTCCTGAGACCTGGGGTCCCGTCAGTGAGGGGTTTGGAGGCTCTGGGGGCCCAGAGGTGGAAGGTCCAGCTTTATAGGATGAGGCCTGTGAATGCTTCCGAGGGGCTGGGTCCCTCGTTTCCCCCCTCATCAGCAGCCCATAGGAGTGGCCCTGTGGTCTTGCTACCTGCTCCCAGGTACCGAGTGACCTGGGTGTGCCCTGACCCTCCACTAGGACAGTGTCCCTGTGCACTTCCTGTCACCAGTGACCCTTCGGAATTCCCACCACCAAGGAGGTGACTGCTTGTGTCTTATCCCCACTTTCTACTTTTTTTTCTTATTAATTCAGGGGTGTTTTATGTATCATTGAGAAGAACCCTTATATTTTAAAGAGAACATGAGCAAGTGACCTGACCTGAATCTGAGAGAAGGCTGCCCCGCTGTCCGTCAGCAGCCGGGCCGCCTGCCCCTGGCCACAGGGCCGTCAAGTTTCTCTATGTCATTAGTGCCCATTGCACCGGGGCCCACACTGCCGGATTCCAGAGCTCCCTGCAAACCCCGCAGTGCTGAGGCCCCTCTCCGGGAGTCGTCTGGGCTCCCCGGCCCTTTACTCTCCAGTGTCTCCTAGATCCAGCTCCTGAGCACCGGACGCCCTGAGGTCACGTTACAATCACATTAGGTCTGCAGGCCACTGAGCACTTGAAGGCTCCGGGCTGAGCCCAGGCAGTGCCTCTCATCCCACGGCCCTCAGCATCTCAGGAGACCTTGCAGCACCCCGCCAGGACAAGGCACGGCCCGTAAAAAAAGATTTCCTCTGCTCACGACACTGCTGCCACTCACTGCCAGGAGCGAGTGCAGACCCACGAGTTAAGGGCTCAGGCCCAAAGACTGACCAGGCTGTGCTTCCTCCCACCACACTCTAGACCAGGGCACCCACCGTACAGCTTCACCAGAAATCAGGGTTCCCATGACCCCTCCTCTAGTTCAGTAGTTTTCTCGAATGGCCCACAGAACTCAGGGAGACCCTGGGTTACTGTGAAGGACACAGATGAAGAGGTCTAGGAGGGTCCTGAACACAGGGACTTCTGCCCCGTGGAGTTGGGTGTGTCCCCTTCCAGATGTGCTCACCACCCATCTCCTCGGGGGTTTTGTGGAGGGTCTGCTACGAGGCCTGGCCATGGGTGATCAGCTCGCCTCCAGCCTCTCTCCCTCCCCGAGGCTGGTGGGGCTGGAAGTCCCAGATTGCAAGTGGGGTGGCTCCTCCAGCGCCCAGCCCCGCCCTGCAGCTCTCCAGATGCCCGAGTCCCCTCCAGCACAATCTCAGGAGTTCGATCTGTGCCAGGAACCAGAACAGAACCAAGCATGTCTCATTGAGCCACGCGAACCCCCACCGTGCCCCCACATCTGGACCTCACCCCGCTCCAGGGCCTTGCTGGGGCTCAGGCAGCACCCAGCCTCTCCAGATGCGGGAACAGGTTTCCTTCGTCCCTGTTGACCTGGCAAAGCCGGGTGTGCAGTGGGAGGAAGCATAGGTGTTGGTCTCTGCCCCCAGCTCCTGACACGGGGCTCCTGAAACCCTTGCAAATTCCCAAGTGACATGAGCACTGGGACCATCTTGTGTCCTAATGAGGCGACTTGGGTCGGGGGGGCTCCTGGGTGGGGGCTGGTCTCAGCAGAGAGACCAAGCCAGGACTGGGACCTTGGAGCTTTCAGCCTCGCCCCACCCTCCTGAGTAGAGAAGTGCTGGAAATGGAGTTAACAGGAGCACCCCTGCAGGAGGAGGCCGCCAGGACATCCCACTGGTCTGGGACTCACGGAGCTTCCAGGTTGCTGAGCACGTCCACACTGGCAGGGTGATGTGCCCCAGGTCCACGGGAAGCACAGGTGACAACCTGAACTCGTGACGGGGGTATTGGGAGGCGGTCACGTGGGACTGAGCCCTGAAACTATGGAGTCTGACACCTTATCACCTGGAGATGGAGTCAGAATTGGACTGAACTGTAGGGCACCAGCTGGGTTACAGAGAACTGCTTGTTGTGGGGAAAACAGGTTTGGTGACAGAGTGAAGTGAAAGGAGGTGCACAGGAGAGGAAGACGCAGGTGGGAGGAGCTGAGTTTCCCTCCTCGGGCCGGAGACAACTGAGTTCTAACTTACCAGGCCGTCCGAAGACAATTAACTTCCATCCAGTGCCTCCCCTCTGTTAACTTAATAATTATGTAGAGAAATAAAAGGAAAGTGAAAAGATGTTAGAAAAGTCAATGCAAAAAGGGAAATGAGGTCAGACCTTTAATTGTACATTTAACCAGACACGTGGGTATTGGGGACACACTGCGCCCAGGCCTCCTGCACTGCCTCACTGGGCAGCTCGCCCAGGGCCCGAGCAGCCTGGAGGGAGTCTGTGTGCAGCCAAAAGGCAACTCCAAGGTCATCGCACTTCCTCTGATGGGCATTCTGGTGACTGTGAAGGTCCAAGGACGCAAGACCAGGACGGGCTCCTGCTGGTGTGGAACTTGGGAGCGAGACCATTTACCCCGAAAGGGGCCAGTGAGCACATGCATAGAGCTTAAAATGGCATTCACGTGAAAATTATATTAAAGCAGCAAGGAAACAATTCCACCAAGAGAAAAATGAAAGAGTAGCAGAAAGTAGCATAGAGGTAGTGTGTTCCCTGGGGAGATGGGAGAACCTGGGCAGGGGAGCCAGCTGCCCTCCCTCGGCCCTCTCCAGGAGGGCCACACTAGTGTCCCTGTGTTCTATTTCCTGGAGGAGAAGCTGTGCAAGCCACCTTGCAGCTCTGTCCATGCGCAGATCACACGGGGCACACACTGCCCCAGGACTCATCCCCTGGGCCACACGTGCACATGGTTCCCCAGGCACCACAGGTGTGACTTTGTTCATGGCATTTTTCCCAGAGGAAGGTTATATTTTCCGTGGCTCAGCCTATCCACCTGTTCTCTCCTGGCCCTTGAACCATCTCTTCCCACCCTCGCAGGCCTGCATCCAGGGACCCTCGATGCCTGCTTTCCCCACCCCTGCCCCTACCCCCGTACTGAGGGCTTCAAGCCGGATTCCCCTGAGGCGCTGCTTCTTACCCAAGCCCAGCCGAGGGGTCACGGGCCGGGAGCCTGTGCAGGCAGGACGCCATCGGAGGCCACCCTGAGGGGAAGAGGATGTCTCTGGGTGCAGCTACTGCCCTGGTCTGGCCCAGAGACACCATGCTCAGGTAGGTCTGGCCTCCAGGACTCGGTGGGGGCCCTCAGAGCCATGATTTTAACAGACACTCCCAGAACCACCGCTGGGCTGGACAAATGACCCAAACCTCATGGCGCACTGCTGGAAGGTTGGCATGGGGTCAACATTCAACCATGGCAACCGGGACTCAGGCTGCCATGGTCCCCATGTGTCCCTGGGGAGCCGGCAAAGCCTTCCCTAATTCCCTGCTGCAGGGCAAGGGGGTGACCCAGGCCCTGGGGTCATCCTGCCCAGCAGGCCCAGGAGGCTGGCCTGGAGCTCAGCCCAGACTTACGTGCTAAGGGTGGCTGCTGCGGGGCCAGCCACGTGCCTCACGGTGGGCAGGAAGCCGGCAGCTGGTGGGAGGGTGGTGGCAGAGACCACCGAGGGCCATGTGGGGTAATCCAGTGGAGAGCCGGGTGCAGGGACCGCCTGCAGCAGGGCTGGGGCTGCGTAGTGGTGGTGGTGGTGCACGGACGATGGCTTCTGCCTCTCCGCTTGAAGGAAGGCGGTGTGAGCCCACGGCGGGTCCTCAGCGCAACACACACACCAGGACGTTTCAGCAAAGGCCCCAGCCGCCCCCAGCCTCCCTCCCTCCACCTAGTTCCTCACTTGGGATGGCATCAGTCAGAGCAGCGGTGGACAGGGGTCCAGCACAGCTCATCTGGCTCAAGGGGGCAGCTTTCTGGGCCCCAAACTGCACAACCTACTCTTCATCTGGGTGGGACTGGGGATCACAGACTCGGAGCCAGAATGTGCTTTTCATAGTTGCCCAGATGCACAGAATCCCGGAATAAAGGCCACCAGGCCCTCTGGTTTCGTTGGGGTGGTCTCTTCACCCAGGGTCAAGCCTACCTGTGGGGCGAGGCGCGGGGCGGCGGGGGCGCGGGGCGGCGGGGGCAGGGCTCGGAGCATCAGGCTCTGCACGAGGACCTGGTGCATCTGCGCGTTCTGCATGAGCATCAGCTCTACCACATCTGGAAGGAGGCGCCCGGTCACTCGCAGATGGTGACTGGGCCTCTCCTGGAACAACGCTCTGCTGAAACAGCGCCTGCGCGTTTCAAGCCGGCACAGAGCCAGTGGGTCTGCGGGGCCACGTGGTGGCCTGACATTGTCCACGTCCTAATGGCCAGCACCTCCGAACCTGGTCTTATTTGGGAAAAGGGTCTTTGCAGGTGTGATTGAGGGTCCTGAGACGGGATCACCCCGGGTTGTCCAGGTGGGCACTAACCAAGGACAGGGGTCTTCATGAGAGAGTGGCTGAGGGTGTTCTGGGCCAGGAGAGAACATGGTGCAGAGGCTGGAGAGACGCCCCGAGCCCCAGGAGCTGCAGAAGCAGGAAGGAGCCTCCCGGGGGGCACGACCCTGAGACACCTTGACGTCGGGCATCGGGCCTTCAAGCCGTGGGAGAGCACATTTCTGTTGTTCTAAGCCCCCCAGCTGTGGTCCTTTGTTACAGCCGCCCCAGGAAGCTAATGCATTCACCAACTCTGGATACTGGGAAGCAAATTTCTGTCTGTGAGCGGTAGACATCACTTCTTTCCACAGCAAGTAGGCCCTGGAAATTAGGTGGCCTTGGAGGCTTTGTCAGCCTCAGCAGAGGAAGGCAAGCCCCTGAGGACCACTCACACTCCCAACCGAGCAGAAAGGGGCTGAAGGCCCTGTGGGGGGCCCCCTCAGCGCACGGGGGCTGGGGCTGCGGGCAGAGGCTCTTCCCACTCAGACCACCGCTGCCCTGGGTCCTCCCTGCAGTGGTGGACCCCCATAATCATGTGGACCAATTCCTTAAAATACACCTTTCTCTCTGTGGTTCCTTCTCTGGGGAGACACAGATTTTGGCACAGGGCTGGGGAGCAATGGTGGGGTGGAGCCAGACTGCTGGTGGCAAGGCTGTCTGGCAGCCCCACTGAGAGCAGAGACCCTTGAGGAGAACCACGGGGGGCTGGTGGGCGCGTCGACGGGCACAGACCCTGTGGAAACACTTGGGCAGTTTCAAGCTTACCTGCCGTGACTCAGCTGTTCCACCCCTAGACATTTACCCAAGAGAAATAAAAACACGTCCAGACTCAGACGTGAATGTCCATGGAGGCTTTGTAGTGATAACCACAAACCAAAACAAACCAGATGTCCACCAGCAGGTGAGAGGATAAACAAACCGGTCCATCCACACAGGGGACCGTCACTTGGCAATCTGATGCACCCAACAAGGGTGCCGTGTCTTAGGACAGTCATGCTGAGGGAAGAAGCCACACGAGAAAGAGTGTGTCCTCAGTGACTCCACTTACACAAAAACCTAGAAAATACAGCCTGATGCACAGTGACAAAACTGACTGGCGACTGCTGGGGGGGCAGGCAGCGGTGGGGAGACAGGGCCTGGTGCCTGTGTTCACGTCTAAGGTTAGTGAGGGGCTCACAGGTGTGGACACGTGTCAGAACTATCAAGCTGCACAGTTTAACTGTGTGCGATTCATCCTGTGCTACCCCAACAAAGCTATTTTAAAATCTGAGTATTGAGAAGTTATTTAGAGAAGCAGCAGTTTAACCAAGGCTTCTGTGCGGCTGGCGGCTGGGGGAGCTGGGCTGGAGCCCAGCCCCTCGGCGCCCAGCCCAGGCTGCTTCCTTGTGCTTCTTACTTCCTCCCCTCGGAGGTATCCATCAGAGCGGGTGTTGCAAAGGTAAAGCTATTTTCATGCCAGTAAATGTGCAGCTTCAGCTGAGGAGCCAAAGCCCAGCCCTAAGTGACCGCCCTACTTACAGAAGTATTTTTCCTTCCAGTGGAGAATTTCGTGAACCACGTCAGCACTCACAATGGACACTTACCTTCCTTAATGCTTCCTGCCCTTTGGGTGGGGAAGGCCTGGGGAGGGGGGAGCTGGGCGATGAGAGGCTGCTGAGGGAGCTGCTGGATGATGGCCGCAGGCGGTGGGGGGGCCTGGAAGAGCCAGGTGATCCGTCACCTGAATGTGCCCTGGAAACAGTCATCTCACCCACCACCCACCACCCACCACCCCATCTGTCTATCTATTCATCTGTTCCTCCGTCTATCCATCCATCATCCTTCCGTCCAAGGGGAACTTCAGATGAGTCACCCTTGAGGTTGGACAGATGGCCGAATAGGTTAAGTGTTTGAGCCTGGGCATCACTTAGGACATGACACATTATGGCCTGCAAGTTTGCCCCCACCCAAATCCACGTGTCGAGGCCCTAACCCCCAGTGTGATTGTATTTGGAGGTGGGCCCGTGAGGAGGCGTTAAAGGGGCAGGAGGTCATGAGGGTGGCCCTGACGCAGTAGGGTCGGTGTCCTCGTAAGAAGAGGATGAGACACCAGAGGTCTGTGTGTGTCAGGAGAGAAGGCGGCCGCCTCGAGACAGGAAGAGCGAGCTCATGGGAGCCGGGCTGGCCGGCACGTTGTGTGGGCCGTCCAGCCTCCAGACCCTGAGAAAGTCAGTGTGTGTGTAAGCTGCCACCCGCGGCATCTTGTTCTGGAGCCCACGCGGAGTAAGAGACAGTGTTTTTAATGCTTCTGCATTTCCTGGCTTCAGCAGGCTCACCCTCGCCCCGTTAGCTCTGCTTTAATGGAGGCACCCAGGGAGCTCGCTGCGGAAGGTCCCCGGCTTCTCTCCAGGGTTCAGACAAATGCACGAGAACTTCGAGCACGCTCCCGGTGTCAGAGCACTGGAAGACTTCCTAGCTGAACCCCTCCTCGGCCCTCGAGGCTCTGCCCTGCCCCTCCCTTCTTGGCTCGTGGGAAGGCGACACAGACAAGCGCTGTGTACAGGGTTTTCTAGAAAGGGCTACTTTTCATGTGTTTCAAACTATCTTCTTCCTTCGATTCTTTCCCGGACGTTTAAAAGCCTACCACCCCTCTCAGCTCGCAGGTCACGCACACACAGTGGCAGGCCAGCTCCGGCTGCAGCCACAGCCTGCGCCCCGGGGCACAGGCCGGCGAGGCAGTCAGAGCGGCTGTGCCATCCTGACAGGCAGGACCTCCCACCTCAGTCTCTGAGGCCAGCTTCTGGGAAATCCGTCACAGCAACCAAGGGCCCTGCCTGCCCTCGTGGTGTCACTGGGGCTGAGAGGGAGCACCCAAGCCCAGCTGGGCCCTGAGGACCTGCAGTAAGCGTGAACACACCTGGGATTGGGGGAGCCTCCTGCATCGGCACCCCCAGCACCACCCCCAGCCCCCGTTCCTGGAAGAGCTCCAGGTGTAGGACCCCCTGAGACCGCCCCTTCCCACTCCATTTTCTCCGCGTGTGCTGCCGGGGCCTCTGCCAAAGGCAAACGCCCTCCAGGTAGCGGACCTAGCCTGCCAGCACCCTCAGCCTCTCCACCAGCCCATCCAGAACCTTCTCAGCTCGGCCCTGCCCACCTCTCGCCTTCTCTTCTCCCACGCACTCAGGTCCCCAAGGCCTCCATGTGCCAGGTCCCAGCAGCTGCCCTTCTCCAACATGGCCCCTCTGCTTAAGAAAGCCAGCCTTGCTTTCCATCACTTGGGGCCCAAAATGCTGAACACAGGTGTGAGGCTCTCAAAGTGCGATGCTCATTCACCCTTCAAAAGTCTGCCCTGGAGATTAGGGGCCTAAGCTTCCCTGGCCATTGGGACGTTTTGGAAGAGAGTTGACGCACTTCTTCCCCAACCTGAGGTCTTCCCGACACTGAATTCCCCTAACACTTCCACTCCTAGTGCAGGGTTAGGGCCTGGGGCCGAGCTGGGATGCCAGCCTCTCATCTGTAACCAGGAGATAAGACCGCCCTCCCCCAAAGCCTGTTATCAAGGCACCCGTGGGACCTGAGGGAGATGAGACGCGGGGGCAGAGGTGCCCAACAGGCCAGCCGGACGGCCCTGCAGCCACTGCGGTCTCTCAGCCGACTGAGCCTCTTTGAGCCCCATTTGGGGGGGGTCTCTCCCCACACTGGTTCTGCCCCCAAGTGCACCACAAGGGAGACTCACCGAGGGCTGGATGATGCGAGGCAGCTCCAGGGCTGACGGGGGCAAGGAGGCAGCGGGGTAGACGCCCATGGAGGGCACCTCTGGGGGCAGCGCTGACCCACGGGCTCCTCTGTTCAACCCCCTCCGGGCACAGGCCTGGGCGACCTCTTCCAGGAGGTGTTGTTCATGCAACACCAGAGCAGAGCCTGCTGCCTGGAGGGGAGAGCCCTGGGCCCGGCAGGGAGACGGCAGTGCCAGTGCCCAGGAGTGCGGCCTTCTGTGTGGGAGCAGCTGGTGTCCCTGGTGTCCACTGGGCTCTCCCCTCGCCCCACCCAGGGCACACGGAGCAAGGCCATTGCACAGCCTTGCTGGAACTGGAGGCAGCCCCTGGAGGCAAAGCCGGCAGGCCCTTCACGTGGTGCACACATGAGGAATTTACCAAAAACTACTTTTTTTTCCAGTTGATAGAGTATATTCTGTCTCTAACACGCGTCCATATCTACGTCACTACAAAGCAGTATTTTTATCACAATTATCTGTTTGGACCCAGGTCACTCCCTGCTGCTGGTGAGTCTGGTGTGGACAAAGCCCTGGGCATCTTGGGACCCCACTTCTCGGGAAACCGGGCCCTTTCCACAGCATTTCCACTTGGACCATGTGCACCCGAAGCAGGTGTTTTCAGCCAGTTGGAGCCCAGCCTGCATAAGCAGTCCTGTGTGCTCTGCTCTCTGCAAAGTCCGCGATCCAGGAGCGACGCCCCCAGGTGCTCAGCCCATCAGGCGTCCACCCCCACGTCACAAACATCAGAACCAGTACTGGGTCCAGAAGGACTTTCCGTGCCTCTGCTCTGAGTGTGGGGCCCACAGTTTCAGCCCTGAGAGCTGGGCTGAGGCTCCATGTGGCCACGTGGACCTACCCAGAATCTCTGCAGAAGATCCTCCCTCCTCTTCCGAGCTCTCCGCAGGGCTGACTCCGGCTCGTCCCCGTTTCCTGAGGGAGCACACGCATCAGGGCTCGGCCCCCGCAGACCCGTCCCAGCGCCTGGCCTCTCGCCCTGGGACCTGCATATGCTGTCCTACAGAAGGAGGTAGGCGCCCCCTTCAGAGAGCTCATTGTCTGATTCGGGGCCTGCCCAGTAGGTAGTCTCATTCCTGGAAAGGGGCCACAGGTCAGAGTGCGGGTTCCTGCTGGTCCCAAGCACTGCGCAGCTCCTGCATCTGCGGCAGAAAGCCCTTGGGCTCCGCTGGGCACCATGAGAGGAAGGAGCCCCACAGGGCCCAGGACTGGGCTGAAAGCCCAGCCTCCCACCACCTGGAGCCACCCACTGGCCCCAAACTGCCTGCAGGCCGGCGTGGTCCAGTGAACAGCACCCTTGAGTCCATGCCTCTCCAAGAAGAGAGGGCTCTGGGAGGGGTCTGGTGGTCCCCAGCCTCCTTTCCTCTGGGTGCAGCAGGCCTGCCCTTCCCCCCAGAGCTGGGGATGCCTGAACCACCTATCCTTTGGGGGTGCTCAGGGGTCCCGACACCCCCAGGCATCCCCACATTCCCCAGGGGTCCCCACTCCCCCAGGAGTCCCCACATTCCCCAGAGGTCCCCACATTCCCCAGGGGTCCCCACATCCCCCAGGAGTCCCCACATTCCTCAGGGGTCCCCACATTCCCCAGGGGTCCCCACATTCCCCCAGAGGTCCCCACACTCCCCAGGGGTCCCCACATCCCCCAGGGGTCCCCACATTCCCCAGGGGTCCCCACTCCCCCAGGAGTCCCCCATTTGTGCTGCTCCATGTTCTGTGCTTGCCCTCGGTCAGGTGACCTGGTTTGGGATTTTCTATCTGGATTTGGGCCGTGGGCTCTGCCCGCTGCCCAGGGGCTGCCTGGGTCCCTGCTAGCTCAAGAAGCTACATCACGTAGTAAAGAACAAGCACTATCTCCCCAGTGCCTCGCCCGGATGTCCCTGAGCCCAGGGACAGCAGCGCCCTCTCGGTCCCTGTGGCCTGAGCTTTGGGCCGCTGGCCACATGGGCGGAAGATGGGGCATCTGGTCTGGGTGACCAAGGATGCACAGACTGATGGGGGTGGGGTGAGCCCCCGTCCCACCCCAGCAGGCTCCGGGCAAGGCAGTCTGGTGCGAGCGTGGCCCTTCTGATCTAACCCCTGTGTGCCTCCTTCTCATCTGCAAGATGGGGTTAATGGGCGTGCCCTCCTGGGTGTGCGGACTAGAGGCGTGCTGGCCAGAGCACTTGGGGGGTATGTGTGGGTGTGTGCTAAAGGTTCACGAAAAGCCTTTCCACCCGGAAGTCAAGGAGAAGACTGAGGGCGCTCTTCCCGCGACGGCCTGCGCAGCCCCAGGGGCGCGTGCCTGGCCTGAGATGGGGCCTCAGAATCCCCTTCCACATCCTCACGCTCTTGCTCCAGTTTCTGTAGGGAAACGAGACCACGACCAGGACACAGGTTTCAGGCACCTGCTCCGTGTGAGGGGCCCAGCCAGGCCCCAGAAGGAGTGGCTGGAGGCAGGAGGGGAGTGAGGTAGACCTGGGGGCGGGTGGCCAGTGTGGGGCCCTGTGGTCACACTCTCCACACGATGAGCACACACCCTGCCTTGAAACCCAAGGGGATGCTCTGACACACACAGGCCCCTGCAGGCCACTTTCTGAAGACCCTGATCGCCCCACCTGAGCCCTGGGCTGACCTGGGGTGACCCCTGCCACTCCCTCTGTGGCAGCCCCTGGCCACCTGGGCTGGGGCTGTTGCAGGGTGAGGGCAGCAGCAGAACAGAGCAGGCAGATGTGGCGGGGCCGCAGGGCTGCTGGGCCGGGCAGCCTGTGAGGGCCGCGCAGACCCTCAGAGAAGAATATTGGTGTGAAGCTGGGTCCACCAGGCTGCGAGCCCCAGGCCTGGCCTGAGAGACTCCAGGTCCTGCACGGTGCAGAGTCTGTGTTCCCTTAAACACGAAGCCAGGAGGCTCCGGGGGGGGAGCCTGGTGGGGCCCTGGAAGTGCTCCAGCCTGAGGGTGCGCGCCTGCCTCCTGGCCTTGGAACCTGACAGAGAGCCTACTTGGTTCTGTACAAACACAAAGAAGAACCAGGAAACCACAGCTCTTCATTACAAGGCTAAAACCACTGAGAAGGGTTTTACTTGGAAGCCGGCATGCTCACAGCTATAACCTTACCTTTCAAAGCTGTGCTCCTGTAATGAGCTGTTAAAAACACAAGTGCCCAGCTGTCTTACCTTCTCTAGGAGTTTCAGAGCCAGTCGGGCCATTTGATCTGCCACCGAGGAGTCCAGCATCCCAGGACCACAGGAGGGGACGCCGCAGGCTCCCCACCCCCCCAGCTCTCAGTTCCCTTAGGAAAGCCACTCAGCGGGAGCAGCAGCCCAGACCTGGGCCATGGAAGGGCTCCCGCACTCTGCTCGGCTCCTGGAGACCAGCCGCTGGGCCAGAGAAGAGCTCCTGGGAGGGCAGCCGCCTGCCCCGGACGCAGAGTGCCCACAGCCAACGCCTGTGCCTCCGTGGTGGTTGCTAGGTGCCGCAGGCGTGGGGAGGCCCTGGGTTGCCAGGTTTCTGCTGAGTCCTCAGCCCCGCCTGGTGCCCATGCAGGGGTTACCCGTAAACACCACCAATTCTGAGGTGTGACCAGGTGGGGCTCCTGAGGAAGGAAAAAGTGGGCAGTAGCTGGGGCCAGAGGACAGTCCCGACACCCCCACCCCAGTGCCCCATCCTCAGGACAGAGCCCAGCACTGCAGGGGCCTCCTCCACCCCCAGTCCATTACAGCTGCCAGGAGGCCAGCAAGCCCCTGTCCCTCCTAGGGATCCTGCCAGCCAGATGAGAGCCATGGCCGGACCCCTGGAGGACAGGGTGTGGACACAACCCCCAGCAGATTTCAGGAAACTCTGGGTGGCAAAGGGGTGGCACGAGGGAGCTGGCCAATGAGGCATCTGGGGGTTTCCAGCTGAGGGCTCAGATGGGCCCATCCCAAGGCACCCAGCCAGCACCTCAGAGGACATGAGGCCACCCTGGGCCACTATCCCTCAGGGCAGTTGTGATTCCAGCACTGGGACTGCCTGGCTGGGACTCAAGCCCAGAGAGGGGTGGGGATCCTGGTGGCTGAGCTGCAGGGGCACCTGGGAGCAGGTCAGCCCTTGGTGGGTGACCCACCTGCCGGCTAGAGTGCATGTCCATAGGGCTGCTGTGGGGAGGGGGTATGCCCAGCAAAGGGGAACCTTTTATAAAGGGTGGTTTGCTTGGAGGGTAGGGCACTGAACAGATAAGAGCAGCTCTTCACTTGTATTCTTTCCATTTCAGATTTATGGGGACAGCAGTCCACGGCTGGGGTTAGAGCAGGGGATCTGCTTGCTTGCAGCCCCTCCTCAATGCAACGGATCAAGAGATTTGCATCAGATGGCCAAAACTGGGCTAAAAGTTCCTTAAGTTGCCCATACACTTCAGTATTTGTAGTTTTATATGTATCATAACCTTTAGATTCAAACAGGAGGTCTGAGTGTGCACACTAATGAGCTAACTTGTCAACTCAGGGTGCTAGGAGGTAATTAACACCTTCCAGTGGGTGTTTGTTAGTTTAAATAAAAGCTTTGTTTTTAAGAACAGTATTTTTTATTTTTGGGTGGGGGAGGTAATTAGGTTTATTTATTTATTTATTCTAATGGGGGTACTGGAGATTGAACCCAGGATCATGTGCATGCTAAGCACACACTTTACCACTGAGCTCTACCTTGTCCCCCAGAACAGTTTTAGATTTACAGAAAAATTGAGAGGACAGTGCAGAGAATTCCCACGGACTTGGCTTCCTCTATCAGTAACGTCTTGCATCAGTATGACAGATTGGTTACAATTCATGAACCTGTATTGATACATTAACTGAAGCCCACACTTCATTTGACTTCCTCATTATTTTGCCTAACGTTCCTTTGTTGCTCCAGGTCCCTGTCTAGGACACCCCGTGATGTTTAGTTATCGTGCCCCCTTTGGCTCCTCTTGCCTTTGACGACCCTGACACTTCTGAGGAGTGCTGGAGCACATCAGTACCTACTGTACCTGCTGTTTTGTAGGGTGTCCCTCTGCTATGGGGATTTGTTTGATGATTTCTCATGATCTGACTGGGGTTGTGGGTCTAGGGGGAAGACCCTGGAGGCGAAGGGCCCTTCTCATCACGTTCCATCCGGGGTGCGTGCCGTCACCATGACCTTCGCAGTGACGATGACCTTGGTCACCAGGCAGAGGTTTCTCCACTGCACATCTACCATTTTCCTCCCCCTTTCCACACTGCCCTCTGCTGGAGGAAGTAGTATGTGTGTGTACACAGCCCATACATAAGGAGTGCGGGTTATGATTCCCTCCTTGAGAGTATCTACATATTTGGACAGCTTTTTAATTGTTAAAAATAAAGATGCAGACCCAACATTTACAGAATATCTATGGAAATAATTCTGGGGTTCTGAGGAACACAGTTTGAAAACCACTGGTCTAAGCAGTGTGGGCAGTGCACGGGGTCCCCACAGTTTTAGATGTATTGCAACGTGAGCAGTTTGAGAGATTCAGGCACAGATCGGAGTCTGACTGCTCTTGAGTCTGATCCTTCGGTCTGCTGGTGTTGCCTGCTGACTCCTGGTCTCATGAGCCCACCGCCTCATCTCTGCTCCAGCTGCTTAATTCTGCGAGCCAAGACTGGAAACTCCACTCACCACACAAGGGACTGTGGTGTGACTCACGTGGTTGAGTTTCTGGGGCTCCCTGAAGGTTTGTGTAAGCTGTGGCTGCTCAGACTCCCAGGATTGCACTGAGGATGAACGATGAGCTTGTGTCAGGGAGGTGTCACTACAGCACATTAGTGGAAGAGCGGAGTTGTGCCCACTCAGTCTGAGAGTGGAAAGGGAGCACGAGGCCCGCACACAAACACATTCCAGTAAAGACACAGGAGTGGGTGAAGGAAACCCAGAAACCCAGGTGTGTTTGCTGGACAGCCCTGCACAAAGTCACCTGCCCAACCTTGCTTTATATGCCACCTTCTCTCTAGTGGCCACTTGCAGTACTGTCACCCCATGCAGCTCTACCACGGCCCAGATGTGACATATGGGTGAGTTCATGGGTATATCCACTTCTCGCATAGGGAAATCCAGGCGCAGCTGCTCAGGGGTCTCCTGGGCCTCTTCCCCCATCCTTGTCACTTGCCTGGACTCTGCGGTTCCCAACCCTGCAATGAAACGTGGTGCTAGTCCCAGCCTCGAACCCAAGGTGGTGCGTTCATTTCCCTTTCAACGGTAAATAGGATGCTACCCACAGAGAGGAGTAAAGGTAAAATGAGACCCAGGAGGTTAAGCCCATTTAGGTAAAGGTCACCCGCTGGTGGGAGCATCCCTGCTCCCCTTCCCCCACCACCGTGCCCACATGGTTGGGAACACTCACCAGGCAGTTACATCAGAGTAACAAGAGGTGCAGGTGAGATGCTATGGATTAATGTCAACTAGTCAGAGCTTATCCACTTCCAGTGAGCATGATTACACTAACAGTATTTGACTGTTAATCCAAACTGTGGGCTAGGAATAAAACCTTGCACTGATTCCTTATCTGAACAGACAGGTTCAAGTGGAGTTTGAAGTCAAGGAACAATGATTTCATGAGGCTTCAGATTCCCACACAGACCATGAATTCATAACCAACATCACATTCCTTTTTTTTTTTTTTTTTGGATTTTTAATAGATTTCATTTTTACATCAGTTTTAGGTTCACAGACATTTGAACAGGAACAGCATATTCCCTTTAAAATAATAATTTACAGTATATTTGGAATGATTTACCCAAACATTTCAAGGCCTTAAAACATCTCAATGTGATGAATTTTTGCTTATCATTGAAACAGCTCTCTCCCTCTGGTGATCTAGAACTGGGTACAATTACTGTGTTATTCAAAATTTCAGGCAACTTGGCAAGTCAGCGCTACCCAGCCCCTTCCACGCTAAGGCTCCAGGGACTGTCCTAACAGGAATAGGCACGTATTCCTGGTATGGGTTTCCCTTTCCTGCCCTTCTCTCCGAAGCACCCCACCCCCACCCCCAGCATGGGGTCCTCCGAACACTCTTTGACCCAGGGCACTGCTTTATGGCACACGTGCCAGACTGCCATGGACCCATGACTGTGGGACCCACTGGTCAAATCGTGAACTGCACCACCCAGAAGTTGCAAGCTCGGGGTAGGGCATTCAACCAGATGCCTGGATAGGTACCGTGTCCCCAGCAGGAAGAATCCATGGGTCCAGGAGTCAGCACCGCGGGTGGCTTCTTGTCCCTGCAGCTCTGGGGTCTGTGGGCTGGGATCCGATTCCCACTGAACCAACCCGGCCGCCGCCGGGACTCCGGCTCCTTGGGTCCAGGTGCTGGCGGGGCCCAAGAGAAGGACGCATAGGAACGGAATCAAGTGATCTTGTCGGCTACCTGCGGCCGTGACACGAAGAAGGCCAGCACCCCGGCCGGCGAAAGGAACCCTGGAGACGAGGGTTTGGGTCTTGCAAACCCGGAGCCCGCCACGAGCCGGACGCGACTTCTGAGGCAGACCCGGGCTGGCGCGCACCAGCGAGGCCGGCCTCCTGGGATGTCCCCAGGCGCTCGCGAAGCTGACCCAAGTGGATGCGGGCGAGGGCTCCCCGGTAGCGACCACCGCCTGCGGGAAACAAGTATCCGCCGCCTGGCCAATCCCGCCGGACTCCGACCGCCCACGTGCGCGGAGCCCTTCAAACCGACCAACCACAGCGAGCACAGAGGCCGCCGCGCCCCGCTCATTGGTCCAGCCCGAGGAGGCGGGACCGTTAGCGCGCCAATCGGAGGGGCTGCTACAGCGGCGGGGCTCCGGCGCGCCTCACCGTCCTGAGCGCGCTGTGCTGAAAGCGCGTGCGCGAGGGTAGGAACGCGGGCCCTGATTGGCCGCGCGCAGGCGGTTCACGCGGGGCAGGGCCGGGCGCGGGGCAGGGCCGGGCGCGGGGCGGACCCACATCTGCGTGACAGTTGTCGCGGGGGGAGGGTGAGCCCAGGCTAGGGGGAGGGAGTGTAAATAGAGCGAAGGCGGCGCCGCGTCGACCGTGCTGCAGCCGGGCGACCCGCGGAGAGCCCTGGAAGATGGAAGAAGATGAGCAGGAGCAGCGGCGCAGAAAGGTGGAGGCCGGGAGAGCGAAGGTAAACGGCAGCGCTTCCTCCCCCCGCTGTCTCGGCGTAGGCTCTTCAGGGCGGGCTCCAGTGCCCGCCACCGCCCCCTGCCAGTGGGGGACGCGCCAGGGGGACCGCCGCCGCACTCTTGCCCTTTCCGCCGACTCGGCTGGAAGCCGCCCTCTGGTCGCCGCCATCTTGAATCCGCCGCCCTCTGCCCGGACCCGCCCCCCCTCCCGGTCGCAACCAATCAGCGGCCGGGTGCGCGCGGCGCCTTGCAGGGAAGCCGGGCGCGGGGCACGCCGGGACTGGTGAGGATGCGCCTGCGCAGGCGGGGGCGGCGGCGGCCCTCTCCCCCCCCCGCCCCCACGGGGACCCACCCGCCCCAACGACGTCTGCATGGGGAGCGGGCAGGGCGGCCTAGCTGATGGACCGCGGTGGCCTCGGGACGCGGGGTCCTTGACGGCCGCCCGCTCTCGGAGCCTGTGGTGCAGGGACGGGCGTTGTCACTCACCTGCGCACCTGTGTACACCTGCTCTCACCTGCGCGGCTCTGTCCTTGCCCGGATTCCTGGAGGGCTTGGAGGCCGAGACTCAACTGCAGTCGGGCGTTAGGAGCCTACGGCTCGGCTCCGCTTCCATTCGATCAGAACTACGTGCAGATACTCGTTTTACCCAGAATTCTGCGGTTCTTTTTCGTTTTGAAAAGTTTCGGAGTTCTGTTCCAGAGCCCGCAACTTGTTTACTCTGAGGGATGCCTCCCGCTGACCCAACCCCTGGTGTACTGGGCCCCGAAGCGCCCGTGCCGCCGCCTCGCTGCTTGGGGCCCAGGTGGATAGCTTTGGGCTGGCGAGGGCTGAGGGGCTCAGCCGGTTCGTCCCCGTGCTGGGCCTGGAAGCTCCAGACGCGGGGACAGAGCCTCCCGGGAGATGTCACATCCCTGAACTGCAGATGCCCCCTAGAATTCAGGGCGGTCCTGGGGTCAGCGTTTAACATCCACGGACTGGTTCTCATTCTTTTGGGGCATATTGTGCAATTAAGCCGTATGCTGACCGGACCCGGGCCCTCGAGCCTGTGGAGAAGGCTGTGAGACCCGCCCCACCCCACCCCATTCTGGTCAAGGGGGAGCCGCTGCAATGTTGAGCCCTGTGAAGTGGCTGTTGAGGTCAGACATGGCCAGACGTTGGGAATTTCACGTGGACCAGCTAGTAAGAGGTATTCAGTGCTAGTTTCTTCCCTTGAGGAAACCACATGGCTACTGCATTAAGAGATCATTCGGAGCACAACGTTCAGAGTGTTGTGAGGCAGAGGCAGGGACAGCAGGGTGACAGGCAGAGGACAGAGTGGCCTCCTCAGGTCACTCACTGCAGGTGAAACTCCTGATTGGGGTTTGAAGAGTGAGGCCTTAGCCTGTTCTCCCCCCTTTGCACATGCCTGGCACACATGAAGGTCAGGAGATGCCAGGGAGCTGGAGTTTAATACTGTTTTCCCAGCTTGCCAGTGTTTGTAAGTGTGCCTAAATGTTGCTTGAAGGAATGTTAAGGGTGATAAGGAGGATTAACTTCCTTTCAAGAAGAAACAGACACCCCTCATTGGGTGACCACACAGGCCAGAGACCAGGACTGTGGTGCAGGAAGATAGCTCACGGATGGTTAGATTTGATGGAACAGGGCACAAAACAGACAGGTCCAGGGCTGGTTTTGAAGCCAGGGTCTGTTCTTGAGATGGTTTTTCTCACGTAAATTGCCTTATGTGATTTTCTGCGTCCATGAAATTGTACAGTTCTGTCATCATTCACACAAACATTTGTGAAATGTGTTTGTTGTTGTGACCACAGTTGTCATTTGAGGGCTCTTTCCCCCTGTGAAATGCTGATGTTGGATGTCGGACCTTTGAATAATGGGCTAGTGGGTGATGGTGTGTGGACAGAGCCTAAACCCCCAGATTTGAGGGACTGAGCAGTGCCTTCTGACGGGGACATTCTGTGGAGGTCCCTGGTGCTTTGGTGAGCTGTGTCGTGAAAAATGGAACATCTGATTTCTTAAAGGAGAATGTTAGGTTGACCTGGCTTAATTAATTTTTTGCTATTTCTGTACCTTGTCTCAGAATCCATGGCAAGGATGGCTAGGCTGTAAATTTCCCTGATTGGGGGAAAATGGGGCAAAAAGGGAGAGATTTAGCTTTCTTGTAGTTTTAAACCCTAAACATTCCTTGATTAAACTGTCAGTTTTTAAAATAGATGTATTTTTAATTTTTAAAAAATTTTTCCTATAAACTGTCAGGGGCTAGAGAAGCTATCCTGCCAGTCAGCCTTACTGCTTTCTTTTGTCTGTAGGCATTGTTAACAGTCCTCATTATTGGGTTCTTCGGGTGTAATTCTGAACTTACATCCTAGTATTGTGGGTTTTAATGGAGGCAGTGTTGGTGGTACAGGGATCTGTCGGTTGACGGGAGCTGGCCAGGTGGGCCGAGTGGACTGAGCCAGCCCTGGGGCCTCATGTTCCCCGCGAGCTTGTCGGCTTTGTGGTTCTGTTACTCCTTCCTTGCATACCTCTGTCTCTACTACTTCTCTGCATTTTTGCGCAGCTTGCTCACTTCCGACAGAGAAAAACCGAAGGTGACGGTGCGCACCCGAAGAAAAAGACGGCGAAGAGGAAGGGCCCGGCTGTCGATGCGCCTGTCCAGGAGGAGAGCCCGGTAGCCGCCGAGGACGGGGTGCTCCTGGGAGGACGGGGCGTTTGCAGGAGCTCGGTGTGTGGCAACCTCCCTGCTGGCGCGGGAGCAGCTCCGGTAGGTTTCCTGTTTATTTTCTGGTTACTGCTGGCACAATCTGCTGAGAGCGGTCTTTGGCCCATCACAAGTAGGGGAAGGGGGCTTTGTTTTAGCTTACGAGAGGGAAGTATATGTTTGTGGTTTTATTCCTAACTAAAGTTTTGTCTTTATTACATGATTTTTGAGAAATTTTGGATAGACTGATTGAGGGCTGGTGTCAGTATTGGTGTCACTTTGGTGCTGGGAGTTTTATACGTGTGACTCCCTGGGGTCTGGCTGAGTGCATCAGCACCTCTAGCGGGTTTTTGGACACTTACACCGTAATAGCCCTTCACCTGCTCTCAAATCCACCTAATTGTCAGGATGTCTTGCTGGACGGGGCGGCACTGTCTGCTGCTTGTGGCCCTGTGAGCTGTAGGGCAGGTGTGGACCTGGGTGCTGAGTGCGCAGGACCGCCCTGGGCCTCCCAGTTGCTGTGTGCGGGTGCTGTGTGTGGGTGCTGTGTGTGTTACTAGCAAGGGGCCTTGAACTGGGGGTACCCTTTGCTTGTGTGCAGCAGGGTGGGTGTAGCTGTGTGCTGGGCTGAAGATGGGTTGAAAACTGGGGGTTCAGGGCAGAATTTGACTCAAAATCGTGCTGTGTCTGGGCTGCCTTATTGAAAAAAGTGGAATGACTGCCAGCATATAAAGTTTATGACATTCGACCTGCAAACCTGGAATGTTGCTTCTTGTGAAAAGTTGGAAGCCCAAGCCATGGTGCTCCCGCTTTGCCCGGAGCAGCTGGCCGGACCTCTGGTGGCTGACCCTTTGGACCAGCCTGTGACTGGATCAATCTCCCTCCACTCCCTGTGGTCTCACAGGTCTGAGGTCGGAGGTCAGTGGCCTTCATGTTCTCCTCTTGTTGCTTCTCTGGGTGGAGCAGTGGTTCTCAGCAACCTTGTCTCGTCACAGCTGAGTCAGTAACGGCTTCGTGGAGAGGATGTGTGCTGTGGAAGTGAGCACAGACCAGTCTTTTTTAAGTTAAAAGTTTTATATTTTTTAGCTTTTCATTTTCAAATAACATCAGACTTACAAAAAAACTTGCAAAAAGCAGCCAAGAGTTTCTGTATACCCTTCACCTAGCTTCCTGAAATATTGACACCTCTGTAATCATAGCATAAATCGCAAATCAGGCTCAGTTAACGTGGAAATGATACTGTGAGCTCATTCGTAGAGCTCATTCTGACTTCTCCTGTTTTCTGGCCCAGGAGTCTGTGTTGCATTTCAGTGCCTTGTCATCTAGGGTTCCTCCAGTCCAGGACAGTCTTTCAGTCGTCTTTGTCTTTTATAAATTCGACACTTGCAGAGCACTAGCTAAGTATGTTGTAGAATACCCGTCGATTTGGGTCTGTTTGATGTTTCCTTCCAATTGAAGTCAGGGTGTGCGTTCTGGCAGGAACACTGTGGAGGTGACGGCGCTGCGTGCTCAGGTGGTGTTGGTGTTCGATGCGTCTCACTCCTGGTGATGCCGACCATGACCTCTTAACTAAGGAGGGGCTGGCCAGGTTTGTCTTGATGGAAAGTTTCTGTTTCTCCTTTGTAGTTAGTACGTGTGCTGTGTGGAGGTGCTTGGAGACCCTGTAAACATCCCGCTTCTTATCATACTTTCTTCCGTTAGTTTCAGCTTCCATCTAAGATTCTTGCCTGCGGCAATTAATATGGTGGCGGTGGCCACGTGGTGACTTTCTGTTTCTATCTTTTCACCTACATATATTAACTGGCATTTTACTCTAAGGAAAAACTGTTGCTGCTCTCCAGTTTGTTTATTTATTCAGTAATTTGTATCAGCCGTGGACTACTGGATACTTATTCTGTGAGTTTTAATCCATCATGTCTGTGTTTATTTTGTTGTTGAAATAAACACATTTGGCCATTTGGAACACTTTTGAACTGTTGTCTGTGACCTTTCAACACGCCTTCGTTTTCTGGCACCAGGATTTCTCAGGCTTATTCTGTCCTTTCCCTGCTGCATCCCTGAGATCAGCCGTTTCTCTAAGGAGCCCTGGTTCCTTTCAGTGGAAAATGGTCTTCAGAAACCAAGAGCTGGGTGCCAGGTATGCTTATTGCCAGTGGGTGTCATTGCTTCTAGGCTATTTCAACAGACAGAGCTGGAAAATATAAATGTACGTATATACACACACCGCTACATCTGTTTCTTTGTCTATTTGTATGTACAATACAAACCATGAATTCACACTAATATCTTCAATTCCAGTGCAACACCACAGAATTTATTCTAGCTTTTCCTCTCTCCTTATTTTAAGCTCCCCTTTCCCATAGTGAGAGACCTGGTTTCCTCCTCTGCAATATCTGTACGTATTCTTTCAGTCTTGAAATACACACAGATTAGTTTCAGAGTTGTTAATCCACACCCCTGTGAAAAACAGGTTTACTAACTAGAGTATTTGTTCATGCAGGTCTCCCCAGTTATTGGAAGTTTGCGTTACACCTGTTCATTTTTACGAAGGACCTACGTTAGTACCTGTTTTTGCTGACAGAAAGCACTCCAAAGAGGGTTTTCACTTTTATGAAGAAAGGTCATTGCTGCTTCACTTGAGGCCATTTTGGCCTATGAAAGGTTTCATAGGGGCACTCTGCTTTTGGATTGTGGGGGAACCTGTGGTTCTTTTTGTCTTTATCGTCCCAAGGTTAATTGTCTGGCGTCCCAAGTCGTTTTGCTTGGCTTTTCGATTCCTTATCTCTTCGCTGTGGTTATTTTCCTCACTGACAGTACAGTTTTACTTGTTTCGTTGTTTGTATTCTGTTTTGGTTCTCACATCCAGGTTGATTTTATGTAACTGTTTTCTGAGTAAGTGAAAGATTAATTGCCGGGGTTCTAAAAATCAGAGCTGTGTTCAGAGAATGTCATTTCCTCCTCTTCCTGTCACCCCATTCACACCCACCCCTGCAGACGAACAGTCTCTTTAATTTCTGGTTTGTCCTTGTATTTCTTTTGCACAGACGAGTAAGTGCATGTTTGTTTTCTTACATCCCTGTTTATGGGCAAGGCTCCGTGCTAGCGACGATCTTCTGCACGTGGCTCTTTCTTGTAGCGGCAGGCCTGGACTCACTCTGTGTCAGTTCGTAGCGCTCTCCCTCACTCATTTTTCATAGCCACACAGCACATGTGTCGAGTGGGCACGCTTTGGTCTCAGCTGCTCTCCCGGAAAGAGCGTTTAGGCTGTTTCCATTGCTTCCCATGCAGTGCTGTGGTGAATAACCTTGTTGGGATGTAATTTATATTTTAGGACATGTGTTTTCAGGGTAAGTTCCTGGAAGTAATTCAGAAGGTAAGTGCATGTAAAGTTCTTTGGAGTACTGCTCAATTCCCTTCCATAAGGGATATACCAGTTGGATTTTCATCAGCAGACTGTGATACACCTGTTTCCCAACAGCCTCGTTAACACAGTCTCATCACACTTTGGAATTTTTAGCATCTCGTTTCTCTAGGGTCAGAACCCGGGAGTAGCGTGGTTAGATCCTGTGGTAGGTGTGTGTTTAGCCTGTTAAAAATCTGCCAAAAACTGTTTTCCAAAGTGGATGTATCATTTTGCATTCCCACCAGCAATACAAATTCAGCAATAAAAAGGAATGGCATTCAAGATGTAGGGGAGCCTTATGTCCACATTGCTAAGTTGAAAGATGCCAGTCTGAGAGGCTACAACCTTAAGATTCCATTTATATAACGTCTGGAAAAGGTACAACTATAGAGGCTGTGAACGGATCAGTGGCTGCTGGAGGTTGGTGGAGGGGAGAATTAAACAGGGGAAACGTGGGGGTTTTTAGAGCAGTGTAACTATTCTGTATGGTAATGTCAGTTAAAAAACCAGAAAGTATTTGCATGCAAGTTAGAAATGTCATTCAGGAGATTGGGGGATCCCAGGATGGAACTCAAGAGTGTAACAAAAGTCCCTGACTGCATTCCAAGGTGTGAGACCACCTCCCTGTGGGGTGGGGGTGAGTCTGAGGACTGAGGGCAGAGCGACCTGCTCACAGGCACGTGCTCTGGTTGAGGGAGTTGCTCCCATGGGACGCAGGTTGACACTAGTGACCTGGCTGTTAGGTGCTGGGCCTGGAGCTTAGAGGGGGTTCGGTGGGGCCAGGTGTCTGCAGCCCTGATGGCCTCTGAGTCACCTGCAGGGTCAACCTTCCCCTTCCTTGAAGGACAGTCCTGTTCCCAGTGGGTGGCTCTGTTGTCCTGTCAAATCCCAGAGGTGACACCTTCCTGTGTCCCCTCCCGCTTTCTCCACCCACTCTGTCCTGATGGGCAGCATCTCCAGTCCTGGCCTCTGCTAAGGCGGCTGGTCAACCCCATGTTCGCGCCACCATCTCCTTATGAAACAAGGGTCCAGCCACCCGCAGTGTTCTCTCCGGAGCACGCATCTCCTGCTTTGCTCAGGATTGACCAAACCTTCCAGTCCTGGTTCTTTTTGCTTAACCGTTCCTTCAGCTTCCCTCTCCTCCCACACTTTACCTTCAGCTGGAAGAGAAGCCGGCAGCTCCCTCAGCACCCTGCTTGGGAGTCTCCTCCGTTAAACAGCCAGGCCTGCCCTCCCCCCGACGGGAGAGCCCAGCCCAGCCAGGCCCGCCTTCCCCCAGGTGGGAGACCCGGGCCCAGCCAGGTCCCCCGCATGTTATGACAGGATGACCTTCTGTCCAGTTTCTGGTTGCTCACTCCCTGTTTCTGTCTGAGGTCTCCCTTCCAAATCATTGTAAACTTATGGGTCAAAACTATGGGAGAAAAATTCATTGGAAAACTTTAAACTCAAGTTTGAGAAAAGAAATTGAAAATACTATTCTGCAAATTAAGGAAAAGATTTATCTAAAAGAAAATCTTGAAGGATGAAATACTTGAATTTATACAAAATTAAGAGCTTCGAAAATGTGCATGAATCTGAAAGAACAGAATTTGTTGAGAAACTAAAATGTAGTGATTTAAGCGTTAAGCCCATGGTAAATGACTTGAAGCAGCAGAATCCCTTAAGAAGAGGGCAGCAGCGTCATTAGGGGAACGAGTCACAGTGAAGATGCTGAGAGCTTGAGAGCTGTGGGGAAGAGCGCAGAGGGGGTGGTGGGAGTGGAGGGGCTGGAAGGGCCTGAGGCTGTGCCCTGGGCGCTGCAGTAAGTGCTCTTCCCTGGCCCTTCCCTCTCAGCTGGAGGACCCTGACCCGGAGAGGACCGAGGACTCAGAGCCGCAGCAGAAGCTGGATGGCGACCATCTGGAACAGCCTGGGGTCATCACAAAGGTATTCTTCTCCAAGATTCTGTAATAAGGTGTGCCCTTGTGGGAAGATTCTTCCCCGCGTGGTAGAAACCCAAGCCAGAGAGGTGGAAACCGGGCCGAGAAGCTGGAGGCCTCGCTTCCTGAGTTGCCCCCTGAGTCTTGCCTCCTGAGTCGCCCTGCACGGAAGGTCTCCTTGAATCTGCGGTCTTGTGCCCTTTGATCGCATCTCCTGGATGCTGAAGGGAGGAGTTGCTGCTCACGCATCAGGGTGGCTGTCACTGCTCAGGTGCTTCCTGGGCCCTGCCCTCGTGGCCCTCTTGTTGGTCATGTGCGTGTGTGGCAGGGCTCCAGCAGGAGTGTGCGGGTGTGTCACCTGGAGACACGCAGGGAGGAGAGCTTGTGGGCTTGTGGACAGTCTTACTGTCCCAGTTTCTGCACAGTGCGTGGTGTGGATTCCATGTGTTGCATTGATTACTTTTCTTTAATTGATTCAGTTTTGTTAGCACTTGGAGGAAAGTGTATTAGATACTGACCAATTTCAAAGTGCTATGTTAAAAGTCTTCGTTTTCTTCTATTTTATTTTTCTTTTTATTGAAGTTTGGTCAATTTACAATATTATGTTGGTTTCAAGTGTACAGCACAGTGATTCAGTAGTTTTATAGATTATACTCCATTAAAATTAGTACAAAATAATGGCTATAATTGAAATTCTAAATTTTAGACATTTGCTTCTAGCTAGACTTTTCAGGCAGTGAGCAGTTTTGGCTTTTAATCTGCATTTTTGCATAGCAGGGCCTGGAGAAAAGGTGTCTCGTGGGATCATAAAACCTACCCTTAACAACACACTTGTGTGCTTGTTTTAAACTCTGACTTGTAGCGTCCGTGTGGAAATGTACAGAAGACTTCCGCGCAGCCCAGCGTGAACGCATTGTCCCTCTGCAGGTCAGCAGCAGCAGGGCGGTGCTGGACCCCCGGCCCCAGCAGGCCCTGACATGGGCGCCGTCCTGGCTTCTGTGCCGGTTGTGCTGCAGAGCCGTGTGTGAATGGGTCAGATGGGGCTCTGGTCTCTCCTTGCCTGTATTTCAGATGTCTCTGCACCTTATGTTTGGGGCGTGTGACTGGCGAACTGTGTGGGTGGTTTCTAAGTGATTCTGTCTTTTCACTGGGCAGTGAACTGTCTGACGTCTGATGTAGTCACCACGGTGCCTGCACTTATGCCAGACGTTTAGTTTGGCCTTTCTTTTGTCCTGCCTGTTTTCTTTTATTTCTCCTTTTTCGCCTTCTTTGGATTGTTTTTTATCAGGGGGTTGGAAAAAATTCTCCCTTTACACATGTTGAAGTAGTAATGTATGGTTTCTGTTCTTTGAGTGGAGGGCTTATTAAACACAGCACTTCATCTGCGTCTAAATTTAATCAGCAGTTCACTTTCACCTGGCTTAGTTAAATACTCAAACTCCGTTTATACTTCCTTAAGCCTACGTTCTCGTCATGGTCTTCTTCTTAATTGTAGAATATACAATATTCTACAATATTGTGCCATTTTGACCATTTTTTGGTGGGCGGCTCAGTGGTGGTAATACATTCGTAATGCTGTGCAACCGTCCCATCATCATCTCCAGAGCTCTTGGTACCTTGTGAAGTGGAAACTCTGCCCATGAAACAGCATCCCCCACCCCCGGCCCCCGGCCCCCGGCCGCCGCCACTCTCCTCCCGTCTGATGCTGATGGCTCTGCGTGCCTCGTGTACGCAGGCTCAGGTAGCTGTCCTCTGTGACGGCACAGTTCCCTGCACATGACCCCCTCCAGGCCCGTGCATGTGGCAGCCTGTGTCAGAGTGCTGTTCCTTTTTAAGGCTGAATAATAGTTCACCGTGTGGTTAGACAATGTCTGGCGCGTCTGTTCCTGTCTGCAGACAGTTGAGTTGCTTCCACATCCCAGCCGCTGAGGAGCTGGGTGTGGGAAGATGATCTCTTTGAGACCCTGTGTCGGTTCTTCTGCATATGTGTGTTCCCAGACATGGGGCGGTTGGTCATGTAGAAGTTCTGGTTTTGATTTTTTGAGAAACCACCACACTGTTTTGTGCAGCAGCTGCACCACGTTACATTCTTACCAGCTGCGCACAGAAGTTCTGTTCCTCCACGCCCTTCCCGGCACCTGCTCTCGGTGTCTTTGGAAGTGGCCGTCGTCGCAGGCGTGCAGTGCTTTGTGTGCATTTCTCTTTTTAAAAACAATTTCTGACCCCTCGATTGGTCCTGCCGCCACCCAGGTGGGAGGCACGGTGTGCCCGGGTGGCGCCGCCCCACGACGCCCTCTCCCTGCAGCCGCTGCCGCCCCTGGAGCTGGAGGCACTGCGCCTGAGCCTGAGCGACCTTCACGCGGCGCAGCTGGAGCTGACGCAGGCCAACCTGCAGCGGGAGAAGGAGACGGCGCTGACCGAGCTGCGCCAGATGCTCAACAGCCGGCACGCCCAGGAGCTGGCGCTGCTGCGCAGCCAGACGCGGCGGGAGCTAGAGGAGATGGCGCTGCATCACAGCCGGGAGACAGGTATGTGGGCGGCGCGGGGCGGCCCGAGGCTGCAGTTCCTATGCTCCGCTGGCCCGGCGCTGCGTCCCGCTCGGCTGTCTCCGCACCTGGCGCCGCACTCCGGCCCTCGACAGGCTGTGTGGTTTCCGGGCCATCAGCGGAGGTGCCTAGCTCACACTGCCCCTCACTGGGCCCGGACCACCTCTCCATGGGCTGATTCTCTGGCCTTGACGTATACTTTTGTTTTCATTTTAATGTTTCTTGGTATATTTTTTTGTTAGTCACTACTCTTTGTACAAGTCAGTTTTTTACAAAACAGCTTTACCGAGCTGTAATTCACGTACCATGTGATTCACACGTTTGAAGTGTTTAAAGGGAGCACTCGGTGGCTTTTCGTGGATCCACGGGGTTGGGCAAGCATATCCAGTCTGCATTTAGGACATTCTTCACCCCTAAGGAGACCCTGTGCCCGTTTCCCTGCTCTCCTGCCCGTTTGCTGAGCAGCCTCCCTCTCCCGGGGACCCGCCCACCCAGAGGAGCAGCCCCGCGGGCCCTTCAGCGCCTCCTGCTTCTTCATGTGGGTTCAGGCATTGTTGCTCGTTCTCCCCTGCTTTTGTTAAATTTTTAAAATTTGAAACATGGCTACCTTAGTCAAGCCTGTTCCAAGGCTGTTTTCTCCAGGTGCAGCTGCAGAAACAGGCCCGCGGAGAAGCCCACCTGACTCTCCGCTCCCTGAGGCTCTGCCGGGGGTGGGAGGAGGGGTCCTGTGGACCCCGCCCGGTGGTGCCATCCTTCCCAGCTACACCCCCACTGTGCACCCCTTTCCTCCACACTCAGCCCGCCATCTGGCCTAGCCCCCCCTCCCTCCTCTGTCCCTGGTGCCCGCACCTCTTTGCTGGTGTGTCCTCCCTCTCGGGTGGAGAGCTGTTGGGCCCTGCTCCGTTTACTTTTCTTCCACCGCCTAGCCTGGAACCTGGCTTGGAGGGATCCTGGACCACAGGGCTGGGAGCGGAGTGGACGGGCTGAGGTCCTCTTGACCAGAGGGCATGGGCTCAGGGCACAGTGGTCTGTGCAGCCCCAGGGCCAGCCTTGCCTGCTTCTCCTGGATTGTCTTGTGGGCTGGATTCTCCTGTCCTCTGCTGTGACATGAATATGATTTGCTAATTAAACTGGACATCGTCACCTTGTTTCTCACAGATGTGTCCCACTGTCCTGTTAATGTTGGCAGGGGTTTGGTGGAGCGGCTGGTGGTGCTGGGAGCCCTCTCGCCTCCTAGGGGATCAGACTGTGGAACAGTCTGAGCCTCGGGAATCTGAGCGACTTTCTTCGTTTCTCTTGCAGCTGAGCTGAAGGAAAAGCTACAGTCGGAAGTGGAGAAAAACGCCCAGATGATAGAGGTGCTGGGATGGGAAAGTGTGGTTCTGTGCACGCGGTGTTTTTCCTCCTCCCTCCCTCCTACGGGCCCCGCCCGGGCTCCTCACCTCAGTTCTGACAAAGCCCGGTTGAAGCTCAAGCTGCGTCAGTGGGAGCAGGACATGCTCCTTTCCCAGAGCAGCTCGTCCCGCGGTGTCTGTGGCCCGTATGACTCGAGGCTCTCCACCCTGCCTGGTTTCCTGGGCGGCCCCACGGCTTGGCCCTGGCTGTGCGCCGGCACACCGTGGTCTGGGTGGACGGCCCTGGGGACTCGGGGGATGTGGCGTGGGACCAGCGTGCTGGCCGCGCCTTGTGGCCGTCCTGCTGCTCCCGCACCGCGCCCCTTCGGGGGCAGGAGCTCTGTTTTAGGGCCTTTTCTAGGAAGACTGTCACTGAACTCCTGGTCCTTGTGACCTGCCCCTTTCTCAGGGCTACGTCTGTAAAAGAGCTGTTGGCACTGGTGGCGGCGGAGGATGTGGGGGTGGGGCGCGGGTGACGCTGGAGGACATGTGAGACGTCAGAGCATGCGGACGTTTGTGTCCTGGCCACGCTGGCCAGGCCATCCGTGGGGGAGGGCTGTGCCCTGCCCCCTCCCTCTGAGCTGGACCGAGAGGGCTCGTTTCTCAGGGCTCTTGGGACAGAGCCCGGCGCTGGCAGCTTAGGGGTGTCGCAGTGGCGCCTGGGTCTTGGTAGGGGATGGGGGCCTGACCATCGGCCGAGTTGTGTGCGTTTGCTCAGAGCCTGGTTCTGTTTGTGGCAGGCGGTCCTCGCTCTTGTCCTGGCTGTTTGCCTGCAGGTGCTTCTGCTTCTGTCCCTCTAGAGTAGGGGGGCCGTTGACTGGACCTTCCTAGCCGGGTCCTGGGCTGCTGGTCTGGCCTCGGTGGGGTGACCGCCCACCCAGGGTTTCAGACGCATTGTTGATGTTTCTTACTGTGGAGCATCTGCTGTTGGTGGTCATCTCCCTTTTCCTTATTTAACTAGACCCTGAAGCAGGACTGGGAATCCGAGAGAAGTAAGTGCTTGGAAAACCTACGCCGAGAATTACTGGAAAAGCATCAGTCAGAACTGGAGAATTTACAAAACCAGTATAAGAAAGAATTGGCAGAACAGAAAGCTGAGTTGGAGAAGATTTTTCACGCCCAAAATCAGGCTGAACGTGAGTATCTAACTGAAACGAGCAAGTGAGGAAGGGACTGCGCTCTCCTGTGTGGCCGGAGCGCAAACGCCCTGCGGCTGGCTGGGTGGCGCAGCGTCAGCCTCGGGTCCCCCCTTGGTCACAAGCCCCTCCAGGTTCCTAACCCTCCTGGAGGCCTTCGTTTCGGAGAGATTTCCTGCGTGTTCTGCTGCTGAATTGCTGCCCAAGAAGCACCACGCGATTGTTCACGCTTTGCCCTGGGTTGCCTGTTGCTCGGCGATAGGTGCCGTCTGTGGGTCAGCCGGCCTGCGTCCCCGCCCTCTGTCCCCAGAGGGAGCAGGGTTCTGAGAACGGGGTCTGGAAGGAGCCGGGGCGCCCTGCACAGCTGCCGGCGCTGAGGGGGACGCTGGGTCACAGGCTGAGCGAGGTCCATGCCCGCCCCCAGTTTCCCTCCGGACTCAGGAGGCTCAGCACGAAGTGGCCCTGAGGCAGCTACGCGCGGACCTGCAGCGTGAGCGTGTCCAGTGCCTGGAGGACCTGGAGCTGAAGTTCAGAGAAGGGGAAAAGGAGAGCCAGCTGGAGGTAGGCAGGCGCTCCTGGGTCTGAGTGTCAGTGTGGGCGGGGTCTGGGCTTGGGGTCGTTGTGCATTCTTTGTTGGCCAGAACTTAAGCCCTGATTGACACACACGCGTGTGTGTATTTATTTAACGGTGGTATAGTTGGTTTACAACTTTATGTAAGTTCTAGGTGTACAACACAGTGATTCACAATTTTTAAAGATTATACTCCATTTATAGTCACTGTAAGATAATGGCTACATCCTGGTAGAGTATTTTATACGTAGTAGTTTGTACTGTTTTTAAATTTTGTTTACTTATGTATTTAATTGACACTACCATATTTTAAAAATTTAAATATAATTGATGTGCAATATTGCATGTTATAGGTGTGCAATTTAGTGGTTTCCAGTTTTTAAAGGCTGTGCTCCACTTACGGTTGTTGTAAAATACTGGCTGTTCCCACGCTGCACACACTTCCATGTACTTACTGTTATCTGATGGTTTGTGCCTCTTGATCCTCCACCTCGCCCCTCCCGCTTCCCTCTCCCTGCGGGAAACCACTAGCTTGTTGTCTGCATCTGTGAGTCTGTTTCTGTTTTGTGTATATACCTGTCTGTGTATGTTTTAGGTTCCACATGAAGCGATACACAGTATTTCTCAGCCTGACTTATTTCACTTAGCACGATGCACTCTAAGTCCATCCACGTTGATGAAAATGGCAACATTTAATTCTTTTTTATGGCTGAGTAGTATTCCATTGTATAAATTTACATTTTCTTTATCCAGTCATCTGTAGATGGACACTTAGTTTGCTCCCGTGTCTTGGCTGTTGTAAATAGTGCTGCTGTGAGCACTGGGGTGCCGGTGTCTTTTTGAATTAGTGTTCATTTTTTCCCTTACTCAGGAGTGGAATTGCTGGGTCATATGGGAGTTCTATTTTTTGGTTTTTTAAGGGACCTCCATATTTTAAGCCTTTATTTAAAAAGACTCTCAGCATTTGGTGGAGCTGGTAGGTAACCAGGTCAGGACATAGAATCTGTGGGTTTGACCTACGTGGCATTCAGCCCTGCATGTGAGAACTCGTGTTCTTGGCACTTGGCCCACTTAGTGTCGTGGGCCCTGCCCCAGGGGCTGGGTCAGTCGGGCCCCACATTGTCGTCCTCCTCTTCTAGTTAGAGAACCTCCGGGTGTCCTACGAGGAGCTGCAGGCCCAGTCACAGGAGGAGATCCAGCGCCTGTGGGTCCAGCTGGAGTCTGCCCGGTCCAGCAGGCAGGAGCTGAGTGGTGAGGAGCCTTGTGTTGAAAATTCAGGTCCACGAACAGCTGTATTTGTAACTGTTGAAACCCCCAGCTGGAATCTGATGGCTTTGAAAACCCCAGAAAGTGATTTGTAAACTTCCGTGGAGACTGACGTCTGTGGCTTCAGGGTGGAAATTGTGGGTGGGCGGCCTTGGCTTCATCGCAGACGAGTCAGGCATGTCGGGAAGCCCATGTCTCTCCTGCGCTAACTGCACACTGTTCATGTGTGAGGCAGGGCTTGCGGGTGGGCTTGGTTGGGCACCGTTCTCAGTGGGCGTTCAGGGTCGCAGATGTGCCTTGCTGCCTCCTGGGTCCCGTGAGCTCCCCTGGGCAGGTGTGCTCAGGCCCCTGTGGCCTGGCTCTGGTCTTGGAGGAGAGTGACGCCACATTTGCTGAGGGCAGCTTAGCCGGGTTCTCCTTCTGACTCACACCTGCCTCTGCCTCCTGAGAAGCCAGAGGATCTGTTCTTGCAGGAGATGCCTTCGGGGTGGTTGGGGGAGGTCATGAGACTCAGGGCAGAGAAACGGGGGCTTTCCTGCCCCCGCTCACCAGATGGCCTGTGACATCTAGAACTGCCTGGGGAGGGTGAGTGTTACTAGGAACAAACAGAGTTAGGAGAAAGGACCTGAAACTACACTGGACGTTCTGGCGGGTGGGTGAGCCCAGCACCTGGTCTGTGGGTCACTGATGAGGCCGTGGGCAGCGCTCGTGGACTGGTGGCTTCATGTGTGCTATCACACGTGTTTCAGCGTGTGCGTGTTCCACTGGAAATCCTCAGGCTTGCCTGTAAGGGCCCTCCAGGGAACTGTGATTTGGAGTACGGGATAGTTACCTATTTCCATCTATGTTGTTTGAAAGCTAGTCCCTGGCTGTGGTAGACCGGCTGGCAGCATCCTCTTCATCAGAGGAGTGGTGGTGCCAGTTCTCTTGTGGTCTGTGTTACCGGTCGTTGCTGCTAACAAAGCACCGCCAGCCCAGCAGCTTACAGCCGCCACGCGCAGTGGCAGGAGGCCTGAGGTGGAGTCCCCTGCAGCCGAAGTCCGGGTGTCGGGCCGCCCTTTGACCTGCTCCCTCGGGTTGTGGCGGAACCCAGGCCCTGTGGTTGTGGGACCGAGGTCCTGCTCTCCTGCTGGTCTTCAACCTACAGGCTGCCCACTGCCCACGTTCCCTGCCCTGCGGCCCCTCTGCCTTCAGAGCCCCCAGCGGCACGTGGAATGTTCCTCACACTTTGGTCCCTCTGACTCTGCCACCAGCTGCCGATGCACTCTGCCCCTGGGGGCCCGGGGCCCACTGAGGCCACCCAGCTGGCCTCCCCGTGAGGCCCCCGTGTCAGTTCATGGGCTCTGTGACTGGGGCCCCTTTTTACAAGTCTTCTCTGTACACATCCCAGGTCTTAACTGTCTCCTGGTTTTCCCTGAGTGTTTCGTTTTAAGATGATCGTTAATTCCGTCCCGTAAAGAGTTACACGACCAGCTCCTGGCCCGCACTTCCCACGTGGAGGAGTTGGAGCGTCTGAGGCGGGACTTCGAGCAGCAGCAGCAGCAGGAGAGGACCAAGCATGAGTCTGAGCTGGGACAGCTGAGGATTTACTTTGAAAAGAAATTAAGGGAGGCTGAGAAAGATTACCAGGAAGACCTGGCCCTGTTCCAGCAGCGGCTGCAGGAGATGGAGGAGGACTCTCTGCTGGAGTCTGTGCAGATCAGGTAGACATGGCAGTTTCCACCTTAACCTTGTTTTTGGAATCGGCACCTTGAGCTGAATAGGAGTCTAGTGTGGTCTGTGATTTATGCCAGTGCAGGCAAGGCACCTTTTGTTTTAGAAACACTTGATATTTGGGTCTCGGAACAAGATGTCATATGAGCTGCGAGCTGGTCTGCTCCTCGTGCTGGGCTGTGGGTGGGTGGGCTGCTGGGTCCCCGCGTCTCCCCCGGGCTGTGCCGCTCGCTGAGTTGTCACTGTCATGGTCAGATCTGCACAGCTGTCGGTCGTCCTGTCCTCGGCACAGAAGTAGGATCCCAGGGACAAAGCTGGGATCGGTGGGAAGGTGCCACGTGGGAAGGTCTTAAAATGTATTTCTCCCTCAATTCATCCAGGGCCCCTTCAGAAGAGATGTCTGGAAAAGAGAGAGACCACCTCGATCAGCTCAGCCTTCATCTGGAGCAGCACGAGGTGACCGGCGGCCTTGCGTTCTGTTGAGGGATAGCGGACGTGTAACGTTCATTTTGGGCGCACAGCATAATGGCTCCCTGCCTGGCTGTGTCGTGAGGCAGTCGCCACACAGTTGTCATTTTTTTCCCCTTGTGGTGAGAATTTTTAAGACCTACTCTCTTAACAGCTTTCAGACACAGAATAGAGTATTCCTGACTGGCGCCCCCAGGACTTGTTTACCTCTGACTAGAGGTTTGTGTCTTTTGACCCTTCACCCATTTCACCCTCGCCGACCCCTGGCCACTGTCTCTGGCTGCAGCTCTGTGGTTGTCACGAGGCCGAGTGTCTTCTCCCTTGTCTGGTCATCGCTGCGTGTTCCCACGCCTTGTCTGAGGCCGGAAGCCCCGAGCCCCCAGCTCCTCCGCACCATTCTCAGGGCACCGCAGCGTTTCCCTGTGTTTTCCTCTGGTTCTTTCGAGTCCTGACTTAGGTTTTGTCTTGGTCGCCTTGGCCACGTGAAAGCATGAGCCTCGATTTAAATGTTGACTCGAGCTTGTTGAGAGTCTGACGTTTAGGTTGACGTGACTTGTGTGAGTGGCTTTGAGGGAAAGGGGGTGACTGGTTGTGTTTCGAGGGGTGTCAAAACACCCTCGTGGGAGGTGTGGAAGTGGCGCTGAGCCCCTCTGCCCTCCTTCCCTCCCTCCCTCCAACAGGGACACTCGGGCTGGGCCCTGTCAGGCTGGTCACGGCAGTGACCTCATGGGGTGGGCCCAGCTCCCGGCTCTGGACGGGAAGTGCAGGGCAGTGGTGAGGAGAGACCTGGGAGCCCCGCGGCCGAGCAGGGCAGCCTTGGCCAAGGCCCTGGACACGTGGCTGGTCAGGGAGGCCTGACCTGGGGCGGGGAGGGTGAGGACGGAGTCTGGTGGGCATGTGAGCGGGTGTGGCGGAGGCGCCGAGTCTGCGGGTCGGCCTCAGTGGGCGCACCCTCCCCCTTCTGCAAACAGGTGGGGCAGCAGATGGCGTGGACATGGTGATGAGGGAGGCAGGTGGGGACTTGTTGTGAGGTTTGCTCTGTGCTTTCCCCGCAGGAGAGCCTGTGTTTGCCACGATTAGAAGAAAACCGCTGGTGCCAGCTAGCAGTGCGGAAGTGCTGCCTGGAGGTCCAGCAGGATGTGGACCTCGTGGGCCCCCCGGTGTTGGAGGGGGAGCAGCCTGTGGGGCCCTCAGGAGAGCCCGACCAAGGTGCGTGCCTTTCTGCTTTGCTGGTCCTGGGCGTCGGCCAGCGGGGAACGTTCTGGACACCTGCACATGCTGCCCGTGCTCCAGAGGGCTGGTGCTGAGGCCCCAGGGCGGGGTCGAGGGGCAGGCCAGGCGTGTCAGGAGGGGCCTGCCTAGGCAGCAGCGTGGCGGCTGGGGACAGAGAAGCTCTGTTGTCCCCAGGGCGTGGCCGGTGGGGCCCAGGAGAGCAGATGTGAGGCCGGCCCTGGACACGGAGTCCAGGAGAGGGCGGGCGCTGCTGCCTTCCTGCATGGGGCTGAGGTGGGGCAAAGGGTCCCAGCATGAGGGCCAGCAGGTCTGGGTCCCCTGGGGGCTCTGGCACAAGGCCTGTCTTCTCTGCTCCTCACCCTTCTCTCCTGCTTGAGAGGTGCCCTGCGGTCACCTCTTAGCACGTTCCAGTCGCTGGGCCCTGGTGGAAGTGCCCTGAGCGCCTCGGTCACGCTTGGCTCCTTCTCGAGCCCAGGACGGTCACAGGCCCTGGCAGAGCTGCCCTGGGGGCCGGGTGCCTGCGGCCCAGAGCTCCCTTCCTCTGTGGGTCAGCTGGCACCCAGACTGGAGGAGCAGCAGCAGGTGTGGGCGGCTCAGGACGGGCTGCTGTCTGGGCCCCGGGCACAGTGACCCCTGCAGTGACCGCTCGGCTGAAGGGCCACTTCTGCCACCAAGCCCACCGGGGTCAGAGTCAGAGGGGATGTTGTCTGAGGCTTTTGGAGGTAGGTGGCCTGTCCAGCCTGAAGCCCCGCCCTGTCCCCGCAGAGCTCGCCCGGGTGCCCCTTCTGTGTGCGCAGAACGGGGCCCTGGAGGCGCAGGCACAGGTGGTGGCCGGAGTCTCACACGTGGGACCTGAGCACAAGGCTCAGCTCTCACTGCTTCAGATGCTGCTCCAGGACGAAGTCGACCTCCTAAGGGTGGAGAATAGAAGTCTGCGTGAGAAGCTGCAGCGTGAGGCCCGCCTGAGGGAGGACTTGGAGGAGGTAAGTTGAAACCCCTCGCCGCGCAGCGTCCACCGCGGCCTCGTGGGGACTGGAGGGCCCTCCCTGGAGTGCTCGTGGGGTCTTCCTTGGGGCCTGTCGCTCCTTCCACCGGGGAGGTGTGCCGCCTCCAGGCCTCCGCGTCTCCCGGAGTGTCCTCAGCCCCCAGCTCTTCCCGCTGGCCACGGTCATGCTTCTGTGGAGCGTACAGGCTGCTCGCTCACCGAGCTGAGACGTTAACTGCCCTAAGTGACTAGCGGCCTCCTTGGGGGCCGGCGGGGCCCGGCCTCACTGTGCCGTGGGGCCCGTCAGGAGCTTTTCTTCCTGGGCTCTTCCCGGTGGGGTCGCCTCGGGGTCTCGTTCTCCTCGGAGCAGAGTTTCATAGAAGCCGTTACTACCCGCAAGGCCAGTTGTGTGTTATCCCCATACTAAGGCGGGGTGAGGACGGGGGCAAGGCTGACTCGGGACTGAGGTCTGTGGAGGGCCTGTGGCCCCAGCCGGGCAGCTCCTCTGCCAGCCTCTGCAGCTGTCGGCACTCAGCCTGAGCCCAAACCTGAACCCTAACTCAAGGACAGACTTGCCTCGATGGCCTTTGATGTTCCTGGACCACCCCTTTATCCACTTACATAAATTATTAGAAGAGCGGTGTGGAGTTATCCGTCTCTTCCTTTAATCGTCGGCTTTTGCTGTGAGTACGTTGAAGCTCTGATATTCCACGTGTACACACTTAGGACTGTTACGTCTTCCTGAGAAGTGGACCCTTTTGTCATCAGTGAAGCGACCCCCTTTGCCCTGGTGGTGGTCTTGGTGCTGAAATCTGCTTGTTTCTCTATTCACGTGCTTGTTCCAAGCTTTGCTTGTGTCTTGTTGATGGTGTGCCTCTTCCTGTCCATGGTACTTTTAATCTAGTGACAGTGTCGACCTGAGGTTAGTGCCGACCCCGCCGGTTACGGTCTCGGCCCCACAGGATGCCCCCGCCCTCAGAGGCCAGCCCTCCGCTTTCTGGGTGCAGGGCTGCCCCGCGTCTGTGCACACGTGTGTAGTCAGGGTCGGCCGGGGCGCGTGTGATCGCAGAGTTTGCAGCTCTCCTCCTCGGCTCCGTCCTCACAGGCCCCCCTCCCTTCCCAGCTGCTCTGGTTCAAACAAGTAAGACTTGGGGTTGGGGATGGTTTCTGTGCTCACTGCATGGAGGGGTCAGCCCTGCAGGGCCGCATCTTTGTTCTGGGCCTCAGGCCCCGACCCCAGGGTCTTTCCTGGACTTTATGCAGAGTCTGCAGTCGTGTCTGGGAGCGTAGGTCTGATGAGAGCTGACCCTCAGCTGTCACCATGGGCAGGCCCTAAACTGTGTTCTAACAACTCGAGTAAGGAGTTGAGGTCAACCTCGCATACCTTTTTGGTCTGGTTTTACTTCTTTTTGATCATCAGTTGACCTGCTTTCTTTCCTTTTTTGAATGTCAGAGTGTTTGCCTACGTTCCGCTTCCTGACTCACCTCCCTTCCAAAGGCCCCTTTGAGAGCATTGATTCTAGCCCATCAGCCTCCCGCTCGGTCCCTGTGACCCTGGAGCGTGAGCCGTGTGTTCGGGGCCTGACCCCGCCCGCTGCTGCTCTCCTGTGGCGCTCGGTCCCCCGGCCGACAGTGGGTTCTCTGTGTGCGGGTTGGCCTTCCCCTTGACTGCGGGCCCCGATGCGTCTGCTTTCCCCTGTGCTGGTCTTGGCACAGCAGAGGAGGCGCCCCACACGTGTGCCCAGGCTTGCCCACCCCGCAGATAATAGACGGTCCCGGCTGCCTGGATGGGGACACGTTTTACTTAAGCAAATGGTTTTAAATCTGTTCGCATTAAGCCCCTTCATTCCTGTCAGGGCAGACACATTCCCGTTGCTGTGTTCAGCACCATGCCCATGTGCTGCGGGACTTCTCTGTCTCCAGACGTGGATTGGGTCATTGCTGCCAATGGTCTTTTCAGTTAACTTGTTCCCTCTCAAGTGGAATCGTGCTGTCTACAGGGAAAACGTAATTTAGTGGAAGATCACCAGGCAGAACTGAAGAGCGCTGAGGAGAGGATCGAGCTGGTGAAACAAGAGCTCAGAGACAGAGAGGCAGAGTGGAACGTCACCAGCGAGGGCCTGAGGCAAGGCGCGGAGGAGAGGCTGGCACGGGTGTTCCTGGACCTGCGGGAACAGGCGGAATCTGAGAAGCGGTCCTTGACAGACAGGTTTGAGCTTCGAGAAGCTGAAATGAGGCAACTTCAGGACCAGCAGGCGGCCCAGATCCTGGCCCTGGAGGGGTCCCTGACGGAGCAGCAGGGCCGCCTGCGGCAGCTAGAGCTCAGCCTTGCCGGGGACGAGTCTCTGCGGTGCAGCCAGTGTGGCCGGGAGCTGGCCGGTGGCCTGGGTCCAGCGGACCAGGAGCGGGAGCCAAAGGAGGACAGTGACCATCTGCAGCCGGCCCAGAGCAGGTGGGTGACGTCCCGTGTCCGGGCTGGGCGCGGCTGAGCGTGCGGCCTTCTCGTCACCTGTGCTCTCCGCACCTGTTACGGCTCCGGCAGCAGAGCCGAGGCCTCGTTTACTGCAAGGCCGTGCAGCCTGAATTCATCGGGTTTCTTCTGTACTTTAAACTCAAACAGATGTTCTTTTCAACACATGCCTTTTTCTAAGCTGTTTGCCCACTTCCCTGAAGTTTTAAGCAAACGTAGAACGTGACTTGGTTTGGTGCCTCTTTGCAAACCTGGGCTGTAGTGGGGGTCCGAGGTTGGAGGTCGTTGGGGCTGCTGTTGGTTCTGCTGCTCGTGTGCGAGGGAGATGCGGGCGGGAGCTGCTCTGGGGTCTGAGAATCCGTCAGGTCCCGGCCCACCGTGTGTGAGCTGGACGGACACGACGCAGCGTGCAGACTCACGAGGCCTCCGTGTCCTCCCTGTGTCGGGCGGTCGGCGGAAGGGCGTGCGCGGGCTCTGGGGACAGTGAGCACAGAGAGCCCAGCCTAGCTCTCGTCACCCGTGCGCACCGATGTGTACTGGGCGCCCCCTTCCTGCTGGGGTCTGGGTGCTTCCATCAGAAAGGCGTCTTCCTGCTTGTCTGCCAGCCGGTGCCACCAGCAGCTCTTTGAATTCACGTCCCTGATGTACCCCGAAGAGCTGTCTCAGGTCCTCTGATGTTACGTGCGGCCCCGCGGCTCCCCGGAGGGATCCCGCTGCCTTCCCTGTTGAGGCGCTCTCTTTGCTGAGTTGTAGTCAGGCCTGCTTTCCCGGGGTGTCTGGTGGAAACGCGTGTGTGATTTCTTGCTGGGGATCCTGTGTCTCCCCCCTCCCCCCTGTCAGTCTGACTGGGGACAGTCTGGCCTCTGAGCTCCTCCAGCTTCGTGGGCCCCGTCACTCTCTGCTCCCTGCTGGCTGTGGGCTCTCAGACCGTTTGCAGCAGAGAGAGGCACAGTCAGATCCAGGAGGGGTGGTCTTCCCAGGAGGCGTGGTGTTTCCCGCAGGAAACGTGGGGCTGGAGCACTTGTGACCATGCTGGTGTTCTGTGTTCTCTTGGCTGGTCACCTCAGATTCTTAGGAGAACGTCGAGAAATCACAGAGAAGTTCATTGAGGAGCGAGATGCCTTCCTGCAGGAGGCCCAGGAGAAGCAAGCCAGCGAGCTCCAGCTCCTCCGGGAGAGACACCAGCAGCTCGTCCTGTCCTTGAGGGCCGAGCTGGAGACCAGGCACCAGGCTGAGCTTGAAGAGCTGCGGGCTTCATTCCAGAGTGAGCGGCGGGCTCGATCAGACGCTCGAGAGGCTGAACTGCAGGCAGAACTTGCTGCCGAAATCAGGGCTTTGGAGGCCAGGCACGTGTCACACCTGGACTCTTTGGAGTCCCGTTACCTGTCTGACATCCAGACCTTGCGGGGCCAGCACAGACGGGCCCTGGAGCTGCTGCGGGTGGACCTGGAGGAGCAGCTGCAGAAGGAGGCTGCTCCTCACCATGTGATCCTGACCCGGGCTTTCAAGAAACTGGAGCTGCAGCAAGAAGACGCGCCTGCGTCCGCAGAGGAGCTAGGCATGGCGCGCACGGGAGCCCTGCGGGGGGCTCACCAGGTGAGGCGGGTGTTGGGGCGGTGGGCTTTCAGGTGTGTTTGGTCCCGGGCTCCTGGAAGGCTTGGGTCTCTGGTCCTGGAGAACGTGCCGCTGCGTGCAGTGCTCTCCATGGGGCCCCAAGGTTTGGGTGCTCCTGGGGCCTTGGGCGGGCGACCCCCGTGCACTAGCCTTGTGTCCCGCGTCAAGGGCAGCAGCTGCTTTTCTGGAGGCGGTCTCTGCGGGAGGCCCTGCCACCCTGGCTGGTGCCCAGCCTTCCTCCCCTGTGACCCGTGGCGCCTGTCTCAGGAACAGGACACGTTTATTTGGCCTGGAAGTTTGTCACATAGCGTGAAGTCAGGATGGGGTTTCACCTCCTCACCGTGGATGGCTGCTGTGTGCCCTGCGGGGCTAGGTGTGTGCACCAGGCCTGGAGTGGGGGTGGCGCAGGTGGGGGCAGGTGGGGGCAGGTGGTGGCGGGTGCTGCCCGTGAGGTGGCGGAACGGTCCACAGCGATGGTATGGTTGATTGAAAGTCGCCGTTCTGGTGAATTAATGCTTTGTTGCATTTTTAAACTAGACATTCCACATCGTAAAGCAGGAGCTCTCCACCTCGTGAGAGCACGAGGACCAGGAGGAGCTGTCCCTCTGGACTGAGGCACACTCCGAGCGGAGGTTTGTGGGAGGGGCTCCGCTCCAGAAGTTAGTGTATCGTTTGCCTCCGTTCAGCGTGTCTCTGGATGGGAGGAAGGAAGCAGCCTCGCCTTGATGGGTGTGGTGGCTTCATTTTATGGGTGGCTCTCCAGTCTAGTGTGGTCTGCAGGCAGGATCTCCCATGAATTCCTGATTCCGGAGCAGGGCCGGTTCTGCGTGGGGTGGAGGGACTGTCACGTGTCTGAGCCTCTGGCCTGTCCCTGCGTTTGGGCCCCAGAACTTCTCCCTGGAAGCAGCTGGAGCCCTGTCGGCCTTGAGGTCTGGTCTAGAGGGCCTTCTGGTGCTGGGGAGGGGCCCCCGGCAGGTCCGAGCTTCACGAGCCTCAGGCCCTCGGTTGTCAGCTTCAGTTTCCTTCCACGCAGACAGACAGACTAGTAGATGCCACGGGGATCACGGCTCTTCCCAGCCCGTGGATTTAATTCTGATTCTCTTGGTTTACGTGATTTGAAGATAATGACGTTGTGAGAGCACATTGAGACAGAGGAAAGTATGTTTTACACGCAAAACCTGTGTATTTAAAACTACGATTTAATTGTATTAGTGCAAAATTCGATTGTAAGAAGCAGGTGGGAGGCGTGTGGTGGGGGACGGGTGTGTGGGGTGCAGCGCCCTGTGGACACGCTCGGCAGGAGGAGCTCGGGGACACGTGTGAGATGCAGAAGCAGCAGGTGCCCCAGGAAGGCTGCGCAGGGGGGCGGCTCTGATCGGCGGTGTGGCTCCTCCTGGGCTGAGCAGCTTCCAGGACGGCCTTGGGGCAGACTCTGGCCCCCACCGGGCCACCAGTGACACCGGCAGAGCCTCCTTGGGCTTCTCGTGACCGGCGCCACGGCTTGCAGCCCAAGCGTTTGTGAAGCCCCCCCTCTGTGGGCTGGGCCCCATGGCCGGTGTGCAGGGGTCAGCTGGGGTCGTGTCAGGTCCAGAAGTGGGCACCTGTGCCGAGTGCCCCACAGGCGCTGCCAGCTCTGCACCCCATGCCGCACCCGTAACCCTGGGGCCCACGATCCCACCCAGGGACACGACCCTGCACGGACTCCACGCCACAGCCTCTGACCGCCGTCCTCGCCCTGGTTCTCGCGGTCCCAGCCACATGCTGCCTCCTGTTCTGGAGCAGCCTGGCTGTGCTCTCCCCTGCGCTTGTCTGTGTCCCCTGCCTGCACTCTCCTGCCCTCGCATCCTTCTCATCAAATGCCTTCTCAGTGAGCCCTTCGGACGGCCCCCTCAGGACTCCCAGCCCCGTGCGGCCACAGCACGGCCCCCGTGTGGGGCTTGCCGGGCTTACACTCTGTCCGCCCCGCGTCCCTGGCCCGCAGCGGCGCCCAGGCCGTGACCTCCTGGCAAGCGGGCCCAGAGGGTTTGGTGCCGAGGGACCAACTTTGCTTGTCCCCCCTGCAGACCTCTTCAGGGCAGTTATCGCCGAGGTGTCTGAGGCCCTGCCACACCGGGTTACGACCTCAGAGGTCAGGGGGTGGAGAGGGCGGCAGGGCCCGCCTGTGGTGCACCCGGAGGTTGGGGTCCGGGTGGGGTCCCTGAGCGGGTCAGTCCCACACGTGGGCCACTTGGTGGCCGGATGGAGGGGTGGAGGCGACTGCGCCAGTCGAGGCAAGAGCTGAGCCAGGCTGTCGGGAAGCCTGGGGATGGGGGGGCTGCTGAGGGTGGCCCAGGCCCTCCAGGGAAGTGCTCCTCGGGTCTGCTGGAGCCAGACTAGGGGCGCTGGGAGGGGCCCAGTGAGGCTGTAGTGCCTGCACTGCCTAGGGGGGCTGGTGGGGTGGGTCTGGCTGTGTGGGAGGAGGTGGCAGCGGCTGCCTGGGCGCCCTCGCTGTGGGAGTGGAGGCTGGAGCAGGCGGGCTCCTTGGGTGTGCTGACCTGCGTCCACACGGACCCTGCTTCCCTCGGCAGACGCTCCTGGTACTCTGCACACGCTGTGGCTTCTCCTTCCAATTTTTACACTTGGTGCATCAAAATGTGAGTGAGCAGTGTGCCAGGTTGTGAGGTTGTCCTTCTGGTGAAGTCTCACAAAGCAGCTGGAGCCCTCTGAGCACGTGGGACGCCATGGAGGCTGGGACCTGACCAGGTCCTCATGACCCGTGTGGGGCTCATGGCCTCAGTGCCCTTTGAGTTGGTGCAGGGGATGCCTCGCCGCCACCTCCCGTGGTGTCTCCTCCCTGCGGGCCGGAGGGCACCGTCCTCGGATTTGAACTGCTGGTGCCTCCGTGTCTCCTGATCTCTCTGGGCGTGAGAACAGTAGGTGTTTTACGTGAGGTGTGTGCAGAGTTACTGCTCAGATTATAAACCTTTGCAAGTGCTGTTTGTGTGGGGCTTTTCAAAAGGACATGCTAACGTCTCATCTCTGACTACAAAGTAGGCCCTAGCGATCACCTGGGTTCCTAGATTAAAGTCAGGGTCTTAGCTGTGTGTGTCCACGTTGACTGCTCTGAAGTTAGTATTTAAACTGTTTCTTTGTGTGAAAGTTCCCAGAGTGAGAATGAGGGGAGGTGACAAGAACAAAGGGAAGCGCAGAAGTGAGATTCATCTCCTTTGGATGAAAAGCCTGGGAGTTGGCACTTTTCTTGATTTGCTCCTTGAACACTGACTTGCCCTGGATCGGGCCAGTCTGGGTGGGTTTCCCCGGTTTGAAGGGATGAACGAGGGGAGGCCTGTGCCCCCAAGACGGCTCAGAGACATGCTCCGGTGTGATCCTGGCTGAGACCAGGCACTCAGCTGGTCACCGACTGTGTCACACAAACCATCTTCTCTCCACAGCGTCTTCCTGCTCAGTTTCATTTTTAAGAATAAAGACCCCTCCGTCCCCCAAGCCCCCCAGTGCCCCTCACTGTCAGCCAGTGGCCATCACAGAGGGTCCAGCGGCTGCCAGAGCTGTCCCACCACGGATACCGTGTGGGTCCTGCCGTCCCGGCCGCTCCTCCACGTTCGCATTGCTCTCGGGCTGAGCAGGTCCGTGGGTGCCGGGGGCCCTGCGTGCCCGGCCCCCTGAGAGTCTCCCGACGGCCCCCCCGGGCAGGGATACGGGTCCGAGAGCCTAGGACTTCTGCATGAGGCTGAGCCCCGTCCTGCTGGCTGGGTCTGCGGGTGTCGGGGTGACCGAGCGGGCGCCCATCCTCCGCTTCGGTGTTGGTGCTCGTTCCTGCCTCCTCTGGCAAGGCCACCCTGCCGCCCGCCCTTCCTGGGGCCTTTCCTGGTTCCCAGCTGGCAGTGCTCTGCCCTCCGCCCTGCAGAGGGTCTGTGTTCACCCTGCCACCTCGTTGACTCCTGGCCACGCCAGTCCTCACGTCGCTCGCTCAGCTTCGTCTGAACGCAGAGGGCATTTGGAAGAACTTTTCTAGTCGGGGGCACGTTTGTTCAAGTGCATTATCCCTTTTGTTTGCTCCCAAGAACGTGAGTGTTAGATACAGTTTTAGTGACCCTGTTTGTCCAGCTGATCTCACGCACACACAAAACTGGGTTTGTGGGGACATGGGACCGGCTGTTTTACTTTATTGGAGAAAGCTTCACGGACAGAGCAGAAGAGTTCAGGAAACCTCTGGATGCGGTGGCCCACGGGGCTAGTGGCAGCCTCAGTGCCCCCTTCTCCATCCTAACCCACGGGATTGACGGTGCTCCCCTAGGTTCCTCACATGTCCACCCACGTCCCAGCCTCTGCCTGTGCTGCTCAAATCAGGACCCACACGGGCCTCGCTTTACTGCCCCCCATGAGGTTGCGGAGCGTCCCTCGCTCCGGAGCCATGTCTGCACGCGGGCGGATCCGGGTTCCTGTCCTGGGGAGAGTCCCCTGGGCGGGTGTGTGCCTCCTGGTCTCCCTCAGGCTTGCTCGCAGGCAGATGTCCTCAGAGCCTTGCTGGCGTCTCCTGGGAGGCTGTGGTCACTGTCCCCAAATAGCAGGGACGAGCTGTATGTCCGCCACAAATACCCCTGCACCTGTCGGAGAAGCTGTCACTTGTCAGAAGAGCTGTTTGCTGTGGGTGTGAGGCGATCGGATTACCTTCCAGGTCACTTCCCTTTGCAGTCTGCTTGTGAGAAAAGTTCCCTGAAAACGTAAGCCTGATTCCGTTTTCTTAGAGATAAGCACCCTGTGAAGAAGTTCCCCTTGCGCTGGTGCCACTGGGCAGCGGAGGGAGGGCAGCGCCTGACCACAGCGTGACCGCCAGGCACGCCCAGGCAGGCTCGCCTCTCTTGGGAAAAAGATGTGTTCATGTGACTTTTGAAAATACGGAGAGAGCAAGCCTGTGGTCGTCTCAGGTGATGTCTGAGTGTCTGTGGCCCGCGACCAGCTGGGTTTGTCTTGTTACCCGGCTGGCGCTCCTCGTGCAGTGCTGCTTGGTTTTTATTCTTCCGGCATATTTGTGATTTTTTTTAAGATTAAAAAATACAAATTTCCCATATAATTCTGTGGATTTTTAGAAAACCTATGAATAACTTTTCTTGCTTATTTGTTTTGGGGGTAATTATGTTTTTAAAAAGCTTATTTATTTATTTATTTTAATGGAGGTGCTGGGGATTGAACCCAGGACCTTGTGCGTGCTGAGCTACACCCTCCCCCTGCAGACAACACCCTTTCTTACACTGACTTTACCACTCAAAACATGACCAATTACGAGTAGAACGATTGGCTGTAAGGAGGGGTGGGGTGGGGTGGGGGCGTCACGCGAGTGAGAACTGCTGTGAGCCTGTCCCCTCGGTGGCCTTTCCCAGCTCCCACGAGTGCTGCGGCGGGGCTCGGCCCCAGAGCCTGGGCCTCGTCCTGGTGCACAGCAAGGCCCTGCTCCAGGCCAGGGTGCGCACAGGGCAGGCAGGTCGCAGGTCCCACCGCCCTTGCGGGTGTCGGGTGAGGGTGATTTCCTCCCGTCCACGGTCCACGTGGGCGGGCTGTGTCTGCTGCTCCCACCGACGTTGGTGACCTCTTGCTGTGCTGGGCGTGCCTCCTCAGCTGCCTTAAAACGCTGTCTGAGACAAAGTGAAGGTTAAGAAAGAAGTCACACTGGGCTTCCAGCCGGCCTCAGCACGTGCAGCTCTGCCTTGGGGTCCCGTGGGCGCCTCGCGGGGCAAACGCAGGAGGGCGTGGCGCCAGTGGGCTGGTTCTTGGTCCCCTTTCCTGGTGCAGGTCCCATGTAGAATCCACCCTGTGCCCTTCTGTGTGTGGGCAATGACACCGAGGCCTGAAAGGCCCGTGTGGGGCTCTCGTCCAGGTGGTGTAGGGCAGGCCCCGGGCTCGGGACCAGGTTCCATGAGGGCATGTGGGGTGTAGGTGCCCTTGGACTCCTGCCCTGACCTCAGACGGAAGTTGCATTTATCTGTTTGTAGATATTTGGCTTCTGTGAAAGACTTTTCCCTGAAGAATGTGATCTGTGGCTCAAAAAGGTTTCTCAAGAACCACGTATTTAAACCTCCTTGCAGCAGAGCTTTCAGCAGGTGTGGGGCTCACAGGATGTGCTGCCGGGACCGATCGCCCAGGGTGCCGAGAGGAAAGAGCCCTCCCTGTACCGCGGCCCGGGGCCCAGAGGGCCGCACACCATGGCTCAGCCTCCGGCCTGACCGTTAGCCGCGGCTTACCACGTGCCTTGGCGGATTTGCCTTTTCTTGGGCATTGATGTTTTCTTAGTTTTTTGAGTGCCCTTCACTGTGGGCAGAAGTGGTTCAGTGGTGTCTGTTTTGGGGGAAAGGGCATGTGGCTTGTCCCCTGTCCCTGGCCTCGCCCTGCCGGTCTGTGGTGCCCATCGCGCGGTTTTATTCCTGTTCGCCAGCACGCCGGCGTCCCTGTCACACCCGGCTGCTCTCGGGGTGCCACTCCCCGCGCCGTGAGCTGTCTGGCTGACCCACCCTTCCTGCAGGTGGTTGCGGTGCGAATGGGGCAGTTAAAGGGCTTTGCGGCTGCTGTGTGTCCTAACTTGAAGTTGTGTTTGAATCCTTCCTTTTAAAAGATTGGGATTAAGTCTTTTCAGGAGAGAAAGTTTAAAAACATGATCTGTGTCAATTCAGAAATGACCTTTAGGACTTGAGAGGATAATCGTCGCGTTGTGCCGCGCAAACCCGTCTCCTGCTTGTCGTGATTGCGGTGAGAGTCGGAGGCCCCACACGGTGACTTGAAGTTTTCTAGGAGCTATGACCCGACTCCTGTGTGTTGTCACAGTGAAAGCACGTGGAGTGAGGGTGAGCGCCAGTGCCAGCGCTGCAGGTTCAGGGTCACTGCCCAGCACAGCTCCCCTCCTCCCACAGGGCAGCCGGGGCCCAGCACTCGGCTCCCCTGGCAGGGCTGGAGGAGGAGACCACGCAGCCCGGGGGCCGTCAGCCCTGCGCTGGGGCAGCGGGTCACGCGATTAAAGGGACCGGGATCAAGAGTCATCTGTTTTAGCGCTGTCCTTTCCTGTCTGCAAAGTAAATGAGAAAGTATTCACAATCTTGATATGCAAAATTAAAACATTTTGATTGTCTTAGAAACAGGCAACTTTTTTCATTCATTATTATCTTCAAATTGACTAGTTAGCATACCTTTCTGCTAAGAAGTTGTCACCAAGTACAGTTAACCCTTGAGCAACGTGGGAATTGGGGCCCTGAGTCCAAACAGTCAGAAATTTGCCTGTGACTTGTTGTTGGCTCTCAGTGCATGTGGTCCCTCCGTGCCCACCCTTCCTCTGAATTCTCAGCTCAGCCAGCCGTGGGTCGAGTGGTGCTGTGTCATTCACCGTGCAAGAGCCGACCCACACAGCTCAAACCCATGTTCAGAAGGCAGTTGTACTTTAAATCTGAGAAAGTCTGAGTCCTGCTGACTGTCTGCCCTGGTGACTCAGCAGCAGCCACGTCCAGCCTTTTCTTGCTTTGATGGACCTATTTTCATGGAAGGGTGTCTGTGCAGGATTCAGCTCCGCTTCGCATGATGATTTTTACTGTAGGTTTGTTTCGTTTTTTAGTTACAGCTTTACTGAGAGATGGATTCACACACCTTGAAAGTCACTCTTTCAGAGTGTACAGGTCGGTGGTTTTTGGTGTATTCACGAGGTTGTGCAGCTGCTGCTGCCCTCCAGTCCCCGAGCCTCTGCGTCTCCGCACAGGAGCCCCACCCACCAGCATCCCTCATCTCTCCCATCCCTGGCGCCACTGGTGGACTTTCTGTTTCTGTGGATTTGCCTTTTCTGGACATTTTATAGAAATTGAATGATGCAATATGTGGCCTTTTGAGTTTGGCTTCTTCCACTTAGAACAGTGTTTTGTGGGCCCGTGCACGTTGTGGGGAGTGTCGGTGCTTGCTGTTTGCTGTCTCCACATCTCACGCCTGTCTTGTTCCTCCAGTCCCTCACTCCTGCCTTCGTTCATTTTAATTTCCTTGGTGTGTATTTTTCTACGTATTTTTTGAGCTGTTTTTTAGTGCTTGCCCCAGGGATTACAGCGAACACTTGAACAGTCTAGTCCACATTAACACCAACTTAATTTTATAGTTTACAAAACTGTCCCATGTAGCTTCATTCCTCCCTTCCCTCTGTGCTAATATTGTCATACAAAGAACATCCGTGGACATTTTGTGCTCATTGCTTTATCCAGTTGTCTTCTAAGTCAGATAGGAGAAAAAAGAATTGCAAACAAAAACTACGTTTATTTTGTCTTTTATATTAACGTGTATAATTACCTTTTCCAGTGTTTTTTATTTTTTCATGTGGATTGAGGTTAATGTTGTTGAACTGAAATAAAACTACACAACGTGAGAGTTGTGGGTTCAGTTTTTATTTGGGGGCAAAGTGAAGACTGTAGCCCAGGAGACAGCATCCCAGAGCTCTGAGGAGCTGCACTGGAGAGGCAGGGGGAGCACGTCAGTATCATGGACGATTTCAGTGAAGGGGGGACGTGCGGTCAAGCACACGTTTAGGCAGAGACTTGCCTAAACCAGGAGCAGATGTCACTGTTGATGATTTTAGTGCTTTTCTAGATAAGAGGAGACGCAAGAATTTGGGTCATAAAAACCTCTGAGGATGTCCAACTTTCTGAAGGTCTGTTCGGCCAGTTTTCCCAGAGCACAGAGCGCCTCCTTCCTGATCCGCGTGCTGATCAGGGAATGCCGGAGGTCCGCGGCTGCGGCTCGTGATCTAATACAAGCAGAGGTAGATGGCAAGTGCCAGTTTTTAGTTGGCAATGTCTGCTTTCCTTTCATTTTAGCCTGACGGGCTCCTGTTAGTGTTTCTTCAGGGGAGGGTCTGTTAGTGATGAGTTCTCTCAGTTTTTATTTATCTGTGAATGTCTTAATTGCTCCTTCATTTTAGAAAGAGTTTCTCGGATGTAACTTTCTTGGTTGACACTTTTTTTTAGCGCTGTGAGTATGCCATGCTACTACCTGTTGGCCTCCGTGCTTTCTGATGAGTGAGCTGCTAATCTTACTGAGGGTCTGCTTTGTTGGGTTGCTCCTCTCTTGCTGCTTTCAAGGTTCTTTGTCTTTCAGAACTTCGATTATGATGGGTCTAGGTGTGCATCTCTCTGAGTTTATCCTACTTGGAGTTCATTGAGCTTCTTCTGTGTGTAGATTAATATTTTTCATCAGATTTGCAAAATTTTTGGCCATGTTCTCCTCAAGTATTCTTCTGCCCTGTTCCCTTTCTCCTTTCTTCTGGGACCCTCATTATGTGTATGCTGTTCTTTGAGGGTGTCCCACAGGACTTTGAGGCCCTACTTACTTTTTTTCATTCTTTTTTTTTTCCTGTTCCCCAGACTGAATAATCTCATTTGACCTGAATTCGTGTTTGCTGATCCTTCTGTCCACTCAGATCTGCTGTTGAGCCCTCAGTGAATCTTTATTTCAGTAATTGTGCTTTCCAGCTTCAGAATCTTGTCTGGTTTCATTTATAACCTGTCTCTTTGTTGAGGGGCTCTGGTTGGGGCATGCCTCCAGTGCTCTGGCAGGTAGTTTCCATCTCTGCTTTCGCTGTCACCTCCTGCTTGTGCAGAGCTGCAAGGTCAGTGAGCAGTGAGAGCTGAGAGCCTTGTCTGGTCCTCAGGGCAGGTGCACAGTCCTACCCAGTTGGACTAGTGGCTTCCAGGACTGTACCAGAGCTTTTCAGAGCCGCCTCTGGACCTTTCCTCCTCCAGTGTTTCCTCTTAGGGTTTTGGTCATTGTCTCCTCCTGTTTTCACCGCCTCAGTTGCTGCGGATTTTTTTTTTAACAAAGAGCTTGGGGCTAGGCTTTTGAGGTGAGCTTTGCATCAGATCAAGTAAAGACCAGATTTACAAATAGAGCTGTTCAGCGAGCTGCCAGACAGGTCAGTTGGTGGCAGTGAGCAGTGGTGCTTTGGGGGAGATGCAGACCCATTCTGCCCCCACCCCTCGCCCATGGCTGCTGGGCTGCGTTTTCAAGGTTGTCTTAGAGGTTGAGTGGTGGGTTGGGCAGGTTCAAACACCCCGAAGCTTGCTATTTTGATGGAGAATCAACTTTTGTTTTCAATAAACACTTTAATTTCCAAAGCTCTGAAAAAGTTGATTTTGACAATTTTTGCCAGTGCTCTCGGTGCTTTTATAGAGGAACGGATTTTTATTCTGCCATTCTTGAAGTGCTACCTCTGGTTAAAAAAAAAGTAATTTTATTAATATAGTTTAATTCATTAGGTGAACGTTGTTTAAAATACTTTTACTGTTTAGGAAGAAACAGGATTTTTCTTTTTAAAACCAGAGGAACTTAGGTTTCTGAGTATTCTGGGTTTTGATGGTCGTGGTACCCTGAGGATGGAGAACCCTTAATATGACCAGTGGGGAAGGCAGCAGGCGTTTCTTTGTGTTCTGTGAGATAAGCACGTTGGACACACATTCACCCGGGTGCTGGCCTTGGCCTTATGAGAGTACAGACTCAGTAAATACGTGTTGAATGAGCTAGGTTCTGGTGGGTAGCAATGCAGTGAAGCAAGCGTAATTTTATAGCTTAATTGAGTCTTTCGTTGTTAACAGTGTTCTTTTGTGCAGGGTGAGTTTGAAGGTGAGAAGAAAGCTGCTTTGTGGGAGGAAGAGGAGACGCATAGACCTGAGCAGGAGCAGGTACAGTCTCGTCACCAGAAAGAGAAGGAGTCTCTGTCTCTGCAGCTTCAGGAGAAGGATCACCAGATTCTGCAGGTTCGTGGAACGTGTCTTCTCGGTGAAGACTTTCTTTGTAAAATGTGCATAACATAATTTTTACCCTTTCAGCCACGGTAAGTGTACAGTTCGGTGGCATTAACCCCATTTGTAGTGCTGTGCAGGTATCAGCACCATCCGTTTCCGGAACCTGCTCCTCATCCCAGGCAGAAGCTCTGTCCCCAAGAACAGTGATTCCCGTCCCCTCCTTGCAGCCTGGGCACTGACCGCTGGCCTCTCTGCCTCCGTGAATTTGGCGGCTCTCAGTCTCGTTCTTCTGTCTGGCTTATTCCACTTCACACGTGTACTCTAGGTCCATCCGCCTGTAGCACGTACCACCGTTCACGGCTTTTCATGGCCGAGCAATATTCCATTGTGTGTAGATGACACATTCCGTTCCCTTGTCCGTCTGCTGTGTGTAGATGACACATTCTGTTCCCTTGTCCATCTGCTGATGGCTGTCTCCTCTTTTGGCTGTGCTGCACAGTGCTGCCATGAACACTGGGGTGCAGGTGTTTGTTTCCACTCCTGCTTTCGGCTTTTTGGGGTGTATGTCTAGGACAGGTGATGGGTCACGTGATAATTCCATGTTTAGCTTTTTGAAGAACTGCTGAGCAGATGTCCACAGAGGCTGTGGCATATGGTGCATTTCCACCAGCAGTGCACAAGGGTTCCAGCTTCTCTACATTTTTGTCGATACTTGTTTTTCATTTTTAAAAATAATAGCCATCGTAGTGGAAGTGAGATGATACCTCGTTTTTATTTGCGTTTCCCTACTGATTAGTGATGTTGGACAGCTTTTCATGGGTTTAATGGCCATTTTCATCCGTTCAGGTCCTTGAGAATTTTTGAATTGGGTTTTTTTTTGTTGTTGTTCATTATTATTGAAAATATAGATGTATAATCATACTGTTTTTAGAGACAGTCCCACTGTGTAGCTTTTTCAAAGTTGTAGTAGTACTGCTTCTTTTTTTTCTGACTCTGCCATCATTATAGGGTCACTGGATTTGAACTTACTAACACAGTCTTGTGAGTGTGTGTAGGCATTGTGACAGGCGCGTTACGTATGAGGCAGTTTTCTCCCTCTCGGGACACTGAGGCCTAGGAGGGTTCTATTAATTTGCTAGTGGTCCATTGGCCAGGGCTTCTGAATGCAGACTCTGCACATGGGTGTGTCTGACTTAGTTTGGTACCAACGGTGTAAAAATCACTCCCAGCCAGATTCAGGGCAGCATGTGTCTGTGGAGGTCAGTCATCACCTGCAGATCAAGGAGCATGTTCCTAGCTGCAGAAGCCCCTCATGTGCTAGGAGCCCAGCCACGAGAAGGGAGGAGAGGTTGGGGGTGGGTGCAGCAGAGCAAGGAAGGCACCAGGGCTTAGGCAGGAAGGGGATTCCATGAGGAAGAGAGCCTTTTGAAGTATATCTTAAACTTTTCAAAGTTCCAGGCATTTCTGCTGATACAATATATGCATTCTTAAAAAAACTTCTCATTCTGTAAAAAATACTAAAAGTAACATGGCTCGTGGGCAAAATACTGTTAGATCACTACAATCAAGTTGGATTCATCTCAGGACACAAGGATGGTTCGACATACCCAGATAATCAATGTGATACATCCCATCAGCAAAAGAAAGGACAAAAATCACATGATCATCTCAATACATGCAAAAAGAGTTTTAGATAAAATTCGTCATCCATTCATGATAAAAACTCTTACTTACCAAAGTGGGTACAGAGGGAACATATCTCAACATAATAAAAGTTATTTGTAACAAAACTACAGCCAGCATAATACTCAATGGTGAAAACTTGAAAGCCTTCCCACTAAAATCTGGAATAAGACAGGGATGCCCACTCATACCGCTTCTGTTCAACCTAGTCTTAGAAGTTCTAGCCACAGCTATCAGACAAGAAAAAGAAATAAACGGGATCCAAATTGGAAGAGAAGTGGTGAAACTGTCACTATATGCAGATGACATGATACTATGTATAGAAAACCCTAAAGATTCCATACAAAAACTATTAAAGCTGATAAAGCAAATTCAGCAAGGTAGCAGGACACAAGATTCACATACAGAAATTTGTTGCATTTCTCTGCACTCACAATGAAATATCAGGAAAGTAGGGAAACAATCCCTTTTAAAATTGCATCCAAAAAAATAAAATATTTAGGAATAAATCTGACCAAGGAAGTAAAAGTCTTGTAAGTGGAGAACTACAAAACATTGACTAAGGAAATTAAAGATGACTTAAAGAAATAGAAAGATATCCCATGCTCTTGGATTGGAAGAATTAATATTGTTAAAATGGCCATACTATCCAGAGCAATCTACAGATTTAATGTGATCCCTATCAAATTACTCAGGACATTTTTCACAGAACTAGAACAAATAATCCTAAAATTTATATGGAATCACAAAAGACCCAGAATTGCCAAAGCATTACTGAAGAAAAGGATGAAACTGGAGGAATAATCCTCCTACACTTCAGACAATACTACAGAGCTACAATAATCAAAACAGCGTGGTATTGGCACAAAAACAGACTTATGGATCAGTGGAACAGAATAGAGAGCCCAGAAATGAACTCACAGAAGTACCATCAATTAATCTTCGACAAAGAAAGCAAGAATATACAGTGGAGAAAAGACTATCTCTTCAGCAAGTGGTGTTGGGAAAACTGGATAGCAGCATGTAAATCAATGAAGTTAGAATACTCTCACACCATACACAAAAATAAACTCAAAATGGATTAAAGACTTAAACATCAGACAAGACACTATAAACCTCCTAGAAGAAAACATAGGCAAAACATTTTCTCACATAAATCTTAGCAGTGTTCTCCTAGGTCAGTCTACCCAGGCAATACAAATAAGAGCAAAAATAAACACATGGGACCTAATTAAACTTATGATCTTCTGCACAGCAAAGGAAATCATAAGCAAAACAAAAAGACAACCTATGGAATGGGAGGAAGTATTTGCAAAAGATGAAACTGATAAGGGCTTAATTTCCAGAATAAGCAGCTCGTACAATGTAATAACAAAAAAATAAACAACCCAATCCGGAAATGGGCAGAAGACCTAAACAAACATTTTTCCAATGAAGACATACAAATGGCCAATAGGCACATGAAAAAATGCTCAATATCACTAATTATCAGAGAAATGCAAATCAAAACTACAATGAGGTATCATCACCTCACACCAGTCAGAATGGCCATCATTAAAAAGTCCATGAACAGTAAGTGCTGGAGAGGCTGTGGAGAAAGTGAACCATCCTACACTGTTGGTGGGAAGGCAGTTTAGTGCAGCCATTATGGAGGACAGTATGGAGATTCCTTAAAAAACTAAAAATAGACATACCCTATGATCCGGCAATCCCACTCCTGGGCATGTATCTGGAGGAGACTCTAATTTGAAAAGATACAAGCACCCCAGTGTTCGTAGCAGCACTATTTACAATGGCCAAGACATGGAAACAACCTAAATGTCCATCAACAGATGACTGGGTAAAGAAACTGGTATTTTTATACAATGGAATACTACTCAGCCATAAAAAATAATAAAATAATGCCATTTGTAGCAACATAAGATGGACCTGGAGATTGTCATTCTTAGTGAAGTAAGCCAGAAAGAAAGAAAAATACCATATGATATCACTCACATGTGGAATCTAAAAAAACGATACAAGTGAACTTATTTACAAAACAGAAACAGACTCACAGCTATAGAAAACAAACTTACGGTTATCAGAGGGGAAGGCGGAGGGTGGAGAGATGAATTGGGAGTTTGGGATTAGCAGGTACAAGCTACTATATACAAGATAGGTAAACGAGAAGGTTGTACTGTACAGCACAGGGAAGTAAATTCAGTACCTTGTGAAGGCCTATAATGGAAGGAACATGAAAAAGAATATACATCTGCATGTGTAACTGAATCACTGTGCTGTACAGCAGAAATTAACACAACATTGTAAACTGATTATGCTTCAGTTAAACAAAAGGAAAAACTCTGATTTTATAACAAGTTCCAAAAGCCCAAAAGCAACGACAATTCTATTTAAAGTATTGGCACAGGTAGAAGAAATGTTAAACTCTGAATTAAGAGAGAAACTGCAAAGTGTATCTTTACCTTTAAAGGTGGGTTAACACTTAGAGTTGGGAGGGGTGTGAGCGAGGATTGCAGAGGAAAGACTGAAAGGCACTGGGAGTTGGGGGTGCTCTCGTGTGAACACGTGGGGCTGGAGCAGCAGGAGACCTGCGTAGGTGCATGGGCCTGGGGCTCTGCTGCCGCCCAGGGGTGTCCCCAGAGGTCAGGGAGAAGGGTACGCGGCCTTCAGGCCGACTGGACTTGCAGGAAGCTGTTTTCACTGTGAAGTTATCTTACAAGTGCCCTTAAAATGTGCTTGTTGGGTAAAGTGACGCTGTGGAGTGAGGACCTGTGTCCTGCCACCCAGGTTAGGTGCCTGAAAGACTCCTCCGGCCTCCCCCACCCTCCGTCCACCGAGGTGACCGCTTTCGATCTGCCTAGGTTTCTCACTCACTGACGTGTTCCTGAGGCTCTGCTGTGGGGATTTGGCTGTTTTCGGCCTTCACAAGTGGCTGTGTCACCGGGTTGACTGCAGGTGCCCCGATGTCGCTGGCAGGACTGCCCCACCATCCTCGTTGCCGGATGTCCTCTGTCCGGTGCATGTGCCCCAGCGGCTCAGCAGTGGACTGGGCTTATTACTGGTTTTCTGCCTTTATGAGTCGAGCCGCCCTGAGTTTTCTAGGAGCTTCTTATCCCTGCAAGTGTGTTCCGCCCGCGTGCAGCCTGGTCAGGCGGCGCCAGCCTGTTTCTGAGTGCGTCCACCACGCGTGCCCTCGAGTGCCTGCTACTCCACCTCCTCGCCAGGACTTGGGATGTTCCTGCTTTTTAATTCTTGCCAGTTCTGTGGCAACGAAGTGCTGTTTCGTGGTGGTCTTAATTTGCTGATGAGACTGTGTTTTTTACTGTGTTTGTGGTCCACTTTTGTTTCCCCATCTGTGAAAACGCCGTTTTGTGTCTTTGGCCATTTTCTGTTTGAAACAGTTGCCTGCCTGCTCCCTGCTGGTCTAGGGACGTCCCTTGTGTTTCTGGGTTTTTTCTAGTTTGTGTTTTTTTCCTTCGTTTTGTTATCTTCTGACAAGCAGGTGTTCTTGGTTGATGAGTTAATGCGATTACCTTTTTTCTTTTGCAGTTTGTACTTTGCCTGCCTTGCTTAAGAAATCATTTCCTATTTCACATAAGCATTCTCTGATTATTTTCCGAGTTGTCGTTTTAATTCACTTGGAAGGATACACGGAAGCAGAGTTATTTCCCATGAGGGCTGAGACCTGCGTGTTGAGTCTATCCCTGCCTTGCTTGCTGCCCACGGGCCACGGGGTCATGGGTCATGGGTCAGGCTCACATGTGCATGTGCGTGGCCTCTGGCCTGCCTCCTAGGTTTGTTTGGTCAGTCTGTCTGCCCCGAGCTATGCCCTGCAGTTCCAGGGGCCCAGCACGTGGCCCGCAGCTCGCGGCCCCAGCTCCGCTCTTTTCAGGGATGTTTGCTGTTGCTGGCCCCCAGCTCTCGGGAGCACCAGGCTCGGAAGTCTTCTGCGGGGTTGTGGGCGAAATGCATTGTCTCTGCACTCCTTCAGGGGGAACTGACGTCTTTACAAGATGGATGTGTTCTGGGATTCTGGAATACCTCTTTTTAATTGATTTTGGTAGTTGCTGCCACTGGATTTTATAATTTTCTCCATGGAGACCTTGCATATCGTTTGTTAGATCTGTATTTCAACACTTGTGATCAGGTGCTTTAATTGCACTTTAAAACCGATGGTTATTGAGTACAGATGGCCCCTAACTTAAAATGGTTTGACTTAGGATTTTTGGATTCCATGACAGTGCAAAAGTGATACACATTCAGTGCAAACCATACTTTGAACTTTTGTCTTTTCCTGGGCTAGTGCTATGGTCCGATCCCCTCTCATGCAGGATGGGGCAGCCGTGGGTCAGGAGGATGAACAGCTGGCGATGACAGCCCTCCAGCTTCTCCCTTCCACACAGCGTCAGCCAGCACTTCAGTATCAAACGGGCTTTGTGTTAAGATTGTGCCCAGCCGTAGGCGGCGTGAGTGTCCGAGCTCGTTAACGGCAGGCGGAGCGAAGCTGTGATGTTTGGTAGGTCAGGTGTATTAAGTGCATTTTCGACTTAGAGGTCTAGTTTGAAGTTTACGACGGGTTTGTCAGGACGCAGCCCCGTCGTAAGCTGAGGAAGGTCTGTGTGAAATGCAGCCGCTCTTGTGTCCTGACCTGACTGGGGAGTCTTCCGCCTTTAACACTAAGGGTAGTATTTGCTACGGGAAGTTGTTGGTGATCTTTTTCAGGTGAAGGAAGATTTCGTCTCTCCAATTTGTGATAGATATTTATCATATGGGTGTTAAATTTGCTTTTTCTCCATTTATTGATATATTATTTTTCTCATTTAACCTGTTAACATAAATCACTTCAATGATTTTCTAACATTAAACCAGCGTATCTATGTGATAAAATGAGACACAATTTCCAGGTATTCCTCTATTCTATTTTCTAGTATCCTTTTTAAACCTTTGCCATCGTGTTTCTTTTCATTGTGATTGACTATAATTTTCCTTTCTTTCACGGTTCAGTCTCAAAACAAGTGAGGAGTGTCCTCTCCCGCAGCCTTTCTACTCTCTGGAAGAGTCTTTATGTGATTGAAATGATCTGTTCCTTAAATGTTTAATGAAATCATTTAAGGGGAAAGCTGCCTACACTTAAACTTTCTTTGTGGGAAGACATTAAAGTAAAAATCTGATTTTTAAAGTGTAATAAGACCATATTTTCTGTGTTGTTAAGATTTTTATTTGCACTTTTTCTTGTTCAAAGTTGCTTGTCATCCCTGTTAGGTTTTCTCCCCCAGTTTCTGTGTTCTCTCAGCAGTGGAGGAAGGAGGACTGGCTGAGGGACAAGTCTGCTGTCCCGTGGGCTCTGCGTGGATTTGCCGCCCCCGCCCGCACTCCAGCAGCCCTGACCCGTCGGGCATGCGGCTCCTGTGCTGGCGGCGCGGCTCCTCTTCTGTCTCTTTTGTCCATTTTTTGGTCATTGTTTGCCACCTTGAACCCTGTTTAGTTTTTCCATTTTCTCTAATTTTTTCAGCTACCTGAATGTCTTAGCCTGTCATAACGAGTGGTTTACCGAATCTACACTCTTTCCTGAGTTCTCTCTGCCCCCAACACTGAAGCCGTTTACAGTTTCTTTCATTCTCTTCAGTAAATTGGTTTCACAGTTTCACTCTCTCTTCCTCTGGCTGGTGTCCTCTCAGTGTCCTTTCTGACATTGTTTTACGGGACCCCTGCTGCTCCCTCATCTGTTTTCTCCTCCCCACAAACCTGCTCTTGGAGAAAGAAAGCCCTTCACAGAAACTTAATTTTAACTGAATTGTTCTAACTAAAGCTTTGTTTTTCTTCAACAGCTACAAGACCAAATTTTATCCTTAAACCACGAGATAGAAGAGTGTCATTCGGAACTGGAGAGGCTCCAGCAGAGGCGGGAACGGGAGAACCAGGAGGGCACGAACCTCATCTCGATGCTCAAGTCCGACATCGACCTGTCTCACGGCGAAAGGTCAGTGGCCGCCGCCCGAGCCCTGCTCATGGGCAGAGTGTGCATGGGCCCCTGGCGGGACAGGACCCCTGTGCTCGGACCCCCTCGTTCAAGAAGATGTTAAACGTCCAGACAAGTACTGAGTCATGTCACAGAACCACATGCCTCCACCTCGCTTTGCCAGACCTTCACGTTTTGCCAGATTGTGAAGTCTGCTGCCGTGGTGAAGGCACAGTTGCCGACCCGTCCCTTCCTCTGGTTTGTTCTGGAGCCCTACGTAAGAAACAGTGTCCTGCCTGGAGCCGCGCACGTTTCCCCTCGTGCCTTCTTGTGGTCTTAGTTTGGCTTCCCCTGCGGGTCTGGCCTGGCCTGGGGCCATTCAGTTGTTTGCGCCTGACATCAGGGAATGCGCTGGTCTCCTCTGCGGAGTCGGCTCAATGGCACTGCTGGGAAAGGCAACTCCTGAGCCGGCTCTCTGGGCCCCTCTGCAGCCCCTGGCCTATCGCTGCCAGTGTCTGGTCCGGCTGCTCGGTGCTCTGTGGTCCCTGCCACCCTGACCCCTGGTCTGAGCTCAGGGGTCGGGGTGTGTGCGGCTTGTGGGTCAGGGAGGCCAGGTGGGGAGGTGTCTTGTCACACGGGTGCAGTCTCCGTTCACTCCCTTTCCGGTTCCTTTGTCTCCTTGAGGACCTTTCACACTGTTGCCAGCACGTGCTCGTAGCTGCCTTGTGGCTGGTAGGTGTGTGCCGGGCAGAGGGTGACAGGCCCGGCTGCGAACCTGGGAGGGCATGGCGGAGCAAAGCACCTGAGGTTTTGGAGGGCGTGCTCGGTGGCTGAGATGGCCCGACACCCACAGGCGTTTGGCGTTTGTGAGGATCATGACGGGGACCAGGGGTCGGCATGGCCTGGACACGGTACAAGGATTGGGGGGGGAGAGTAGCGCCTTCTGGTGTTTTATCTCAGAGCAGAGCAGACACCGCCTGCCCAATCCCGTCTCCAGGGTGGTCCTCACGCTGCCCCGTCCACCCCCGCCGCAGGGCTCTGACGGCCCTGGTAGCCTCCTGCAGAGGCAGGGCCCCAGCTACGTGCAGTCTGCTCCTGCCCGCCTTGTCTCAGTCCACAGACCCTGTTCTCACTGTCTCTGTCCCTCACCTGGAGCTTCGCTTCCCGAGGGGTGGCTCTTCCTGTTTGAGTGGAGTTTCTGTGCTGGGCCCGAGGGAGGGATGTGAGTTGTGAATGGATGGGGTGACGTCTTGCGGGGGCAGGACCACGTCCCCAGTGGGGTCACCATGCCACAGATGATGAGCCCCAGCTGGAAGGGCCGGATCAGAAGGATGCAGCTCAGAGGTAGGGTGCAGACTGTCTTGTGATCCTGTGAGAAACCGAGCCCCTCACCTCCCAGGCTCGTGTGGCCCCAGAGGGAGGCACCAGGAGTGCTCACCGTGCATACTGGCAGTGGGTTAGGTGTGACTTCTGACTTTCGAGGAGGTGTCTCACGAGAGGGTAGAACCCTGCGTGGCCACGTTGGTGCCTGGCTCTGCTCCTGTGGGACAGGCTGGGCGCATACAGCCCCGCCGAGGGGAGAGCAGCTGTGAGGCGGCTCTGGGTGCAGCTGGTGTGTGGCTCAGGGCCCCTGCCTGGGGCCGGCAGGCTGGGGTCTGGGCTGATGCCGCCTGCCGCACACCCCCCAGGAGAGCTCTCCGGGACGCGCTGAGAAGGCTGCTGGGTTTGTTTGGAGAGACGCTCGAGGCTGCCGTCGCTCTGAGGAGCCGGATTGGCGAGCGCGTGGGGCTATGCCTGGAGGAGGAGAGCCCACCCGACGCGCCCGCAGGTAAGCACCGCGGCCCTGCGCTCAAGGCCGCTCCGCAGGGTGGGGGTGCCTGTCCGCCTGCAGCTCCCCTGTCCGCTCACGTCGTAGCCTCTGTGCCTGATGAGACGTGGCCTGGGCTTGACGCGGCCCCGCCGGAGCTGGACCGGACCTCGCCCGAGTGTGCGGAGACGTCTTCGGTGGCCGAGATTAGCAGTCACATCCGCGAAAGCTTTTTCATGAGCCCGGAGAGCACGCTGGAGTGCGAACAGCCCATCCGGAGGGTCTACCGGAGCCTGGGCCTGGCGGTCGATAGCCTCCTGGAGATGGTCCTGGACTCCACGCGGCAGGTGAGACGTGCCCACGTGGGGCCTGCAGTTGGTCCTCTTCAGAGGGAGGTGCTGAGCAAGTGGGCGGCGGGGCCGGCAGCTGCCCTGGACGCTCTGCTGGGCGCTGCTCCTGCAGCGTTCCTGACTCCTGGTTTGCAGGCGAGGCGGGGAGTGTCCCCTCCCAGGCGACCCTGACTTCTCCCGGGTCTCCCGCTGGTGCCGTCCTGATCCTGTTACTCCAGAGATTTCACCCACGTGGCTTCCTCAAGTAGGAGTCTTTCCTCAGCCGAAATTCTCGAGGAAGGATGCTTGCTGTGGATGAAAACTAGACCCTCAGTGTACTTACTTTAGGGCATGTGTGTCCACCCGCCTTTAGTGTACTTCGTACACTGGTTTAATTCCACATTGAATATGTTTGTATTTAGAGATTGTTACCGAAGATGAGAAGTTTTTGTTAACTTTTTAGAAAATTTCAGAAAATTATCGAAGACCTTAAATAGGAAAATGTGGAAGGCAATAGAGACCTTTTTCCGAAGTTGTCCGGTTAGAAGATGAGTGTTTTCACGTGAGGCTGTTGCCATCTCAGAAAAACCGAGAAAGTGTTGCCCCTGCAGTGAAAGCAAGTAGGTCAGCAGTGCTGAACTCAGACGTTTCTCCTCCAGTTTCTTTCCATCTTCTCTCAAAAACTGGACGGAGTTGGGCTGCGTCTGAGAAGTCATCAGGTGCTTTTGACTGTCTCCCAAGTGCAGTTAATGGAAGCAGATGCTCTCGGGTGCGTCTTGTGGGCAGGCATCCCGCCTGCAGGTCTGACCCGGCGCCAGGCCCTGCATCGCATCTGTGCTCGTGCGCGGGTGTGTGGGGGCCTCGCTGGCTCGTCAGAAGTCCTGCCCCCACCAGTGTGCTCCGTGGGGGCAGCGGGCAGGCTTGGTGAGGTGGGTGAGCCTTGTGGGAGGTGGGGGTTGGCAGGAGGGCCCTGTTCAGGTCGGGGTCGGTGGTGGGGGCCGCCTGAGGGCCTTTGGCTGCAGGAAGAGCAGGTGGTGGCCGGCCAGCTGGAGTCGGGCAGGTTTTCGAGAGGGCGGGGGCTGTGGAAGGGGCCACGGCAGCCAGGCCGCTTCAGGGCTGTTGTCAAGGGGAAGCTGACAGGTTTCCTTAAGAGGCCAGGCCCTGGGCGGGTCAGAGCTGGTTACACGCAGGGGGCGGAGGGGCCCAGGCCAGGTGCTGAGCTTTCTGTCAGGATAGTTGTGTGTGCATGTTTTGAACTGAGAAATTGATCTGGGCCCCCAGCCTGTGTGGATGGCCTGGGAGCCTCAGACGGGACGTGCCCACCAGGGGAGCGTAGGAGGGGCTTCGTGGTGACCCAGCTGGGGAGGGAGAGTCGCACACAGGCAGTGGAGGTGCGGTGAGTTTTCTGCTCGGTGTGGTGACCGAGCCCTTCCATGCCCTCCACCTGCAGGTCACCAGGTGGCCTGTCCCTGCCCGGGCCCTTTGAGATGCTCTCCCCTCAGTGCCACCCACAGACGCACGTGGGGGCAGTGTTTGCAAGCAGCAGGCAGTCTGTCTGCGGGCACAGAGCTTTTCTGTGTTGAGAATGTGTTGATTATTTAGTGACTGACATGGCAGCACACACTGACGTTGCTGTTTACGGGGTATTTGTGGTTTCACCCGAATTCTGTGCGAGGAGCATCCTGTCAGTGTCCGTGAAGCTTTGATCACTTTCGGTACCGAATCCCATCGTCAAACGTGTCTCGCAGCTGGAGGAGGCGCGTCAGATCCACTCTCGCCTGGAGAGGGAGCTCAGCTGCAAGAGTGAGGAGACAGCGCAGGTGGTGAGAAAGCACCAGGAGCTGCTGGAGTGCCTGGACGCCGAGAGCACGGCCAAGACCCGGCTGACACTGGAGCTGCACGAGGCGGGGGGTGAGCCTGGCAGGAGGGGCTGTGGCCTCGGTGACCCGCGGCCCTGGTGTCTGGCGCCCACGGAGGCCTCGTGTGCCGGGCGCTCGACTGGCCCGCAGGCGGCCCGAGCCATCTGTGCGGGAGCAGGACACAGGCCTGGCCGCTCAGCTCCCAGCGGGGCCTCAGCTGCTGTGTCCCCCGTGTCCCCCTTGTCCTCTGTCCGCAGGCATCATCGAGGGGTTCAAGGAGGAGAAGGCCGGCCTGCAGGAGGCCCTGGGCCGGAAGGAGGCGAGTGAGCGGAGCCTGGTGGTGGAGCTGGAGGGCCTGCAGCAGCAGCTGCAGCGGGCGACCCAGCAGCTGGCGGAGCTGCAGGAGGAGAACCACGCGCTGCAGGGCCAGAAGGAGGCCATGACCGTGGCAGCGGGAGAGAGAGAAGCCGGTAGGACATAGAGCTGCTGGGCTGCGGGTGGAGCTGCTGGCTCGTGGGCTGGAGATCTAAGGTGAAGGAGGTGAGGGTGCGGGCGTGGGCTTCTCAGGGTCAGGCTGCCAGGGGGCATGGCCGGTGCCCAGCTCTCCACAAGGCCTGGTCACCAGCGAGAGGAGATGCTGAGAACACTGCTCGCCTGGTTGTCAGTGTCAGCCCGGACGTCCCACAAGGCAGTAAGGCAGCAGAAAGTGTTTATTTGGGATCGAAGAATTGCAATTTGGAGCAGAGAGATTCGGTTCCCCCTGGGGAACAAAGTTGGGGCTTTTAAAGGCACAGAAGGCAGATTTGCCTTACAAGGAATTTTCACTGGAGGCAGAAGCCAGTTGGGCTGAACGTGCCAGGCGCTCAGGCCGTCCGTCCCGTATGGGAGGATGAGTCTGTTAACGGGAACAAGGGGCAGGTGAGGTCTCTGGCCGAGTCCTTGGACTCCCATGCTTTGGCCTGGTTCCGAAGTTCCCGGCTGCGCCCTGTGGGCACATGTGTACCATACACTCCTCAGTGGCCCGGGCTCCGCGTTCAAACCCCTTGACATGGCGACTCCGTTTTACTTCACGTTTCACAAGATAAACAGCCCAAAACCATGAAGAAAATGAGGGCTGCTTTAAGGTTCTGTTTAAAGTCGCCAACTAAGCGCCTAATGTTAACTTTAGCTAGGAAGACGCAGTTCCAGCAAAAGTAGTTCATGATAGTTTTAGATTCTTAGTTTTGATCTTAAAATATTTAATATAAAGACAATTAAACAAAAAGCTTACAATGTGACATTTGCAGGCGGTGTCATCAGCGGGTCTGTAAGATGTGATTCTGCGTGAGTTCTGGTCCAGGTTCCCAGACCTCTCCCGACCAGGCAGATGGGGGTGTGTGGGGGCCCTTGCCCCATCTCATCCCTGAGGGAGCCGCTGCCTTTCGGGGGTTGTGCTGAGCTGGGTCTGGGCGTGCTCCATCCCCGCCAGTCAGGAAACTCATTTCTCTTCCTCCAAGTTCTTCTCTTTAATTTTTCTCATTGATAAACTACCAAATTCCTGTTTTGTCTGCTTGGTTAATTTCTGCCTTTGTCCTTGTCACCTCTCTGGGGTGGGACTTGTGACTCATGCTAACCCTTGGTCTTGTGTCTACGTGTGAGCCTGACAGGCCTGCAGTCTCCTGAAGCAAAGAGTGATTGTACCGTTGCCTTAATTTCTGTCCACACGAGTTATTTAAACTGTCTGTGGCCATTTCTAGACTTGATCTTCTTGTTCAGTTTTCTCGTAATACGTGTAACTTCCCTTTGTCTCTTTTCCATTTTTTGATGTAAATTTCTGATGTTAAAAAAATTTACCTGCTTGCTTTTTCCCCTGGGACGTCTTTTTTCACCCCTTCACTTTCAGTCTTTTTTATACTCTGGGTTGTGTCCCTTATGGACGTGGTGTTCATTAAAATCTGACCTGCGGCGTCTTCTTGTTCTGTGTCTCCTCGGGGCTTCCTGGGACTCGCTCCCCTCCCGCCTCGCCGCTGAGGGGTGGCGGCTGGCCGCTGCTGACCGTGCGGCCGTCTGCTCCCCCAGCATGGAAACCGGTCCTCTCTCCCCTCCGGCTTCTGCTAGGCCCAGGGACGGGGGTGTGAGCGTGAGAGCACGTGTGCTCCGCGAGTCCCTGTCGTGTGCACGGTGCTCCCTTGGTGGCAGTGAGATGGGGGGTGGTTTTCGCCCCGACTCTGTGGACTGGACTCTTTCAGAGAAGGACTGTGAGGGGCACTTTCAAGACCCTGAGGACCTGAAAGTTTCCGTGTTTCACTTTCATCCTTAAATAAAGTGGTGGCTGGAAGATGCAGCCCTAGGCTTGATTTCCTTTCCTTTAACACTTCGAGACCGCAGACGTCGTTTTCTGGCACCCCGCTCTCGGCTGAGGTGTCGGTCGTGTGTCTTTGCGGGTGTTTTCAGGCGCTTCTCTTTGCTGGGATGTTCTCACGTGTCAGAGGACTGTGTCTAGGAGGTCCCGCTCTGCCGGGGGCCCGGCGTCTTGCATCCGGGGCTTTGTCCGTCATTATTTCCTCAACGTCGTCTCTTCTGCCTGATACTTTCCTGTCCACACGTGCTGTGGGCCTCACGTCCCAGTGGGCAGTGCCCTGTTCCCAGGTATTAGCGCCCTGGCCTGTCCCGTCTGAGACCCGTGTTTGTTACCGTGACCTCTCACGCCTGCAGCCCACCCTCCTTGCGTCGGGTGTGAGTGCGTCAGAGTCGGGACCCCGTGGGAGACACGAAGTGCGGGGCCGGCTGAGCGGCCACAGCCCTGAGCCGGGGAGCAGCCTCGTCCCGGCTGCCCAAGGCCCCAGTGACTCTGCCTGGACTGGCCCGCAGGCCCTGATCCACCCACACCTGGGCCTGGACCTCCCCTGGCGCCTTCAGGGCGATGCCATCTGTACTGTGTTTTTCCTTACCGTCTTTAAACGTCGGTGCCAGAGCCCCTGGGAGCCGGGGCCCACAGGGGCCTCAGTCCGTCCAGGCTGCTGTGGCTGATGCCAGAGACCTGGCGGCCCAGCTGCTGGAGGCATTTCTAACATGGTCCTGGCGGCGGAATCCAAGGTGAAGACGCCAGCTGAGCTGCCTCCTAGTGGGAGCCGCTGTCGGGTCACAGGCGCCGTCTCTCTGGGCCGTCCGTCCCATTTAGGAGGGCAGGAGCTCGTGGGCCCCTTTACCATCAAGGCACGAACCCCATCGTGGGGCCGCACCCCAGCACCAGCATCTGGATCCTGGGGGCACAGATGTTACTGAGATGCACAAATTTAGAGACACATGAGGCCCCAGCGCTTCCCGGGACCCTGCTGCTGCCACCCTCCCTTCTCTGTTGCTGACTTTCACTCCCAGACCTCCTGTTCTCTGTTTTCATCCCTGAAAATGCTGTGTGTTCTCATTTGCAGGCCTTCCTGTTACTGTAGCACACAAGGATTCAGGTTTGTGAGAACAAACGCGTTATTTCTGTGATGCGCTGTGTTTGCGTCGGGTTTTGGAAAGTTTTTACTAAAGAAAAAAAGTGCTTCAGAGCTTTTGTGGCAAACGGTTACATAAAACGATAACTTTGATCTTCAGTATTCAGCACGTAAAAGCGGGCAGGCGTCGGTCTCATAATGCTTACGCTGCTGCTGCAGGGACCACGTCTTGCGATGCTTGTCCTTGGGCGGGGTCCTGCGCTTGGCCCGGGAGCCTCCCGACTCTGGACTCAGCCCGAGTGTGGCCTCAGTGGCTGCATGGACGCCTCTCCTCAGTCCTGAAGGTGGTGCTGTCAGGGTGTCGGGTGTCACAGTGACACACGAGCCCTCGTTTTGAGTCCCCAAGGGCTGGGAATGACGTTGCTCTGGCTGCATGTTTAAGCCTGATTTACCATAGTTGCTGACTTACTAGCATGGAATTTTATTGAGAATGTTATATCAGTGGTGATGGTACTTTGCTATAAAAGATTGATTTTTACAAACTAAAATAATTAACTTTTGAAAGCTAATGACTTGTAGATACAAACTTATGAACTTAATATTGCAGTTTCTGGGTTGTTTCAACACGTCAGGACCCACACAGGGAAAACTGTTTCCCATAGGTGCTTATTAACCTGCAGTTTCCCCTTGGGCTGTGGCCTTGTCATCCCCGGCTTAGTGAGCCCTGTGCTGGTGGCCGGTCTGCCAGGGACTGGGCTCCCTCGGGGGCAGGTTTAATTCACAGTGTGTGTTTCCATAGTGGAGAGTGTATGTGACCTGGTCTGTCACTGGGGGACACCAAGATGTGTTCTCTTCTCAGGCTTTAAAAATGTGCATTTTAGCTGATTTTCATTTAAAAGTAGTAATTGAGGGGGAGGGTAGAGCTCAGTGGCAGAGTGTGTGCTCAGCATGCAGGAGGCCCTGGGTTCAGTCCCCCAGTACCTCCATTAAAAACAAATGCGTAAGTAAACCTGATTACCTCCCCCCCAACACAAATAAGTAAATAAATAAAAGGTGTGGTTCTTCCCCCTCCCTTCCCTTTTGTGAACGCGCTCAGCGTTGTTTCGGTATGTATGTATTGTGTTGAAGCATGGTCAGCTCACAGCGCTGTGTCCTGTCGGGGGCAGCACAAGCTTCAGTCGTGCACGGACACCATGTACTCGTTTTCAGATTCTTTTCCACCGTAGGCCACTACCAGACATTGAATGTCATTCCCCGTGCTGCACAGCGTGGACTGGCTGTTTGTCTGTTCTTTACAGGCTAGTTAGTATCTGTAGGAACTCTAGACTTCGTTTCAGTGGGTGTTTGGCTGAGTCGTGGCTGTTCCTAGGCTGTGGGCTCGGCCTCTCCAGGCGGCCGTGCATCCTCAGTCAGGTCACACGCCTGCGGGAGTGGGGGACGGGAGGCCTCGGGCTGCCCTGGCGGCTGGATGCTCTGTGTTTCTGTGGGAACAGGCACCCTGAGCTCAGCTTGCGCCCGCCTGCTCTCTCTGCACCTGCAGCTCTTCGCAGGGAGGTGGATTCTCTCACAGAGGAGCAGTCAGAGGCCAGGAAGCAGTGTGAGAAGGACCGCTCGGCTCTGCTGGCGCAGATGCGGGTTCTGGAGGCCGAGCTGGAGGAGCAGCTCTCCCGGCACCAGGCGTGTGCCCGGCAGGCCGAGGAGCTCTCTGCCCTGAGCCAGCAGATGGGCTCTCTGGACAAGCAGCTGCGTCGCCAGCGCCAGTTCATGGACGTAAGAGTTTTGATCTCTTTGGGGTCGAATTGTAGTCGGAACTTCTCCCCAGGTCCTTAAGTAACTTCTTCGCTGTGACGTTAGGGTTAAGGTGCCCACGCTCCACTCCACAGCCCCGGTGTAGGACTGCGCGCCCAGCCCACCGCTGTCAAGGAGGCACCTGCAGCCCCGTGGCTCTGTCTTTCCATCCTGCCCACGTTTCAGAAGCCCCCTGGGTCCCCCGAGGGCCACCCTTTGATGGTGCCCACAGCAAGGGACCCTTCCGCCCTCTCGCTTGAGACCCGCACTGGTCTTCTCGGGGCGGGGTTGTGTAGTGGGTGCCACGGTGCTCAGAGGAAAGGGTCCCAACAGGCCGCCTCTCTGACAGGAGCAGGCTGCGGAGAGGGAGCAGGAGCGCGAGGAGTTTCAGCAGGAGATTCAGAGGCTGGAGGAGCAGCTTCGGCAGGCAGCCAGGCTGCAGCCCCGGGGCCCCTGCGACAGCGACGTGAGTCAGCCCCGCGCGCGGGTTTGTGCCTGTGGGGGGCTGTTCTCTGCGACGGTATTAAGCTTTATCTTTGCAAATGCTTTTCCTTCTGTGAGCAGCGACAGTGGACGCAGCTGGATGAGGAGGTAGGGAGCTCCGTGCTGGTGTCCGCCCGCCCGCCCGCCCACTGCACGGCCACGCGGGGAGGGGTGCACAGGACCCTTCTCTCGGCTTGTCTGTCCTGCTTCCTCTGCCTGGGGCGGGATCTGCCTGCCACTCCTGTCTGTTTAGCTGTGGTCGATGTGCTTTTTCTTCTTAAGACGCAAACTTACTTTGAGACAATTGTGGATTCACCCGCAGCTGTTAAGAAGTGAGACCCAGTCCCCCCACCCCGTGGTGCCATCCTGCAGAAGGTCAGGGCCAGGGCGGGCATGCAGACAGGAGACCGCAGGCCCTTGCTAACCTGGCCGCTCCCCGTAGCTTTGCAGTTTCTGTGCTGTTGTGCAAACACATCGCAGGTGTGTGGCCTTTGGAGGGTGGCTGTTTTCACACAGCCTGATTCTGGAGACTGGGATGGGCTGAGCTGCACCGCACCTGGCCCTTGTGATTGCTGAGGGGCGTCTGCTCCATACTGCCAAATTAAGTTCTTTTACTAACAAAGTCTGTCTTTTTACTGGGAGAACTCCATCGCGCGCTCTCGCCAGGCCTTTCTATGCAGCTCAGGTCTGGAAAACCGCGTAGAGGTCGATTTCCTTGCAGTTTCGTTGTGCACTTTTTAACTTAGAAGATTTTTTTCCAATATTTATGAAGCATTTTTTGGTTGTTTTAGGTTGAATTGTTAGAAGAAAAATTGCGAGAAAAATCAGATGGACTTAATGAGTTGATATTAAAGAAAGAATTGGCGGATAGACAAGTGCTAATCCAGGAAGAGGAGATTAGACGTCTCAAGGAGACAAATGCCAGCACCGCGAGGAGACTCGTGCAGCTCCAGGAAGACCTGGAGAGACAGAGGAGAACTGTGCAGGACCTGGAGCAGGTGAGCACCCCGTCGTGCTCGGGGTGGGGGTCCCAGCAGGGTGTGCGGCTCTGGGGCGCTCCTGGCCCGTTGCTCTGTGGGGCTGAGCTGCAGAGCCCTGGCTCTGACCCCTGTGGGCACTCCTCGCCACACTTATGACACTCGGGGCACCAGAGGTGAGGTCCCCCATCCTCAGCGACCCCCCTGGGTGTTCTACAGCTTAGCTCCGCTCTGACACCGTCTTCCAGGAGGTGGCGTCAGACCCCACAACTTAAGGACTCAGACCCACAGGACTGCCCCTGCCCCCAGACGTCCATCTCAAGTCCAGATGGCGTAGATCAAAGGGTCCCACAACCTCCTCGGGTCCAACGAATACAGTAGAGTGGCTCACAGAACTCAAGACATTTTACTTACTAGATGAGCGGTTTATCAGAAAAAAGATACAACTGAGGAACAGCCAGATGGAAGAGGTGTGGAAGGCAGGGTGTGGGGAGGGGTGCACCAACCCAGAAGCCCAGGAGCCTGTCCTTTTGGGTTTTTGTGGAGACTTCCTCATGCAGCCATGATTGATTCACCCTTCAGCCCCCTCCCCGCCGGAGGTCAGGGGCGAGATGGAAAGCTCTGACCCTTTAATCACATGGTTGGCTCACTTGCCCAGCAGCCCCCATCCTTAGGTGACCTGGGGTCTCCCTGAATGTCCGCTCAGTACCACAGACTCAGATGTGGCGGGAGGGGCTTGTCACGAGTACCGAGGCACCTTCATCACCGCCACTGCGCCGGAGACCCCAAGGGTGTCAGGATTCCGTGCCAGGAGGTGGATGAAAACCAATTGTGCGTTTCCTGTCACATCCCAGCGTCACGCTTCGTGTGACAGCAGCGTGTACCACTTTGCGCCAGTTTTGTAGTGCTCCTCTACCTGACGAGCTTGTCCTTAGTAATAAAATGAATGATCAAGATTTTAGGCTGAAAAGCCTATTTCGTCAAATATTTTACGTGGAGCCCAGTTGTGATTAGTTCACTGTTTGAGCTAGGAGTTTACGTCAGTTCCTCAGTGATAACACCAACAGTGCTCGTTCTTCACATCGGAGCTTGGAACGCGCCTCTGCGATGTTCAGACCTTGGCGTCCGAACGTTGGAGGGGAGGCGGGAAGTCTCAGCGAGGGGGGCGGGGGTGGGACGGCCTTTCCAGTCAGCGCCACCCCCTCCTTCACGCATGTAGTCTGAGGGAGTTGAAGTTTCTTGTATTTCGTGTCACTGGAGGTTTAAAGATTACTTGGAAGTCTGAGGCTCAGGGAGAAACCTTATTTTGGAGCCACTGGTTTGGCCTTAAGAAAATCCTGCTTCAAGGAGGGGAATTTTTATCGGGGTGTTTGGTTCTCGAAAATACTGCTGAGAACCATTGATGAAGCCAAGGCCCTCCTTGAGGACTTGCTGTCTGGGAAGGGCGCCCAGCACATCGGCCGCTCTGCCTGCGGGGGGCGTTCTGGCGGCTTCTTCCCCCAGCAGGCAGCAGTGCGGGTGTGGAAAACGCCTTCGTTTCCTCTTCAAAGCTGGACCGCATGTACGAGTTTGGACGCCTGTTTCTTCCCCGCTTAATATGTTGTGACCCTTTTATTCCTGTTGAAAGCTCCTTGAAACCTTTTTAAAGGGCTGTTAATATTCACTGTATGGCTGTCTTGTCAGCCACTGCCTTGTTCCTTGGCAAGTTCTGTCCAATCTTTTTAAACCACTAACAGTCCTGAGACCATTTTGTACTTTTTGAGTAATTACTGAGGACAGCTTCTCGTGGCGGAGGCCCGGGTTTGCACTGTGGTCTGCCTGGGGTGCGCCTTCCACCAGGCAGACGTCTGCTCCGGAGTGTGGCTGGGCCTGTGGGTTGTGGGACTGGTACACGCAGGTGTCTCCAGGCGGGCGGAGGACAGTCTGTGCTTTAATAACAAACAGTGGTTTGAGGCTCTGATTTCCTGAAATGCTTGCCTAAAAATCAGTCTTTGTTCTCTTAAATAGGATAAGGCGGCGTTGCAGGAGCAGCAGATGAGCAACTTGCTTCTGGTGTCCACGCTGCAGTCCAGGCTGGACGAGGGCAAGTGCCCGGTACCTCCTGCGGGCAGCAGTCTTGAGGGCCCAGAGGTCCGGCTAGAGGCGCTGCAGAGGGCGCTGCTGGAGCGTGAGGACGAGGTCTGTGTGGGCAGCCTCCTCTGCTCAGCGTCTGCACGTCTGTGTCCGTGAGAACAGTTTGTGCTTTGTGATGACTGTTTGTCTCTGCAATAAGCACGTTTCTGTGTGGACTGTGGGGGGTTGATGGCTTTCTCTGGCGTGTACTTTTAAATCTTTCAAAGTGAATTCAATGATTATTAAGTCAGAATATTAGGTGACTTTTCATGCTTACCTTCTCTAATGCAAGGTTCTGGACTTAAAAGAACAATTAGAAAAAACTAAACATGACTTAGTGAGCAGAAACGAAGAAGTGCTCCATCTGGACTGGACGCTGGGCGTGCAGGACAGCAGTGCCGCCACGCGCATCCGAGAACTTCAGGAAGAGAGTGCCGGTCTGAAGGTGAGCTGGGAGACCGCAGACACCTACGTTCAGTCGGTTTTGTGAGTGCCAGGCGTCAGTCCCAGGGTCAGACCTCGGGCCTCCCCGGACACACGGGACCTTCTTTCTGAAGTCAGAGGGACGTGGTGCTGGCAGGTGACTCAGCAGATGTGTGACTTCTGCGCCAGGCTGGTGCTCGGGGCAGCTCTGGAATGTGTGCGGTGGAAGCAGCTTCCTAGCACTGTTAGTGGAAAAGCAGTATCACTGGGCCTGGCAGAGCCCTGCTGCCCCCTGCGCCAGGCCTCGCCCCCACCTGCAGCACCGTTGATCGGGCCTTTGGGGGATTCTTGTTGGAGCAGAGCTGCAGGAGAGGGAGGCGCTTCCCTAATGACGGACACTGTAAGGAGGGAATGAATCGTCACTCTGAAACCATGGTGTTGCTCTGGGCCGCTACGGGGGCGCCACATTCTAGAAGAGGCGGACTCTGGGTTCCTGGTCACTCCCTGTCAGCAGCGGGAGAAAAATCGGTTTTAAAGTCTTCTCTGTTGCCTTAATGCAATTGTGCTTTTGAGGCAGAAATGAAAAACAGGCTCTGTATAGTGCGGATGGTAATCAGACCTGGACGAGTTGCCGGTGGGTGCAGCCTGGCGGTGGTTTGGTGAGCAGGAACTGACCGCCTCCAGGGAAGCTGGAGGTCACGCCACCTGCGCCCATTCCTCACAAGGTTGCATCTGCATGGTTTTAAAATATCTTCAGTGAAAACAGGGTTTTAGGCCATCCCTAGTCCCTGGATGTCCTTCTGGTGGGAGTTCGTCCATAGTTAATAGGTGAGTGGTGGGTCAGGCACACTTTGCGTGCTCTTTGGTGCTTGCTTTGAAACAAGATTGCCTGGAAAAATGCAGTAATTGAATTTAAAAGCTGAACTAATATGTCATTTTAGGCAGGAAGTACTTTAATAGAAAAACATTTTCAAACTGAGCGTTTGTATTTAGAACTGCAGGCTTGTTTGATTAGGATATTTGGCATCTGCAGGGTCAGGACTATTTCCCATAGTAATGCTTTGTTGGCATTATTGTTATGTTTTATTGTTATTATTTCCACAGGCATTTCTGCAAAACAAGGAGAGGGAGATGACGTGTGTGAGCGAGCAGAACGAGCAGCAGCTGGCAGGGACGGGCTATGGCGCCCTCAGCGAGGTGGGCCTTGCCTGGCGCTGCGCGGGACCGCAGTCTGATCTGATGTTTTAGGCATGACGTTCTCAGTAGTTTGTAAGGTGTTTGGGGGTCAGCGGGGGCGCCTGTGTCCTTACACGAGGTCACAGTGGTTTGTCATTAATGCTGGAGGAGGTGTGAGGATGGTGGGGCCGTCGGGGACAAGGAGTCTGTCTGCAGTTCCTCATGACCCCAGGTGTCGCCGTGACAGGCTGTGGGGAAGTTAGGGTCTGTGTTGGTACCTTATCTATTTGGCAAAATTTTAAAATATACTTTTGTGTTACTTAGAGGAATGCCTTTAAAACAGGAGGTTATATCTGCTTCTTGTCCACAGTGCTCTAGAACTGGCCATGCGAATGCTCAAGTATTGTAAATATTGAAAATAGTTTATGAGGAAAATATTTTAGTTCTATTAGGAATATAAAGCGTTAGGGGGTGGGTATATAGCTCATGTGGTAGAGTGCGTGCTTAGCATGCGCGAGGTCCTGGGTTCAATCCCCAGTGCCTCCATTAAAATAAATGATACTAAATAAATAAACCTAACTACCCCCCCCAAAAAAAATTAAAGAAGAGTAGAAAGCTTTATAAAGATAATCTCAAATACTTTCTTTGAGGTTTTTGTTTATTTCTAAAAATGTCAGTCTGTACATGCTTTGTTTTCTGTAATTCTATTTGTAATTTTTTGTGAAAATATTGATGATATCTTTGCTTTGATACAATAAATAAACCAAAATCCCGTTTGTAGGACTAACTCCTGTTAGGCTTCTAACTCTTCGAAGGATACCACGTTTTGTTGCATTTTCTGCCCTTATTTTCTGTCAGTGAAGACTCTCATCTTGTAGACTCGTGGTGTCTGCAGGTTTGTGGGAAACTGAACACTCCTGCCCCCCCCCCCACCCCCCGCTGCTCAGACCTCTTCTGACGTGTTTGTTCTTTCTTTTCTGTGGTTGCTTCTCCAGCAGCTGCTGGACGAGCTGGCCCCTTACTCTCAACACACAGTGTCCCTTCCTTCATTGTTTATTCTAGTACCTGGTTAGTGGTGTTTCTTTCATTTTTCGTTGACCTTCCCTCTTACTCTGTAGTTTTCAAGGACGAGGTCTTGAACGTCGTTTATTAGATGCACTCCTGAGTATTTTTGGCTTGTTGCACTATTGTAAACAGACTTAAACTTCTTTCATTATCTAGCACACTTACACACATGCATGTGTGTAATTTTTGCGTGTTAACCTTGTACCCTGTTACCTTGCTGAACTCACGCATACTGGTAGTGTTGGGACAGACTTCTGGGGCTTTCTCTGCAGAAGAGCACACTGCCTGCAAGTAAAGCCTGCCTTGTCTCTTTCCAGTCTTTGTATTCTCTTCGTTTTGGTGCTTATTGCAGGGCGGGCACTTGCAGTGCTGGGTTAAGCACAACCGCTGAAGGCGGCCGTCCTGGCCCCGCCCCCTCGCTGTCCCACGTGGGGTGGGTGTCAGCTGCAGGTCTCCTAGCGGTCCTTCCTCAGGTTGAGGCGGTTCCCTTTTGTTTCTGCTTCCGTCCTCCGACTCTTCAGAAGTGGTTGTGTTCTTGTTCTCGTTGTCTAACAGGGTGCGTTACACTGGGTGGTTGGGGAGGTTCAGCCAGCCTCGCCTGGGGCGAGCCCTGCTGGGTGCCGACGGGCGGCTCTCAGTGCGTTGCCGGGGCTGAGCTGCTGATGTTTTTAGTGGATTTCACGTCTGTGTTCATGAGGGATTCCAGTCTGTATTTGTTTTTGGTGATATTTTATCAGATTTTGGTATGAAGACTTTGCTGGGCTTGTAAACTGAAATTCTCCTACTTTCTCCATTTTCTGACAGAGGTTATTTAAATGGATGTGATTTTTTTCCCTTAAATGTTTTGATAGAATGCACACGAAACCATCTGGCCCTGGAGGCTACTTAGTGGGGACATTTTGGTGATGAACTCAGTTTCTTTATTAGGTATGTGGGTGTTGAGACTTTCTGTTTCAGCTTGTGCTGGTTTTGATAAGTTGCGTTTTTCAAGGAGTTTGTCGATTTCATCCAGATTGTCAAATTTCTTGGCATGAAGGAATCTGTAATCTTTCCTTGTTAACTATTAGTCGTATTAACCATTTCCTGTTAAGTCACTGAATACCTGTAAGTTTGGCGTCTATGACCCTTTTTGCATTCTTACTGGTGAATCTGTGTTTTCTCTTTTTCTGACATCTTTCTGTTCTCGGGGTTTATTAATTTTATTGATGTTTTAAAAAACCAAATTTTGGCTTTACTAGTTTTGTCAATTTTTTTCCTATTTCTTTGATTTCTCTCATTTCTGTTATTGGATTCCTTCTATGTACCTTGGATTTATTTTGCTATTCTTTTTCTAGCTTCTTTAGGTGAAACCTTCAGTTGTTAATTTTAGACAGATCTTATTTTTAATATAACCATTTCTTATTGATAAATATTTCAAAGTATTTAAAAAATCCACAACACAGTAAAATTCCCTTTTCGGGGTACAGTTCCATGCGTTTTGAAAACTGCGTTTCGTTCTGTAAGCACCACTGCAACCAAGACGGCGCCTCACTGAGTCCCTCACCCAGGAGGCCTGAGCCCTGTGCTGCCCCTTGTGGCCACCGTTCCCCCACCCCACTCCTGCAGCCACCGATCTGTCCCCCAGCCCTGCGGCTTTTGCCTTTGCAGAATGCTGTCAGTCACTTAGCACAATGTGTTTGCAGTTCATCCACTAATTCTTTTAATACTTTAATCCGTGGTTTGTGTATCCATTCACTCACTGAGGTGTGTTTGGGTTGTTTCTAGGTTCTGACTGAAAGTTATGAGTTGAGCTGCTGTAAACATTCATGTGTAGGTTTTTGTGTGAAAAAAAGTTTTCAGTTCTTTAGGATAAATACTTACGAATAGAACAGCTGATTCACGTGTAAGTGTGTGTTTAACCTCAAGAGAAACTGCCTGACTCTGGCCCATTGCTCTGCCATCTTACGCCCCCAGGAGCAGTGTGCGAGGACTGCGCCCGTCCTCGCCAGCACTTGGTGTGGCCCGTCTTCTTCACTGTGGCCGTTCCCATGGGTGTGTGGTGGGTGTCCTTGGAGTTTTTCTTTGCAGTTCCTTAATGACACCTTACTACATGCTTGTTTGCCATCCATATGGTGGTGAAATGTTTGCAATTTAAAAAAAATTTTTTATTGAAGTCTAATCAATTTATTATACTGTGTTAATTTCAGGTATACAACATAGTGATTCAGTATTTTTATAGATTCTACTCCATTCAAAGTTATTACAAAATAATGGTTACATCTCCCTGGGTTGTACAACGTTATCTTTTTTGCTTAGTTATTTTATACGTAGTAGTTCGTGCCTCTTAATCCTCCACCTCGTCATGCCCCTCCCCCTTCCCTCTCCCCACTGATAATCACTAGTTTGTTCTCTACATCTGTGAGTCTGTTTTTGTTTTATTTATTCATTTGTTTTGTTTTTAGATTCAACATATAAGTGATAACAGTATTGTCTTTATTTGACTTACTTTTCTAAGTGTGATACTCTCTGGATCCATCAATGTTGTTGCAAATGGCAGAGTTTCATTCTTTTTAATGGCTGAATAATATTCCTGTGTGTGTGTGTGTGTGTGTGTGTGTGTGTGTGTGTGTATACACCACATTTTTATCCATTCATCTGCTGGTGGGCACTTAGTTTGCTTCTGTATCTTGGCAATTATAGATAATACTGCTATGAACATTGGGGTACATGTATCTTTTCGTATTAGTGTTTTTATTTTCTTCAGACATATACCCAGAAATAGAATTACTCAATCATATGGTAGTTCTATTTTTAGTTTTTTGAGGAACCTCCTTACTGTTTTCTGCAGTGACAGCACCAACTTCCATTCCCACCAACAGTGTAGGAGGGTTCCCTTTTCTCCGCATCCTCGCCAACATTTCTATTTTGTGTTCTTTTTGATGATGTTCATTATGACAGATGTGAGGTGGTATCTTATTGTGGTTTTGATCTATGTTTCCCTGATGATCAGTGATGTTGAGCATCTTTTCATGTGCCTGTTGGTCGTCTGTGTGGCCCCTTTGAATCTGTAGATTGATCTGGAGAGAACTGACGTTTTAACAATGTTGAGTCTTCTAATCCATGAACATGGTATGACTGTTTGTCTTCTTGCAGTTCTTTCATTGATGTTGTATAATTTTCAATTTACATGTCCTGCATATATTTTGTTAGATTTATGTCTAGGTACTTAATTTTTTTTGTGGTGCTATCTTAAATGATATGTTCATTTAATTTTAAAAAATGCTACATTTTGTTTAATTTTAAATTCTAATATGGTTGATTACATTGATGGATTGTCAAATACTGAACCAGTCCTGAATCCCTGGAGTAAGCTCCCCTTGGTCATGGTGTATAGTTCTTTTTATATTTGCTGAATTCTATTTACTAGTATTTTAAGAATTTATGCATCTGTATTCATCATGGATATTGGTCTGTACTTTTCTTGTGATGTCTGTCTGGTTTTGGTATCAGGGTAAAATTGGCCTGTTTTAGGAAGCAAAACAGTATTGTGACAATTTGGTTGAAAATTGTTAACTAGAACACAGATTGGTTAGAACTTTCTTATTTTTTGGTCACTACTGGTGATGTAATCTTAACAGAATGGAGTTTGGAGCCATATGGACACAGGTTTCTGTCCTGATTTTCCATTTGCTGTCTTTGCAGTCTTGGCAAGATTCTTCATATCTAAATTTCAGTTGTCCCATCTTTAAAGTAGGAGCAGTAACATTTCTTACCTTCGAACTGTTGAGAGTGAGATAGCACAGGCAGAAGCACCCTTCAGCACCTGGCGTGCCGAGTCCCCTGTCCCCGCTGCGCACAGTGTGAAAAGCATGCTGCGTGCGCTGGCTCTTTCACACTCCTAACCAATGCAAATTCCCCAGCCCGACTTCTCACGTTTATTCTTATTCTCCTGTTAGAATGACACCTACAATCTAAATGCCCCCTTTAGGAAAATCAAACACGTCAAAGTTGTTGACATGCTAACAAAATACATTTAAAAGGTGACTGAGATGTGGCCAAGTTAGAGTGTCCCCTGAGCCTGGGCAGCCGCGTTGGGTGAGGTCTGGAAGCAGCAGGACGTGGCCGGAATCGAAGCATTTGAACAGGCGGCAGGGCAGCGGTGGCGCGTGTGGCTTTTTGACCATTTCGCTCCACCTGAAGTAGCTGGATGTTTGGGTGGTTTTCAGACATTCGTGTTGTTTGGTGGCATTGTTAGCCAGCTTCCACAGCTGTTTGGTCGTTTAAGCTGTGGAGTCCCTCCGCTTCTGTGGGAGTGAGTTCAGGCTGAACTGCAAGGTGAAAGGGGAAATTCTGAAGTCGGCCATTTAATTTCCTCTGAAACGTGCTTTTTCTTCAGGTCATGTGTGACAGGGGTTCTGAAATTGAGGAGCTGAAATCCATTATTGAGAATCTGCGGGAGAACCAGGAGCGGCTACAGAAGGATAGAGCGGAGGAGGTGGACCAGCTCCACGAGGTCATCGAGAAGCTGCAGCGGGAGCTGTCCATCGCGGGGCCGGCGCTGCACGAGGTCAGCGGCGGTGACAGTGGCGGGGCGGGCAGCCTGAAAAACGAGCTGCTGGGCCTGCAGGCAGAGGGAGCCGCGGCCCGCGAGGTGCTGGAGGGCGAGCTGCACACCGCCTTGGAGGCCAAGGAAGCCCTGGGCCGGCTGCTGAGCGAGCAGGAGCGCCTGCACGGCCAGGCCCTAGAGGCCCTGCAGGGGCGCCTGCGGGATGCGGAGGAGGCTGCCGCGCGGAGGCTGGCCCAGCTGGAGCAGAGTGCAGCCCTCAGGGAGGCTGAGGTTCAAGGCCTGGCCTCCCAGATCCGGGAGTTTGAAGCTGCCCTGAAAGCCAAGGACGTGAAGATTGCAGAAAGAGACCTAGAAATCGAGGCCGTGAACAAAGAGAGGCGGGCCCACTCCTCTGAGCTGGAGGCCCTCCTGTCGGCTGTGGCCCGCTTCCGCCATGCCTTGGAGCAGCAGCCCCTGGCTGCCGCTGAGGAGCCCCCTGAGCTGCAGCGGCTCCGAGCACAGTGTCGCCGCCTCAGCCGCCAGCTGCAGGTGCTCCACCAGCAGTTTGTGAGGTGCCAGAAGGAGCTGGACAGGGAGCAGGTGTGCGGGGCCCACCCACCCCCTTGTATGGACGACAGCACCCAGTGCCAGGCGCCATGTGATGAAGGGCTGGAGCAGGAGGCTCCCCACGGCCATGGCGGTGACCCACAGGTGGGTCCTTCCTCCTTGGGCTACAGCTGTGCAGCCTCTGTGTGCAGGGAGCTGGGTGAGGTGGGGATATGGGGGTGCATGTGGGAGCTGGGGGTGCAGGCAGGGGAGCTGGAGTGTAGGAGGGGGACTGGGGTGCAGGCAGGGGAGCTGGAGTATAGGAGGGGGACTGGGGTGCAGGCAGGAGCTGGAGGAGCTGCAGTGTGCTTGATGTCTGCGGGAGGCCGTGCTTTGTGGGGTTGCCCCAGCCTCCAGCACGTCTTGGCCTGTTGTGGGCATGTGCTTCTCTGGTCTCCTGCCCCACTTGTGTGATGTGGGTCACGAGCTGTGGACTTTCCCTGGGAGACTTGCTGGCGGGCGAGCCGGCTCCGGAGCTCCCAGAGTCTGAGGCTGCGTGTTCGCAGGCATCATTGTGGTTTTTTCTGCTCATTGCAGAGCCCAGCTCCGGCGGACTTGCAGCCTGCCAAAGCCCTGGTGACGCTGAACCGCGCAGGCCTTTGCAAGCAAGATGACGTGATGTCCGTGCTCACAGTCTGCCAGAGGCTCCTGGAGTCCGAGCTGCTTCTGGTGAAGAAGGAAATGTGCTCGCGCGTGGAGGACCACGACCACGTGTCCGGAACGGTGAGGGTGCCTGGCCATGTTCAGCGGGTGAGGGCCCAGAGCACGGGGGCTGGTTATGGACAGAGAACCCCTTGGCGTCACGCACATGGGCTGCAGACAGTGACGTCCTCCCGCAGTCTGCCACTCGTTCAGATCCGTTTTGAAATTTCCCACGTTTGATTCACCCGCACGTTTCTCGTGGTCTAATCATCTTGTAAAAAATGAGCAGTTATTTTTCCCTTGTGGTTGATACAGGTGGGGGTCTGACTGGGCCAGGGCTGTGTCTTGGAGTTTTCCCATGAGGACGAGTGGCCCGCAGCCTTTATTGGCAGCGTCGGCTTCACCTGAAGGCGTCACGTTTATCCTCTGACCCTCCAGGGTTTTCCCTTCATCTTTTTGCTCGTCCTCCTGGCCAAGTAGAGCAGAGCAGTCTTCAACTCAGCAGGTTTAAAATTCTGGTCACCAGGACAGAAGCTACAAGAAAGCCAACTTTTCTGTCCCAGGTGGGGAGGCTGCAGTCAGCAGCATCAGACTGTCATAGAGCTGAGACGCTCTGAGACCTGATAGGTGCTCGGGTGAGAGCCCGTCACCCTGCTGTGTGCACGCTGCACACTGTGCTCGGGTTCCAGCCTGAGCCCCCGGGACCCCCTGTGCTGTGCCACAGGCACCATGTTGGGGATTGGGAGACTGGGAGATTCCGAATCCTGCAGCGCACAGGACCGCAGGCCAAGGCCTGCAGTTTCATAGAGGACACCTGAATCTGGTTTTGTGCGTTTATCAGGTCCCCTCAGAAGATATATTCTGTTTGAAGAGAACCTCTTCACTGACTTTGTGGCAAACTTGTCTCAGTGCCCTGTGGTAGGAACATCTATTTGGACTCTTAAGGGAAAGCTTAGCCCTGGATCCCAAGAGCTGGTCGCCAAATTCTTAGAAGTCATACACTGACAAGGAAATTCCAAATTCATTTCATAAATCACAATTTTGTTTTTTCCAGTGTTTGCATATAGAACCTTCCAGGCTTTGTTTCCTGAAAAAGTAGGTTTTGACGTGTGTGTGTGGTAAAAATACATCTTAATCAACTTGAAATGTATACTCAGTGATATTAAGTAAAGTCATAATATTGTGTGATTGTCCGTCTGCATAGCTGTTTTCATCTTGTAAAACTGCAACTGCCCGTGTGACTGACCAGTAGCCCCCCTGCCCCCGGCGCCCACCATTTTGCTCTCTGTTCCTGTGAGTTCTGAGATGCTCTAGGAATCTTACATAAGTGGAGTCACACAGCATTTGTCTTCACTCTGCCTTATTTCACTCATTATGTTGTCACCAAGGTTCATCCATGTCGTAGCATGTGTCAGAATTTTCTTCCTTTTTCAGGCCGAGTAATACTCCACTGTGTGTATACACCACATTTTGCTTATCCATCATCTGCTGGTGGACACTGGGCTGCTTCCCCACGCTACCCGTTGTGAGTCATGCTGCTGTAGACATGGGTGTGCAGATCCCTCTTAGAGACTGTGTCACCTCTGTCAGGTGTATGCCCAGAAGCAGAGCTGCTGGATCACATGGTGGTTCCATTTTTCACTTTCTGAGGACCTGCCATAGTGTTTCCCACTGTGGCTGCACTGCTTTCATTCTCATCAGAAGTGCAGAAGGGTTCCAAGTTCTCCACAGCCTCGCTAGTATTTGTTATGTTCTGTTTTTCTGCTAGTAGCCATCCTAATTGTAGTTTTGAATTTGCAGTTCTCAGATGATTAGTGATATTGAGTATCTTTTCATGTGCTTATTGGCCATTTGTGTATGTTCTTTAGAGAGATGTCTATTCAGGTCCTTTGGCAATTTTTGAATCAGGATGTTTGGTTCTTTTAATTCTTCTAGGATTTCTCTCTGTAGTTTTGGATAAATGAATCCCTTATTGTGGTGTCTGATTTGCAAACATTTTTTCTCATTTTGTGGGTTGCATTTTTACTGTTAATAGTATCTTTTGATGCATAAACTTAAAAAATGTCATGAAGTCTAATATTTTGTTTCCAATACCTTTGGCGTCATATCCACGAAATCATTGCCAAATCCAATGATGTGAAACTTTTGCCATGTTTTCTCCTCAAGAGTTTTATAGTTTTCGGTCTTACATTTAAGTCTGATCTTTTTCAGTTTAATTTTTGTATGTGGTGTTAGGGAAGGGTCCAACTCATTCTTCCGCGTGTGGATAATCCAGTACTCCCAGTGTCATTTGTGAAAACAGTCCTTTCCCCACTGAATGGTCTTGGCACCATTGTCAAAAATCCTTTTCCAGTACACGCTGAGGTTTATTCCTGGACTTCCTGTTCTATCCCGTGTCTGTTTTTATGCCAGTGTGACACTGTTTTGATTACTGTAGCTTTGTCAGAAGGTTTGAAGCCAGGAAGTGTAAGTCTTTCAGCTTTGTTCTTCTCTTCCAAGGTGGTTTTGGCTGTTTGGGGTCCTTTAAAATCCCATATGAATTTCAGGACGGGTTTTTCTATCTCTGCAAAAATGTCTGGAATTTTGATAGAGACCGCGTTGAATCTGTAGATCGCTTTGGGTAATACTGACATCTTGACGGTACTGTCTTCCAGAGCATAACCATGAGATGTGTTTCCATTTATTTGTGTCTTCCTTAATTTCTTTTGGCAATGTCTGTTCTTTTATTGTACGAGTCTTTCACTTGCTTGGTGAATTGTTGGTTAATTTTTGTTGTTGTTGTTTTTTCTATTGTAAATGGAACTGTTTTCTTCATTTTCTTTTCAGATTGTCCTTGTGCAGAAACGCAGCTGATTTTTATGTGCTGGCTTTGCGTCCTGTGATTTTGCTGAGTTGACTTATTAGTTTTAATACTTTGTGGACCCGTTAGGGTTTTCTACATGTAGGATCATGTCATTTGTGAACACAGATCACTTTATGTCTCCCTTCCGGCTTGGATGCCCTTTCTTTCTTTCTCTTGCCTAATTGCTCTGGCTAGAATTTCCAGTGCTGTGTGTAAGGGAAGTGGGCACTCCTTCCTTGTTCCTGATCTTAGAGGAAAAGTCTCCAGCCTTTCCTCAGGTGTGATGTTCCCTGAGGGTGTCTCGTGTGTGGCTCTTGTATGTTAAAGTAGTTTCCCTCTACTAGTGTGTTGACTTGCGTGTTTTGTTTGTTTTTTTTAATCATGAAAGGGTATTGGGTTTTGCTTTTCAAATGCTTTTACTGCATCAACTGAGAAGATCGTGTGGCTTTTTTCCCTTCGTTTTGTTGATGTGGTGTGTTGCATCGACGGAGTTTCCCATGTTGAATTTCAGGAATAAACACGACTTGATTACGGTGTATAATCCCTTTAGTGTTGAATTTGATTTGTTATTATTTTGTTGAGGATTTTTGCACAAATGTTTATAAGGGATACTGGTTTGCAGTTTTCATTTCTTGCAGTGTCTTTGGCTTTAGCTCTCAGGGTCTTGCAGGCCCCACACAATAGGTTAGGGCCATTTCCTCTGCTTCTGTCCTGTGAAAGAGACCCTAAAGAATTGGTGTAACTTCTTCCTTAAATGTTAGGTAGAATTCACCAGTGAAGTTGTCAGGTCCAGAACTTTGTTTTGTTGGGAGATTTTAAATTACTGATTCAGTCTCCTTTTTTGTTTCTTGTAACTTTTCTTGGTTTAAATTTATTTTGTCTGATATTAAAATAGCTACCCTGCTCTCTTTTGGTTATTATTTGCATGGAATACCTTTTTCTGTCCTTCTATTTTCAACCTATTTGTGTCTTTGAGTCTAAAGTGAGCTTCTGTAGGCGGCATATAGTTGGATCATGCGTTTTTATACATACTGCCAATCTCTGTCTTTGGAGAGCTTAACCCATTTACATTTAAAGTCATTACTGATAAAGAGCCCTGTACTCTTGTCACTTTGCTATTTGTTTTCTTTATGCCTTGTAGCGTTTTTGGTCCCTCATTTGCTGCATTACTGTCTTCTCTTGTGTTTGATTGATTTTTTTTCAATAGTGAAATGTTTAAATTCCCTTCTCGTTTCTCTTTTACAAAAGCTAATGCTTATTATGCCTGTATGCCTCAAAACATAAACTAATAATTCTTTAAAATTCATTAATCTCTTTATGTAGAAAACATGTGGAGTCACAAAATCAAATTACAATACTACCTTTCAGACTAATAACTTAGAAAATATTTTTAAAAGATAAAAAAAATCTTTTAATTCATGATGAAAACAAAATGCGCAGTTACAAGCCATTGTTACGGTGACGTTAGCTTTTGTAATTGCCCACACGTTTTCCTTTACTGAGATCTTTGTTTCTCCACACAGCTTGCATTTACTATCTAGGGTTCCTTCAGTTCCCCTGCAGGACTCTCTTGAACATTTCTCACAGAGCAGGTCTTAGTGGTAACAAACTGCCTCACTTTTGTTTCTCTGGGAATGTTTTAATTTCTGCCCTACTCTTGCAGGACAGTTTTGCTGTATTTAGGATTCTTAGTTGGCAGTGCTTTTCCTTTTAGCACTTTGAATGCACTGACGCACTGTCCTCTGGCCTCCACAAGTTTCTGGCGGAGAAATCTGTTGATCTTACTGAGGTTCTTTTGCATGTGGCAAGTCAGTTTTCAACATTCTCTCTTTATCTTTGGCTTGTTTGCAAGTTTGATTACGGTGTGTCTTGGCAGTGGTCTCTGAGTTCATCTTACTTCGAGTTTGTGGAGTTTCCTGGGTATTTATGTTCATATCTTTCATCAAATTTGGAAAGTTTTCATTCACTGTATCGTCGTATTTTCTCTTTGCCTCTTTCTCTCTTCCTTCTCCTTCTGGGACTCCCATTATGCATGTGTTGGTTTGTTTGATGCTGTCTCACAGGTCCCGTAGGCTCCATTTACTTCTCCCAATCTTTTTTTTCTTTTCCTTAGATTTGATAATTTCCTTTGTTCTCAAGTTCATTAATTCTTTCTTTTGCCTTCTGAGATCTGTCTTTGAGTCCCTTAAGTGAGTTTTTAATATCAGCTGTTGTACTTTTCAGCCAGAATTTCTTTTTGATTTCTTTTTTCCTTTTTTATTGATATTTTAATTTTGTTCATACATTATTTTTTGACTTTCTCCACATTTTCCTTCATTCTTTATGTGTCCTTGAATGGCTTTTTTTGAAGTCTTTGGTAGATCCATCATCAGGTCTTTTTCCCGGATAATTTTTGTTAATTCATTTTCTAATTCATTTGTTAACTCATTTTCCTCTGATTGGGCCGTACTTTCCTGTTTCATTGTTTGCTTGTGACTTTTGTTGTTGTTGTTGAACATGGAACCTTTTTAACCTAATAATGTGGTAAATCTGGAAATCAGACTCTCTTTCTCAGTGTTTGCTATTTTTTGTTATTGTGTTTGTTTGAGAGTTGGTTTTTGGTTTTTTTTTTTTTGGTTTATTTTTTTTGGCTTTTGGTTTGGGTGTTTTTGTTTTGTTGTTTTGTTTTGTTTTGTTTTGTTTTTTTAGATTGTTGTCTCTGAGTTAAGGATCAGCCTGGGGTGTAAAGTTAAGTTCTCAGGTCTTTTCTGAGCCTGTGCCTTTTCCCTAGGCACACACAGTCACTTCAGAATTTCCCTTATATATGCAGTTGTTTTTGAATGTCCTAGTTTTAAATTTTTCCCCAAAAAGATAAAAGAGGAAAATGCAACGGTAGGGAAAAAGAGCACTTGCCCTTTGATTCCCCTGGAAGTCACTTCAGCCAGAGGGGCAGGGGCTGCAACAAAGAGGGGGACAGGTGCAACAGCCATGGCCTCCTGCCTCTTTGTCTGCACCCCTGTGACCAGAAGCAGCAGTCAGAGCACAGATTCCCAGTTTTTGGAGGACATGGTCCTTTTTGCCCACCCTAGGCCCTGCAGGTACTCCAGGGACACAGGCATCATTCCTGCTGGGCCCTTCGATGGAGGGGTAGGTAGCTGTTTCCCTGCCAAGTGCTGAGAGCAGCTTACCTCCAAGTCTTCCCCTTGGGGGTTGCAAGTCTTTGACAGACCCCAGACTGGCAGGATGGTTGTATCGGACAGTTCTGCCAGTGCGGGTTGTCCAGGTGGGGAGAGGGATTCCTGGTGCTTCCTGCTCTGCCATCTCTCTAGGATCCCGGCTCGGCATCTGAGCAGGGTGTCAGGGGCAGGCTGGGCAGGGGTTCAGGGGAATTAAAACAAAACAGAAACAAAACTGGAAATTGTAGGAGTCTAGAGGGACCCGAGGGCTCATCATGGACTCTCATCCTTACTTGCTCAGACCCTGAAATTGGCTCATAAGTGACAGACAGACAGACAGACAGACAGACAGACAGACGTGGCAGAGTGCAATTTCGTTATTCCACTGTGTGTGTGTCCTTTTTTACCTGCAGGATAAAGGCGAACTACTGGAAGGTTGTCAGCTTCGGAAAGCTGATCTCATAGCTCAGGCGAGACAACTTCAGGAGAAGCTGAGCCGTCTGGTGCATTCCATGAGCTTCCCAGACGTCGACGTCGAGACGAAGGGCTTTACATCTCAGCAGGCACTGGCGTCTTCACATGTTCTAGAAAATAGTTTGAGTGATGGTTCCAGTAACAGTGAAGAAACTGGCAGCTCACCTCCCGTCGATGCGTTTAGTGTCGATACAACCACCTGGGATCTAGTTGACGCGGTTGGAAGTCAGGGTTCGTGGCTGAGAAGTGGGATGCTGGATGCGCCCACGGTAGAGCAGGTTGCTGCACAGGAAGGGTCGCTCTGCTCCCAGGTGGGCTCGCTCAGATGCCTCCCGGACCCCGCCCACGCCGAGGGGCCCGAGCCCTTGAAGCTCGGGCTCAGGACAATGGACCTGGCCTCCTGGAGCTCCCCTGAGGTCGCCAGGAAGGACTCCACCCTTGAGCCCATGCCCAGCCTGCCCCTGACACCCTGCTCGGATGCCCTGAGCCAGCGTAGCCTGGACACCTCCCTATGGGACGGGACGGGCACCTCACTGCTCCAGGCCGACCAGTCAGGGCTGCTTTGTTACCCGGGCGAGTCCACAGCAGGAATGGCCCCTAGGTGGGCGGAGTCTCCACTGGCTGCAGACAGGACTCCCTCTACTGACCACCATGCTCAGCGAGGGGCTGTGGTAAGTGGTCTCCTGGGTGCTGTCCTGGCTCGGGTCCAGGGGACGCCCAAGGCCCCAGCATGTTCCCGCGGGGCTGGCCGGCAGGGTCACAGCTGCAGCCATTGTTGGTTCACCTCCTGATGTGGCCTGGTGGCCAGGCCTGGGTGGGCATCTGGCAGTCCCTTGGTCAGCAGGTGTGGGATGGTCAGCATCCTGCAGGACGAACCCAAACCGACTGTGATAGGAACATAGAGCACTTCAGTTGTTCTTAAGAACACTTGAAATGCATTAGCCTTACTCGGAAATTCACAGCAGACCCACATTTCCTGACTCATGGGAAGTATAATCATAAACACATCTTTACGTGTGTTCTGCGTAGGGTTCTTGGTCTAGAACGTGTCTTTTTAGATTTATTTTCAGTTGCAGTTCATATTTAGTGAGTTCAACATATAGTCTAATTAACTTCAGGAACACTTCCATTTATTTTTTTTGGGCTGGATTATATTTTCTCTGACATAATTTTGAGACTTTGTGTATCTTGGATTAGATAAAGTGGCAGGTAAATTATGCGGTTTGTGTAATTTAAGGGGTCCATATACGACCATTCATTCCCACATGCTTCCTTCTTTTGTCTGTGTGCTCCTGCAGCAGGCACGACTTTAAAATATGAAATATTTGCCAGTAACTTCTTTAACATATTCCTAGAGAAATGTGGATGAATTTGATTAAATTATGAGCGTTTAACCTCATGTCCACCAGCTTTGAACGCTTTTTGGGTTTGGGTTCTGTGTGGGAAGATGACAGCCTCAGATCTTAGTTTCCAGCTGGCAAGTTGAACTCTGTGACATAATAAGTTATTATTTTATGACCATTTACAAATCTCCCTATTTGAACAGGAGAAAGATGTTGAAGATTTTATCGTAACATCTCTTGATTTTCAAGAAAAGTCAAGATCACCTCCTTTGGGGTTAGAAGGAGAAAGTGCTGAAAAAAGTGAGTCAGTCACAGTTTTACTTCTGCAGCTGTGGCATGTAGACCAGGGGGAGCGCCCCTGCCCTACCAACCCGTGGTAACCTGGCGTGTCTGCCTGCGCCTCCTCCCCTCTGCCTCTCCCCCCACGTCTGTCTGCCTCTGGGTCTGTGCACTGAGCGTCACTTGACCTGTTATCAGTCCCCTCCTGGGAGGGTCACCGTGTGTTTTGTGACGTCCGGTCCACAGGTCTCACTGAGTTTCTGCCCACTGCCCCGTCAGTGCCTGTTACAGAAATGAGCACCAGATGGCACCAAGTGTCCAGGTGTCCCTTGTGGGGTGGACACTGGTGAGGGCAGGCCAGGTGCCTGGCGGGGCGCTTGGGCCGGGGCCCCGTGCGGCGTGGACCCCACAAGCGGTGGCCCTTCTATTTGCAGCAGACGGGTTGGTGTGCATGTGTCTCATGGGGCCCCCTCGCCACCGTGGCGGTGCTGGCTCCCAGGGCGTCGGCCTGGACCCTGCGTCTGTGTGAAAATGAGCCGAGTTCCCTGAAGGTTTATGTTCAGATTGTGGATGTTCACGTATCAAACGTGCAGATTGCATGTTTTCTTACTTAACGTGTGTAGTTCTCATCTTACGTTTTTGTGAAGTACTCTCACCGTCTTGGGGCTCCTTGGATGTCTTCTCTGGTGAGAGGAGCCCCCGTGGCTCTCCTGGGCGTTTGGGGGCCTGGCCTCACCCCAAGCAGCCCCCCAGAGCTGCGATCCTCTCCCCTGCCTTTACTGTGCCTCTAGGTGCTGGCTCGGGGTCTGGAGAGATGCTAGCCCACGGCTCAGGAAGACTAGGAGCTCCCACTGCTGGTCCTGCGGCCCCTCCTGCCCCCAGAGGGTTCCGACGGTCACTGGTCACTGTGAAGAAGGAGGTCCATCCAAAGCAAGTGAAGGTAACGGCTGAGGGGCATGGGATGGGCGGTGAGGGCCCCCTCTGGCATCTGAACACATGACCCTGTCTTGGGAAGCAGTTGTGATTTGTTTGGTTTTGAGGATTGACCTTCAGCCTTTCCGGAGATGACCCAGGGGTTCTTGTGCCAGGGCTGCCCCCCGACCCTGGGCACCTGTAGAGGTGGGGAGGGGCCTTATCCTGCAGACATGGGGGCGTGGGCCAAGTCGGAGCCTGAGGCACAGAAGAGGTGCTTCTGTCTCATCCAGAGCCCGAAACAGGCGCGGTTTCTTCCTCGGCCTGTACGGCAGGCGGGGTGGTTCTGGTGGGCGTCTCAGCCTGGGCTCGGCTCAGTGTTCACACTTAGTGGTGCACATGCAGAGGTTTCCGGGTGGCCCAGGTCACTCCCGAGATGTCACCTGTATGTTCCCGACCACTGTCCTTGGGGTGGCGGGAGAGACCGGGGCCCCGGCTTCCCTTTTCCTGGAAGCCCAGACGTCAGCCTCAGCCGTCCCGCGGGGCTGCTGGCCTGCTGCGCCCTGCACACGCCCTCCTAGCTGGTTCTCTCCGGGGTTCTCTCTCGGCATCTGGGGGTTTAACGTGGAGACAGAATTGAAACTTTTCCCAGCTCGAATGCACATGTGAGAGTGGAGGGGTTTAAGGTGTGCACTGTGATGATCTGACACGTGTGTCAGTTGCAGAACGGTCACAGTCAGGTCACTTAGCGCCTCTACCCCCAGAAGGCAGAGTGTTTGGGAAGCTTTTCTTAGGTTTTCTTCTCTCTCCACTACTGCATACTTTTTATGGCAAAACCAGTGACGTAAGCTTGACTGATTAGGTAAATGGTAATACACCTCTGTTGTGTCCTATCTGGGTGTCAAAGTATTCCCGAAGGAAACAGTTTTGATGTTAAGTAAAATCTTGTCTGAAATTGTATTCAAAACATGAAACTGTTTTTATTCCTTTAAGAATTGAAATTGCAGTAATGTTTTCTAGCTTTTTTTTTTGCATTTCTCAATTTTTTATATGACATAAAACATTAAAGACGCATTTCTGCTGGCATCTCCAACCTAACACTAGAATTCCTAATTTTCTGGGGAAAAGGTTGAGTGTTTATGCTCAGGCCTTGATCTTTACCACCTGATGCTTAGTGATTGGAAGGGAGAACCCAGCAAAGCCCGGGCACCCTTTCCTGAGCAGCCACGAGGAGGCGGCGGAGGGAAGTCAGGCGCTGGCACCTGGGCAGGTGGCTGGCCTCCTGTGTTCCCCACGTTCCCCAGGCTTTTGTGGACTAGGGGTTTCCTTGGTTGATTTTAAGTGTCAACCCTGTTGTGGACTGAAGCCGCCTGCCCGCCGCCGTGAGGGAAGCCGCCCGTCCAGCCAGGTAGTTCCTAGTGGGGTGCGGCCGCAGGGCCAGGTCCCGGGGGCCCTGTGTGGTCGCAGCCCTAGCCGCCTCTAAGTCGGGGACACAGGTGCAGGTCCTACATGTGTGAGGGGCCCCACGCCGGGAAGAGTGTCAGCTGGAGCAGGCGGGGCACTGGGTGACGGGCGGATCCACGAGACTGCCCACGGAGGCCACGGCGGTGCAGCCCCTCCATGGGACGCCATGGTCCTGAGAGTGGAGGTGCCTCGGTCCTCTCAGCCCAGTGCTGTGCCTGTGGTCCCCACGCCCGGCCAGCACCGGCTGGGGGTGCTGTTCCATGCTGGTTCTCAGAGCCGCAGGACGGGGCCCGTGGGCGGCTGTACTCCTGGCTGGCGAGGGCGGAGGACCTCACTCATCACGGCTGTTCTTTCTGGGATGCATTTCTTTTCGTGCTGCAATCCAGGAAGGGTTCCCATGTAGAAAGTGGCTGGTTGGCTGCAGCCAGGGCAGCGGCTGTCATGCTGTCTCGTCGGCCTCTCTGGACGGACAGCCCTGGCAGCCGCACGGGGCAGGGGTGGTGGGTGTCCCGCTGCTTTGCCCGCCTCTCTCCTTCCCCAGGGGCTGTGACTCGCATCGTTTCATGTCACATGCCTTGTTTATAAAGTGAAGTTGTCCTAGATTGTTAAAGATAGCTGCTTGCACAGAACACAAGATGCATAGTTTGGTGTCCAGCACTTTTATGTTAATGTCTCACTTTTCTGGTCGCACCATTAGAGATAAATCTCTAGTTTACTGGTCCTTGGTTGTAGGCCCCTTGGTTGCTAGTGCCATGTTCCCCACATGGCTCCCTGCCGTGCCCTTTGTGTGAACCTGTGCCTGCACGTGGAGTGAGGCCGGGCGCCAGTACTTTGAACTCTGTGTGGGTCCGGCACCAGCTTCTTGGGGGGACAGCTCTGGGTAGAGAAGCTGCCTTCTCTCAGCCTCCTTGGGAGGGACAGATGGCCGGTGTGCCCGTCGAGGCCCTGTGGCGGGGACGGGGGCACAGGCAGGCTGGCATGGTCAGTAGCTGGCCCAGTGCTGTCTGCTGGTGCCCTCCCCCAAGGCACCTCCTGGTGTGGAGCTGTGGTCCCAGGAGAGCCAGAGAGGTGCCCGGCATCCTACTGACCTGTTTGTGCAATTTGGCCCAAGGCCCTGAACGTCCCTAAACTGAGTGTCTGCGGTGAGGGAGTGGGTGGGGCGGCTGAATTGTGGGGGCTGTCGTTGGAGCAGCTCACACAGAAATGACTCGTTCAGATCCGGTTACTCGTCTCTGACAGTGGTGACCTCACAGATAGAGCAGTGGACTCTGGTGTCTGGTGCAGAAGCCGCACTGGCAGCCTGGTGACAGTGGGGCAGTGGTGGAGAAGAGGGTCCGGCCACTTTTCCTTATTCCTGCGGTGTTTGTCCACTCCAGGCCCTGCTGCAGATGGTGTGTGATGAGAGCCACCACATCCTGGCCCTGTCCAAGTGCCGTGGACCGCCCAGCGTCCTGAGCAGGGGCGAGCCCAGCACCCCCCTCGAGCGCCTCCCACAGGGGTGCCGGGGGCTGCTGGAGGCAGCAGCGCCTCTGAGGGGGCACCCCACCCCAGCACCCCAAAAGGGAGAGAAGGTACAGGCATTCTGGGTAAAAGAAGAGCAGTGGGCTGGGCCAGCTTGAGGGCTCTGCTTGGCCACAGGGTGGGAATAAGGCAACGAGAGGTGGGTCAGCGGCGGCAGCGAGGCCGTGTCCCAGCCAGCCACCCCCTCACTTGTGTTCTCTAGGCTCCAGCCACATGCCGGCACCTTCCAGGCCTTGTTAGGGCAGGAGAGGCTGCGGGGAAGGGATGGGATGGGGAGATGGGCATGCAGGCCGGGCCTGAGGCCACAGGGTCTCAGTGTCCACGCTGCAGCTGAGGGCCAGCACAGAGGTCATGGCTGGGTACTGAAGCCGCACAAGGGGAGCCAACAGGCCACGGGGCGGAGGGAACAGTGGGCCAGACCCCAAGGCCGGCCTTCGATCTTCAGGGGCGGGGGGTGGGCAGCACAGGCTGGGTGCAGAGGGCAAAGGGCAGCCAGCCCGCTCACGGCCTGCACGGCACACACGCCTGCAAACGCCCTGCTGCCACCCAGGGCCCTGGCCTCTCCTGGACCGGGGCTGGTGCACAGTTAGGTGGGGGTTGCCCCGTCTCACCTCCCTCGAGGGCAGCCCTGGCTCCTCGTGCCCCAGCTGGTCCTGGGCACTTGTGCACCCTCTTCAGTCGGGGTAGGTTCTGTCAGATCTGCAGGACGCGTATGTAGGAACACCGAGCTCCTTGTTCTGATACTTTAGGAACCTTCTGACCTGGGCCTCGATTGGAGGGGAGAATTTCTGCAGGTTGTCCAGGAAGCCTTTGAAAAAGAGCGAGAGATGCTGAAAGTTGAGCTGCGGCCCCGACTCTGTGGTTCGGACGTTGGGGGCTGCAGCACGCTGTTGGAGAGGCTGGAGAAGGTGGTCCAGGAGCAGGTGAGCTAGCCTCGACCCCCGGAGCCCCCCACCCCTAACAGAGGGTGATGGGAGCTTTGGTTCCCATGTTTCACCTGACCTTAGAACGTGGTGGAGATTGAGGGGCAGACCCTGCTTCAGTCTAAGGATAATGCTGCGTTTTTATGTGTGAATTCCGTGAAGTGGAAAGCTTTATAGATTGACCCTCTTTCACAGCCTCATTCTGTTCTGGAAATAACTGGCCTTCCCTTGAAAGCAAAAGGCCAATTCCAGGCGGCCCAGCCCTGGCTTGTGAGCGCTGAGCCTGGGGTCTGAGGGTTGGAGGGTCTGCACTGAGAGGGCACTGGAGTCCAGATGCCGGGCATTGACCAGGCCCAGGAAGTGAGACCAAGGTGCTAGGGGCAATCTGAGGGTCCTAGGGCCACTGTGCCCACGTTCCGTGCCACACAGTTGTCACACATGTCTTCCTGCGAGCCTGCTCTTGCCCTGGTCGAGGACTAGACTGAGACCCGTGAGCTGTGGCAGTGATGCTGGGAGCTTGAGTTTGCAGAGCAGGGGCTGCTCTTGCCTGGCCCCGCAGCCCTTGGGACCTCCTTCTCCTGCCATGTCTGTGATGTCCCCTGACCGCTCCCCTCCCCGCCCCATCTGCAGGGGGGGCTGCAGGAGAAGTCCTTGGAGCACCTTCACCTGTCGGACAGGAGCCGCCTGCTGTCAGAGATCCAGGCTCTGCGCGCCCAGCTGCGGATGACGCACCTGCAGAACCAAGAGAAGCTGCAGCAGCTGTGCGTGGCACTGACCAACACAGAGGCCCGCGGGAGCCGGCGGGAGCACCAGCTGCGGAGGCAGGGTGCGCGCGGCCCTCGGGCTCCCTAGGCCCCAGAGCACAGGACACGTGCCGATCAGGGCCGGCGCTGGGGGCGCCACAGGGCCACTTGCATGAGGGTCTCAAGCTCACATGAGGCTTGAGGGTCCTGTTGCAAGTTTCTGCGTTTTATTTAGACTCTGGGGTTTTCACACAGACACGTCTGTGAGCAGAGAGTACTTTACTTTATTCTTCTTCCCCGTCTACTTCCCGTTCTCGTCACTGCTCGCGGGGCTCCCGAGTGCTGGGTGACAGGCCGTTTCTGTCCTGGGGCGGCCTGCGTTCCAGCCACGACCCCAGCCTGGAGCCTCATGCTGCATGTTTCTGGGCTTGATTTGCTAGTCTTTGGCATTTTGTTCATGGCGGTCCTGGTTTTGGTGTCAGGGGGATGCCAGCCTCCTGGAGGACCCGTGTCTCTGCCCCTGTGTTCTCCACAGGACTCTGTAAAAATGGGATTATTTCCTCCTTGGTTTTGGGAGAGTTCTCCAGTGAAGCCTGGTGGGAGGCAGGCAATGTAGGAGTGGTGGGTAAGGTGGGTTTCGGGGTGACTACAGGGATGGTTGCATCTGTTCTCCGTGCACCAGGCAGGGTTGGGTCTGAGCAGCCTTTCCTGGTCAGGTCCTTTTCGGCCCACCTCCAAACTCTGCCTCTGGGAGACCACACCCGGGGGGCTGCGTTGCACCTGCAAGGCCTGCGAGGCTGGAGGATGTCCTGCCCACTCTCTGCCCCTGTGTCTCTTTGCTCCTCACCAGCCACGAGGGCAAGGCTTACGGGGGTGTGAGCAGAGGGCGTGTGTCCCACATGTCCTCTCTCAGCAGAATCAACGCTTCTGGGTCATGGAAACTTCATGGTCTCCCGAAATGATTACATCCTGTCCCCTTGGTCTGCTTTTAATTTTGTTAAGTCATTTGCAGCTCACTGTGGCCTCCTGAATAATGATGTTTCACATTTAATCTCTTTTTCAGTTGAGTTACTGGCCTATAAGGTTGAGCAGGAAAAGTGTATAGCGAGCGATCTGCAGAAAACCCTGAACGAAGAGCAGGAGAAAGCAAATCATGTTCGGAAGCTGCTGGTGGTGGAACAGAGTGCGGTCAGGGACCTAAAGTCCGAGCTGTGCGAGTGCAAACAGGACAACGAAAGGCTGCTACGGTCCCTCAACGATGTGCAGAAGGAGGTCCTCCAGCTGAGGTGTGTCCACACTGACTGGCCTGCCCTCGCCACCTCTACCCACCCTGGCTTCCACTCCTCAGGAGGAGCAGTGGAACTCGCATGGCTCCTGCCGTGTTTGGAGGGGACCATTCTGTTCCCACGTGCTCGTGGAGGGCTGAGCACTTGGGCCAGGAGGTGGCAGGGCCTGCCTTCCCTGCCTGAGAGCTTCGGGTGCTGGCGCATGTCCCTCTGAGAGTGCTGTCCCCACACAGGTCGGTGCTGGACAGTAAGGAGAAGGACCTGGCGAACGCACTGCAGCAGCTGGAGGGCGAGCGGGTGAAGGGGCAGGCCCTGCAGAGCCGGCTGGAGGAGGAGCGGCTGCAGTACCTGCAGAGGGAGGGCCAGAGCGCCAAGACCCTGGAGGTGAGGCTTGCAGCCAGTGGTCCTGCCCGTGGATGAGGCTTCGGGGTGGTGAGGGGGCCACACCTTCAGGTCACAGAGTGTCTCTTTGGTGACGGACGGCATGGCTGCTCACAGTTCCCACCACCTCCGCACATTTGCTTCTGCAAGGTGGACGCAGCATCAGAGCATTGTGGCAGAGGCTGTGTGTGCGGCGGTGCCTTGTGTGCAGTGGTGCCTTGTGTGGCAGCCATAGTGGCCATATCTGGTGGTCTTTTATGGTCCTGGACAAGCTGACCACCGTCAGTGGTTAGGGCGAGGCTGCCGTTTACCAGCACAGAGCTGCGGTTGACACAGGGGGGCGAGTATGACTGAGTCCTGGGTGTTGTGGCTGAGGGCAGGGAGATGAACCCGGACGTGTACGCTGCTGTCAGAAGTGCCTTGACCGCAAACAAGGCAGGCAGAGTCACAGGAGGAGCCACACACATACTCTGTCGGTGTCGCGATACCATGTACACATATACACTGCTATGTGGAGAGAGCTGATGGCTACTCTGAAGCTTTATTAAGTTGCACGGTCTTATATAGCAAAGAAGAATGACAAAGGAAATAGTTGACAGGCAGCGTCTGGCTCAAGGTCAGAAGACCCTTTGTTTTGGTAAATCATGTTCATGTTGGCACCAGTGAGCCTTACAGCTTATCAGGGCGGAATGTATGAGAAACGGCTGCTTTACAACGTTCTTCTTGGACTCAGGCGGCTGTTCCTGTTTTAGGTTGCCCTCCCTCTGGGGATCTTACCCATCCTTGGCTAACCAGCCTTCTCACCTCTGAGTCTGCAGCTTTTTAGAATTTGTTTACCATTCCGGCCCTTGGTTCCCACAGTCGGGGGCCAACACACTCCTCTCAGCCACCCAAGGGATCACGTCCAAACGTTTACCTGCTGGGTTGGGGGCACAAACAGACGTGGGCAGGAAAACTGTTTAGACACTTTTGCCCTTGATTTAATTCTTCTGATCTGTCTTTCCGTGCATGACACAGGAGCTAAGAACGTCTTTGGAGAAGCAGTTTGCTCATAGTAACCAGCTGTGTGTCGCCCTGGAGCACGAGCAGACGGCAAAGGACAACCTCCGGAAGGAGCTGCAGATCGAGACCTCGCGCTGCGAGGCGCTGCTGGCCCAGGAGCGCGGCCACCTCTCTGAGCTGCAGCGGAGCCTGGAGGCCGAGCAGGGCCGGGCACGGGAGTTGTCGGAGGCCTTGCACCATGAGCGCCTCTTGACCGAACGGCTGAGCCGGCGGGCGCAGGAGAAGCAGGCGCACCAGGCGCTGCTGCAGAAGCTGAAGAGCCAGGGGGCCCGCGTGCGGGAGCTGGAGGTGGCGCTGGACACAGCCCGGCGGCGGGCCAAGGAGGCCGAGAGGGAGCAGGAGGTAAGTGCCGTGCCGAGGCCCACCGTGGAGGCCCTGCAGACCCTGGAGAGAGAGCGGGAGAGGCCTGCGCGGGGCCAGGCAGAGTTAGAGCAGCCGCACGCGGGACGGGCAGAGCAGGAAGGACGCAAGGCCGCGAGGACAGGAGCGGAGCTGAGGCCCAGCAGAGCGGACGCGCACAAGTGGAGGAGGTGGCAGAGAGACAAGGAGACGCTGGTGAGCCCGCTGCGGCCTGGGGGCCTGTCCTGGTGTCCGTGCATCCCTCCTCAGAACACGGCCGCTTTGTAGCAGGTTGGAGGTCGGGAAGTGTGTGAGTGCCGTCTTTGCTTTTCAAGTGGGTTTGGGTGCTCAGGGCCCTGGCAGCTTCATGAGCACCTGAGGATGGCCTTCCCATCCCTGCAGTGAGGCCCCTGGGAATTTGGTCAGGGTTGCGTGGATCTGTGGTTCTCTTTGGGGAGTACCATCCCCTTAACAACGTTAGGTCTTCTTGTCCGCGAAGTTGGAAGTTCTCTCCGTTTATTTAGGTTTTCTTTAATTTCTTTCAAAGATGTTTTGGTCCTTTCAGGTGATAAGCTTTGTATTTCTTTTGTTAAATTTATTCATAAATATTACTTTTTGATGCTGTTACATATTTAGTTGATTTTGCTTTCACTTTCAGATAGTTGTTTGCTAGCGTGTAACAAATACAGGTGGTTTTTATACCTTCATCTTGCGTCCTGCAGCCTTGCTGAACTGGTTTGTTAGTTCTGGTTTTTTTAATGGGTTCTTTGGAATTTTTCATGTCAAAGAGTACGTTATTTGCGAATAGACAGTTTCACTTGCTCCTTTCCAACCAGGGTTCCCTTCTCTCGTCGCCTTGCCGACGCCTGGCTGGGACGCCCGGTGCACCATGAGCCAGGCTGAGGGCAGCGTCCAGCCCGATTCCTGAAATTAGGGAGCAGCCGGTCTGCTGGCGCCGAGTTTGATGGCAGCTGTGGGACTGTGGACACCTTCAGCAGGGGAATGCCCGTCTGTTCTGGTTTATGCGGTCTTTCCTATCTTTATTTCCAATCATGAGAGGGCACTGGATTTGGTTTTTCAGTTTTTCTTGAGATCTGTGGTTTTGTCCTGTTGCTACGATACCTGGTGCTGCTCTCACATGTCGAGACATCCTTGCCTTCTCGGGAGGCTCCCACTTGAGTTTGGTGTAGGTTCTTTTCTCCCGGTGTTGGATTCAGTTTGCTGGTATTTTATTAAGGATTTTATTGTATTTTGCATTTATATGTGGAAGGGGTATTGTTCTATAGTCTTTTGTGATGCTTTGGGGTTTTTTTGGCTTTGGTTTTGGCTCTTTTGTTGTTGTTGTTGTTAGGATGATTTTGACCTTGCAGGATGGGCTTGGAAATGTTCCCTCCTTTATTTTTTGGGTGGGCCTTAATTTTAAACATATTTTATGTCAATAGAAGCCTTTATTTCTAAGGGAAGTATATCTTCTGTCTTCTCATGAATTGACATTTTGCTCTCTTTAAAAATATTATTTTAAAACTTCAAAAAACACACCTTTATTATTTCTGTGTTTTGTGAAATTATAAAAAGCTTTTAATACGCACAATGAAAACCAATGGCCCAGTCTTTTTAATGGCTAGCCTGCCGTGAAATGGTTGAGAAATGAATATTCATTATTATTCATACACACCACCAAGTTCACCGGTGTAAACTGCACAATTCAGTGGCTTTTGCTGTATTCAAAGCGTTGAGCAGCCGTCACTATGATCAGTTTCAGAACATGCTCGTCCCCCAGATGGAGCCCTGCACCTGTGCGGCCCTCCTAGCCCCTGGCACCACCCGCCTACTTCCCGCCCCTGTGGGTCTGCTCTTCTGGATGTTTCTCATCACTGGGCCCCTACGGGGGGCGGGGGGCTTCTGTTTCTGGCTTATGTCGTGGTGTTTTCAGGGTTCACTCACCTTGGGGCGCATTGGCGACCGTCTGTGATTTATGTGCTGTTAAGCAGCCCTCAGAGGAGCTGGAGAGCTTGGGTGTGGAGGAGTCTTTGTGGGGGCAGAGCGTGGCCGGGAGGTGTCCCCAGTGTTACAGGACGGAGGGGGAGGAGGCGGGCGGGCCTGGCCCCCAGGGCCCCCAGGGCGTGTTCCGGGTTTTGGGTGTGGGAAGAGGGCTTTATAGTTTTCACGAGCGTCCCAGAGGGTGCCCCAAACCACATGTAGAGTCTTCTGCCAAACCGTTTTATTCAATTTTAGGGGGTTTTTTTGGCTTTTGTTTTTGTAAAACTATGTGATAACATAGTTGCTTGAAAAAATTAATACAAAGTGTCTTCTAAGTGAAACCAGTAACTGTCCTTCACGATGCACCTCAGGGTGTGTCTTTAAGCGACATGGTCCTTTCGGTGCATTTCCGCTGTGGATGGTTAACTTGATCTGGACTGTTGGGGTCTTTCTCTGGCCACAGAGGCCAGGCCTCTCAGAGTTATGTAAGGCCAGTTTCATCTTTTCTAATGGAAATAAGCTGTCGGTCCCTCGGTTTGTTACTTTGCTCATCTGGAAAATGGATAAGTGAGGGTCCCAGTTTCTCCACGGGGCTCAAGCACTGACTGGGACGATGCGGGAAAGGGCAGGTCTGAGCTGCACATGTGGCGGCTGGAGGAGCTTGGCTGGAAGCCGGCAGGGTCTGCCTGCTGGCCTGTAGCGGGCTCCCTGCCCAGCCTGCCCTGTCCTGTCCTGCCCTGTCCTGCTCGGTCCTGTCCTGCCCTACCCTGCCCTGTCCTGTCTTGTCCTGCCCTGTCCTGCCCTGTACTGCCCTGTCCTGCCTTGTCCTGCCCTGCCCAGTCGTGTCCTGTCCTGTCCTGCCTTGTCCTGTCCTGTCCTGTCCTGTCCTGTCCTGTCCTGCCTGGTCCTGTCCTGCCTTGTCCTGCCCTGTCCTGTCCTGCCCTGTCCTGCCTGGTCCTGTCCTGTCTTGTCCTGTCCTGCCCGGTCCTGCCCTCCTGTCCTGCCCAGTCGTGTCCTATCCTGTCCTGCCTTGTCCTGCCCTGCCCAGTTGTGTCCTTTCCTGCCGTGCCCTGCCCTGCCCTGTCCTGCCTTGTCCTGCCCTGCCCAGTCGTGTCCTGTCCTGTCCTGCCCTGTCCTGTCTTGTCCTGCCCTGCCCAGTCGTGTCCTGTGCTGTCCTGCCTGGTCCTGCCCTGTCCTGTCCTGCCCTGTCCTGCCCTGTCCTGCCTTGTCCTGCCTGGTCCTGTCCTGCCTTGTCCTGCTCTGTCCTGCCCTGTCCTGTCCTGCTCAGTCCTGCCCATCGTCTCCATCCCACCCCAGCCCTCCTCCCCTGTGAGTGGCCCCAATGCTCTCCATGCCTCAGCTGTCTTCAGCATACTTCTCAGTCCATGGACTGGTTTCTTTGGGTGATCTGCCATCTGCCCCACAGAGACTCGGGTCCTGGATGTGGGGCAGGGAGCGGTGCCTGGCTGGCGGGCTCTCCAGCACCTCCACAGTGGAGGGATCTCACGAGGGAGTTGTTTCCACCTGGTGAGGTTGGGCTTGGAGGCCAGAGGGCCTCCCAGGACTTGGGCTGCACGGTGCTGGGTGTGTGCGTTCACATGCGCAGCGCACTGTGTTGCGGGAATGTGTTGAGATGGAGGGACCAGAACTCGGGCTGTGAATCGTCCTCACGTTTGTGTCCTCGTCCCAGGTCCCTCCTCTGTCCCCTGGTGCTCACCTTGGGCCTGGCAAAAGCTTAATGGTTCTCAGAAAGGAAGGGGACCCTGCAGTGTGGCTCCACCATCTGAGGGGTCGCACCGGCCGAGAGCATGTCGAGGGGGTGTGTCGAGGTCTCTGCCCCAGGATATGTGGGTGATGTCTCTTCGGTTTTCTCGGTCACCCTCAGCGGGAATTGGAGCTGCAGCACCAGCGAGACGAGCACAAGATCCAGCAGCTGCAGCGGACACTGAGGGAGCAGCAGGCAGGGGCGCGGCCCTGCCCCACGGAGGCGGCGGGGATGGCCGAGACTGAGGCGGAGGCCGAGCGCCTGCGGGAGCAGCAGCTGGGCCTGGAGAAGGTGCGGCAGCAGCTGCTCTGCGCGGCTGGGCTCCTGACCAGCTTCATCAACCAGATGGTGGACAGGTGGGCCTCCCGGGACCATGATGGCGGGTCAGCGCCGCTGATGTCAGGAAGAAGCCCGGCTTCGGGGCGTGTCTTTGATTTCAGATCCGTGTTTCCGTAAAATGGACTCCATTCTCTGCCCGCGTGTGAGGGTGAACTCGGGGAAGATGCTGATGAAACTGTGTCTCTTGCATTCTAGTGTAACAGGAAACACAGGTTCCTTTCAGAGCAGTTCTCCCCTGCCCTTTACCACTGCTCACCGCCCAGAGGGTCCAGTCCAAGGCCAGCCCCACCCCTCTGCCCAAGCCACTAGGTTGAGGTGGCGCCCGTGTCTGCGCCCCAGGGGGACGCGTCTGCCTGGGTGAGGAGCCGAGACCCTGCCGTTTGGCATGGACAGAAATTACTCACGATAGCATTCGTTCTGTGTGCCCTTTTCTGGGCACACGGACACTCAGCTAGCACGGCTCTCCAGTCTGCACTGGGTTTGGTTAATGAAGCAGTGAAGCCTCGCCTTGGGCGGCATTTTGGTAACAGACGCAGAGTCATGCAGAGAGCTGTGGTGGTGGTGGGGGGGCACACTGAGGAAGCCCTGGGGTCGGCGGTCAGCCTCTGGAGGTTTCTGGGCTCACCAGACTGCCTACCCCGGGACCACCTGCCCCTCGGTGCCGCCATCACTTGGAGGGCCTGCTGGGTGCCCGCCTGTTGGCTGGACCCGTGTGCCCCTCGTGAGTGTCATGTGCTTCCCCAGGACCATCAGTGACTGGACGTCGTCGAACGAGAAGGCGGTGGCGTCTTTGCTGCACACGCTGGAGACACTGAAGTCTGAACTGGGTGCATCCAGCTCCTGCCGGGTGAGTCCAGTTTTCTTGTTCATTGTCGCCCACCTGCTTGCCTGCCCGCCTTGGAGCCTGCCTCTTCTGTGGTTTGCCTCCGGGGGGGCCACTCAGTGCACTGTCGAGACCCTGGGCTGGAAACCAGCTGCCCGTCTGCTGCGTCCGGAGGGCTTTGGGTCTTGGCTACTGCTGTGAGTGCCCGATAAGCAGCGGGCAGTGGGGCGTGGAGCCCGCTCTCCCTCTGACCCACCTGCGTGCACAGAGCACCCTCAGATGGCCTGGTGCGTCTTGCCCTCCTGTCTGGTGGGTTCCAGTGCCTCCTCAGTGTCCCACGCCTGCCGGGGGCTGACCAGAGGGAATGGGCCTGTCCCGGGGGACCCTCGGGGAGGGACACGCTCTTGCCGGCCACCTGTCACATACAGCCTCTGCCAGCAGTGCTTTTGGAACAAAGAAAGAGGGCCGTTTTGTAACAGGCGTACTTTGTTCACGCGGCCCAGTTTTGTGCAGAGTTTATTTCATAGAGGATTGAGAAGAAATGTGGTTTGGTGGTTTGATGGTTTTTATTATTTCACGTCCCCTAGGTGGACTCTGCCTAGCCCCACAAGCTCCCACCAAGCCCAAACATGTTTAAAATTATAATCCCTGAAAATAGCCAACAGTAAAAGCCATGAATAACGTGCGTGCCTTTTAAAAGAGAATCCTCATACATGGAGTTTTTTTCTCCTTAAGAAGAAAACAGCGGCAGAGCTGCAGGTCCAGCTGGTGGACGTCCTGCTGAAGGACAATGAGTCCCTGACCAGAGCTCTCAGCGCGGTGACCCGGGAGAAGGCAGAGCTGCACCGGGCACTGTCCCAGCTGGAGAGGCCCCCCCGGGGCTGTGCGCGCAAGGTACGGGTGCCGGGCCCGCTGGCCGCGGCCGGGTTTTATGCTGTGTTCGGACTCTCATGAGTGACCCTTGCCCTGAGACAGTGCTCGATACTTGCTCATGAGAGGAAACTTTGACTAGGAATTGAATAAGCTGATGAAATGAGAGTTTTGTTTGACCTTCACCTAATGAAAACAATTACAATTTTCCTGGTTGTGTATTTTGATAGACATTTTCTCTGGAATGTCTCAATTTTTCTATTTATATTCAGCCTTTTTGTTTGTGAATTGCTCTTTTTTTTTTTTAATGAAATCTTTTAAAACTTGTTTTTAAATTTACATCCAGTTAAACCTGCCTCTTGCTGGCACGATGGTGTTTGAGCTTTGCTCACCGTGAAGCCACCATGCTGGCAGAGCATGCGAGGCGGTCCCGCCCGGCCCCCAGCCTCCGGCTCCCGGCGCCCCCATGCTCTGCTGCCGGTTTTCCTGAACGTCTGTGAGTGGGACCACAGGGCTGGGGCCTAGGGGCCTCTTCACTTCTCTGTAAAGCATTTGAGGTCCATGGGGGGCCGTGGGCCACGGCTCAGACCTGTTCTTTGTCACATGGCTCCACCTGGCACGGATGCACCCAGCTTACGAGGGGCCCTCTGTAAACATCTGTGTAGGCGCACTGCTGTGTGGACGGAGGGTTCTTTTCTCTGGGTAAAGGCCCAGCAGTGGGCTCCCTGGGTCTGGCGGCAACTTGTGTGAACTTCCCGCCTTTGACACTACTGGTGATTTCCAGAATGGCGGCACCGGTTTGATGAGTGTTCTGGCTACTCCACACCTTTGTGTTGGTGGCGTTTCCCCTTGTTACGTCAGCATTCCGATAGGTGTGAAGTAGCTTCTTACGTCTTCCTTGGTGAAGTGCCCATTGACGTCTCCTGCCTTTCCTTACGTTGGATCATTTGTGTTCTCATTGCTGAGTTTGGGAGCTCCTTAAATAGCCTGGGCGTGACTCCCTCCTCAGACCTGCAGATGCTTCTTTCCGGGTCTGCGCTGTCCTGTCTGTGCAGGACCCTTTGCAAAACAGAAGGTTTTAATTTTGATGGTGTCGTACGTATCAGCTTGTTCTTGGCTCGTGCCTGGAGTTTTACAGTTTTACTTTTTACTTTACGATCTGCGTTGGGTTAGTTTTTGTAGTGGCCTGAGGGGTGGGTTGAGGCCCGTTTTCATGCACTTTGGTCTCCAGTTACTCCTACATGCTTCATCGACCAGATGGTCCTCCCCTCCTGAACTGTCTCTACCTGCGTCAGAAGTCACCGGTTGGTGCACGTGTCTGTGTCTGGATCCTCTGTTCTGTTGCACTGATCCGTACGTCTGTCCTCCACCAGCTGCCTGATTGACATAGATTTATGGACATGTTGGGGTCCAGCAGAGCTCTGGTTTTTTCTTCTTTTTCAAATTGTTTGGCTTGGCTATTGTAGTCTGTCTGTACTTCAGCATGAATTTTAGGATCTTGCTGGTTACTCTGGGATTGCATTAAGTCTGTAGATCGATGTGGGGAGGACTGGGAAGGAGAAGTGGTGTGGCCACGATGGACAACAGTCTGGCAGGTCCACAGAGTTGTGGGGCTGCTGTCTCACCCCAGCCCCAACTCTGGTGTTTACTCACAAGTGAAAATACATGTGTGTCCACGTAAGACCTTGCTCATAAGCTTTCCTGTCACCGTGAGTCCTCATTCAAATGTGGGGATAACCCAAATGTCCATTAACTGAGGAGTGTATGGTAAAATACAGTATATCCATGAATGTTACTTGGCAATAAAAAGCAGTTAAGGACTGATGGATGTACAGGGTGGATGAGCCTTGGAAACGTGACAACAGTGAAGGGAGCCGGACCCCATCGACAGGAAGCGTCCAGAACAAGCAAGTCCAGACCCAGGGCCCAGGTCAGCGGCTGGCGGGAGGGGTCAGGAGTCACTGCTGGGGTGCAGCACTTTGGGTGTTGAAATTGGGTAATGGTGCTGGTTGCACAACCTGTGAACAGACTGAAAATGAGTTCAGTTTCACACTTTAAGAGGATAAATTATATGGTGTGAATTATATCTCAGTAATGCTGTTATTAAAAATTGGGGCAGGAATTGACGTCTGTAACTGTATCTAAGCTTAACTACTTGCGCCTTCTTATCCATGTGCTTGGTGTGTCGCTCCATGTAGTTGGATCTTTTAAAATTCCTTTCTTAAATGTGTTGTAGCTATTAGCCTGCAGATCCTGTAAATGTTTTGTTACATTGTTACACAAGTATTTCACTTTTGGGGGCCGTTGTAAATGGCAGTTTTCAGGTATTTGTTTTCCAGTTGTTTGTGGCTCGTGTCGGAGGTGTGACTGCTGCTCATAGGCTGAGCTTGTGTCCTGCAGCCTTGCTAGCCTCATATTTTAGTCCCCTGAGCCTTTTTGTAGGATTTTCTCCATAGACAGTCTTGTCGTATGCTCTTGAAAGGGGGTTTATGTCCTTCTTTCCAGTCTGCATACCTTTGATTTCTTTTTCATGCTGGTTGCACTGGCTGGGCCTCCCCAGGCTGGAGGGGGACATGCAGCTCCCATCCCGGGTGGAGCCTCCGTCTTCACCAAGGCGGATGCCCTTGGATCAGTTTGAAGACGCTCCTTCTGTTCCTGGTTTGCTGAGACTTTTTGTCATGATGGACATTGACATTTGTCAGGCTTTTTCTGCATCTGTCGACGTGATGATGAGGTGTTTCCTGTGGTGGGTCACGTGGAGTTTCTCGTGGCCCCAGGAAGAACCTGACTGGGTCATGATGTATTACTCTTTTTAGGTACTGCTGCGTTCGATTTGCTTACGTTCTGTCGAGGGTTTCTGTGTCTGGCTCTGTGAGGGGTGTTAGCCTGGAGGGCTTCTTCTCGTTGTCTCTGCCTGGCTTTGGCCTTCTGAAGTGAGCTGGGGCTGTTCCCTCCTTGTCTGTTTTCTGAAGGAGATTATGTAGAGCTGGTATTTGTTTCTTCCTTAAATATTGTTAAAATTCACCAGCGAGACTGGCTGCACCAGTGTTTTCTCTTTCAGAAGGAGTTTCTGGAGCTGTTGGGCAGAGGGTCCCGTAAAGGGCAGCTGAGTCCAGTTGGTCCATGGGGACGTTTGGGCCTTGTCCCTGCTGGTCTGTCAGGACCGAGAGGATAGAGTTGATGTCCTGGTGCAACTCTGGGTCTGTGTGTCTTTTCGGCTCCACCCAGTCCCACCTTGTCTGTTGTGAGGCTCTGTGGGAGGTGAAGGGGCTTCTGTGCTGGTGACGCTGGGCCCAGCCACAAGGTAGCGCCAGGGTCTGCTCCCAGACGGGACGTTTTCATCTTGACGAGAGCCCTGTCTGCGCCTCTGGAAGCTGCTCCGGGAAGTGTTTTGAGGCTCCTTGTTCAGGGCACCCTGTGTGAACTAACGCGTGGTCGCCCGAACACCCTTGTCCTTCCTGTGAAGTGTGAGGAGGCATGGGGTACGTGCTTGTGATGTGCAGCCCGAAGGCAGGTGGAATGTTTCCTTCTTTGTGTCCAAGATGACATCTGTGCTGGTGTCTCTTTCCAGAGAAGACCACGCTGTTGTTAGAACCAGGAGAGTGTGGCTGTTTCCCTCTGCCTCATCGGGGATCACCTTGCTCTGCACCTCCTTCTTCCTAGTCCTGCCCTGGAGTCGTGGCCAGCACAGCCAGGCTGCCTTGAGGCCACTGACCACATGGCCACAGTGACAGGCGGGTCCTGGCCGTCTGTGGTGGGTGGCATCCATGACCCCTCACCGTGGGTCCTTCTCTTTCTGTTGTGTGTCCCCAGGGGTGCTCTGCACAGCATGGGGTCCAGGCTGTGCCACTGATGTTGGGACACATGCCTGCTCACGCTGCCCTCTCTGCCCGGTGCCTGGCCCTTGGACGTGTGGCTGCCATGTGGGGCCCGCCCACGGGGGTCCAGGTGTGCTGCCCTCACTCAGGGGTCCAGGTGTGGGCTTCGATGGCCCTGGAGCAGAGCTGTTTGCATCTGCCAGGGGTCAGCATTTCTAGGACCAGGGAGCTCTGAGTGTTTAATAGGCTCAAGGCTTTGTATTCAGGGTGACTTCACAAATATTAGGGGTCTTGTTTTTAGTGAAAATACGCTTTCTGTGCAGCCACATTTCAGTTAGTGGTGCGCAGCAGCCCCCTGCGTGTGGGTGGTCTGGCTAGTAACCACGTAGCAGCTGGGACACCACTGAGGAGAGGCTGGCCGGGGCCAGGGCGGGAGGTGCAGCCGGCGGGGTTTGGCTCCAGGCTGGGGGCACCGCTCCGCTCTGAGCCGCTTCTCTTGAGATGCTGTCACGGGAGCAGCGGTGTGGACATGCTGTCTGTGGTCATTGCAGAGGTCAGACAGGTCTGTGTGGAGGCAGGACAGGACAGTCTCGCCCAGCTCAGCACGACCCCCAGACCCAGCTCTGCCCACGCCGGAAGTAGCCAAGGTGAGACCGAGCCTAAGTGTGGTGGGGGGTGTGCAGACTGACCACCCCTCCTCCCACGGTGTGTCCAGTCCACAGACCTACATGCCCTGTTCACAGCGGGCTGCTCTTGGGGCTGTACGTTCTGTGGGTCTGGGCAAGTGTGCGAGGACCCGTGTCCACCACAGTGTCCTGCACATGTTTTCACTGCCCGGCAGTCCCCACGCTCCCGTGGTGCTTCTGAAATCCTGGGTTAAGGGAGAAACCTGTGATGCCTCGAGTCCCCAGATGATAGTGAGACGGTCTGACCGGCAGCTCACCCTCCGCGTCTCTGACACTGAGGCACGGGCTGTGGGCCTCTCTTGAGGGAATATCTGTGTTAGGACACGGACACCCGCCTCGGCCTATAATCCAGGTTTCTGCCGGCTCCCCACGCCCCGACGCCACCCCCAGTTTGGACCTAACTTCATGGTCAGGTTTGCGGGGCCTTCGCGGGTGAAGGGACGTTGGTCTCTGTGTATTGTCTGGTAAACAGGATCGAGCCTTGAACAGCAGGGCTGTCTGTGGGTGCAGATGTCGTGTGGGCTGACTCCTGTGATCCCCGAGGAAAAAGCACCCAGCATGAGGGTGCTGTACACGCCAGAAGGTCTTGTTCTGTGCTTAAACTTCACTGTTTTTCCCTTTGAGATGGAAAAATTGTACCTGCGCTATCTGCGAGCAGAGAGCTTTAGGAAAGCCCTGATCTATCAGAAGAAGTACCTCCTGCTGCTGATCGGCGGGTTCCAGGACTCTGAGCAAGAGACGCTGTCCATGATCGCTCACTTGGGAGTGTTTCCTTCCAAAGCGGAGAAGGGTGCTGTGGCATCCCGCCCGCTCACGAAGTTCCGCACGGCCGTCCGGGTGGTGATCGCAGTCCTCAGGTATCGGAGGCACGTGCCCGTCTTCCGCGTTAGGTCGTTGTCGTCTGGGAAATGCTACAGTTGTGTTCTCCTCTGAGATGGGTGACACTTGAGGCCTTAAAGTCCATGATCCTTGTCTCCGGAAGCCACGTTGTGCAAAATTGCACCTTCTGAAATGGAGAGAGTTTTTGTGACACAAAGCCTTACCCTTAATGGGGTTCCTTGTGACAACAGGCATGTTGATCAAGTTTAAGCTGCGTTTCCTTTCGGTACACTTCAGTTTCCCTCATTTTAGTCAATCCTGTGTTACACGGTGGGGCATTGCCAAGAAGACGTGGTCCAGCAGGTGTGTGCTTGGCATGGGCACGGCCCAGCCTCCGCTGCGGACACAAAGTGTGTGGGGGACCCTCGCCCCCAAGCCCCCCGATGCAGCCCTGCCCGTCCCCGCCCTTATTTGCACAGGGCGCCATTGTGGAGTGGGGATGGGACTCCCTGGTGTGATGGGGGATTTTGACTATTTCAGAAGTAACAGTGGTGAAAATCTATTTTATTTTACAATTTTTAAATTGGTTGTTTTTCTAAAACTGTTCCACTAAGAACCGTGCAGCTGTGTCCACCCTGTGGTCCTCCAGGCCATGCTTGCCTGGCTGTAGGAAGGGGCAGCAGGACTCCCATTGCCTTATCTGGTCCACCCACCCACCCGTGGGGGTGGGAGCCACGTATACCCTCCCTCCTGGTTCTCCTGGCCTCAGGCCACCACCCACCTGCCTGTCCTTCTGTCTCTCGCTCCATCCATCCCAAACCTGCCTCCCATCTTCCCACCAGCATGGAGCAGTGGCCTTCCTGGGGCCGTGGGGCTCAGAGGCAGCTGGGCTGAGGGGGAGCCACCAGGGAGGGAACGTCGAGGAGAGGGGCCCCCACATGGCACACCTTCTGGCATCAGGAGTGAACAACTGGAGGGCCAGGGTCTCTGTTTCCCCTGCTGTCCTGAGCCCGGCAGGTGTGTTGGTGACCTGACTGTGCTCCCACACTGGGAGTCGGGTCACGTCCGGATCTGCGTGGCTCTTTTCACTTCTGTTTCGCTCTGGTTTTCAGTGTCTTTCTTTTCTTGGTAGGTTGCGCTTTTTGGTTAAGAAATGGCAACAAGTAGACGGGAGAGGAGCCGTGGTGCCTGGTTGGGCGCGCACAGGTACGTCCTCCACCCGCAGCACCTCCTCAATGCCCGTCTGACCTCAGGGCCCGGGGGGATCAGTGACGCACAGTGAGGGATCAGAAAGTCAGCCAGAGACAGGGCTTTTGAAGGGAAATGGTTTTTATCTTGGGAACGAGCACAAGTTCGTACAGTTCACGCTGGGGAATAAAAGTGGCTCAGAGGAGCGCAATGAGGATTGAAGGTAGAAATGCTAAATATATTAATAACTTATGTTCTTCAATAAAAAGTCCTTTTTCTCCAAAACTGAGTGAAATGCTGCTTCACCTGTGCACCTCTCTGTGGGGGCATCGCTGCCTCCTCTGCCTCAGCCCCATCTCGTCTCCTGTTGTCTGCCACCCCGTCACACAGGCCCCCCCCCAGGGGCAGCCTTGCACAGAGAACTTCCCACTCAGTGCAGGGCCGCACTCCTGGGCCCTGCCGACCTTCAGGGCTTCCCCACCCGTTCCAGTCAGCTTTGATGTCCATGTATGAGTCATCACACTTGAAATCACACTGCTTCATAGGCCTTCAGGGGAGTTTGCCTGCCTGCCCCTCGCCCCCCCCTCCCCTCTGGGCACCCGGTGGTCCCCAGGTTCCGCCCCTCTACTCCTCAAGGCTCCTCCCTCAGGGCACGGGGCGCTCCTCCGGGAACTGCCCACACACCAGGGGTCAGGGCCGGCCTTGTAGGAATGAAATGCAGGTGATCAAAACTCAGGTTTCTTGTAGAGGTTTTTAAAATATAACTTTTATAACAGGGACCCTTAACATGTTTTGAACTTGCCATGCACACTCTTAAAAGCTCATAAATTTAAAATTTTGGTGGGTGGGCCTTCTTACTAAGTGCATCTGGCATCTCTTTTCTCAACCCCTTTCTTGTTAAATAATTCTGGGGGAAGGACCCCCAGTGCCGCAGCGGCAGCAGTCCTCACCCGACGCCAGCGAGTCCCCACCGACCCGGGACGTGTCCTCCAGCCACGCCAGGGACCCTGTGGCAAAAGCCTCCCCACGCAGAAGGGAAAGGTGAGTTGTGGTGCCTTTGGCTGCTTTTCCAGTGCAAGAATGAACGGGGCCTCGGGTGTAGCCGTCGGTGGGAGCCCGTCTGCAGAGACAAGGCCGTCCATGGAGGTGTGTGTCCTGGGCAGTTTGTGGGGGTGCCCAGGCACACATGAACCCCCACATGTACACACATACACACGTGCAAGGCCTTAGTGTGAACTTCACATGATCTCTTTTCTTTGGAGTTTGGGATTTTATTGCACATGTGATATATCTTTAGACTTACGATCCACTTGGCAATTGAGATGTTACAGTGGTAAGGTTAAATATCCATAACGTATTTGGGGGAAAACCCATTATCAATGAAAATACAATTAAGGGGACTTGTTGGTTGGATTGTAGGATGTAATTTTGTGTAAAAATTGCTGTGAAGAAAGTCTTCCCTGATGGCTTTGATGGTCTGGGCTGTGGTTGGTGTCACTGTCACATTCTGAGGCCCTGGGGTCACGCAGTGGTCTGGTGTGGCCTGTTGTGCGGGGCTGACCCTTCACTGTCTTCATCGTGATAAGACTTCTCATCCCAGTGCAGCTCGTGGAAGACGTGACTCTTTCTCCAGGTCGAACCACGTAAATGACACGAATCACCCTACCAGAGGCTTGAATATGATGATGAGTCATTTATTTAATTCTTTCAACTCTGACTTTTCCAATATTTGGAACCTTCCCTTGAGATGAACAGAAACGCCCATTTGTCTGTGGTGTTGCACGCGCACGCAGAGGCTCCCGCCAGCGCATCGGCTCCGATCTCTGCGTGTGCTCCCCCAGGGTTCTAAAGGGAGCTTGTTGGAGGGAAATGCGTCCTCCACCTCTGCCATCAGACCAGCAGGGATGAGATGCTGGCCTCTGGTGATGGTGGGCACTCTGTACGAGCTGCGTGGTAAGAGCGAGCCAGCCTTGGGCGGCCCCTCCATGATGGGAGAAGCCGCAGCCATGGCGGCCCCGGCAGCCAGGAGCCGTCTCTGAGCAGGCCGAGGTCCCCGCTCACCGTGCGTCTCTGCTGACAGTGTCCCAGCAGAGTCTGTGCTCCTCGGGGAGATGCACATTGAAGGTGTTGGTCCCAGAGTAAGGCAGGGGCCGCAGCAGCGTGAGTCTGTTCTCTGTCTGGTTGTGGCTCCCTGGGGCCCAGGTTGGCGATTCCTTTGAAAGAACAGACGAGGCCCAGGCCTCTTTCATGTGGATGGTTAAGAACCACTCCCTGCCCTGGAGAGAAAGCGAACAGTGATGCAGACGGGGCTCCCTGGGCCCAGCTGGAGGCCAGGAGCGAGGGGCCAGGCAGTGGGACAGTTTGTGCTGGTCAGGGAGGGGCGCCGCACAGGGCACAGAGGTGTGGGTCTTAGGGACACTGGGCAGAATCCGGTGGGGGTAATAGATTCCTACTTGAAGATTTAGTGAAGTAAATATATGATAGTTTTTACTTGTTTTAACTCGAAGACGTTGTATAGAAGTTGGTTTTTAAAGCACTATGTAGCATCTTTTTAAAAAAGCCTTTCTTTTGAGGTAAATAAGAAATATGGAGGTACCAGCCACCTGCTTTTCCCCGTTTCCCCAGCGCCACTGCCGTCTGCGCTCACTGCATTCAGACCATCTGCTGAGCTCAACTCTGTTTGTTTCTTGGTGTGGTTCATCTGTATCAAGATCCATTTCATTTCTGAATTCCAGATCAGAAAGATCCCTGACTGCTTCTCAAGATCCGGAACATTCCTTGACGGAATATATTCATCATTTAGAAATGATCCAGCAAAGACTAGAAGGCGTCCCACCAGGTACTAAAAGTCCTGTTTTCTGAAGTAGTCTCACTGGTCCAGGAGTGTGCAGTGTGAGGAGGACTGCTAGTGGCCAGCTAGTTTCAGTCTGGCTGACCAGCCATCACAGGTGGGACCGGAAGATGGGTGACGAATGTCGGAGGTGCCTTCAGGACGCGCTGTGGCGGGGTTGGAGCTGCTCGGGCACCAGCCAGGTCTCTCTCTCTCTCTCTCTCTCAGCGAACGTGAAGATGGTGTTTCAGCCGGGATGGAGTTTGTCCAGTGGGTCTTAATCTTCCCTTAAACCACTGTGTGTTTTAATTGTAATTCTTATTTTTACCAAAAATAAGTTAATTCAGTGTTAGCATTTTAAAATTGGGAAATTCTTCCTAAAAGACTTCTGACAAATTGCTACCTCATTTCTATTTGTATTTAGATTCTACTTCAAAGAAACCCTGCTACCAGAAGACGAAACAGTGAATAAAATCCTTGTGGCTCCGACCTGTGATCATTCTATTTGAGGAGAAGATTTGATTTTCTGAGGAACGCTCATGTGTGGCACATGTCCGAGGCGCCAGCCCCTAGGTGTCCTCATCTTCATGCTGCTACAAAGCCAAATGGAGTATTTTCTATGTAATTTCAGTGCGTTTTAGCTTCTTGACTTGGAGGGGTTGCCACGTGCTCATGAGTGACAGGCAGCTGGCCGGTTCTGTGTCGGCAGAGCCACCCTGGCCACCTCCATGGAGGGTGAGCAGGGGGTGGCTTCCTGATGTTTATTTTCTTAAAAGTGCACTGGTGGAAACTTGGTTTAAGAACAAAAACATAAACAAAAAGAGATAATAAAATCAAAGCCTTCTTGTGTTTGTGAATAGCCCTTGTTTTTTAGTTTTATCTAGTTTCCTTTATCACTGGCAAAAAAATAAAACATAGACTTAGAATTTATATTAAACTCCTGCAAGTCAGAAATTTTCAGTGGAACTGAAAGCACTCTTCACCTGGTAAGACAAACGGCCACTTGTGCACCGGTTAATCGTGACTGGTTTATTCCGCTTTTCTGAGCTGCTGCCACCGTGTATTTACTTCTCACGCCGTGGCCTTCTGCATTTTGCTCATGCCCACTCGTGCCACGTGGTAGTATCTACTCGGCACCCTTTGCCCAAAAGTCTGCCTGCCATGTAGTATTAGTAAGTGTCTCGGTGTGTTTCTGGGACCCTTGAACATGACATTTACTCTGCTGTGCTTGGTTTTAATATTAAGCTCCTTTTTTCTAAACCACCACTTACGTATTTTGGGGAGATATTTTCTCTCAACCTACAACATGGTGCAAGTCTGCATTTTCTGCCTCGCAGTCACACTGCCGGGGTCGCTGTCTACAACCTTCCCTGTTTCCTCCGAGGCCTGCATTCTGCTGCTCGACGCTGCTGAAGCCGAAATCTTGATGGGCCTCTGGAGGAGGGACCCGAGAACTGTCCCTCACTTTCCACATCCGGAGGGATGATGACTGAGGTTGGTTGTCAAGTGTGGCAAAAACGAACTTCCACGTGCACCAGTCTCAAGCTAATAAGGGAAGGAGGGCTTATTTAAAGCCACTAGTGGACGTGACCATGACGCCAGCTCGTTACCCTGGGGGTTGATAATTAAAAAGAAAGAGACATTCCCTGGTTTTCATGGGAGAATGCGGGTCACACTTGCTGATGAGGGAAGTTCTTCACAGTAAAGCACTAGCTGACAAGCCAGAGGGGACAATACAATTAGAGAATCTCCAACTCTGCAGCCCCCGCAAAATAATCACTTCTGGTCAGGCTCAGTGGCAGGTCCTAAACTAAGGCGACGTTCGGGGGAGTGGGACTTCCAACAGCACAGGGCCTGGCAGGTCCACTGTGCCGGCGGCTCCTGCGGCATGCTCCCAGTTTACAGATGGAGGAGCAGGTGACGCGAAACCACGAGGACAGAGACAGACAGGGCCTTCTTTAAGAGACTGGCTGGATTTCACCAAATCAACAGTGTTAGAAAACAAAAGTTAGAAGCCTTGTGTTCTATGCTGAAAGAATCTAAGGAGTCAAAATCAGTGCATGTGTGAAACTTAGTTCCTAAATTGGAGGGAAACAGCTGTAAATACATTTCTGGGAGTAACTGGGTGAATCTGAACGTGTACTGAATTGTTAGGGGACGTGGTGGTCATCTTCCTGGGTGTGACGATGGCTGGGAGTGCAGCTGTCCCTGGGAGCTGTGCGCTGAACTGTAGGAAAAAGGAGCCACGACCGGAGCAACGGACTGTGAATTGTCCCGTTAGAAAAAAACACGTGCTTACATGGGTTAAGTAAACATTAGGTAGACATGCAAACTCTTCTAAAAATGTTGAATCTGGATTGAATCATAGTTCATATGCAGTTATTTTTTCAAATTTCTCATAATGAAAATGAAGAAAACACATCATAGCCAACTGAAGTCTGGCCAGGACATCTCGACCTACTACAGGGTTCTGCGCCTGCCCAGGCGCGAAAACAAACCACGCTGGGCTTTCACACCAAGGGAATTCGGTACAAAGATGATGGCCGTGGTGATGTGGAGCTGAGACGCGAGGCTGGCAGCACAGGTGGTAACCCAGAGACAGGCTGTGTCAGAAGCTGCTCTTTCCTTGGGGCTGGAGGGTCAGCAGAGTTGGTACTGGGACAGGGATAGGGTGCCTCTGGCAGGAGCCAACCCCAGAGGAGATGCATCAGCTCCTAGAGATGCTGCCTGCAGCTCCGTGGAGGGGAGAGGTGCCCTTGCCCTCCTGCCCTCCCGTGCACCAGGCCCGACGGGGGCAGGCAGGAGTCCATCTGAAGGCACGTCGGCAGATGACCCTTTGGCTACTAAGAATTTGTCCTCATCCACCTGTATTTAATCGCCAAAACACACCTGCCTGATGTGGGGCACAGATTCTTCAAAACAAAGATGCTCGAATCCTCTCCCAAGACCCACGAGGTCAGGTCTCAGTAAGGCAGGCTCTCCAGTGACCCAGACTTCTCCCTTGTTGCCGGGCCTGACGCCTTGCTAATCTGTGCAGTTAACACACCAGCACACGGGACTGTATGTGGAACGTGGATCTGCTTCTGGGAAAACCTGTGACTCTTACGGGACGAGTCCAATATTGCGCATGCGGCTGGGCTGAACTTCCCGGTGAAAGGGGCCACACTGGGAGCTCGGCGTTGGTCTCTTCAGCTGGCAGGTTAGACCTTCAGTGGCAGCAAGTGCTTAGACCAGGCTTTGGTCAGGCAGCCACCCCGTCGGGCCTGTGAACAGCCTCCAGCTCATTACGTGGACCGATCGTGCAAGAGATGCTGTCCAGCGTCAGCCTGGCTGTTTAGTACTTGCCCGGACACTCGTGGGCACCAGCGTTTATACAAAGACCATCCCACTTGGCGCCTATTCCGGTACATCTGCTCACACGTTTCCACCACAGACCTTTGTCCCCAGTTTCCAACTGTGTTCCTTCCAGGCCCTTAACCAGCCACCCAGGCCATCCACCACTGCCCGAGTGTCCGTATAGATCCTCACCTTGGGCCACTCCTTACACGCAAATAAGTGAATGACTGGGCACTCTGCCTATTGAGAGGATATGTCGTTTCAAGGCCACCCTGAGTGAGGCTGTCGTGTAGCTGCTGTCCATTTTCATTTTGAACTCACATACCAAGCCAATCTAGTATGAACCAAGCTCGAGATTTTTCCTCCTCTGTCAGCTGGTCTTCAAAGCTTCCCCACATGATCCCAGGTGAGATGAGAGAGGCCCTGACACAACAGCAGTGGATGCCGTGTGGGTCTGGGCCACGTGCTCCGAACAGTCTCACGCTCACTGGAATCTACTACTCTCCACCTTCTGATGGACTGTTGCCAGGCCAATCCGACCTCATGACTTGGCAGGTTTGGCAGAACCCACCTAACAAAGCGCTGTTTTTTTCTGCATGGTCACCTGGTGTCCCAAGGTCAGGTGTTCCACCTCTAACAGAGCACAGAAGCACACCAAGGCGGTGGTGTTTCCCCCAAAAGGTACATAACGCCCTGCTCCAAGTATCATGGTGGAACCTAGGGTCGGGCTTTGTGGATCTTCTACTGAGATGTGCCAGGAACTCCACATTGCACTGTACCCCGCCAGCAACCGCCAGTACCACCAGCTAGACCACATGGCCCAGGCAGCAGAGCTGCCTGCATCACAGCCCTGACCTACTACAGAACTCTTCTTGTTCTAGGCTCTTCTCAACCTGGCAGCCTTCCAAATCACCCAGTATTCGGGCCAGAGCAGTATCCCTAAGGTGTGGAATATGCTGCTTCCAGAACCTGAAGAGGCCCAACAGTGTCTTCCTTTCTTAATGGCTGAAGGTGCAAGACACATTAACTGTCTCCGGCTTTTGGAAGGGATGGCCTAGGGTATCACTGGACTCCTAAAAATGTAACACGTAGCAAGTCCTGGAATTTTCATAGGGTTCATCTATTATTCTCTGGAGCACCTGTGTCTTACCAAGGCCTCCACCATTGTCATCTCTTGCTCATCTGGCCAATCAACATAATGTTATTGATACAGTGGAACAATGTGATATTCTTCAAGATGGTGAAGTCTTTGGACTGAGAGAGGGCAAGAAGGGTAACACAGCCTTCATGCAAAACTGTATCTTTGTGAAATGCTTCTAATACTCTTTTCTGACAGAAAAGAGCACCCAGTCAATAGCCACCTGCCTTGTCTCTACTATCAGGGCTATTATTTGGTTGAGTTTGTAATACGCTGTCATCCTCTGATTCTTGCAGGGGTCATGCTGGTGAACTAAAGATTTTGGGGACCGCTATGCTGTATCCTTTAGATCCTTTAAAGTGGCACCAATCTCTGCCATACCCCCCAGCCCTACATGTGATACTGTTTTATGATCTTGATAGGAATAGGGCACTTTCTGAGGTTTCCACTTGGCATATTGTGACAGCTCTAAACCTACAGGTCAGGGACCCCACATGAGACTATGTCAATGCAATTACTCAGTTGGGGACAGGGGAAATGACCACCCAGCAGGTCCAGAGACCCAGTGAACCCGTAAGCTGGACCTTGGGCAGGACCCATTAATTATCTGGCCACCATATGCAGCCACTCTGACGGGGGAGCCATGGTGATGATCTGGGTGTCTGGATATCAAAATCACCCATCCTCGGCCTTTTTCAGCTGGGAGAAGCCTCAGTAGCTATCTGTTCCTCTGGGGACACCCTGTTTTATTAGCCATTTCTGCAGCTCTGCACTTATGCTTCCTTGGCTGCCACTCAGACCTTGCTGGCGATCGTAACTGTGATACTCTGACTTCTCAGTTAAGTGCTGCCCCTGGCCTCTTGTTGTAGGGCCCTACCACCCCCAGTGCTGTCGCCCAGGCAGGTACTGGAGCAGCCTCTCCTGCTGTCCACTCTTGCCTACAGAGCTGAGCCACCACTGAATCACAACACCAATGCCCCTTTCGTCAGCCTGTTTATTTGTAAATGTGTTATTTGTGCCTTTATGTGGAATACAATCATCTGGTGGGTCTTCAGGAAGCACAGAGTATTTAAATTTCAGCACAACTATATCCCTGTCTCCTTTACTCCTTTCCACGAGTCCATCCCAGCAATTTTCTCATTTCAGCTTTTTTTATTGTGGGCCATAGCTTTCTCCGTGTGTAGTGTTTTAAAAATATATCTGCAAATTCTAACATAGCTCCCTTCAGAAGATGGAGTCTAATTCCTCTTCCCCGACTATAGGTGAGATTTACTAACAGAAGTGGCAGAAGTGATGGTATGTTACTCTTGAGGGTAGTTCACAAAAAGGCTGTGGCTTTCCTTTGTCTCTGGACAACTGCCCTTGGAACCCAGCCATCCCACTGTGAGGAAGCCTAGGCCACAAGGGGTGGCCATGTGTGGGTATGCCGGCCAACATTCCTTAATCTGGGCGCCAGGATCAATGGCCAGACATGTGAGTAAATGAACCTTCAGATCATTCCAACCTCTAGCCTTCAAGCTGCTCCAGCTGAAGCCCCAGATGCTGTGAAACAGATAAGCCGTCCCCACTATGCCCTGACCCACAGTCACCTGGAGAGCTAATAAATGATTCTCATTTTAAGCCACTAAGTGTGTGTAGTAATTTGTTATGTAGCAAAGGTACAGCACAATTTTAGGAGCCATCCTTTCAGTGAGTTTGCTACCACTCTTTGCCTGGGTGTTAAATCCTGTATCTTAGAAGACTGCTCATAATAGTCTTCTACCCGATTTTACACTCCAGCTCTCTCTTGAATTCTTCAGCGGTCATGCTGGTGAACTAAACAAGGATGCTGGGGACCACCACTCAACAAGCACTCATAGTCCCACACAAACTTTCCTAGCTCCTGGCAGCTGGCTGGATCTTACAGCCTGTAATGGGTTGAACTGTGTCCCCCCAAAAGATGTTGACATCCTAATCCCCAGTACCCATTAATATCATCTTACATGGAAATAGGGTCTTTGCAGATGATCAAATTAAGATGAATTAATTAGGGTAGGTCCTAATCCAATGACTAGTGTCCTTAAAAACAGGGGATTTGGACACAGAAACAAACAGGGAGAAAGCCATCTGAACATGAAGGCAGAGACTGTCATGATGCATCTACAAGCCAAGTAACATCAAAGATTGCCACAAACCACCAGAATACAGCAGACAGGAATGGAACAGACCCTTCCCTCATAGCTCTCGGTCACCCTGTTCTAACTTCTAGCCTCCAGATCTGTAATACATTTCTGTAAGCAGCCCCAGCAAACTAATGCACAGTGGTTTTTTTGGGGAGGGGGGGGCGCTTTAGTGTTTTCTATCTCACCATGTTTCCAGCTTAATTATGTTAATAGTCATAATTATATGCCTAGTATCCAATAGGTTGAGGGAAGGAGTGCTAGGTTGGTAGAGAAAGGTGAGCCACATGGGCAGGTTCCAAAGGTTCAAGGCCGTCTGGGGGAGTCAAAACCTTTGAGGGCATCTACCCTGATCTCAGGTATCTCTGGGCCCGGGTCTCCCCAACCAGGGCCCCAAACTTAGTGTAACAGAACTGCCTTGATTGGGTGTTTATCATCTCTGAGGTATTAATTCTTAGGTCTGGCCCTTGTCTTTATTGTCTCAATGTAGATCAGAGTTTCTCTGCATGCAACCAAAGTGACTCCATAGCTTCCATGGTGCATTGCTGGCAGCTGGCAGCTGGCAGCTGTCCATTAAGGACATCAGTAATACTGAGAAATAGCTTCCCAATTCTGTTACCCTTCTGTATAGCTGTTTCCACATTTCCATCATACATAAAGGGCCACTAGTGTATTCCATTTCACTTGACTGGTTCACTCTCCTACTTCAAAATGGGTGAAAAGTTAACAATTAGATCACTTTCAGCCAGAGGCTGTATGTGTTCACCCACAAGTGGTGAGTGATTCAGCCTCAAACGCCATCTTGTCACCTGCCTTCTCAGACTCCTGGTACCAACTGTTGCAGGATGGTTTCCCCAGAAACAGACGGTGAGATAGAGTTTGGGGCACAAGCGGTTTACCGGGTGTCAACACGTGTGAAGGGAAGAAGGAGGAAGCAGAGTCGGGCAGAGCCAGTAGAGGGCTACACCGGCCTAACAACGAAGTTAGTCCGCTGTACCCTGGAGCAGACGCTTCCGAGCAGAGGCCCCCCGCCTGGGCCCAGTGGCCTGATCTTTGTCCTCCTGCCTGTTCAGCCTCCCCCGGGAGGATCGGCCCGGGACGGTGGCCCTCCGCAGGCAGGTGCGGGGTTCGCGTCCAGCACAGCCCACGGCGGCACCAGGCAGATGGCTTCCCGACGCTGGGGACCAGCCCCTCCAGGGCTCGGGGGTGGCGAGCGGTCTCAGTTCAGCTGCACCAAGCCCCCAGGCTCCGGACGTCCGTCTTGCCCGATGTCTGTCCTTGCCCTTCGCCTGAAATGGCCGTGGGCGCGCTTCCGGTCAGTGCCGTGCCTGCCGAGGCTGTTTTAAAAGGCAGACGGGTTAACACATTCGCGGCGCGTCTACGCGGGACGTCGAAGTTGCCCGGGGCGTCCGGCTGCCCCCACAGCCGCGAGAGTCCGCGAGGGAGGCCGCTCGAGCCGGGAGGACAGCGTGTGGCGGGGCCCCACGGTCCACGCAGACGCGAGGCCAGTGCCCGCTGCCCCTCCGAGGGGCCTGTGGGAACTCCGCGGACGCCAGCCCGCCGAGGTTCGCTGCCTCAACGCGAGGTGAGGGGCGCCTCGTGGCCGAGACCGCAGCACCGACGTCGCGCTCAGAGCCAACCCTCCCTCGAAACCCCGGTCGCCGGCGCCGAGCCTCTCGGGAGTGACGCTCTCCCCGTTCTCCCAATAGGAGCCCTGAGCGGCCTCGCCGCGTCCTCGGGACCAATGGGAACTAGCCTCCGGTGTTGCTGGGCGGGGCCGGGCGCCCACTCTGCCGGCGACTCGCCGCGCACGCGCACTCCCCTCCCGCCCTTCCTGCCGCGCACGCGCGCTCCATGTCGGGCTGGCCAGTAGGTCGGGGACGCGCAGGGCGGCGGCGGCGCCCGAGGAGTCGCCGGCGCTCGTGCCCGCGCCCGTGCCCGTGCCCGCGCCCGCGCGGGTGTGGAGCCGCCTAGGCCGCGCCGCTGCTCGGCGCCTCGGCTACCCGCGGGCCCATGCGAGTCGCCGGACTGAGAGGAGCGATTTAGCGCCCGCGCCGCCGCCTGGGCTCGGCCTGTCCCCGGCTCAATCCCGCCCGGCTCAAGCGGCCGGCCGGCCTCCCACGGGGCCATGGCCGAGCGCGGCTGCCCGCTGGAGGCGGTGCCGCTGCCGCCTGAGGTGCGGGAGAGCCTGGCGGAGCTGGAGCTGGAGCTGTCGGAAGGTGAGCGCCCGGCCCCTCACACTGGGACTCCGGCCCCTGAGAGGACCCCGCTCGACCCCTCACACCGCGACCCTAGCCCCCGGGGAGGACCCACCCCCCGACCCCTCACACCGGGACCCCGGCCCCGGAGGGCACCCCGCCCGGCCCCTCACACCGGGACCCCAGCCCCCGGGGAGGACCCACCCCCCAGCCCCTCACACCGGGACCCCGGCCCCGGAGGGCACCCCACCGGGCTCCTCACACCGCGACCCCGCCCCCGGAGGAGCCCCGGCCTCAGGGCGCGGCGGGCCCCGCGCTGGGCTGGTGAGGCCGCGGGCGCGGGGTCTGGGCAAGGACGGCCGGTTCTGCCGCGGCCTCCTCCCCCACGAGAGCAGGGTCAGGCCCGAAGCGCGCCAGCGTGTGCAGAGTACGGGCCCTCAGAGCGGGCGGCCGCCGCTTTTAGGGAGTTTTTACAAATTAGGCTTCAGAGTCATTCGGCTTCGGGGGTTGGGCGGCGCCCAGTCCGCGTCAGCGCCCGGAGGACGCGGCGTGGAGCCCGGCTGTGGTTGTTGGTCATCGGGCCGGCCGTGAAGTCCTGGAGGGGAAGCTTCCGAATGTTTACCTGTTCGGAAACTTAAGTACACTTTCGACTTTTAGAATCCGTTTCCCCATAGTCTTATTATTCTTTCTTTAAATTCCAGGTTGAATGTCGGACTGGGGTTGGGCTCGCGGGTTCTTACAGCTGTCGGTCGGGTAGTTGCGCACAGGTCGCACTAACGTGCTGAAGCCTCGCCAGCTTAGGGGCAGGTGTTTTACAGGTAACGCAACATCTGCTTGCAACTGCCCTGAATTGCACGTACAAAATTTTAAAAGCTCTGTGATATATGGCATATTTTTGTAATGGAAGCACAATGGGAAATGGGTGGATTTAAGAGTTGGTGACTAGACGCTTTTGGGAACCTGAAGAACTCAAATTTAGGGAAGGTTCTGACAAGAGCAATGATCCTGGGTTTGTACAGCCCTCATCTAGAGAAAAGCAAGTAGACGCAGTTTACATTTGACACATTTCAGATGTGTCTTTGTAGATTGCTCCTAATTTCTGCTCCAGTGTGTTTGCTATTCCCTCAATTCCTTGTTTTATAGTTGTATGTTTGAGTTCTTTCTAGGCATAGATGGTTAAATGAGATCGAATCCTTTCCTCAAAGAACTTAATAATTTGTGTGACAGAACACACGTAAAGACTGGCACTTCAGCAAAAGAAATGCTTCTTATCTATTGAATCGTTTATGCTGTTGTCATTTTAGACATATGTAGAGGATGTACAGATGTGTAAACGGTGTGGGACTATATGTAGGTGGACAAGAACCTGGAAACTCAGCCTGAGCTGAGGAAGGAGGTGAACTCAGTGTTGAAGGGCGTGGACAGCCAAGGAGGTCGTAGCTCTGGCCTCTGGCCACCTCCTGGATTGGCCCAACACCTTTCTTTTGGCCCAAATAGGTCAGCGATTACTCGGGCATAATCATGCTTGGCTTTGGTCCCAGGGTGCTTCCACACCCTTGATGTTGGCTGCTTCAGCTTTTGTTGTGGTTGTAGCTGACTTGGGCCTCCCCGCTGGACTTGGAGATGCTTTGCCATAGGGACTTTGTCTTAGGCAGGTTTTTGGCATCTTCGCACAGTTCCATGTGGTAAGTGTCCATGAATCTCCACTGAATTATAACATTTCTGAACTTGGGTTTGGTCAGCTGTAAAAGGAGGTGAACACCAGCCTTACTGACATCCCACAGTTCCTGTGAAGATTCAGATAGTGTATGTGGAAGTGCCTTGAAACTGGTAAGGTTTTAAAGGAATTAACGGTTAAAGGAAGATTTTTGTTTTGTTTTGTTTTGTTTTGTTTTGTTTTTGTTTGGGTTTTTTTTTCAGCCTTACTGGTTGCAAGGCCTCCAAGAATTTTGCAAAAGGAAGATGTTTTTAATGAAACATAGTCCCAAAGCAACTGCATTTAGTTTCATCGTCACGATCATTTTTACATTTCGACCATGTAGAAGTAGAAAGTGGGACTCTTTGCTCTGTGTGCTGTCTGTCCCCTCCCCCTTTGTGGGGAAGGGGATAAATTTCTAATTCAGAATAAAGTAATGTCAAAATAGGATGCCTTCACAGCACTCACATTTGTCTGAGCGAGAAGTTGCTTAAAATTTAGAGACAACACTGTGCTAGGCAGATTGGAGGGGAAAGCAAACAACACAGACAGAATGCTGCCTACATGGAGACAGATAATCAGTCTTCAATACCTGGGTAACTGAGAATCCTGCATGACCTCCCCTCAGCTGTACCCAGGTACGCCCCTGCCTTTACTTGTAACTCACACGTGGACTTGTTCTCCAGCAGCCTCACTGGATTCTCCCCAGTCATTGAAATTGGGGCTCGCCCTCAGGGAAGGTTCTGGTTTTAGACTACACTGATTTCTCCCCACAGGGCAGGCTTGTTGACTTTCTGGTATGGATTCCCTAGGGGGAAATAAAGCACAGCTGTGATTTTTTTTTTTTCCTGACTTTTCCTGGCTGTTTCACCCTTCTTGACTTAGAAGTCTCCTTCAAATTTAGATGAGGATGAAAGGTGGAGCAGAACCTCACTCTTCTTAGAAGTCCCCCACCCCCACCTCCATGAAAATATTCAGAAGAATTCACATATGTGGCTCCTCAAAGTATATTAAAATGCCTGTGGATGGAAGTGAGGTTATTAGAGGTATAATCTTCATTTTTCTTAAAAAAAAAATGATTCCTAAACTCTTGTGCTTTGCCTGTTATTGTATGAAATGACCTTCGACTGATTTCAGTACTGGACAGTATCTTGGGGTTGTTGCTACTGAACGGCTTTAAAAACGAGGAGGATGGTATAAAGTTTGTTCTTTGTTTCAGGGGCCTACAGAAGTTTAGAGAGGAAGTTCTTACACAATAGGTTACATTTGTCTCACTCCTGTTTTTTTCATCCTGGTTAATAGGTCTATTCCCTAGCTTTAACTTTAGTCTATTTCTTGTTTTCCTGCATTGTCGTAGTGCAGGGGTCCCAGTCTGGATGGAGTCAGCCCAAAGAGGAGGAGCTCTGTCTATGGATGTAGAGGAAGGGGCTTCTTCCTTCTTCTTTCTTTCACAAAGCCTTTTTCCTCTTTAAATGTCTTTAATTTCTAAAATTTGTCATATAATTCTTAGTTTTCAGAATGACAGACTGATGTTGCCTTCACATCAATAGACATTTGTTATGCTTCTGAAATATTTTGTGGTATACTGAAGTGCTCATGTCCAAATTCCATTCACCTGTCAAAGCCCAGCCCAAATGTCTTCTCATTGTGACACTTTCCTGATCACCTCTGATGTGGCTCCTTTCCCGGAATTCTCATCAAATTTGCCTCATCTTTTGGAGTTCTTGCCACTTTTTGTTTTTTGTGTTTCTTATTTGTATGTATGTATTCATTCAGTAATTGCTGAGTACCTGCTGGGTGCTTGGTCATGTTTTGGCTGTCAGTGGTCAGGTTTAGCTTTGTTTCTCCAGTGGTCATAAGGCTTTGCACAATATTGCATTAAAATAGTGATGCAGACACACACTGCAGAGAAATGAAGCAGTTCAAAGGAAATGTTGGATGGAGTGAGCCTCCCTCGTACCCCTAGCCTCTCCCCAAAGGTAGCCTCTGGTATCCATTTCTTGTATTTCCTTCCAGAAGCAATCTGCCCTGGCTCCCAAACTGTGTTCACACACCTCTCAGGAGTCCCTAAGACTCTTGCTGGGGGCCAATGAAGGAAGATGTCATTTCTGTTTTCCATTTGTACTGATGGTGCAGAAGCAATGGTGAGTAAAACTGCTGGTGCCTTGGTGCGAACTGTAGCAGGGGCCCCAAACCACACTGGAGTCACTGCATTCTTCATCACCTCCCTGCTCACAGTAAAATCACTGCCACTCTGACTTAGACATGTCCTTCCTTGCTGAAGCAGGGACAGTTGGTTTAAATCTCAACCGCGAGTACTGTTTTAGTCTCTTAGTGAGGAACGGGAGGTGACTAAAGCATGTCTGCCACACCGAGCGGGCCAGGCCTGTGTGAGGAGCAGCGGTTGTGCAGTTTGAGCTGCAGAACAAACTGGCTGCTTTTGCTGTGGAGCATGATTTTTACTTGAAAAAATGAGTGGCAGACAAACTACAATTATTCAGAATTGGGTATTTGGCTGACATTTTCTGAAAAATAAATGAAGAACAACTGTCATAAATTTATACTTTCAAGCAAAAATTTTAAAATTTAAAATTTTTATCTGCTACCATGAGCTTGACAGCTTCTCAGTCTTCTTAAGGACTTCTTTGATGGGTTCAGTGGCAAAGTTAATGAATGTGAGTTACTAATGCTATTTAATGAAATGTGTCGACATTTGGAAGATTGGCAGAATTCTGTGAACCAGTATTTTCCAAATGATTGGTGCATTATGTTACAAATTCACACATAGGTAAAGGATCCATTCAAAGGTAGACCAGTGGGTTGCAGTGTATCAGCAGGAAAAGTTCATTGATAAGGTTTTAGATTCTATGTTGCAACTGTTGTTTAAGAAACTACCACTTGCCTCATTTTGGTGTGGTATCAAAGAAGAATGTCCACAACGATCTGAAGAAGCTACTGAAATAGTCCCCCCTTTTCCAAGCCATGTGTGTGTGTGAGAGACTGGATTTGCTTCATAAACTGCAACCCCACATTCTGCAGCCCACTGAATGCTGACGTGGGTACGAGAACTATGAGAGTGCAGTTGTCATCTGCGAAGCCAGGTATTAAAGAGGCTTGTAAAAGTAAAACAATACCTGTGCTCAGTAAATGCTGTGGAAATCTGTTAATTTTCATTTAAAATATCTTTATGTTAACATGGTAGGTTTATTATAAATTTTTAAAAATTAATTATTAAATTTAAAAAATTTTCACAGTTTTTATTTCTAATATGATAAACACTGATAGCTCACAAACAAAAGCTCCATGGGGTCCTCAGTAATTTCTAAGAGTGTGTTCTTGAATCCAAAACCTTTGAGAGCTGCTAGGCCATGTAACACTAACAAAGACCTAGGTGTCATCATGTATTTCTTATACTTTTTATAACATTTTTTAAAGCTGTTGTCTGGTGGAATATGACTTCTGTTTATATTTGTCAGGGCAATCAGATATTTCAGTTTAAAAAACATATGTTTGAAAATCGTTAAAAATTATACTTACTAACTAGCTGGCTGGTGGTCAGGGTTCCCCTGGTTCTGTGCAGCAGATCTGCTGTTTCTCTCTTTAGTGTTTACTGAACTTGGGGTCAGAAACCTTGGATGTGAGTCCCTTTATTAGTTCATTAGTTTTGGGCTGGAATCTGTTTTGGGTTCTACTTTGTTCTCTGTGGCTGGAAGCTTGGCATTCAGTGGCACTTTGGGGTTGGTGTCTACATTGGATACTTGAAAATATGGTAACGGGTTACACATGAAAATCTGTAGCTGGTTATATTCAACTAGTTCAGACAGCTTTCAGGGTATCATGAGCACCAAACAGGGAGTTAGAACTTTTCCTTTTGGAAGGCTCTTTGGTGCCTTCACCATGTAATCATTCATTTGAAATGGGGACATAAGACACTGTTTTTAGGAAATGAATACTTAATTTTTAAATATCCTGCAAAATCAAATGCTCTGCTTTTAAATAGGATTTTAAGTGTTTTAGTGTAGTGTAGCAATATTAAGTTTTAATTTGTTTGTCTTAATTACATATTTTCATATATTCCAGAGGAACATAAATTTTTTTTAGTAGATATTGTTCCAAAAAACACATGTACTTTGAAGTTGTTCACAAGTTGAAACTCATTAAGCAAAATCATAAATCATATCCTGGATCCGATTGGGGTCTATGAGTGTCTAGTGAGTGTCTAAAGAGGACAACACAGTCCAAGGGCCACTGCCGCCAGTAGGGGCTTAGGTGTGCTCATTGCATCATAGATGGGTTGGTGATAAACACGAAGCGCTTAGCGAAAAAAATTGGCAATGGAGTGAGATTTATTATATAAGGTCATTCAGGTAAAGTCAAAATATGTGGACACAAAGCAGGCATACGTTCTGCAGAACATATTCGAATTAAAACGCACTCAGTGCAATAGAATAGTTTCCTGTGGAGTGGGGGTGGGGGTAAGGCGAGGAGAGGGATAGATCAGAGTGTTGGGGAGGTGAAGAGCAGCTCTGTGGGGAGGGGCCCGGCTGAATACTCAGTTGTCCGAGCAGAGGCTCTCTGCAGAGGGCAGGGCACGACCTAGTGATTCCCTGACCTCAGGCTGGCCTTCTGTAGGGGGTTAATGTCTACCTGGAGGCTTAATCTAGATGTCAGACATTCAGAAGTGTTGATCTTTGGACAACAAATCAAGAGTTTATTTGGAGGAAATCCTTAGTGAGACACTCGGGAAGCGGCAGCAGCCCATGTCTTCCAGTTCCCAGCAGCCTGGCCTTACCACTTGGCTTGTTTGTTTGGGGAGGATGGGGGGTCAGGGGACGAGGGGGTGCCTAGAGGGCTTGCAAAACACTAAAAGCTTTCTGTTGAAAACAGTTCACCTGAAGAACAAGGTAATAGCAGAAATTGTAGTATATATATTTCCAGTCATAATAAAATCTTTAAAAGGTGCCAGAACCACCCTGAGCACTTTGAGTTCTGTCTCGGAAACCAACTGGTGCGCTTATATTGGGAAGTGTTTCCGTGCAGACACATTTCCTGTCTTGTTCCTGGGTGCTTTAATTCTTTTTCTGGCTGTTCTTCTTTATGGTAATCTATTAGATGGGCAGTCTTGGCCCAGGGATGCCCTTACAGCTGGAAACCTGCACAGGGTCACCTGGGGATCTTGGTAAAATGAGGATTTGGATTGTCTCAGTCTAGGGAATGGCCTCAGGGTCTGTAGTTCCGACTGGCTCCTGGGGGATGGTGATCTCAGTTTTTGAAAATTGAAGTATTGTTTACACACAGTAGGCTCCACACTTTCTGGTTGTAGTTGTGTGTTTTTGACAAGCACAGAGGCCATGGAACCACCACCACAGTCGGAGTATAGAACAGTGTGATTGGCCCCCAGAACCCCCCGTCCCCCTTGTAGTCAACCTTCCCTCCTCCCACCCCTGGCAACCACTGTCTGCTCTCTGTCCCTGTAATTTTATCTTTTCCAGAAGGTCATGTAAATGGAATCATTCAGTGTGTAGCCTTTTGAGCCTGGCTTTTTTCACTTAGAGTGTAAACCCTATCCAAATGTTGTGTCAATAGTTTGTTTCGTTTTCCTGCCAAATAGCATTCCACTGTGTGGATGCATCGGGCTTAGTCTGTCCAACCACCAGTTGGAGGACCTAAGTGTTTCCAGTTTTTCCATTATGAATGAATTTTTCATTCAAAAATTTTGGAACTTTAAAAGAAATATAAGTCCATTTTTCCATTGTTGTTTCAGGTGACATCACTCAGAAAGGGTATGAGAAGAAAAGGGCAAAGCTGCTTGCACACTGTGTGCCGCTCGCTCAAGGTAAGGCCAGCGCACAATCCTGAAACTGATTGAGAAGTTTGACATTGGTCTGCTTCATATTTTATTAAGGAGGTATGGGCAAATAGTGTATCTAATACTAAATTACAAAATCCAAAGGCATAGATTACAATTTATAGCTCTGGCTCTGTATAGATTTCATTCCCAAATAGGATTTATTTTATTTTTATGATCATAGACCGTGATTATTTTATGATTTTAGTGAGGAGCATTCCTTGCTCCTGGATCAAATATGGTGAAGATGTCAGTTCTTCCCCCTGAGATTGCTACATAGGGTCAGAACATTCAGTGCTCCAACAGAGGTTCCTGGATGGAATTTAACAAGCTAATTTTAACATTTATATTGAAGTCTAAAGGGCCAAGGAATTCAAAATATGATTTAAGAAAGAAAAACGAAGTGGGAGGATTTGCCGATTAGGGTGTGAAGAGTTATTGAGCCTTCGTCACGAAGACAGCCTGGTTTGGCAAGGGATCGACAGCTAGATAGCAGAGCAGGACATGGAGCCCCCAGTGCTGGCACAGCTCCTTGTCCACATGTGAGACACACGACACCGGACACAAATCAGTTCCAGGCATAGGGAAGGCCTAAAGGTGAAAGGCAAAACTGTAGCATCTTTGGAAGATCATACTGGAAGACTGTCACCATCTCTAAGGTGATCCTCTGGGAAGGATTTCTTAAGTCCCTAAAAATAACAAAAAGCAGCAACCATAAAGGAAAAGATTGGTAAACCGGAGTGTGTTAAAATTAAAAGTTTTGTTTTATCAAAAGTCACCATAAAGAGATTAAAGGCTAGCCACAGAGTGGGAGAAGATTATCATTAACACACATAACAGAAAAAGGACTGGTGTCCAGATCCTATAAAGCAGCACTGTCCAACAGAGCCTTTTTTTCGATAAAGGGGATGGTCTGCAGCTACATTGTCCAGTACACTGTTCACACTGACCACTTGCCACGTGTGGCTATGGAGCACCTGGGATGTGGTAGTGGGACTGAGACACCGGACTTATAATTTAATTTTAACTAGTTTAATCTAAATAGCCAGAAAGTCCCCCAACGTGATTTAAAGAAAAGCCCAGTGGAAAAATGGGTGAAGACCTGAATAAGTATTTATTAGAGGAAACCCTAGAAGTCAGCAAGCAAATGAAAAGATGCGTACCTACCCTTGGTAGTAGTTAGAGAGATGCCAGCTAAACTGAGACTCACCTTGGGTTGCTGGCAGGCTTCAAGCTGGGTGAGCACAGTATGGGGCTGGAAGAGCAGTGGAACTGCAGGGCGGCCAGCAGCTCCCCTTCAGGAATAGCATGCCCTTGAGAGACACCGGGTGTCCACACGTGGTCCTGGTTCTGCGCACAAAATTCATTTTCCCCTCAACTGCCAAGTCCTGAAACATCAGCAGAAGGCATACCTGTGTCAGCAAGGATGAGCCCCCTAATGGGAATGACAGAAACGGTTACATGGAATATGGCCATGGAAAACTAAAGAGCATGTGAAAGGCACCACATGGGAGCCTTTCGTAACTGGTAGAAAAAGACAGGGAGGGAAGTGCCTTCCCCGAAGTGGGCACACATTTTGTGTGGGTGCCACTGGAGGGGCCACAGGCAACGCTAGGGCACTTGAGTGTTTATTTCTTAACTGGAGCAGTTGTTACCTTGATTTTTTTTTTCTGTATAATAATTCTTAAACTGAGTATAGGCTTTATTCTGCCTGTATCGGTGTGATATATTTTATAACACATCAATAACAAGAATGCTGAGGAAGCTTCATATATACGGCCATTCATTCATCCAAAATAAAACAAAAACAGACTCAGAGTAAAATTGGGGGACCCTACTAAAAAACATCTTAATGCCCATTTGCATGACACCAACAGCAGCCGTCCAAGGAGGGTGGGAGGGCCCACATTGTGCCCTCAGGCACTCTGCTCAGGTGGCCACTGCCAGTGCATTGCAGTGAGCAGGCCAGTGGACGCAGGACCGACATGCTCACTCACAGGTAGTATTATTTCATACCTTGAAAACCTAAGTGACTGCTTACTTAACTATCAGAATTAGTAAGAGTTTTTGTTTGACAGAAGATAAATATGCAAGAATCAGTAGCTTTTCTCTGGCAGTGTTTCTGTTTTGTTTTGTTTTGTTTTTTTAATTAACAAGTGTCAATATTTTATTTTAATTAATTAATTAATTTATAACAGACTTTATTCTTTTAGAGCAGTTTTCAGGTTCACGATAGAATTGAGCAGAAAATACAGAGTTCCCACATAGCCCTCCCCACCCACGCATATATACTCCCCTACCCTCAACATCCCTCATCAGTGTGGCATATTTGGTACAATCGATGAACCAACATGGGCACATTATTACTATCAACCAAAGTCCATGGTTTACATTAGGGTTTACTCTTGATGTACATTCTGTGAGTTTTGACAAATGCGTAATGACATGTAGCCACCACTATAGTATCATACAGAATAATTTCATTGCCCTAAAAATCCCCTGTGCTCTGTCTATTCCTCTCTCCCTCCCTCCCTCCCTCTCCCCAAACCCCTGGAAACCATGATCTTTTTATTGTTTCTGTAGCTGTGCCTTTTCCAGAATGTCATTTGGTTGGAATTGTACAGTTTGTAGCCTCTTCAGACTGGCTTCTTTCATTTAGTAATATGTCTTCTAAATTTCTTCTATGTCTTTCATGTCTTGCTAGATCTTTTTTTTTTAACTGCACATGTATTTTTTAATTTACATATATGTACTGTTCATGGTTTCTAAGAATGTTTAGAGCTTTAGCTTTTTAAACTTACGTAGTTATCAAAGGAATAAAGCCAACCACAAAAATAAGAATTAACTCAAAAAGATACATATACCCTGCTATTAACAGCAACATTATTTATAATTGCCAAGATATGTAAGCATCCTAAGTGCACATCAGTAGTTAAATAGATAATGGAGATGCAGTATATATATATATATATACCCATAAGAAAGAAGGATATTTTGCCATTTCCAGCCCTTCGTTCATTTTTTTTTTCACTTCAAAACCAGAATTTTATAACTGGCAGAGACATTTCTATTATATCAAAACAACAAAATACCTAGAAATAAACCCAGCCAAGGAGGTTACCTGTATTCTGAAAACCGAAATGACACAAAGAAATGGAAAGCTTTCTTGTGCTCTTGGATTGAAAGAATCAACACTATCAAAATGGCCACACTACCCAAAGCAATCCAGACCCAACGCAACCCCCACCAAAATACTCACGACACTCCTTGCAGAACTAGAACAAACAATTCCAGAATTTGTAACGAACCACAAAAGACCCCCAACAGCCAAAGCAATCTTATGTTGATCTCTTTTTTTCTCTTTCTTCTTTCTGTTCTCTTTTCTTGTGGTTTGATGACTTAGAGAAGGTCCTTCAACATTTGTTGTAAAGCTGGCTTGGTGGTGCTGAAATCTTGTAGCTTTTGTTTATCTGTGAAGCTTTTGATTTCTCCCTCAAGTCTGAAGGAGATCCTTGCTGGACAGAGTGTTCTTGGTTGTAGGTTTCCCCCTTGCATCACTTTAAATATACCGTGCCACTCCCTTCTGGCCTGCAGAGTTTCTGCTGAAAATTCAGCTGATAACCTTGTGGGAGTTCCCTTGTATGTTATTTGTTGCTTTTCTCTTGCTAATTTTAATATTTTCTCCTTATTCTTAATTGCTGTCAGTTTGATGACTGTGTGCCTTGGTGTGCTCCTCTTTGAGCTGATCCTGTGTGGAACTCTCTGCGCTTCCAGGACTTGGGTGACTGTTTCCTTTCCCAAGCTGGGGAAGTTTTCGGTTATTATCTCTCCAAAAATTTTCTCAGGTCCTTTCTTCTCTTTCTGGGACCCCTTGATGTGAATATTAGTGCGCTTCATGTTGTTCTAGAGTTCTCTTAAATTATCCTCATTCCTTTTTTTCTTTTTTTCTTTTTTCTGTTCTGCAGCAGTGATTTCCGCTAGTCTGTCTTCCAGCTCACTGATCTGTTCTTCTGCCTCATTTAGTCTGTTCTTGGTTCCTTCTGGTGTGTTGTCCATTTCAGTGATTTTATTCTTCAGCTCTGTTTGGGTATTCTTTATATTTTCCAACTCTGCTAAAAACTTCACTCTGTGCATCTATACTCCTCTTGAGTTCTCTGAACATCTTGGCCATCATTACTTTAAACTCTTTCTCGGATGAATTACCTATCTCCTCATCACTTATTTCTTCTTCTGGGATTTTAGCTTGTGCCTTGGCCTGGGAGATACTCCTCTGCCACCTCATATTGTCTGTCTTTCTGTGTGTTTGTGGATTTCCTTCCACAGGCTTTGGGATTATTATTTTCTTATTTCTAGTATCTGCCCCTGGTGGATGAGGCTGGACTAGAGGCTTATGCAGGTTTTCTGACAGGAGGAGCCAGCGCCTGCCCACTGCTGGGTGAAGCTTGGTCCTGGACCTCTGGTGGGTAGGGCCGCGTCTAGAGGCCTCTGTGGCTCAGGAAGTCTGCTGATGGGTGGGGCTGTGTTCCCACTCTATATTGTTTGGCCTGGGGCTTCTCTACAGGCTGTTGAGTGGGTCTCGGTCTTGGTGCTGATGATCCAGTCAAGATCCTCAGCCTCCAGGAAAGCTCATGTAGATTAACACTCCTGGAATGTCCGCCACCAGCTTTTATGTCCCCTGAGTGAGCCGCAGCCATCCCCCATGTCCCTAGGAGACCCTCCAAATCCAGCAGGCAGGCCTGGCTCAGGTTCCTATGAAATCACTGCCTCTGCCCTGGACCTGATGCATGTGAGTTTCTGTGTACATTTCTCAAGAGAATGGAGTCTCCATTTCCCCTAGTCCCTTGAGCCTCCTAGAGCCAAGCCCCCTGGCCTTCAAAACCAGATGTCCTGGGATCTCCTTGTCTTCCCAATGCTGGAACCCAGGTTGGGGAGCCTGACATGGGCCTTAGAGCTCTCACTCCTGTGGAAGGGCCTCTGCAACTTAACAAATCTTCAGCTCGTGGTTCTCCTACCTCGGGGGTATGGGGCCCAATTATATCGCGAGCATACCCCCTCCTACCATCCTGCTGTGGTTCCCTCTTTATGTTTCCATTTGCAGAAGATCTTTTTTTGCTAGGTTCTAGTCTTTTTTCAATGGTTGTTTAGCATTCAGTTGTGGTTTCATTGTTGTTGCAAGGAGAGGCAAGCTCGTGGTCCTACCACTCCTCCATCTTGACCAGAACTGAGCTCTGAGTGTGTTTCTGTTAATGAAACAACCTCACACTCATAATGGCTGATCTTTTAACTACATTTAGCAAGAAAGCCACAGAAGCTATATTAGGCTCATAAAATCTATTTGAAAAATAACCAAGACCCTGAAATATGAAGAAATATACCAGTATCCTAAATGGAAAATTTTAATATCATGAAAGTAGCAGTTTCTAAATTAACTTGTGAACGAACTGTAGTCCAGTCTGATTACCAGTGGCTGATTTTTTTCCCCTAAACCTGGAGTTGGAAATAAAAACACATTTGAAGGAGAAATGTTCTGAGAGTAGTCAGTACATTTTTGAGAAAGAATACCAGTGAGAAGGACTGGCCTTCAGGGTGTTAACCAGGTCGTATACACTTGATAGTCCCAACAGGAGGTTGTTGGTGTGGTGCAGACAAGCCCGATCAGTGTAAGAGAAGGGGGTCTGGAGATGACTGAGGAGAATTCAAAGGAGGGAGAATTCATTTAATAACTGGCGCCATCCCTTTGCAGGCAGCAGGGACCCTCTTCCTCCCCACCGTTAGTGCACATGAACTTCAGAAGGATTAAAGCTCTAAATATGTTTGTAATTTCAAAACTTGCAAAATTCAGGAGAATATTTGAATAACCTTTGAGTGGGGATTACAAGATAGGAGACCTAGAATTTAGAAAGGGAAAGAAAGGCAGGTCTTCTTGGCTCCCCGGAAACGAAAACACTGCAGGATGACTGAGCTGCGGTAGCCGGGCTGCTGCTCTGGGAGGTACGCAGCCCAGGTGGTGCCTCCAGCCGACTGGGTGTCCCCAGCCCCTAGGGCTCATTACTGGATGAAGTTAACATACTCAAAGAAGAGGACACACAGTTGGGCATAAACATCATGGTATGTTCAGCCTCCCTAGTAGATGGAAATGCAGGTTAGTGAACCATTCTTCTCCGACCAGACGGCAAAACTGTGAAACTTGTAGCATCCAGTGCTGACAAGGACGTGGGGAAATGGCATATTGTGGGAGTGCGATCGCTGTAGTCTCTCTGGAAAGATATCCTGTTATCTGTTAAGATTAAAAATATACCTGCTCTTTGAACCAATGACTTCCCATTGGGTTTTATGTCTTTGATGAATAAAGGAATCACTGTCTCGTGTAAGGAGGTCCACATGCATCTACGTCACTGCAGTGTGCCTGTTTATAACCCAAAATGCATGAGGTTCTGTGTATTCTCATCATGAACTTGAAAGAAATTTTATCTAGTCACAGGAAACAAAAAGCCAAAAGCAGTGATGATCAGTATTTCTCTATGTTTGCATATGTGTATGTACATATACATATACGTGTATATGTTCAAATTTTGAAGAGCTAAACATCGATTTCCAGAGAGGGTCTTCATGTTGTGTCAGCTGCAAAACTAGCACCCCCCAGCACAGTGCTTAAAACAACAGCAACAGCATCTGCTCTGCCCACAAACCTGCAGGTGGCCAGACTCAGAGAGCCACTCCTCCATGTCTGTGGAGCCAGGGCCGGTGTCCTGGGAGGGCTCTTCCATCACAGCTGTGGCATCAGTGCTGGGAGCCTCAGGCAGCAGAGCACTGTCCCCACCAGCCTCTGCCCCTCTGTCCTCCCACATGCCTTCTCAGTGTGTCTTCACAGACAGCCCGGGGGACCTTTCATGACCAGCCTCAGAAATCACCCAACATCACTTCTGCCATGCTGGGTCCATCGGAGGTCACGACCCATCTGGGCTCGAGCATGGTGGGCTGCTGCTTTCCAGGGAGTAGTAGGGGCTGGGGAGCTGGTAGGGCTGGAGTCCCTGCCAGCCGTTTTTATGAGACGTCTTGAAACAAAAGCTAAAAATAGACTTTTTTGATGAAGCACAACTGAAGGCTCTGCTCTAGGCTGTTCTCAGATGCTAACAAATTAGGACCCAGACAGCATCGGGACTGTGCCTGATGACCCTGTACACCGGTACCTCACTCCTTTACTTACCCACAGTGTCCCGATGGCCTATGTGTCAGGGCCATGGACACAAGAGCCCAGGGGACTGCGACGGGGCATGGAGAGCCATCTTCCTGTGGGGTTTGGAGACAGCAAGCGTCACAGGCTGAGGCAGGCAGCCCCTGAAGCCCCCGAGCCCCTTACTCTTCTTTTTCTCTGGTTCCATATCTCTGCTTATCTGAGGTGGCTGGCAACACCCCATGATGGGGTGGGCTGTTCCCACTGGGTTTGCTGACACCATGGACAGTGCCAGGAAGAGTGACATGGGCCACTTCACCAAGGGCCTCCCCTCGAGGGCCTGCCCGGCGCTGTATGTGCTGTGCTGCTGGGCTCAGGGCCAGCTGCACGATGGTCATGGGTGACGAGGCAGGGCTGGGCTGGGTGCTGCGGGCAAGGGAGGGACATTGACGGCCCCATCCTGGCTTCCAGATTCAGGGTCTCCTGGGTGTTGGGGGCCACCACAGGGTGCATACACTTGGTCATGGGTGCTATGCGGCTCTGTGAGCAGTGTGTGCTGTTTCCATTATTGGAAAAGCAAATTGTTGACACAGGATGTTTTCATAACCTTGTGTTTCAGGAGTAGATCCATCTCTACAAGCAGAGAGTAGGACCTCCGGGTCCTTACAAGCCACAGCCCCAGCAGCCAAACAGCAGAAGCCACGGCCCAGCAACGCCCGGGACGAGCGCTTCAGGTCAGGTAGGGACCTGAGACCCGCAGGCCCCGCTCGGACACTGCGTCTCTGCTCAAGAAATTGTCTCCCCTTGAATGATAATTTATCACATCATATTTTTCAAGAGAAAATATAACTTCCACATAACTTAGTAGGTTTTCATCTGGCCTGAGTGTGAGTGCTCTCTTAGGGGATGCTCATAAGAAACCTTCCTTTCCCTAGCAGAGTAGTTTCTGTAAATGTTTGTGTCCATCTTTCTACCTAGATCTTTGCGGTTGGGGTTGGTGGTTTTCTTCGTTAGGGACCAGCTTTACTACTATAGGTGTTTTAGGATTTTTTTTTTCTTTTTCTGATTTTGGAGATTTCCTTCTAATTAGGTTTCTGCCACTCTATCAGTGCTTTTGTAAGTATTTAACTTTGTCTCTGGCATTTTATTTAAGTTATCAGAACATCCATTGAAAAAATTCATGCCTTCAGTTATAAATTACATATCAATAACTTTTGAATACACTTTCACCTGTTTAACAATATTCTCACTGTTGTGCGGTTGTGTATTTCCTTTATACTTAAACTCTTTCAGTAAGCCTTTATATAAAGAAAAAAATCCAACAGAGGTAAAGAAATGGACATTTATAAAATATCTAAAAAGAACATTAAGATTTTAACTGTTTTGTCAACAAGGGAGTGTGATGAAGGAATCTGAGAAATTTTTGATCAAATAATTTCTTACCAATTTAATATACATTTAAAAAATATAATAGTTTCTTTTCTGATAACATAAATGATACATGCAGTACAAGATATTACATCAAATCTAAGGACAAAAGGAAATATCACCTTATCTGAATCCTGTGATGGGCTATCAGCATTTCACTGAACATCGTCTTCTTTAGCCCTGGGTACAACAAAAGCACATGCATGTACATGCTCCACAAGTGGGGTCCTGTGAAGATCTCCTTCTAGTCCCTGCCTTCCTCATTTCCCTGCCTTCCGTCTCCTCTCCGTCTCCTGGTAACTGACACTGATGAACTGCTACTTCTGCCCTTGGGAACTGTATCTGGTTCTCATCCTTTATGTTCTGAAAGCAGGACCTTTATCATAAATATGCTTTGCTCATATTTTCTCCAAGCCTTGTGTTGTCTTTGCATTCTCTTAGCGTGGCCTTTGTAGCAGTTTTTAATTTTAATGAAGTCCATCTTACCAGTTTGTTTTCATGAATAGTGCTTTTGTTCCTGTCTCTAAGAAATCTTTGCCAAACCCAAGGTCACAAAGATTCTCATCTGCCAAGAAGAAATAAGTCATTTGAACAGACCAATCAGTAGGAGCAAAATAGGATTAGCAATAAAAAACCTCAAAAGTTCAGGACCACATGGCTTCACTGGGGAATTCTACCAAACATACAAAGAAAAACTCATACCAATCCTTCTCAAACTCTTCCAAAAGATTGAAGAGGAGAGAATACTCCCATACTCATTCTATGAAGCCATCATCACCCTGATACCATAACCAGACAAAGACACTACCAAAAAAGAAGACCACTGTCCAATATCGTTGATGAACATAGATGCAAAAATCCTCAACAAAATATGAGCAGAATCCAACAACACATAAAAAATTACACACCATGATCAAGTTGGGTTCATCCCAGGGACACAGGATGGTTCAGCATACACAAATCAATCAATGTGATACACCACATCAACAAAAGAAAGAACAAAAACCACATGATCATCTCAATAGATGCAGAAAAAGTATTTGACAAAATTCAACACCCATTTATGATTAAAAACTCTTACCTAAGTGGTTATAGATGGAACATATCTCAACATAGTAAAAGTTATTTATGACAGACCTACAGCCAACATAATACTCAATGGTGAGATGTTGAAAGCCTTCCCACTAAAATCTGGAACAAGACAAGGATGCCCACTCTCACCAGTTCTATTCAACATAGCCTTGAAAGTCCTAGCCACAGCTGTCAGGCAAGAAAAAGAAATAAAAGGGATCCAAATTGAAAGAGAAGAGGTGAAACTGTCACTATATGCAGATGACACGACATATATATCGAAAACTCTAAAAGCTCCATACAAAAACTACTAGAGCCGTTGAAAGGATTCGGCAAGGCAGCAGAACACAAGAGTCACACACAGAACCCAGTTGCACTTCTTTACACTAGCAATGAAATACCAGAAAAGGAAAGTAAGGAAATAATCCCTTTTGAAACCTCATCCAAAAAAGTAAAACACTTAGAAATAAATCTGACCAAGGAGGTGAAAGACTTGTAAGTGGGGAACTACAAAACATTGATGAAGGAAATTACGGATGACTTAAAGAAACGGAAAGACACCCCATGCTCTTGGATTAGAAGAATTTAACAATATTGTTAAAATGGCCATACTATCCAGAGCAATCTACAGATTTAATGTGATCCCTATCAAATTACCCAGGACATTTTTCACAGAACTAGAACAAATAATCCTAAAATTTATATGGAATCACAAAAGACCCAGAATTGCCAAAGCAATACTGAAGAAAAAGAATGAAGCTGGAGAAGCAACCCTCCCAGACTTCAGACAGTACTACAGAGCTACAGTAATCAAAACAGCATGGTGTTAGCACAAAACCAGACATGGATCAATGGAACAAAATAAAGAGCCCAGAAATAACCCAGAGACCTGCTGTTAATTAATCTTCAGCAAAGGAGGCAAGAATATATAATGGAGAAAAGACAATCTCTTCAGCAAATGGTGTTGGGAAAACTGGACAGCAGCATGTAAATCAATGAAGTTAGAATACTCTGTCACACTATACACAAAAATAAACTCAAAATGGCTTAAAGACTTAAACATCAGACAAGACACTGTAAACCTCCTAGAAGAAAACATAGGCAAAACATTTTCTCACATAAATCTTAGCAGTGTTCTCCTAGGTCAGTCTACCCAGGCAATACAAATAAGAGCAAAAAATAAACAAATGGGACCTAATTGAGCATACAAGCTTTCTCACAGCAAAGGAAATCATAAGCAAAACAAAAAGACAACGTATGGAATGGGAGAAAATATTTGCAAAAGATGAGACTGATAAGGGTTTAATTTCCAGAATAAACAGCTCATACAACTTAATAACAACAAAAAAATAAACAACCCAATCCAAAAATGGGCAGAAGACTTAAGCAGTTCTCCAATGAAGACAGAAATGGCCAATAGGTACATGAAAAAATGCTCAATATCGCTAATTATCAGAGAAATACAGATGAAAACTACAATGAGGTATCACCTCACACCAGTCAGTATGGCAGTCATTCAAAAGTCCATGAACCATTTGTTGGGAAAGTGTTGCCTTTGCTCCTTGTCTAAAAACAGCTGCCTGTGTGTGTGGTTTTCTTTCTGGGCTCTGTCCTGTTCTGTTGATGAATTTGTCTGTCTTTATAGTGGAGTTGTGCTCCCTCAGTGATTGCAGGTTGACAATAATTGTTGGCATCAGGATTGTTATTCCTCCAGGTTGTTCCTTATCATTGTTGTGTTGTGTGTGTGAGTCTCCTCTGGCACTTTTTAGATTTTTTCTCTTTACCATTGGCTTTGAGTGATTTGGTTATGATGTGCCTTGGTGTAGTTTTCTTTGTTTCTTGTGCTTGGGGTTTTTGAGCTGCTTGGATCTGTTGCTCTATACCCTGTCGTGCTGGCATTGTCTAGGTTTTTAGTTATGGGTTGTGCTATCCGTGCGTAGGTTTTTGTTTGTTTCTAAGACAGCAGTAAAGTTCACAGTGTGTGCTCACGGCCACAGCCAGGTCAGTTGCAGGGGCTCCTAGATTTCTCTCTCTCCTGAGCACTGTCTCCCGTTGAGTGTTTTTGGTTTTATGTCTGGGAATTTTTCTTTTACCTTTTTTTTTTTTAATTGAAGTCTAGTCAGTTTACAATGTTGTGTCAATTTCTGGTGTACAGCGCAATGCTTCAGTCATACATGAATATACATATATTTATTTTCATATTCTTTTTTACTGTAAGCTACTACCAGATACCAAATATAGTTCCTTGTGCTGTACAGTATAAACTTGTTTCTCTATTTTATATACACCAGTCAGTATCTGCATATCTCGAACTGCCAATTTATCCCTTCCCACCCCTATCCCCCCTGTAACCATAGTTTGTTTTCTATGTCTGTGAGTCTGTTTCTGTTTTATAAGTAAGTTCATTTGTCTTTTTTTTTTTACATTCCACATATGAGTGATATCATATGGTATTTTTCTTTCTCTTTCTGGCTTACTTCACTTAAAATGACGTTCTCCAGGGCTATCCATGTTGCTGCAAATGGCATTATTTTATTATTTTTTATGGCTGAGTATTATTCCATTGTATAAATATACCACAACTTCTTTATACAGTCATTTGTCAGTGGACATTTATGTTGTTTCCATGCCTTGGCTATTGGAAATAGTGCTGCTATTAACATTGGAGTGCTGGTGTCTTTTTGAAGTAGGGTTCCTTCTGGATATATGCCCAGGAGTGGGATTACTGGGTCATATGGTAAGTCTATTCCTAGTCTTTTGAGGAATCTCCATACTGTTTTCCACCATGGCTGCATCAAACTGCATTCCCACCAACAATGTAGGAGGGTTCCTGTTTCTCCACATCCTCTCCAGCATTTATTGTTTGTGGACTTCTGAATGATGGCCATTGTGAGTGGTGTAGGGTGATACCTCATGGTAGTTTTGATTTGTATTTCTCTGATGATTAGCTGTATTGAGCATTTTTTCATGTGCCTGTTGGCCATTCCTATGTCTTCATTGGAGAATTGCTTGTTTAGGTCTTCTGCCCATTTTTGGATTGGGTTGTTTGTTTTTTTCTTATCAAGTTGTATGAGCTGTTTATATATTTTTGAGATCAAGCCCCTGTCAGTTTCATCTTTTGCACATATTTTCTCCCATTCTGTAGGTTGTCGTTTTGAACATTTTCTAGGGTAGATCATGTACTCAGGCACAAAAGAAGCCTCAACAATTTTAAGAAGATAGTAATTATTTCAAGCATCTTTTCTGACCACAATGCCATGAAACTAGAAATCAACCACAGAAGAACAAAGGAGAAAAAAACAACAGCATGGAGATTAAACAACATGCTACTAAAAAACCAATGGGTCAATGATGAAATCAAAGAATAAATTAAAAAGTACTTTGAGACAAAAGACAATGCAAACACAACCACACAAAATCTATGGGCTGCAGCAAAAGCAGCCCTAACAGGGAAGTTCATAGCAATCAATACAGGCTTTCCTCAAAAAGAAGAACAATTTCAAATAAATAATCTAATCTACCAGCAAAAAGAATTAGAAAAAGAAGAGCAAACAAAACCAAAAGTCAGCAGAAGGAAGGAAATAATAAGGATCAGGGAAGAAACAAATAAAACAGACATTTTTAAAAAATTAGAAAAAATCAAACCACAAGCTGGTTTTTTTGAAAGAGAAAACAAAATTGACAAACTGCTGGCCAGGCTCACCAAGAAGAGAAAAGAGAGAACACAAATAAACAAAACAAGAAAGGAAAGTGGAGGAATTACAACCAATACCACAGAAATACAAAACATCATCTGGGAATATTTCTATTAGACACCCAGGTTTAAAGGATAGTTTCACTGGTTATAAAATTCTAGGTTCGACACTTTTTTCTTCAACTGTGATGCCTTCCTGTGCCCAGTGGTTGCTTTTGAGTAAAATCAGTCTGTTTCTTGATCCTTCAAGATGATTTACTCTTTCTCTCTGGAAGCTTTCTTTTAGAACTGTCTCATTGTCTTTGCTGTTTGTAAATTTTATTTTAATGTCTAGGTGTGAATTTTTCATCTTTCCTGATTTGCACCCTATGAGCCATGTTACTGTAATGTTTCTAAATGTTTTAAAGACATTTTGTTGGAGAAAAATGTAAACATGTTCAGAAGCAGACTTACTCGTGTAATAACCTCCTGGACTCATTGTCCAGCCCCCACAGTTCCCAGCCGTGCTCAGTCTTGGATTCATTGTTGACCACTGCTTCCTCCCCTCTCATGTGGTTTTGAAGCAAATCTCAGAGATCATGTTATTTCGCTTAGATGTAACAATATTCTTGGTCTCTGTATCTGAAAAGAAGACGTGTATCTCTGAAAGGTGCATACAATTGTTACAGAACAGTTAACAATAATTCCTTAGTATCAAATGCCCAAATGTTCATGTGGCTTTTAAAAACAGTTTATTTGGGCCCAAAACCAAGTAAGATGTACACATCACGGTGGTTGATATGTGCTTCCAGCCTCTTGATAGCTCAGTCCCGGGGCCTGGGCTGTGGTCTGGCGGCTCCTCTGAGAGGGTTGCCCTCAGCTCCCTAGGCTCTGACAGGTCGACTGGGGTCCCCATTGTTCCTAAGACTTCTCCAGGTTGCACCACGACGCACAACGGGCCTGATTCTCTGTCTTCCTGGGATGCTGGCAGACCACTAGTTCATTGGAGTGGCAGAGTGGTGACTCCCTGCAGAGGCTTGACTGCTTCTGTGAGGACGAAGTCCTGCTCGCTCGCTGGAGGTACAGGAGAGCCCGGATCAGTCTTCAACTCGTTCCATTTATTTCCATTTCCATTTACAAAGCAGTGGATTGGGTCATCAGCCTCCTCCGATGGCAGCCAGTTAATTTTGCCTCCTCCCTCCCTTCCTGCCTTTTCTTTCACCCTGTTTTCAGCACGTAGTTGGTGCTCAGTTCTGGCCAGTGTTTACCTTTGGTGACACTCAAATGCCCATCCTTAGCTGCTGGGAGCAGCTCCACACGCCCTCCAATTTGTGTTGTTGGGCCGTGTGCTTTTGGGCTGTTGGGATGAGATGCTCCTGCCCCCCAACCCTGGAACTTGCCTTCCTCGGGGTTCTTGTAGTGAGGCTGGTGTTTGAAGACCGTAGCCCAGGTGCTGGGGATGCTCCTTGCTTTTGGGCTGGTCCTTGTTTCTGGACATTTTTAGCGGACGGAGGTAAGTCATACTAGTTAAAGATAAAATGCCATGAGCGTTCATGCTGACGGTTTCCATTCAGTTCAAGACTGCAACATTTCCCCTCACTTCCTTGGTCTCCTCTCTCCCTCACGAGTTCTGTTTCCAGGGAGGGTCGATGGAATAGACAGTCAGGCCCTGCTCCACTTAGAAACGCTGTGTGTGTGGTGTCCCCATGCCCACCGGCCGTGTGACCTCAGGAAGAGCTGGCACCCTGCACTTGACTCTGCCTGTCCCTGAGCTGCATCTGGAGCAGCGAGCTGAACAGTCTGACTCCAGTGCTTTCTCACCACTCGCAGTGGGTGTGTCACAACCAGGACACATTAGGGTCATCTGCTTCATTGTGTTTTCAGTGTGGAGATTTCTTCTTTTTGATTTAAATCTATGAAAATATTTGCCAAGTGAAGTCTACAAACAAAGGAGTATTTATGGAAATCTAGTGCCAGGCCAGTATGTGAGGCCCACTGTAGGCCCAGCTTCTCTACTCAGTGGAGGAAACACGGACCTTGGTTTTGCTACCCACTAGTGGAACCCAGTGACATGTGTTTCTGCTGCTGTCATTTCTGTGCAGATGTTCATACCGAGGCCGTGCAAGCAGCTTTGGCCAAATACAAGGAGAGGAAGATGCCGATGCCGTCGAAGAGGCGCTCCGTCCTTGCTCATGCGCCAGTGGGTGCCTGCACCCCTCCAGGTACGGAGGCCGGGCCATGGCCTGGCGAGGGTCCCTGAGGCGGAGCTGTCTCCTGACGGTAGAGAGGAGAATGGGAGAAGCTGGACGTGGGCAGCGTCTGCGTGTGCCCCTTGCCCCAGCCAGTGCTCACTGCCCACACGGCAGGCTCCTCTGGGGCAGATACTCGCCTCCAGCAGGATGCCTGCGGATTTTCAGTTTTCGCTGAGATGCGATTTGTGTCTTGTGGTAAAGAGAAGATCCCAGAGGGAGTGCTTGGTGGGGTGAGTGTTTCTGGAGGATCTTAAAGCTGTTCTCATCTTACTAGCTGTTATTTTCTGTGTTGTTAGCAGGCCTTAAATGGGAGAGTATGAGGCTATTGGTGGGTTTTGATTTATTTTCTTACTGTTGTTTCGTTGTCATCACCATTAGAAATGGGAACTTTTATGTGGGGTTTCTCTTCAGGGTAGCGCATTTTAAGTTTCCTAGGAAACCCTGTCCAGGCATGGCAGATGTGAGGCTAGTGTCCATGTGCCCCCCATCCTGCTGTTTCAGCTGCGATGCTGGTGACGTGTGTGTGTGGGTGATGACGTGATGGTTGGGCACACCAGGCTCCCGAGATAGCGCAGTGTTTGGTGACGTTTCCTTGCTTAAAAAAAAAGTTTATACTGTTGAAAATATCTTAGAAATGACTGTCAAATTATTGTTTCTACTAAATATAATTACAGACACTACCTAGTTTTTAAAGAACTTTCTAATAATTGTGAAACCCACTATAAAACCAAGTTGTGCTGGCTCGACAGAACCTGAGTTCATCTTAATTTTATTGCTGGAGCTCGTTCACGTCCCCTGAGAGGGCACAGGTGACGGCCACAAAGCTGCCTTGGGCTTGTGTGAAGGCGTGCAGGGCATGCACAGAGCACTGGGCCCCTCTGCCATCCGGGCCCCATGGGGCAGGGTGCGGCCATCTGCACTCCCGGGCGTGGTGACCCGAGACCCAGTCCCCTGCACTGCTTCCCGAGCAGCCCTTGGATCCCACCGTCGGTCAGATGCAGGCCCTTCTAGACGTCTGGGCGCAGCCAGCGGTGCGCAGAGCATGGGTCCAGAGCCATGTGGGAGCCCCGCTGCCCCGAGGTTGCACCCACACCACACCTGTCCTCGTTGTTTCAACCACAGACACATCATCCGCCTCAGAAGACGAGGGCTCTTTGCGGCAACCCGGGCAACTGGCCTCCACTCCACTCCAGAGCTGCCCCAGTGTTGAGCCCTGGCTCGACCAGGTCATTCAGGGCTCGTCCACCTCATCCTCTGCATCCTCCACCTCATCTCACCCGGGAGGGAAGCCCGCTGCCGCACCCGCAGGCCCCGTGGCCCACGCCCGCATAGGTCAGTAACAGCTGCGGAGGCCCCAGGCAGGGCGCCCCTGCGCCACCCAGACCCACCTTCTTTTCATCCAGAAAATGTCCTTTGGGTAACAGAAGTGGTTCTTGATGCTTCTGTGGCTTGGCAGGCCCAGACCCAGTGGTATGGGGGCCTCTCTGGGGGCCCTGATAAGTGCCTGGTCTCCTGCTCTGGTGGACAGTCCCTGACGATGGGGGACCTGCTGCCTGCATGCTGCCCCACCCTCCTTCTTCCATGTGTCCTGTGCTGGGTGTGCGAGGCAGGGCTGGGGCTGTAGTCTTCCTCTTCCGCACACCAAGTTAGACACCCCCAGCCTGGGGAGAAGTGTCAGAGTTAGTCATAGAGTTGCGCAGATCTTTTCCAAATCACCCCATCCTTTAAATTACATTAACCTTAGGAAAACATTGCAAACCTTCCATCATTTGAAATCATGTTTTTTAAACAATAACGTTTAAATAATAACGTAGCTGGCACACAAGGCCCACACGTGTTCTTGCACTCATGCCTTAGAAAGGAGTCCTCCTCGACGGTGCGTCAGTGCTGCTGGAGCGTGTCTTGACACCATTTTTTCTAGAGTGGAGGGAAGAAACCTGGGGTGACGAGCAGCCCTGAGACCAGTCAGCTGGCGCGAGGTGGAGCCAGGCTGACTCAGTTCTGAGTCCGGTTCATTTTCTTTGCTTTTGGTTGCTGTTCTGCTGAAACTGAGATGGCACATCAGCAGTGCACCTGTGACCACTGGGCAGCGTTCCCAGGTCCTAGCGGGTTAGACACCACCAGCAGGCGCTGGTCTCAGGTGCTGAGCTACTTTCACGTAAAGCTTGGTCATTAGCTGGACGGGGTGTTCAGAATGACCGATGTCTTCAGCCTCAGCGTCCTCACTGACACTTTTCATTTTTCCTTTGGTTGAATCAGCACACCATGTCTGCGTATTTCTCTTGAGCTTGTGTCTTCTCTGTGATGTGAGTCTTAGAGGAGAACTCACAATGCCTCTCTCGACCTGCTTCCACGAGCTGCCAAGACCGCCGGGGTCGGGCTGTCAGGTGTCCTGGGCAACGTGCTTTACGAGAAAAGGCCCCTTGAGAAACAGCGCCTGGATTGTTTTGTTAACTTTCTTGGGGGTCCTACAAATGGCTGGTGGTTACCCACCTGTCCTCAGTGGCGTCTACGGTGCAGAGCTTGACAGCAGCCTAGGCGATCTGCTTTTCCTGTGAGTCATGGTGACAGCTTACTGGCAGTAGGCAGTGGCTCCAGTGTGGGAAACGCTGGTGTTTGAATGTTCTCTTAGCATAGGTCAGCCTCCCGCAGTAGAGCAGGTGCTTGTGGCTTGACTGTCTCAGCCGGTGCTGAGCTGTCATAAACACTGCTTCCTGGTGGGATAGAAATAAAAGCATTTTTAACATGAAAAACTGACCGCAGTTCAGAATGTTTGACCATAGAGCCCTGACTTCCCTGTGGCCGTGGGGTCTTTTGACTGTACTTGTATTTGAGTTGGTGTCTTCATTCTCTGAAAGGTCCTGGCTGTAAGGACTCATAGGCAGGTTTATCACCTCTGGGGGTAGAGGACTCCTGACGTCTGCAGGTGTGGCTGGGAACACCTCTCCTCCTGTCCCACTCTCCTGGTCTCACGTACATGCGTGATGAGTTCCAGTTAGTTCTACGAATCTTAACTTGGGCTCCGCCTAACACCCTACTGCTGTCTGCAAGCTTCATAGGCCAAGTGTTTTACTGGAAATACTCCATTCCCTCTCCTTTTCATAAAAACCACCCTTGTTTTAGTTTCTGACACTAGAGAATTCTTCAGTTTGGGCTAAAGAAATACAGAAAGAAGACTATAATAGGTAAAAAATTTGAGGTAGAAAATGTTAGGTAAAGGTAATTTAAAAATAAATGTCATTTTCAATTTTGAGTTAAAGAAAATCAAATACATAAAACTTTGGGATGCAAATTAAATGCCTGTATCTAAAAGCAGTACTTGTAAGTACAGTAGTTCATTTTTATTTTGAGTGCAGTTTGTTTATTTTTATGCAGATATTTTAAAAACTACTTTGTAGTTAAGATTACCATTTATTCCTTTTTTCATAAATAATGTAAAAATCATGCTTTCTTTTTGCTAGATTGGGAAGGGTGAGGAGGTTTTAAACTGAGAACACTGTGATAGGTATACTTTAAAATGCTAATTCATCGATATCAAGCTTTTTCCGGGGTTGTAAAATCTCTTGTCATTAAAGTTAGATGTTTCCAAATGATGTTTTCTGCCATTGTTAATGGTGAGTTTGCATTTTGCTCCCATGTAATTTCATCTCTCTACATATTTAAAAAATTCTTAGTTTGCATTCTGCCTAGGTCATGAAATGATAGATAAATGATTGGAATTTTAAAGTGTCTGCATCTGTGATGGCAGGAGCATTCATTTAAAAATTAAAGATTACAGATCAGTGTCAGTTCTCATGAGTGGACGAGTGTTGCTGTGGTCCAGACCTGATACTCTCCAGACTCAGTGGTAGCAGTGGTCTGTAGCAGCTTGCAACCAGCCGGTACCCGAAAAGATACACGTGCCTCATCGTGAAAACGAAACACAGAATGTGCAGACAGCGGAAGGAGTGACCTTAAACATTTTCTGTATCTAACGTAGTTTGTCTTTAAATGGGACATTGGTACGTTCTGCCTTAAAGACCTGATTGCAGCCTCTTAACAGTGAGATGTATTAAACTGCCAGGAGGGTAGTTTTTATGTTTTAGGTTTATTCTTTGATGACGGCAGAGGTTTTGTGTCTTTGTGATATTCAACTTACTTTTTGGGGGAATAGGAGTAAGTTATAGAAACCTAGCTATTTTTATAATATAACAAAAAATAGTCCAATAAAAATTGATTTCAAAATGTGTTTCTGCTTCATTGAGGGAGATTTCTAGTAAAATGTCATTAGATCGTTAGGAAGGCAAGTTACTCACGCCTGTCCCTGTGCTGTCATTGTGGTTCTGGTCTAGTTCCCTCTGAGCACCGGATGCCACACACATGCAGAGCTGGACGTGCCATGCCGGGGAGTTCAGAGTTCACAGGATCCTGGCGTGGCCTGGTCAACCAGAAAAACAAAGCCGATCGGAATGCTGCATTCCTTGCCCAGAGCTCAGCTAGTGAAGCTTTAGTCAGTGGGGTTTAAGCAGCAGCTTGGTATTAATGTTCTTTTATCTTGGGTTTGTTTTTCAAAAGCAGATTTGCACTCTGCCCCTCCTGATGTCACCACGGGCCTCGTGCAGCACCAGCACGCTCACAGAGAGCGCCCACAGCTGGCTTCTGTGAGAGGAGTCCCTCGAGGGTGCGGTGGGAGCGTCCTGGAGACGGCGGGAGGTAAGCATACCTCTCTTCCTCCTTTTCAGATAGCGGAGCACAGGTATTGCACCTCACCTTGGTGTCTTCTCTTTAGCAAACCTGAGCCGGTCATCAGTTACAATCCTAGTGCATTTAAATTGCCCACGTGTGTATCACATGGAGAAATAATCAGGAATAGCCTTGGAGTTGGTCAGATGGGGAGCGAGGAAAGTAGGGGGAGAAAGCCTTCACATTTAAATTGCATGTGCCAGGTGTTTGGATCTGTGGCATTGGAGGAGAACGAGAAGGGGGGGACGTTTCTTTCTGTGGACCAGTGTGGGATTAGTGCGAGCGTGGCCCCGCCGGTGACAGCGGCCCTGCCGGCGACAGCAGCCCCCACACCCTCCCTCCTGCAGGTCGTGTTTACCCGTGTGCAGCCCTGAGAATTCAGTGCAATTCTCATTTCCTCATTTGTACCATTTCCTTTTGAGACAGCTTCCAGTGCCTTTTAACAAGATCACATGGAGTTTTCTTTCCAGTGTACCAGATTTGAGTGGCAGGAAAATTCAGAGGATCTCCAATCTAAGACCTAAACGTGTTTTGATGCTCCCAAGCAGTCGGTCAGATTTTGTTGAGGTCTTTCAGCTCCTTGTCCAGATGCAAAAGGAGAAGCTGAGTCAATGTGAAGCAGGCTTTACATTGGTTAGATAGATTTTTAAATTTCATTTGTTACTCTTTATATTTTAAAAACAGTAAGAGCTTAGTTGAGGCATAACTGACATGTAACCTTCTGCACAGACTTAAAGTGTACAGTTTTGTAAGTGTTAAGACACGTGTGCACCATGAAACCACCACCCGAGCCAGCATACCTAGTCCCTCACAGCTTCCTTGTGCCCTTCGTAGCGGTCCTGGCCGCTCTTTGTGGCTCCCCTCAGGCAACACTGATTTACTCTGGGCACTATTAGATGAGTTTACATTTCCTAGGATTTTATATAAATAGTATCATACAGCATTCACTCTCCATTGGCTGGCTCCTCCCACAGATTCATCCATGTCCTTCATGCGTCAGCAGTTCGTCCCTTTTATTGACGACTAGTATTTCATGCTATGAATGTGCCATCGTTTATCTTTTTCCTGCCGATGGATGTTTTGGTGGTTTCCAGTTTTTAGCTGTTGGGAGTGAAGCTGCTGTGGCTGTTCTTTCACAGATCCCCGTGTGGATGTATACTCTCATTTCTTTTCGGTCAGCACCTAGGAGTAGAACAGCTGGAACACAGTAGGTTCATGTTTTAGCTTTTTAAGAAATTGCCAAAATGATCCCCAAAGTGGCTGCACTGTCTCCCATTCCCGGTCCCTCCATATCCCTGCCAGCAGCCAATGGCGCTGGTTTTAAATTGTAGCCCCCCTCGTAGGTGTGTAGAGGCACCTCGTTACAGTTTTAACTTGCGTCTCCCTGATGACGGATGACGATCTTTTCATGTGCTTATTTGCCATCCGTGTATCTTTTTAGAAGAGTCTGTTCAGATCTTCTGCTTATTTTTAACAATGAGTGTTTATTTTCTTGTTAAGAATTGGGAGTTCCTTACATGCTCCTGTCAGGTTTCTGGGCTGTGTTCTTCCCCGTCTGTGCTTGGTTCTTGTTCTCTTACTAGTGTCTTTCAGAGAGCAGAAGCTTTAATCTTGACGAAGTCCAGTTTACCAGTTTTTTCTTTTATGGTGTCTATGTTTGTGTCATATCCAAGATATATTTTCCTAACCCAAGGTCATAGAGGTTTACTCCTATATTTTCTCCTAGAATTTCATAGTTTTAGGTTTAGGTATGTGACCCATTTTGAGTTAAGTTTACTATCAGTGTAAGATAGGAAGCTGGGTTCACTTTTCTGCGTGGATGTTCAGTTGTTCCAGGATCATTTAACATAATGGTTGTTCTATCCCCACTGAGTCTCTTTGGCCTCGTTGGTGAGGATCGTTGGGCCATGGTGAGAGGAGTCTGTGTCTGGGCTCTGTGTCCTGATCCTCCACTTCATCTGTCCGTCCTTACATCAGTACCACACTGTCATCATCTTTTTATATGTGGGTTTTTATATGTGGTTTTGTAATACATCTTAAAATTGTGTAGTTTTTTTCAACTCTTCATGAAAAAATTGCCTTAGCTATTCCAGCTCTTTTGCATTTTAATATATATTTTAAAATCACTTTGTTAATTTCTACCAAAACTCCTGCTGGGTTTTGAGTGGTATTTCATTGACTCTCTAGATCGATATGGAGAGAATTGGCGCCTTAACAGTATTGTGTATTTTAATTGATATATGTGATATATATCTCTCCATTTACTGAGCTCTTTTAAAAATCTTTTCCAGCACTATTTTGTAGCTTTCAGTGTACAGATATTGCACATATTTTATTAAAATTATCTCAAAATATATTTTTGATGCTATTGTAAATGGTATTTAAATTTTATTACTTTTCTGGCTTTATTACAGTGTCTAGACTTCCAGTAACATCAATTAGAAATGTTGAGAGTGGACATAACTTGTCTTGTTTCCAATTTGAGGGGGAATTATCCATTTCTGCAATTTTTAATTGTGACGTTAGCTGTGGGTTTTTCATAGATGCTCTTCATCAGGTTGAGAATGTTCCTTTTTTCCCTAATATCCTGAAAATTTTTATCATGATTTTTGTTAAGTGATTTTTTAACCTGTTAAGCTCATCATATGGTTTTCTTTTGTAGTTTATTAACATAGTAAATTTCATTGATAGATTTTTGAAGATTAAGCCAAAGTTGTATTCTCAAGACCAACCCCACTTAGTTGTGGCGTGTTACCCTTTTTATGTGTTGTGGATTTGATTTGCTAAAGTTTTGTTAAGGATTTGTGTCTGTGTTCGAGATAAATACAGGTTTTTCATGATTCCACTCAGGTGCCACGATCCTGGCTGAAACAGCCCCGGAAGAGCACGTTCTGGTGCGGGGGATGCCCGCCTGCCCCCACGCCCGGCCAGAGTGATGTCCAGCTCCCCACGATCGTCACCCTCTTGTGCACCCAGTAGGCAGTGTGAGGACCACACACATGCATGACCTCATCCTCATCTAACTCTCTCGCACACTTCACAGCCGCTGGGTCATTCTGCCAGATGCAGCGTTTACTGCGATCGTGCTGAAGTATGTCCCCACTTCAGCACTCCACTGACACTGACGGGTAACTCTCCGCACTCTGTCTTCTTCCTTCCTGCCTCCCTCCCTCCCTCCCTTCTTTATAAATACCTGTCTTCAGGAAGGACTCATGGACCTCTGTTTTCTCAGATGTTATAAATCATGTTTCTTAACTATTTTGATGCACAAATTGTCCACATCCAGCTGATGGGATCGGGCACAGCTGAGCTGTGACACCGTTTTCACTCACTGTCTTATATTCTGTCATAACGTGCGTCAGAGTCACTTTCTGCTCCGGAGCCCTGGCCCTGGATTAGCTACTTCTCAAGGAGCAAGGAAGGAACTGAAGCCTGAGGCCTGGTGCCGAGCGTGCTCACTCCACTGCTGTGCCACTGCTCCTCCGGCTCCCAGCTAAAGCAGTGCGCTGTGAATAGACACACACCTACACATACGAACACATGTGCACACAGGTGGGCACAGCAGATGCATCTGTGAAATCATGAGTCCACACCCGGGCCTCCCACGCTGGTCTTCATGTGTAGACGCCTTCCCACAGCAAGAGCCTGGGTGCACAAGAAAAGAGGGGTGACGATCATGAGGAGCTGGACATCACTCTGGCCGGGCGTGGGGGCAGGCGGGTGTCCCCTGCACTGGAACGTGCTCTTCTGGGGCTGTTTCAGCCAGGAACATGGCACCTGCGTGGAATCATGAGGAACCTCAATAAATGCAGAAGGAGGTGTGTTGTACTCAGTGAAAACAAAGAACTAACTTTCAAAATTCCAGTGTTACAAAGATCAAAGAAATTTTCCAGATCAAAGGGGGCTAAGAAGGGAGGCCAGTGAGTGCAGGGCTCAGTTCTGGGCCCGTTTCTGGAGGACGGGGTGCTGTTAATGATTACCGAGGACACCAGAGAACTTTTAGTTTATGTGGGTTTCTCTGGATATTTATTGTTCAAAATTAAGACTGAAAATTTAAAAAACTATTTATTATCTCATTTTAAAATAACAGTGATAAACTCAGTACAACCCAGATATCTGACACACGAGACGCAGTCGAACGAGCAGGCCTGCCCCCTGTTGTCGCTGGGCCTGCGTGGCTGTGTGGCCGGGAGCCCTCTCCCGTGCGCGTGCAGAGAGGGGAGGGGAAGAGCAGATACCAGCTAATGTGACATAGGGGTAGTTTGACCTCATGAAGCCCCTGAAAGGGTCTCAAGTAAACCCCCAGGGGCCCCTGGATCACTTTGAAAACAGCTCAGTTAGGACAAGTTCCAGTTCCTGGAAGGCTTCAGTAAATACTGAACTGAAATAGACGAACTAATAAATCCCAGCCTGGCTATTTGACGGGCCAGCGCTGGGTTGGATTCACAGGTTCCGACGTGTTCATGTAGGTGGTCTCTGGGCCTGGTGTCCGCCCCTGGCCTCAGCCCTCCTCCTTCTGTGACAGGTGTCCCTGTGAACAGCAGGGTGTCCTCCAAGATCCAGCAGCTTCTGAACACACTGAAGAGGCCGAAGCGCCCTCCGCTGAAGGAGTTCTTCGTGGATGACTTTGAGGAGTTGTTGGAAGGTGAGCATTCTGGCCCTGGCCCTTGGCCCACAGTTGTGTGAATGGGGTGGCCGTTACGGTGGAGATACAGACAAATGCACCTTGAACCTGGGTTATCACTGTGACTTTATAACACAGCAGAGTGCGTTTCCAGACTCTGGTCACTGTGTGTGAAGGAGGAACAGTATCACATGTGGCCACTGGCTTTGTCTGACAGGTAGAAGGCTCACTGCTCCTGTGCAGCTAAGAGGTGCGTCCCTGCCTCTGGGCCGTGCATCATGCTTTGTAGGAATACTTTGAAGATTCGATTTTACTGACACTATTTAAATTTTTATTTAAACTCTAAATCCGGAATACTTATATCCCCTTTGTTTTAAAGTATTATATTTTTAGCAAAGCTTGGGCTCCTTTTCAGGATTCTAGCCTGTCACTTATGAATTATATACATATTTAGAAAAAAAGAATATAGACTTACTTTTAAAAAGCAAATGACCAAGAAACAGAAAGGAGTATAAATGTGTAGAAGAGGAAGAGAAGTAAAGCGCCACACCGGACACCGGTGTGCGGTGTGAGCCTCGGGAGCGCACGGCTCTGCCCCTCGGGCCAGCTCCAGTGTCTCCTTCGAACTCGGCGATTAGACATGGTGTCAGTGCAGGTTTCTGTAATCACATCACACCTTTCAGATTCAAAGTTCAATGCTGTAAATGCTTTTTAGGACCGTCTTTCTTACATTTGGGCAAATTTGGGTTGCATATCCACTGGAAATGTAGTAGGTTTTACTTTCTTTTTCCTTCTGACATGGTTTGGGTGCCCAAACTGAAGTGTTGCACTCACTTTCCCTTTGTACGTGGGGTGAGTGCCTGCTTCCCAGGTGTCGTCAGGGTTGGCTGAGACCCAGGCCCAGCCGTCCCTGCTGCGCCCGGGGTCGTGTGGGGTCAGGGTCACCAGGACTCGTCCTGGCCGGTGGCTGGGTCCCTTTCTGTCCTTAGCCGTGGGGCTGTGATGACGCTAATGATAAGGCGATCCAAATTTCCTGATGGTAGCCTTTTATTATTGGTGTTTTTTAGAGAAGAAAACTATGAAATGTGAGTGCTTAGCAGACGAATGTGTGCCTGGTTCTGTGAGGTGCTGATTTTACATCTCTGTTTTTCTTGCAGTGCAGCAGCCAGATCCAAGCCAGCCCAAGCCCGAGGGCAGCCAGATGGTGGTGCTGAAGGGGGAGCCCCCGGCCACGGGCACTGACTGGCCGCCCTCGCTGCTGGCCGCCTTGCAGCAGTGGGGCACCACGCAGCCCAAAGCCCCGTGCCTGACCGCCCTGGACACTGCTGGGAAGGCCATCTGCACCCTCACCTACGGCAAGTGTCAGCAGAGAGCAGCCGGACTCCGGCTTAGCTGTGAGGCACTATGTGTTGTGGTGCAAACACACCTCTGGGTGCACACGAGGGAGCGATCTTGACACACTTACTCAGATGCCGGGTAGACAGAGCCCTGCCTCCCCCCAGGCGCCCTTCCAGACCACTGCCCTTGCCGCACCCAAGGGGACGCTCCCTGCCCGGTGGTTCTGAGAGTTCACATCTGTGTACAGTTCTGAACAGCGGGGTTTAGTTTTGTCAATGTTGACTTTGTACAAATGGCATCGAGCAGTGCATATTTTTTGTGTTTGCCGTCTTTTGGTTCCATTTTGTTTTTATGTAACACGAATCTTGCACACTTGGCTCAACGCGTTTTCACAGAGCTCTCAGCCTAGAGGCACTTCCGGTCCCCAGACCCTGAGTCCCCCCGGCCAAGGCCAGTGCCCTGCCGACTGCTGGGTGTGGGCGGGTTCTGTGAAGGCTCAGCGTCATCCGTGAGACTCTCCCGTGTACTCTGTGCAGCGTGGTTCGTTCACCCTCACTGATGGATGGTACTCCATCCTGAGAACACATGCTCTGCAGTAGGTAGACATCTGGGTTGTGTCTACAGCAGGCTACTGTGTGTGCTGTCATGAATGTTCTCGGTGGGTCTGCTGGGGGACTTGTGCTGCTGTGGGCGTAGGAGTCACAGGTCAGCGTCAGGACGTGCTGCCAACCAGTTTTCCCAAGTGTCCCAACATCTGCACTCCCCCCGCCCTGTGGGAGGAGTTTCAGTTGCTCCACATCCTCTCAGCACCTGACTGTCCACTTCCTTTTAGTCTTCCTTGGCGTAGGGGGGCAGCTGTCAGGTCCTGGTGCTCATTTTCACTCCCTGACGGCTGAGGGGCTTTTCATGCATGTTTTGGCACCTGAGTATCTTCTGTGAACTACCCAAATCCTAGGCTCATTTTTATGTTTGGTTGTTAACGCTTTCTTGCTTCTTTTTGTTTTAGATACACACCTTTTGTCAAATACATGTTTTACAGACATCTTCTCCACTCTTTGCACTACCTTTTAACACTTTTAATTGTGGCTTTAGAGAAATAAGAAGTCTTAACCTAATGTAGTCTAATTCATCTATTTTTTTCCCCCTTTTATATGGTGCTTTTTTGTCCTGTTTAGGAAGTCTTTGCCAAACCTAAGGTCACAAAGATACTCTTATCTTTTCTTCTAAAGACTTGTTTTACCTTTCACATTCAGGTGTTGTGGTCCACATATAGTTTAGTTTTGTGTGTGATGTGAACGTCTGATTGAGCCACTGTCACTCGTTGAGAAGGCACCTTCCCCTGGGTGCAGCTTTGTCATGTCAGGTGAGCAGTGTGCTCGTGGGTCTGTTCTGTCTCACCACCTGCCGCCCCCCGCATTCCCTGAATTACCACAGGTGAGAGTCTGTGTCTGAATGTGAGTCCTTCAGCCTGTGATTGTTCCTCAAGATTTCCTTGACTATCAGCCCTTTGCATTTCCAAATGAACTTTAGAATCAACTTGTCCTTTTCCAGAAAAATTCTTGTCAGGATATTGATTGGCACTGGATTGAATCCATAGTTCAACTTCAAAAGAATCAATATTGTCACAATTAGGGAATCTTTCAGTTCATGACCCTAGAATATTACCCCCTTTTAAGGCCTTCTTGAGTTTCTCTCAGGAATAGTTTATACTTTTGAGTACAGAAATCTTCATTTTTTTTCATTAGATTCATTCCTATTGTAAGGAATGATTAAACTTTTTTCCTACTCATTTGTTGCTTGTAAAGAGAAATGCAATTGATTTTTTAAATGGTGACTTTGTATCTAGTAATCTTGTTAAATTAACATATTAATTATTTTTGGCTTATTAATTGTAATTTTGGATATCCTTTGTGCAGAAGTCATAGCACCTGTGAACAATGCCAAAATTATTTTGGCTTTTTGTTTCCTTTCTTTCCTCATTGTGCGAACTGGAAACACCAGTGCAGTGTGGAGCCCTCCTCCGTCTTAGGTGGAGAGCGTTTGGGCTCAATGTGCGGTGTCTACTGTAGCTTGTTTACTTGTTTTATGGCAGAAATTCTTTGTCAGTTAATGCAGGTCCCTTCTGCTCCTAGTTTGCTAAAAGGTTTTCATCTTGGATTATCTATTTCTGTTCTGTCAATGTGATCATTTGGTTTCTCTGCCCTCCCCCACTAATTTGGTGAATTCTGTTGATTAATTTTCAAATGCTAGGCAGCCCTTGCATTCCTGGAATAAATCCCACTTGGCCATGGTATCTTGTCTTTTTGGTAAATGCCTGGATCCTATTTGGCAGTGTGTTGTTTAGAGTCTGCATTTGTGTTCATTAGGGAGATCGTCTGTAATTCTTTAAGAAATGAGCTCACCGCCCACCTATGAGGAGGTGGGCTGCTGGCAGCCTCCACCTGTTGCATTCAGCCTTCGGGTCCAGGTCATGTGAGGTGTTCGGACAGGGCCTGTGTCTGCTCAGCACGGACTTTCCTCACGAGAGAGCCGACTCCCGGGTCGCCCTGTGGGGCTTGCAGAGACTGCGGTCCACTGGCATCTCCTGCCCACCCTGGCTGTCTCCCTTTTCCCTTTACACGTTTTGCCCCATGGGAGTACCTCCCGTGCGAGCTCTGGCTCAGTGTCTGCTTCCAGAAGAAGCCAGCCTGTGACACCTTCTCTCCTTGTCTTTCATTTTAAGTCTGTGTCTGCTACACCTGCAAGATACCACTGCTCTGCCTTTAAGTCAGGAGTCACGCTGTTCCCCATTCCCTTCGCTGGACCATCCTTCCCACTAGCCCTCATTTGCCATGGTCACCTCTCCCTCTGGCCTGCGGGCCCCCCATGTCTTCCTTCTTGAAGGTGCTCAGGCATCCTTGGTGCTCTAAGTCAGTGCTGTCTTCTGGAAAGCGAGGTGCCAGGCTGTTGCTGTCTGGATGATAATGTGTCTTTTTTCCTCTGCTTTTTAAAAATTCCTCTTCATTTGGCTCTGGCTTACATCTGTCTTACCAATGTATTTAGGTGTGATGTTCTTTGAAATTTTCCTGCTTGGGGTCCAGAGGACTTCTTAAATCTGTGGGATGGTATTTTTCATCAGTTTTAGAAAATTACAGCCATAATTTCTTTTTTTTTAAGTAATTATTTTTGGACATTGTTTTGTTTTGGGGGGAGGTAATTAGGTTTAATTAATTAATTAATTAATTTTTATTTATTTAATTTTATTGGAGGTACTGGGGATTGAACCCAGGACCTTGTGCATGCTAAGCATACACTCTACCACTAAGCTCTACTCTTACCCCCACCCCCATAATTTCTTGGTATATTGTTTCTTCCCCATTTCTCTCTCCTGTCTTTCTGGGACTCTTGATTACGTTTATATTAATAACTTTTCTGAGTTCCACGTGCCTTTAATGTTCTTTTTTATATTTTGCATCCTTTTATATATTTACTTCAGTTTGGAGATTTTTTTATTTTCCATTATTCAGACTCCCTAAAACTGGTGTATTCTGTGTGACCCCTTCATCTGGGGCCCCCCAGTGTGGATTTTGTCTTATGTGGTGACTTCAGGGCTCTGGCTTTTCAGAGGTCTCAGGATTCGGCAGATTGCTCCGAGGCCCCATCTCCATGCCCAGCAGCAGCACTTGGTGGGTGCGAGGCCCTTAGCTGCCCCTCTCCTGGGGACCGGATCCCCGCACCCGCAGCTTTTGTAAGAGCAGCTGTAGGAGGGCAGCTCACCTCCCAGGGGCTTCCACTAGAGTCGTACCCTCTCTGTCTTTGCTGGCTGTCTTTGCTGCCTCCAGCAGGTGGTTCTGCATTTTACCCAATTTTGCAATCATCTTAGAGGGGAGAGCTGGTCTGTCACCACTGCCTTCTCCTGCTTGGAAACAGCGCCTTCTTACCGTCACGCTTTTAAGACTCATCCATGTTACAGAGTGTTCTTGTGACTCATTCACTTCTGATGTGGAACGAATATTGGACATTTCAGGACTTGTGTATCCATTATACAGCCGATAGACATTTGGGTCATTTCCAGTGTGGACTGTTACGCACTGTTGCTGGGAACATCCCGCTGTGTGCATCTCTGTAGGGTGTAGACTTAGGAGAGGAGATGCTAGCTGGATCTGGGGTTATGAGATTTTCACATGTATCAGATAATTCCAGACTCCTCCAGTTTCACTGCCCTGATCAGCATGAGCCCCCTGCTCCCTGTCACCAGCGGGCTTATTTAGGTGCTATTCATTGTGGTGCTGATTTGCATTTTCCTGATGACTAAGTAGGTTGAGATCTTTTCCTGTTTTCAGTCGTTGGGTTTTCTCTTTGCTAAGTGCTGTTGAATCTTCTGCACATTTTTATACAGGATTATTTGTGGGCATTTCATGTGTCCTGGATACCAGTCCTGTTGGTGGCCTGTGGTGCATGGATCACCTGCTTTGAGCCCCAGCCGCTCACCCCCACATGGCAAGCATCCTTTCTCCCCTCTGTGAGGATCCTCCCCACCGAGCCGAGGCTGCTCTGGTGTCCAGGGAGGGTGCTGCTGTTTTCCCACCCACATTTAGAGCTGCCGTCCCCACCAGAGTGAGTTTTTGTGTGTGGTATAGGCCTGGGCTCCAGGCCAGCCTTTCAGGAAAGGTCACAGTGCCACCTGTCGTCCACACCTGGGTAGATCTGTCTTTACCCCACTGATTCAGTCTGCCCTGTGCTGACACCACGCCCTCTCCACTGCCGTCGCGTGTAACCAGCCTCGACGTCCCTAGGGGAAGCCTACCTGTCCAGCTCCTTCCTCAAGGCTGTCTTGGCTGTCCTCGCCCTTTTATGTCAGTGTCCATTTTAAAACCAGCTTGTGTCACAGACGGACCTGCCAAGGGTGGGTGGTTGTTTTGAGCAACTCGAGGAGAATTAGCACATTTGCACTGCGGCGTCTTCCCGCAAGTGGACGCAACAGGTCCCTCCCTTCCTTCCGATCTTTCTCAGCCTCAGTAGTGTTTTATGATTTTCTTGGGGAAGGCGCTGTGTATTTTTTGTAACACTTACTCTTAGGTATTTGACATGTTTATTTAAATCTTACTGTAAATAGTATCATTAAAATTTGTATTTAGTGTGGAGCTGGTACTTAGATCTCAAACAGTGTTTGTATATTGCTGTTGTATGTGACAGCCTTGCTAATTTCAGTTACAAGGTTCATAACACACACCGGTCACATTATCTGTGAATAATGACAGTTTTGTTTCCAGTTGTTTTACCTCCCCTGCCGCCTCCCCCAGTCACATTGGCTGAGACTTCGAGTAAAACGGCAAATGTTCTTGACCAACTCTTGGTATCTCAATTAATGGTATCTGACCATTAATTGTGGTGTCTCTGATAGGATTTTTACGGATGACTTTTAACAATCACATTAAAGGAGTTTCCTTTCATCCTGGATTTAAGAAGGAATTTGAAAATCCTGAATGATAAATTGTTTTACCTTTTTTTCACCTTTATTCTGTTATTGTGGCAAATTATGTTGATTTTCTGTTAAACCTCTGCCTTGTTGAGATAAAACTAACTTGATCACAGTGCATTATTGTTTTATATGTAGCTGAACTCAGTTTGGAAATCTTTAAACTGTGTTAACAGTTATTAACATCTTGAATTGACCTTTTTATGTAGGCAAAGGCAATAATGTTTTGAGTTGAGGATATTTTTTCTCATTTATTTCTCAGGCTCCATAATTCACTTATCTTACCATGTTGCGCCTGAATGTGGGTTACAGTGAAGTGGGGTTCGTTTGGAAGGCATGCAGTTGCCAGAGGTGGGGAGGGTGAAGCCGTGGCTCTGTCTTCCCCCTTGGTGCATCTCGCAGGGTGAGGAGAGGGTGCTTCAGTGTCGGGCAGACTCCGGCTTTGTGTCCTCTCGCCCTCTCTTCACCCTCTGCCTCTGCCTCCCAGACCCTCCCTTGCTGGTCGCTTGTCCTGTGTCTCTGTCGCACCTTCCTTAGTGAAGCATCCCCCAGGATGGGTGTGGTGGGCAGGACTCGCAGGGCTGGGGCCGCCCAGGGGTCCAGGTACTCGGCTGCAGCAGCCCTGGGCTCTGGCTGGCTTAGCATCTCCGTGACTGTCTTCTCTTGAGTGCAAGGTGGAGATGAAGACGTGACCCACTGCGGGAATTGTGGTTTGAATGAACCCTGCCAATCTCATAAGGGACGCAGTTAAGACCTGTTCAATGACATGAAAATGCATTCTCAATGCAATGTTGATTGGAAAAAGCAGCGTGAAGTGTGATCCCATTTCCCGAAAATTGCATGTGTGTGTGTGTATGTGTGTGTGTGTACATACATAACAGAAAGAACACTTTATTCAGCTGGCATTTCTATATTCTAAATTTTCTATAATAAAGTACTGTTTTATTTTTCTGTTAAGAAAAGTAAATCTAAGTTGTTTTTAAGATAAAGCTATTATGTTCATTTCAGCATTGTACAAAATAATTATCACCTGAAAACTACCTGCATTATCAGTAGTAGAGTAATAATGGTATGTTATGGGGTGTTATGATTGCTACATTAAAATGTTAATTAATAGTTTCTTAAATTTTACCTTGCTTAGTATTTTTATTTTATTTTAGGCAAACTTTGGAGTCGGAGTTTAAAACTATCTTATACTCTACTTAATAAACTGACTAGTAAGAATGAACCGCTGCTTAAACCTGGAGACAGAGTAAGTAACTAGAATGTAACTTTTTTGGAGTGAGTGAGAACAGAGACTGAAATCTGTTTCATTGACATGGGTTGTTTAGACTTAACAGCATTAACACAAGGAGTATAAAGTCAGCAATGAGAAAGTATTAAGTATGGAAAACATTTGTGTTGATGTCGATAACGTGATGGTTCTTTTTGCTCCCTCATTTTGCCCATTTACCAGTTCTTCAACTTCTCTCTTTGACTTTATGGATGTTGATTTTAATAAAAGTATTAGTATCAAATATTAATAAATGTTACATTTCCAAAGCTCAAGTTTTTTTGGGAAACATTGACCTTGCTTTGAAATTCTGTGTTTTGTATTCACCTTCTTCCCCGTCCACGTGGCCGGGCACCCCTTACCCCCAGCCAGGTGGAACGCAGGGGAGGCTGCAGCTGAGTTCCACATCCTGCACTGTCCACGCGGGGCTGTTTAAATTAACCCAAGTAAAATGAAATTAAACTTTTAGTTCCTTGGTTGCAGGAAGCACATTTCCAGGCTTCAGTCACTGTATGTGGCTGAAGCTACCTTATTTGACAGCTCAGAGTAGAGCCCTTCCACCACCGTGGAAAGTTCTGCAGGACAGTGCTGCTCTTGGCAAGCTGAGCCAGACTTGGGAACCCAGGGTGGAACAGGTGCAGAGCGGGAAACGGGAGAGTAGGTGAAAATCAGCACACTTAGTGGTGAAATCCCCTGGGAGGGAGTTGCCTGAAGTCAGATCATCCGGCAGTGAAGCTGTGAGGTGACGGGATGATGCAGTCTCAGGCGACTCTCCGGGTGCCTCAGTCGTCAGTGTGACCTGAAAGGAAAAAAAAAAAAAGCAAAGGGGAAGGAGTTAGGGGAGAGGGAGGGAGGAAGAGGAAACAAACGGACTCGGAGGGAATGCCAGACACAGAAAAAAAACTTTTTAAAAAATTGGCATTACTATCCCTGGAGGTGTGAGGTGAAGACGGTGCTCTGTTGACCAGGAAAAGATGCTAGTCGGGAAGACGAGGGCGGAGAGTAGGAGTTAGACCTGATCAGGGAGGCCCAGTATCTGACTGAAGGACTTCCAGGAAGAGAAAGGAGAACAGAGTGGAAATGTTAAATGACAATAATGATGCAAGGCCGTCCCCCGGAGCTGGGGTGCGGGGCCTGCAGTGAGTGCAAGGGACCCACTGAAGCACTAGCCCCCCAGGCTGGGTCGGCCGCGGCGCAGGAAGGGCCTCGCAGCCTTCAGGGGAAGGTGGGCTCAGCAACCTATGGCTTTGGGACCTCTCGGTGTAATACCGGAGAAGAGCAGAGTTCAGGAGCTCGGAGGGAGTATGATTTTAGCCTGAAGTTCTATTCCTGGAGAGTTAACTGCTGTGAGGATGGGGTCACCGTTTTCAGACAGGCAGGACTCAAAATCTTGGACTCGTGAGCAGTTACTTGGGAAGTTCTTAGAGGATGTGCTTCAGCCAAATGAGTGAGTGGTCCAAACAGGAGAGCCACAGGGGCACCCCACAGGAGCAGCCCAGGCAGCACTGGGAGGATGGGTGCTGTGGGTAGGGCGGGCTGGTCGGCAGCTGGTGAGACCCATGAGCTCACCTGCCCGGCTGGCTATCTGGAAATACCGTTGACAGGGCTTACACACCAGTGGAGCAGCCCAGGCCTAAGTGGCTGGCGTGCACACAGGAAGCACGCTGGTGAGAGAGGTGGCGCCCGCTGCCGCCAGAAGGAATGTAGCCACACAAACAGTGCAAGAACGATGCCTCATGACACCTCGTGCTTTAGAACAAGCCTGCGAGACCCCGACTCATGCTGTGCTTTAAAATGAGTCTGAGAATCTCTAATTTTTTTTCTCTTGAAATAAGTTCTTGCAAGGACAAAGACTTCCAAATAATTTGTTGACTTGCAGGTGAATCCAGGGAGTCAGGTTAATTACAAACAGACTGACAAGGCCCCAGTTAGTGAGTGATGGGAGATGAGTGGTGAATCCGTCCTCCTGCGGTGATGTGCTGTATAAAAGTGAACAAACACGGCTCTTTATAACAGATGCTCTGAAAACGCACGTCCTGTACCAAACAACAAGGCACAGTTCTTAAAAGGGAACAACCACTGTTAGCATCAACTTTCAAAGGAGATCTCTGCCGTTTTCAACATACAGACTTGTTAGAAGCTTGATTTCCAGACCTCAAGTACAGAATGAACATAGCTATAGCTTAAATTTTGTCTTTTGAAGTCGTGGGTTATCAGTTGCCCTTCATTTTGTGTCCTCAAAGGCCTCGTGTTAACAGTAGACTCAGATATTGTTCTGAACCATCACTGATGGTTTCAGGCATACTTATTGCAATATTTGGGGCTTACAACAATGTCATTCCATAAATAACTTGTAATTCAACTAGATATTATAAGAAGTGGAAATTGGGACGATGGGAGAAGAGGAAGGGGAGAACTCAAAATTGTCAGTAGTCACCTGCAGTAAGAGGAAGTAAAATGCGTATCTGAATACTTTCAAAAATTAGTTACAGCCACATAAGCACAGCGTCTAGAAAGGTGAGAGCAGTTAGCAGAAGGAAGATGTGAATGTTAAAAGCGGCTGCCTTGCTGGGTGGGGAGGGGTGGCCTCACAGTGACCAGCCAGCGGCAGGGAGTGGCCCCCAGGAGGGTCTCCACTGAGGGGCTCTGTGCCTACCTCACATCCCTGTTGGTGTTTCAGTCTTGAGTGAAAGTCTGTCCAAGCAAAACTCTGATGTCAGAATTTTTTCTTCTGGGAGATAACTTGGAGGCACTTTGGCTCCTGGTTCCCTTTTCATGTCCAGGTGTTTTTCACCTGCGCTGGTCGATGGCAGGTAACGGCCCACCACTTCCTCCCTGAGTTGCTGCTGCCTGGATGGTCAGAGTGGATGGAGCCAGATCTAGACCCCACAGGCAGACCCCCTGGACTTGCCTTTTAAAACCAAGAATTTAACGCTACGTGGTTGCACGCGGGGTAAAGACCTCAACCTAAAAACTACATATTAGAAGTTACATGGTTGAAGAAACTTAAGGACCAAGCATTAAGCCCCGAAGTATACTTTCTGAACAAAATTCCATCTCAGCAGCAGATATTCAGACGACAGAGTTATTCTAGAGGGGATTTCATGGGTTTTCTTTGTACCCTTGTAGGTGGCATTGGTGTTTCCGAACAGCAATCCGGTGGCGTTCATGGTGGCATTCTACGGGTGCCTCCTGGCAGGGCTGGTTCCTGTGCCCATAGAAGTGCCGCTGACGAGGAAGGTAGTTCAGGGGTGCAGCCGGCTCTCAAGTCCGGGGCCTCTGTCTCCTCACTCCAGGTGCTGTCTGGGGAGGGCAGGCGGGCCAGCCTCAGGGGCGCTCGGGCAGCCCCGTCTCCAGACCCTTGTTTACTGTCTTGCTGGTAAGAGGGGGTACTTAGAGCAGCCGTTGGGGGCTAGTGACCACCTCTGTGGATTCCCCGACAGAAACAAACGTTTTTCCTCCAGTGAATCGAATTTGGGATTTGATGAGATTTTGTGAAACTTTTTTTCTCAAAACTGTTTATTGGTAACAGCTTTCATTTCTTGGGGATAAGTAAATCATTACACCGATGTGTCAGCTCATTTCCTGGTGATAGCTTTCAACATGCAAGACTGAAATTCTCTTGCATTTCTGTTTGTTGTTTAACAGCAAGCAACTTTCATTGCTGACAGACGATCGCGGTGGGTGCTGATGCTCTGGGTGGCTGCCACATTTTAGCTATAAATATCAGTAATCTGACTATTGAAAAATGTATTAGACTTGGCATGTATTTTAGAAAACCAGAGTTTCCTATTATAACCCAGTGTTCAGGCAATTGTTAACATGCGTGTTATTAGCAAGAGTACGCAAGAATCCCAGAAGTAAAGTTTGTGAGTAAAAGCAGTGTATCCCCAAGGATAATAATACACAATGAATGGATATTTGAGTAGAGATTCTTAGGAAAAAATAGACTTTGTTAAACTTGTTAGAAGAAAATGATAAAATGTTACAGAGGGACATATGTGAAAGAAGACATGACTAAAATGAAATGAGCATTTCTGTGTGGAAGTAAGTCAGTGTTAAAGGTCAGGTAATCAAATGAAATTTCAGTGCTATTTTTAATTATTTGGGGGTTTGTTAAAATGCTGCTGAATGTCATTTGAAGAAAAAAACTTTTGAGAAATGAGCCCATTACCCAGAACTTTATATGTCACAGCAAAAACGATACCTTTTTATTAAAAAAAAATCCTTTTATTAATAAAATTACATTTCATTTTGAAAAAAATATAGTGTATTCTGATACAGGGCTAAGTTGCTGTAGAAGCTTTGTGAAGGGTGAAAACAGAGCTCTGCTCTGTGGCTGAGCCTCCTGCCGCCTCTGTCTCCCGTAGGATGCCGGCAGCCAGCAGGTCGGGTTTCTGCTGGGCAGCTGTGGCATCACCCTGGCCCTGACCACGGACGCTTGTCAGAAGGGCCTGCCCAAGGCCCAGACCGGAGAGGTGGCGACCTTCAAAGGTGGGCCCCACAGGCAGGGTGGCATGTGGCTGAGCCCTCTGTAAACGGGCGCTCAGACCCCCTTTCCAGCTGGTCGCTGGGTAGCGCGGAAGGGCCTTCAGCAGAAGTGAGGCCCTGTCTCAGGCCTTGGTGAACCTTGCGCCTCACGGCTCAGGGTCTAGACCTGTGCTGTTCAGTGTGGTAGCCACTGGCCGGCAGGCAGAAGTTAGTACAGGTTAAGGGGCGGAGGCGCGTCCTCGTGTCAGCAGCTCGAGCCGCGTGGAGGACGGCGGGGCCCTCTGACCGCACCTGCGCCATGTCCCCTGCTTCCTTGCAGGCTGGCCCCCCCTCACCTGGCTGCTGGTGGATGGGAAGCACTTGACCAAGCCCCCCAGGGACTGGCTCCCGCCGGCCCGGGACTCAGGGACTGGGCCCGCCTACATCGAGGTAGGACCTTTGCTGGCCGGGACTTGTTCTGCGGGTGTCACTGCTGCCATGAGGGGCCACTGGCCACAGTTTCTACCGGCTTGTCCTCACCCCAGAGACGTGCAGGTTCCTATGGAGACTCACGCAGGTCCTTCTGCTTTCATGCCTGCCAGTTCCCTCGCTGCCCCTGGGATGTGGCCTGGTGGGGGGCCTGGTGCACAGTCGCCCTCAGCACCTGCCCAGGTTGGGCCCCACCACAGCCAAGTTTGTCACCTTGGGGGCCCCAGTGTGAAGTGCACTCAGCCGAACAGGTGGTTAGTGAGGGAGGTGCCACCTCGGCCTCCAGAAATGTCACCTCATGAGCTTGTTTCTGAAATCTTTCAGTATAAAACCAGCAAGGAAGGCAGCACGGTGGGGGTCGCAGTGCCCCACGCGTCCCTGCTGGCACAGTGCCGGGCCCTGACCCAAGCTTGCGGCTTCTCGGAAGGTAAGGGCACATGGGCGGCTCTGCAGCCGTGCACAGGGCACCTGGACACTGACCGTGTGGGAGCCAGCCCCATGTGGCATCTGCTGTTCAGTCCAGGTCGTGCAGCAGCCTGGGTACTTGGGGCCCCTGCTCCCCTGGACAGGGGGGGTTAGGGTGATCTGTTGACCTAACAGGGTGAAACCCGCTTCCCTCCCGCTGCCCGGGGCCCAGTGGGCTGCTCCCAGCACATTGCGTTTTCCCGTCAAGACACACTTACTCTAACTGTTCGCCGTGACTGGCGTTGGCTTAAGCTGTCGTGCACGTGGGTGTGCCAGCAGAACCTCCTTGGAAGGAGCCTGTCTCTTAGTAATGCACAGTAGCTCCCCGTTTACCGTGGAGTACCAGGTGCGCAGCGTGGGGAACTTTACTTCTTCCCGTTGAAATACTGGAATTGGACAAAACAAGAAAGTGAATTGAATGGTATGTTTAAGATGTAAAATACCAGTGTATAAAAGCAAGGGGTAGCTGAAGGCACAGCTGAAGACTTCAGTGGACGTTTGGAAAATGATTGTAGGTACACTGAAGGGCCTACAGAATGTTTCAACAGTTCTGTCAACTAAAAGTCCCGGCCTTACGTCCATCACCTACAATTGGGGCTCTTTAGCCAACAAGGGGGCACATGTGCAGCACTCCTGTTCGCAGTGCAGCAGCATTCCTGGCACACGATCACACTGCCTCCTTCACCTCTGGTGTTTCTCCCGTGGGTGCACCTAGCAGCCCTAGGCTCTGTCCTCAGCCCCAAGTGGGGCCTGGAGCCGGGTCCCACCGAGAGCACAGCTGGAGCACTAAGCTCAGGGCGCACTGAGGGGCAGCCCTGGGACTGCCCTCCACTCCTGCTCCCTGAAAGGCGTCCATCACATGCCCATCACATTCGGGAGAGGGAAGGGGCAAGAGGGAAGCAGCAGCTCTGAAGGGAAGTGACACAGGAGCATGTGACGTGTCCTGGGAGTGCTGGATGACGGCCTCGGTGCTGCAGGAAGTGAGGGGTGTGGGCGTCGGGCTGAGCAGGGCAACCACCAGCCGCCCCGAGCCTCACATCACATGGGCTGTGCTCGCCTCACACGGGCTCTGAGGCTTGTCTGGGTTTTCAGATCAGTGGTTGGCATACTGCTCTGCTTTCATCCACACATGACCTTCTACTTTTATGTCTTTCCAGTAATTTGAGTAGATAACCAGGATTACTGACACCTGTTGCATGGTGTTTGGAAATGCTGTTTGTGTTTCCTAAGTCTTGGTTGATGATGTAATCACCTCAGAGTTTCTCTGAAAACGCACGTGACTTGTGAAGACGGTCCCTCAGCGGTTTAACCATCTCTGTCCACTTTCAGCTGAAACATTAACAAATGTGCTGGATTTCAAAAGGGACGCTGGCCTGTGGCATGGAGTGTTAACAGTGAGTGTCGCTCGCGTTGTGGTCTGGTTGTTGGGACATTTCATGATGGGGGCACCAAACCCCATGTTTAGGTGATGTGACTAACCCTTGAAGTGTCTCTGACTGCACTGTCCCTGTGGGCAGAGCACTGGGGCTCCCTCCTCCCTTCCTGGTGGGGCTGGTGCCCCGCCCTTGACAGCCTGTCTCTTTGCAGAGCGTCCTGAACAGGATGCACGTGGTCAGCATCCCGTACGCGCTGATGAAGGCAAACCCGCTCTCCTGGATTCAGAAAGTGTGTGCATATAAAGGTAACAGGATGTCGTACCATCACTTGGTTCCCCCTGCATTAGAGAAGCCTCTCTGAATTGACCTTCAGTGATGAAGAAAAGATAAAGCAGGCGTGAGCGGTGGAGCCCCATCCACCAGCCTGTCGTGGCTCGGCTCCCCCATCCACGCTGGTCCTGACTCCCGGTGCCAGCTGCAGGCTGTCCTGCAAGCAAGGCCGGAGGGGCCTTGGGGAGAACAGCTCTTTTCTACAGGGGCCACGGATTTCTTCCTAATTGTGTTTTCTCACACAAATGCTCCTAATTCTTCGTACTTCAGATGATTCTAATTTTAAGTTAGGGCTTTGCAAGACACCAGTAGCAAAGCTGTTTGTTCAGATGAAGTTTATGACATAGAGCGATGGGTCTGCCCCGAGGGCCTCACCCTGCCATGCTGTCCAGCTTTGGTCAGTCACGGTGCTTCCTGAGCACAGCCACACCTGCGGAGCACGGGGGCTGGGCCTCTTCCGTCTTCTCACTGACTTGTCCTGGGTGCCCGTGTGGGCTTTCGACCTACGTTCTTTCTGAGTGTGGGTGCTCTGTAGTGTGTTTGGAATCGTCCCCAGTGGGACAGTCTCTGCTTATCCTGTTTAACAGAGGAAGACTGAAGCCTGCTGGGGACATTTGGTAGGTGCTGCCCACTTGTGAGAGGCCCAGTCTGCCCATTCGCACCCTGGGTCCTCCCTGCCCACCCCACATGCCCCCAGGGCTCTGGTAGCTGATGGGCCGACCATACAGCTGCGAGCGGCTATGAGAGTCGGGAACTCCGGGAGGGGCAGCACAAGACAGAAGAGAGTCTGGGAGTCAGAGTTGAAAGTGAGCTTATTGTCCCTGCGTTACACCTCAGAGCTGGTTTTCAGTTAAAACAGGATGGGGTGGGTTAAGCCGCCTGTGAGGCTCGGCTGCAGAGACTGTGTGTCCTGAAGAAGCCGCATCTCTGCTCTTGTGTGCTGCCTGCGCACCTGTGCATCTGCTCCCTGTGACCCAGGCCCATCCCCATTCTCTGCAGCTCGGGCCGCACTGGTGAAGTCCCGTGACATGCACTGGTCTCTGCTGGCTCAGCGCGGTCAGAGGGACGTTAGCCTCAGCTCCCTGCGCATGCTGATTGTGGCCGACGGCGCGAACCCCTGTGAGTGAGCCCCGCGGGTCCTGCAGGCCTGGAGCCTCCAGAGGGACAGGGCCGCAGTGTCATGTGAATATAGACGCGTGACTCACGAGTGTGCCTCGGGCATGTTTGTCAGGCCCTGCATTTGAAATGGTTCTGACCCAGCTGACCAGGGTGTAGATACAGACAAGGAGCCTCCTTTGAGTTCCTGCCCTGTGGCCTTGCGCCCACCACACTGGTCAGACCACTCTGAGTGCCTGGCCGCCCCGCGTCCTCCTGGCCGGCGCCCCAGGCTCTGCACGGGGTCTGAGTGTAGCTGCTTGTGGTCCAGGGCCTGCTCAGGGCATCCTCGGGAGCCTTGGTTCACCTTTGGTGGGATTTTCCCACAGCAGAACCCTTGACTGGGTGGGTGGGAGTTGTTTCACTGATTTAACAACTGTGTGTCACTGTTCATGCATCGAAACTGCCCTGGACCAGAGGCCGCCTTCCATCTGATCCCCTTCCAGTGTGGCCCTGATCCCCCTGGGCTCCTAGGAAGCCCGTCGCTTGGGAGGGCACCCTGCCTTCTAGCAGCCCATCCACACTTAAACAGGGCCCCTTGTCCTGCTTCCAAAATCCTGCAGAACTGCTGGCTGCTCTGCATCTGTACCCACACCCTCAGCGCAGCCCACCAGCTGCCAGGGGGCCCCTCCCCAGGCCGGCCCCCCACAGACCTCAGACCCCTGCCATGCAGCGTGCCCATCGTTACCTGTAGCGTTGAGTGGTCTGGATTATCCTGTTTGTCCTCTGGTGTGCCCCATGCCCAGCGGAGGCTGGACACAAGGACCTGTGACAGGTCCTCTCCTCTCCTGGGGCCTCGCTGCAGCAAAGGGCTGCAGGTCGTGGTGCAGCCCTGGGGGCCAGTGGGTGCAGGGCTGTGCTGATTCAGGCCCTTAGCAGCCAGCACCTAGCCTCATGGGAGCTGAGTTTTCATATCCCTGGCACCTTGACTGAGGCCACTTGGCAGACTGTGCAGCTCTGAGGCTTGTCTGGGGGAGGGTGGGCATGTGCACCTGGGCCTGTGCTGTGAAAGGTTCAGCTCTAGCTCCGTAAATGCCCTCGGTCACCTCCCACTTAGCAGACCTACGAGGAGATGCGGTGGGGCTGGCCCTGCGTAGATCTCAGACACAACACAGGGGTTTCTTTACTGGTGATTTGAAAATGCATCTCGTTTCTTGTGGAAACAGCCCCACCCCCTCCCCACAAGACTTTGCTGGGATACCTGTGAGGTGGAAGGGGTGCCACCTCCAGGCTTGGTATCGGGCATCCTTCCAAGCTGTGTGCCCGTCAGCCTTCCACTTACCTCGTGTCCCCCTCTCTGTTTCACGCAGGGTCCATATCCTCCTGTGACGCATTCCTCAACGTCTTCCAGTCCAGAGGACTGAGGCCAGAGGTCATCTGTCCTTGTGCCAGTTCTCCGGAGGCACTCACAGTTGCCATCCGCAGGTAGCTGACCACTTGCTCTGTCTTGGAGACACTTAACGCTTCCTCATTCAGCTGAATCACCTGTGGTAGCAAATTTGGATCATTTGTTCCTGAGCAGTAGAAATCGTGAGCAGTGCTCGCCCCAGGCGGGTCTCCCAGGCCCGTCTGCACTGCGGTGGGGCAGCCCTGGGCAGGTGCCACACTCCACACCGTGTTGGCTGCACACCCCACACCAGCCTGGGTTTGTGGCGTGAGCTGGATAGCAGTTCCCTGGGCGATAATGTCTAGATTCTTGCGACACACAGGCTGTTTTCCTGTGTGCTTCTCAGGTCAGGAAGGCTTGTGTCCCACAGGGAACATTGCAGCCCAGGACTCGCCCCTGTTCTAAGGTGGGGTGGCCAGCATCCAATGCCCATCAGCCGTGGATGGGGGTCCATACCTGCAGAACCCTTAACCTCCGCAGAGAAGTTGCCGGGCCCCACCGCTCCCAGGCTGTGTTCTCTTTGTGCTCCTCTGTTTGAAGGTGGACAGCGGGGTTGGGAGGCCTCGGAGGGCAGCCTCGTGCTCCTTGCTCACCCCCGTATTGCTCCCCAGGCCCCCGCAGTAGTGCCCTCTGCTCGCCTTCCTGCCCGGGTCACCTCTGTGCCCAGCTCATCCCATCCTGGGGTAGAGGGTAGCTGAGGTGACTTCGTGTTGACTTTCTACCCTCAATTCAGTTGTTAGAAAATTAGTCTCAGGTGTAGTCTTGTGTTACGTTCATGTATTTGTAAATAGTAGTAAGTAATCCTAAAATTTCAATAATGAATAGCACTCAAAAGAACATCTGTATCCTTCACAGACCGTAAGGCATTTTCATTCCTTCATCTGTGGTGCTTTCTTTTGCTTGACAGTGTAAGTTTTTCTCACTGGAGACTATACAACACCCCAGTTAGTGCTGATGTGTAACAAGCCACACCCAAGCTCGGTGCCTGGAAACGGCAGCAGTTACTTTATTTCCTCTCATGCCCTCCGCGGTTGGGCCTTGGAGGGGCTGCACTGGGCAGTTCTGGCTTGCAGTTGGATGGGCTCCGGGCTGATGGGGCTGGGTAGCTGCCACCGTCCTCCCTGTGTGCAGTCTCAGGCCAGACTCCAGCCTCGGGGTGCCCGTCTGTTAATCCGGTTCTGTTTCCAGGCCACCCGACCTGGGAGGCCCTCCTCCCAGAAGAGCTGTGCTGTCCATGAGCGGCCTCAGTCACGGGGTGATCAGGGTGGATGCAGAAGAGAAGCTGTCGGTCCTGACCGTTCAGGACGTCGGTCAGGTGATGCCGGGAGGTAAGGTTGCAGCTGGAGAGCTTCTTGTCCTGTGGCCGAGTGACCCACCACGACTCAGGAAGTGCACGGATCCTGCGCATGTTAAAGTGGTTCCACGTGGAAACTGGGATGTTAATTTGTAACATATTTTTTTCAGTTTTTGCCTCCCTTTATATCAAGTTTAAAGTTGTGCTAAAGTACTGTGGGATGTGTTTCTGGCCTGTGAACCAGCCCTGGTTCTCTGGTGTTTGGGAGACAGTGACGGAGCTTGCAGGGCGCCAGGCCGTCTTCATGCCTCACCCACGTCTGCCGATGACCCAGTTCTTAGGCTGCCTCGTATGTCCGAGCCAGGACGTCTTAAGTGAGTGGCCTGGCACTGAAGACTCCCAGGAGCGCCAGTGGTTCCAGAAGGGCCCCGCGGGCCTGAAGGATGCCCGCGCTGTGGGCTTTCTGCCTCCTGCGGCAGTGAGTGAGGCAGGGTGAGGGCGCCATCTCCCTGCAGATCTCCCGTGGGTGCTTGCACACGTGGTAACATGCGTGCAGTGTCATGGGGAGAAGGAGGAGCAGAGCCCGACCTGGGAGGCCCCGTGGCAGTTGTGAGTGGGGTGTGCCCTGCTTGCTATGTGCTCTGAGGTACCCTCTCCCCATGGTGACCCCACGGCAGCTCCAGCTCCCCTCCTACCCACGCTGGCCCTGCTGGGGTCCCAGCTGCTGTCTGGACCCACCAGATGACCTCCGGAGGCCAGCTTCCTGCTCTGCATCGGTCTCCCCGCCCAGCACTGCCAGTGGTGCAGGCTCCCAGGCCCTGGCCCTGTGTCTGCAGCCCTGCCCCCCCCAGGTGCTCGTGGACACCGCGTAATCCCAGGTCAGGGACAGGGCAGGAACCAGAGGGACGGCCTCAGGTCGGCTGTCTGACTCTGTGTGTGTGCAGAGGTCACGACACTTAGAACAAGACTGGACATTCACATTTATTTCTAGCTCCACTTTTTTAGAAACATGAGTTCTCTTTTTTTCCCTTTGTGTAAGTCTACCAAAAATAAGGACTCATCAGTTATGAAGAATGAACATGAGGATGAACATTTTAAGAAGAATAAAGAACGGGGTCTAATTCTTAGTTATCAGGAGGAGAGCACAGTATTTCTTTAAAAGATTGTTGGAATATTATAACAGGTGATTCTTTTGAATGAAACTAAGGACTTTCATAGTAGAGCTCATTTAATTTTTTCCATAAACGTGTGTGTGTGTGTGTGCGTGTACATGGTCCCCTGGGCATGTGTGTGTGCATGTGCTCCCCTGGGGGGGGGTGTGTGTGTGTGTGCACGTGCTCTCCTGGGGGTGTGTGTGTGTGTGTGTGTGTGCACGTGGTCCCCTGGGCATGTGTGTGTGTACCTGCTCCCGAGTGTGCGTCTGTTTGCCGGGCAGTGCAGACCTGACCTAGTGTCTTGTATTGTCAGATGCACTGCCTCCCGCTGTGTCAGCCCCAGGGTGTGTGATACCACGATATGCAGGGTTGGTGGGTTCTGTCTGATTGTGACTCAGGTGGGGTCTCTGTTTTGTGTGAGTACACGTGAGCATGTGTATCTGGCAGCAGGTGCACTGTAGCCCCACCCTCCACTCACCACCCCTCTGACCCTCTGCTGAAGCTTCCATCTGAGTTGCAAGTCCTCAGACACAGCTGACTGGTTGCCCTCATCCTCTTTCCTCGCTGCGTCTCTGAGACAGAACTCACCAGGAAACCTCAGGCAGAGGCGAGGGAAGGAGTGCGCCCAGGACTGCAGGTTGTTCCGTTCGTCCCTGAGGGTCTGAGTTCTGTTTAAGGGCCACTGTGCGTTCTGGTGTGTGTGTTGCTCTTGTCAGGGCCTTTCTGGATGCCTGCTCTGTGGCCCGGCAGGTGGCCATGGCTGTAGTGACCAGATGGGCAAGGTCCCCGGAGCTGAGAGGCGGGGCCGCAGGCAGCAGCATCCGTCGGGGTGCTGCTTGGTGAAGACAGAAGGGGCTATGGGAGGGGCCGCAGCAAGGCCTGCGTGATGGGACTAGCCCACGGCCCGGAGAGGGGTCCACCAGGCTCCGGGGCGGGAGTTGGCCTCGAAGGCAATGGTGTGAGGCAGTGGCCATCTCCCGGGGGTTCAGGAGGGCGTGCAGGGGGGGGCCATGGAGTCTGCGTGTCTGAGGGCCCTTCCCGGCCGCCGTGGTTCCTGTGTGGAGGAGGCTTCCTCCACGGACCATATGAGACACACAGGCTGTGACGTATCTGTGCCATGAAACACACAAAACGTTTCTGCTCTGCAGACACCGAGCGAGCAGATCGTTGTGAATGAGCCTTCTAAACGCATTCTTCATGACTTTGAGGGTTTTCTCTTTCTAGCTAATGTCTGTGTTGTGAAGGTGGAAGGTACCCCTTATCTTTGTAAAACTGATGAAGTTGGAGAAATATGTGTCAACTCCAGTGCAACTGCTACAGCGTACTACGGTCTGCTTGGAATCACGAAGAACGTCTTTGAGGTCCGTACCTCGTTCCGACCTTTGTATTGGAATCAAGTTTGCAGCAGCAGTGCAGGGGGTAGGCGAGGTGTGTGGGGAGAGTGCAGCCCTCTGCCTCCGTGGTGCCCACACTGCCGCGTCAGCGCTAAGCAGGTGCCCTCAGGCCTGGCGGATTGAGGTTGGCCCAGGGCAGCTGGCACTCTGTGTGCTGGAGTTGGGTTGTCCAGAGAGCCCAGCACGCGCCCATTCCTCTGGGCCAGGCGCAGGGATCGGGGGGAGGCGCATAGGCCGTGAGGGCCGTGCAGGGCCCAGGTGCCCAGCGGGTCTCGCAGTGGGCAGGGACTCTGGCCCCGCGGAGCCTCTTCCCCACCAGGGCAGCGGGTGACAACCCATCTGAGGGGCCACACCCAGTGCAGGCAGCGCCTGTCTGCCTGCCAGTTGACTGATTCCCCACGGACCACGGCTGACCTCAGCCCCCCAACTCTGTGCAGACGGTCCCGGTGACTGCTGGGGGAGCACCCGTCTCCGACAGGCCTTTCACCAGGACGGGGCTGCTGGGCTTCATTGGGCCTGTGAGTATGTCCCGCTGCCAGGACCCGGGCCTCCAGTTGGGCACACGGCCGGGGGAGGGGTGCTGCCGGCATCCAGTGGCATCTGGAGACCCGGGATGCAGTTCTTTCAGACACCACTGATGCGAGTTTGGGATCCTGGCCCTTGGCCCAGCAGCATTAGGTCCTTTACAGACCTCACCCACAGCTGTAGTCCATATTCCCACCCCTGACCCTTCTTGTGCTGACCCCTTCCCTGGGTGCCCCCTTGCTCCCACTCCACCCCACCAGGCTGTCAGACCCCTTCACCATGGTCGCCCCGCCCTGGGTTTCCCCATCCCCGTCGCCGAGTCTCTAGGTCTCCATGTGCCATGAGCGCCTGCAGCAGGGTCTGAGCCCTGACCTCACCCTTGTCCTCAGGATGACCTGGTCTTTGTCGTGGGCAAGCTGGACGGGCTGATGGTGGTGGGAGTTCGCAGACACAATGCAGACGACATTGTAGCCACCGCGCTGGCCGTGGAGCCCATGAAGTTTGTCTACAGAGGCAGGTGATGCCCTGCGGGTCCCCGTGCTGCGCCTTTAGACTCTCCTCTGCTGAACATTCAGGAGGTCTCCTGTGGTGGAAGGACAGCCCAGTGATATGAATACACTAAGCATTTCTGTTCGTCAGAGAAACTTCACAAAGAAAAGGGTGGTATTTGGAGGAAGGATGCCAGAATTGGTGTCCTCAGTGTCCACAGAGCTCAGCTGGTTCCTTAGGAGGGTGAGATTCAAAGCTGAGACCAGGCACAGATGCCACGGAATGAGTGGTATGGCGAGGGCAGGCGCTGCCCAGCATCCCGATACCCAGGGGTGCGGCTGGGACAGAGAGCACCCTCTTCTCTGAAGTCACCAAGGTTTAACGAGACCTTGCTCCTGGGCCACCTTTTCTGAACATGGTCGGCAAGCACTTTGAAGTTTCTAATTTCCGTAGAGCAAATAAAGGGGCCCCTGGCCTAGGCCCCGGGGCGGCTGGAGTGAGGAGGGGGCCCTGTCCAGCTGGTCTGGCTGCAAAGCTCTTTGTCCTGGAGGGAGTAGCTCCTCCTCCTAGTTGGTCCACTCGGCCGACTGCGTTTCTTAAATTTATTTTTCTTAAGGGGGTGCTTTTATTGCTCAGACCAGGGTGCCTGGGAGCTTGTCCGGAGCCTTCCTTAGAGTATACCTTAAAGAAACCAGGGAATTTGGCCCGTGGTGGGTCAGCACAGTCAGGGTGAGGGTGTGGATGGCTGTTCAGGAGAAGCTAGCCGGCAGGCCTGCGGTGTGAACCCTGCAGCCTGGATTGGGGACGTGGGACTCAGCAGAAACTGGGGCACTGTTGGCGCAGGTGTCCACTGGGGACTGCCTCCTCACCTGGCCACCAGAACAAATAGCACCTGGGGGTGAAGGGCTCTCCTTGATGAGGCAGTTAGGGTGGGGACGGGAGGCTCCACCAGGGAGGAGCTGTGCACAGGAAGTGGAGCCTGCCTCACAGCAGGAAGTAATACCAGACGTCGTGGTAACAAGACGGTCGTTTCATAGATGGAGTGAGCGTAGGGCAGACAGCGGGAAAGTGAGCTGGTTCTCTGGGAAGCCAGGCTGAGACGCTACTGCGGAAGTAAAGCAGCAGAGTAACAGACGGAGTAAGAGAAGTGGGCGAGAAGGGCTGGCACCCAGACAGCAGACCCAGAGAGGAGGGTCCGCAGGGTGGGGCCTCCCAGCCTCATACCCCTGCTGGGAGGATGCAGCGCAAGAACGTTTTTAGGTTTTCAAAGGAACTTCTAGACTTTATGTCCGCCCCAAATTGTCACTTGACAATGCAGTTGTAATAAAGATGCTTTGGGTGTGTTAAGTTTCAGAAGTTTTGTCACAGGAAACTGTTTTTGTGAGAACACTTTCAGGTGAGGTACTAAGAGGAACAAGATGTATGAAAGTAAGGAAGTTTTAATACTGGGTGAAGTGCTGCATAAAAGCGTGGCGCACGTGCAGGCCTGTCCCCGCGCGCAAGGGGTGCGCCTGACAGCCCAGGGCTGGACCAGCAGACGTGCAGGCTGGTTGGGGACACAGTGCTCGACTTTTGTGGGCGGGGGCAGCGCAGAGTCTAAGGGAGGAAGGGAGATGGTGGAGGAACAGGTCCGCTTCCCTGTCACAGACACAGCAGATCCGCTCACTGGGAGAGAATCAGTTGGACTGAAAATGTGTAGTAACTAGAACCTCTCCACGAAGATTCTTGCACAAAGAGGCGTCTTGGGAAAGAGGGGGTGTCCCTTTGCAGGACACCAGCTGCTTCCCCACCTCTTCCTTCTGTTTAGCATTGGTGGGGAAGTGGGGCACAGAGCTGCATGGCTGCCCACCAGCCCACGGCTTCATGACACGAGGCATCTGCGCCTGGGCTGCCTGGGCGCCATCCCTATCCCCAGGGTGGCGGTGTTCTCTGTGCCGGTGCTGCGCGAAGACCGGATTGTGCTGGTGGCAGAGCAGCGGCCCGACGCCTCTGAGGAGGACAGCTTCCGGTGGATGAGCCGCGTGCTGCAGGTGCGGGGCGGGGATGGAGGTGCTGCCCAGGGCCCCTGTGCCGCCCCTCCAGCTTGTGGGGAGGTCAGATGTGTGGCCTGGGCCCTGTTACTGCCGTCACGCCCCCGTCCCACCCCACCCTTGGTCCCCGGAGCTGTGTGCTGCCCCTCCTGCCCTTCCTTCACATCCTGAACCCTGAACCAGTCTCTACACGTTCTCCTGGGCGGGGCGGGATGAGATTCAGGTCCAGGGAGGAGCACAAACCTTGGACTTGCCTCTTGGGGAGGATCTACTAGCCAACCTTCCTGAATGTAACCCACACGCACAGTGAGCTGGTTTTCAAGTGCGTGGGGTGGCAGGTCTGACAGATGGGTCACCCAGTAGTGGCCGGAAGAGCACCCCACCCCCAACGCACCGCTGGTCTGTAGGTAGGCTGCCGCTCCCCGTGGTGGTGGGTGGACCCGTGGCCCTTTCCCCTATGGCCAAGCTGTGTTCCTTTGCTTTTCTGTTCCCGTCTTGGTGGACAGTGGGGTAAATTTCTGGCAGTGGGGGTAAAGCTTCTGTGGACAAGCGATGAAGTCCAGTCTTGGCCTCTTTTCAGAGAAGCCCCTGCTGTCCCAACATGTGCAGGTCGTTTGTGGAGGGTGCAGGGCCCCATCCTCCCTAGAGGGGACCTGTCTGAGGCGGCTGAGGTCCAGCGGGCACGGGTTCGCCCTGTCAGCGAGGCCAGGCCTGAGCTTCAGAGATCACTTTTCTAATATTTACTTTTGTTTTTAATAAAAATGTTAGTGTTTTATTGTGGAATATTTCTGATGAACTAAACATAAGAAGAAGAGTGTAACAGCTCCCGCATTTCCTGCCTCCTGCTTCACTGGCTACCAGGCCAGGTCCTGCCTGCACCCCACCTGCCCCTCCTTCTCCCTCAGGAGTGTTCTGAAACAAGTCCCAACACCACAGGTTTTATCTGCAAATTGTAGTATCTGTTTCTTTAAAAAAGAAATACCAGTGTCACATCTTAAAACAATAACTTTTTAAAAATTTTAAGGTATAATTGACACTATATTAGTTTCAGGTGTAACAATGATCAGATGTCTGTTCTACACTGAAATAATCACAGTAAGTCTAGTTAACATCCATCAACACACGTTATAGAATTTTTTTCTTGCGATGAAAACTTCTAAGATCTACTCTGAGCAGCTTTCAAGTACGCAATACAGTAGTATTAACTGTGGTCATCCTGCTGTATATCACAACTCCAGAATTCATTCATCTCATAACTGGACATCATGCCTTTTGACCCCTTCACCCATTTCTCCCACCTCCAGCCCAGCCTCTGGCAGCTACCAGTCTGTTCTGTCTGTGAGCTGTTTCTTGGTTTTTAGATTCCGCATGTGAGAGATCATATGGTATTTGTCTTTCTCCATCTGATTTACGTCACTTTGCATAATGTCCTCAAGTTTCATCCATGTTGTTGTGAACGGCAAGCTTTTATTCTTCTTTATGGCTGAGAAGTATTCCCTTGTATAAATATACCACATTTTCTTTATCCAGTTATCTGTTGATGGACACTTAGGTGGTTCTGTACCTTGGCAGTTGTGAATAACACTGTAATGAACATTGGGGTGCATGTGTTTTTTTGAGTTAGTGTTTTCATTTTGTTTGGATAAATACCAAGAAACAGAATTGCTGGGTCATATGGTGGTTCTATTTTCAGTTGTTTAAGGTACTGCCATATTGTTTCCACAGCGGCTGCACCAGTTTACACTCCCACCATCAGTGCATGAGGGTTCCTGCTTCTCCGCATCCTCACTGACACTTGTTATTTCTTGTCTTTTTAATGATGGCCCTTCTGACAGGTGTGAGGTCCACCTCATGGTGGTTTTGATGTCCCTGATGATTACTGATGTTGAGCATCTTGTCCTGTGTCTGTTGGCCATCTGTATGTCTTCTTTGGAAAAATATTCGGGTCTTCTGCCCATTTTTAATTGCTTTATTTAGGTTTTTTTGCTATTGAGTTGTATGAGTTTATAGATGTATAATATGCAAATATTTTCTCTCATTGGGTATGTTGCCTTTTCATTTTGCTGATGGTTTCCTTTGCTGTGCAGGAGCCTTTTGGTTTGATGTTGTCCCACTTGCCTATTTTGCTTTTGTTGCCTTTGCTTTTGGGATCAAATCCAAAACATTATCACCAAGACTAATGTCAAGGAGTTTACCATAGCCTGTGTTTTCGTCTAGGAGTTTTATGGTTTCAGGTCTTACATTAAGTCTTTATTTTGAGTTAGTTTTTGTGTGGTGTCAGATGGTGTTCACTGTTGTACTTTTGTGTGTGGCTGTCCAGTTTTCCCAACACCATTTATTGAGCTGTCTTTCACTGTTGTATGTTTTTGCCTCCTTTGTTGTAAATTAAGTGACACATATATGTGGGTTCATTTCTGGACTCTCCATTCTGCTCCATTGATCTGTGCATCTGTTTTTGTGCCAGTACCACAAATTTGATTACTGTAGCTTTCAGATTTTGATTACTGTAGTTTTATGTTTTGATTACTGTAGTTTATGATGCTTGAACTCAGGGAGCATGATACCTCCAGCTTTGTACTTCTTCCTCCAGATTGCTTTGACAATTCAGGGTCTTTTGTGGTTCCCTACAAATGTTAGGATTGTTTGTTCAATTTTTGTGAAAAATGTCATGGGTATTTTGATAGGGATTGCATTAAATCTGCAGATGGCTTTGGGTAATATGGACATTTTAACAATACTAATTCTGCATCAAAAAGAATAAAATATTTAGGAATAAACTTACCTAAGGAGACAAGAGACCTGTACTCTGAAAACCATAAGATGCTGATGAAAGAAATCGAAGATGACACAAACGGATGGAAAGATACACTGTTCTCTTGGATTGGAAGAATCGGTATTGTTAAAATGGCCCCGCTACCCAAGGCAGTCTACAGCTTCAGCTCAATCCGTAGCAAATTACCAGTGACATTTTTCACAGAACTGGAACAAACAATGTTAAAATTTCTGTGGAAACACACAAGACACTGAATAGCCAAAACACTCTTGAGAAAGAAGAGAAGCTGCCCTCCGGGTCCCCAGGCAAGTTCAGAGGACATGGCCTTCTTTGTAGCAGGTTGTGCAGGAAAATGAGGTCCAAGGTTGACTTCAGGGTGATAAGCTGGTTCCGGGAAGCCTCTGAAAGTGACCAATGAGTTGTTCTGTTTTCTGTTTTATTGTGGGCTATTGGATTACAGTTATTCTCTTTATTTATCAGTGGTCAGTGGGGGCCTCTTCGGATCAGCTCCTGAGTCCTGTGGACACACCCCTGGTTCTCTGAGGCCACACTGAGAGCAGAAGCTCGGACACTCGGGGAGGTGGTGCAGTTCATGTCCTAGACCTAGAGCCCTGCTTCTTCGGGGGAAACAGAATTTAGGACCACCATCTGGGCACATGATGTTACTGGCTTTTTTCAGACAGAGTAGGAAGTGATGTCAACTTTCTTGCAAGATCACCCACATCATGAGCATATGCTGCTGGTTCCAACTCAAGCTCACGTCCTCAGGGTTTTTCCGTAGCTCTGCTCTTTCTCCCACGCTGAAGAACCGCGGTGGTCGAGGACTGCAGCAAAGGTTCTCCTGGACCTGAGGCCACTCTGTACACACTGCAGTCTCCAAACAGCGGCCCCCACACAACCTCTGAAGCATGAGATTTCCAAGAGCAGCTTACAATGTTTTTTCAATTCTTTTTGCCCATAAGGTGTGTCCCACTACAACTGGACTAATCAAATTGCTATGTTTAAAGTCACTTTGAATACATTCTTTCTGTGGGGCTGTGCCACCAACCTGATTCCAGTTTCGCTGAGTTCATTTGTTTTAGTTTACTTTCAGTTGTTATGGGTTGCTTTGTCAATTTTTAAGTTTTTTGTATGTAAAACACTTACATGGTTCCAAAGTCAAATTTGAAAACAAGGTATGTTCAGAGGAGTCTGGCTTTTGCCTTGCCTTCCCAGGGCTTCTCCCGCAGGAGGTCACATGATCACTTTTATGGCTTGTCTAACTTTCTGTCTGTAACGTGCAGTTGCAGATTCCCATCCACATGTACACAGACGCAGAATTTGTGTATGTGTGTGTGTGTGTGTGTGTGTGGAATAACGCAAAGCACACTCTTGTCTCTCCCTGTTTTTCACTTAGCAAAACATCCCAGGGTCTTGAGTATTCTCACCCAGGGCTGCTCCCAGCCTCCAGCTTCTCACAAGCCCGAGGAGCCAGCATGTGCTCAAACACAGCTCCTTGTCTCTGCCCCCGTACAGGCCGTCGACAGCATCCACCAGGTGGGCGTGTACTGTCTGGCCCTGGTTCCCGCCAACACCTTGCCCAAGGCTCCTCTCGGAGGGATTCACATTTCTGAAACCAAGCAGCGCTTTCTGGAGGGGATGCTGCACCCATGTAATGTGCTAATGTGCCCTCACATGTGTGTTACCAACCTCCCCAAACCTCGCCAGAAACAGCCAGGTTAGTTGTACACAACAACACACGTCTATTCAGCCTTAAAGTCAGTGGCAGCTACACTTGGGTTTAAATGGTGCTGCCCTGTTGGACCTCACATCCCTTGGGGGTGGGGTTAAAAGCCAGAGCAGATGGCACACCAAGTCCATCACCGCCTCCTGACCCCTTGGAATGAGAGCACGTCGTGGTTGCGCTCCTCGCCTGTTAGAGCCCATCCCAGGACTGAGCCAAGCCTAGCACCTTGGCTCTGAAGGCTGGGCGGTGGCTCCCTGGGGGCAGAGATGGTGCCCGGGGCTTGGACTCTTAAGCCCATGGGACCATGGCGGGCTGCGCGTGCGCTGCTCAGCGCTGCGATCTGCCATGGCCTCCTGGCCAGTGGGACCTGGGAGGTCTCGGCAACAGGGTTTCCCTTCCCTGATTTAACTGTTATGTACACATTTTCATTCCTTTGGTTATGTAAATTCTTAGTAAATGCTAACTTTTCTTGATATTTGAACACATAAAATATCATTAAGTAAAATTCATTTAATCGGGAAGATTTCAGTGAAATACATTGCATTCAGCTGTGGCCAAGTTCAAATCAGAGCCCCCAGGCCCATGCCACGCAGTGAGTTTCTTAGATAGCATTGCTTACATTGAGGAGAGAGTCTCTGATACTTAGCACCAACCTTGTAGCTGGTTTCCCGAACACCTGTGTCTTAGGGAAGAGTCAAGTGACTGCCTGTAAATAGAAGTCGTGTGTCATTATCCATCACACTCCCCCACGTCCCACTCAGAAGTCCCTCGTGTTCTAGAGGTCGGACCAGCCTCCATGATTGTCGGGAATCTGGTTGCCGGGAAGAGAATTGCTCAGGCCTCGGGGAGGGAGCTGGCTCACTTGGAGGACAGCGACCAGGCAAGGAAGGTAAGGTGGGCAGCGGTTGAGGGGGCGCCTCTTGGGCGGTTGGGACCCCGCCAGGACTGAGCCTCTCGTGCCCTTCCCGCAGTTCCTGTTCCTGCCAGACGTGCTGCGGTGGCGGGCCCACACCACCCCCGAGCATCCGCTGTTCCTGCTGCTCAACGCCAAGGTGAGGCCTGCCAGCCACATGGGTGTGGCGCTCGGCCTCATGGTCTCACATTCGGAGAACAGCGAGCCTTGACGCCCAGGCCTGTGGCTGGCGTGGTTCTCTCTGTGGAGCCTCAGCTTCCACACAAGCCATGCAGTTACATCTCTGAGGATCTCACATCTAACAGGAAAATCCTCATGAGCTTGTCTTGATTATGCCCAGTGTGCATGTTAAGTGAGTTAAGAGGAGGTGTTTACTTTGTGAAAATTAGGAATTTAGACTTTGTGCATTTGTTTATAGCTTTAGCAAGACAGATACGTCTCACTGCCTTTCTGTGGGCTTCTAAGGTGTAAAGAAGGAGAAAGTAATCCTCACATCCAGTTGTGGGCCGATAGACAAAGTATGAAAAAGTGACAGTTAAGTAACAGTAAAAACCCTGCATGACTCGCCATCAGACGCATGGCAGGGGCCGCAGGGCCTGTGCTCTGATGCAGTAGCGGGGCTGCTGTGGTTTTAGAAACACACACTGCCCACCGCTGGCCACTGGTTCTTCACTCAAAACATACTGGCCAGTGCCTGCTTATGCACTCAGTGTTAAGTAAGATAAGAAAGGCCCCTGTTCTCAGGGCACTGAAGTGAGTCTTCCCTGCTGGCAAACTAGTCCACAAGAGAGGCCTTATCTTCCTTGTTCACAGTGGATCTGCAGATGGAGACCATGCTCAGTAAACATTTGTTTTACGATTGTTTGAGTTCTGAAACGTGGAGAAAGCCAGTAAATGACAGCTGACCAAGACAGAGTCAGCTCATGACGAGGCCTGGAGATCCATACAGAAGGGCTGGGAGCAGGCGGGGCCGGGGCACTGGACTTTAACTAGTGGGTGGTGGGAAGCCCCAGACCTGAGCCCTGAGGAGCGACAGGCAGCTTGTGATTCGGAGCAATTCCTCTGGATTATGAGGGTGAGTGTGGGAGCAGGAGGGCCCCGGAGGCTGTGTCCAGACACCAGGTGACTGTTCGGAGAGACGGAGGGCAGGGGTCCTGCAAGGGCCCGAGACTGGCTCTGGGCTGTTGGCTGAACGCCTGTGCAGCGGGGCGCTTTCCTGGGGTGGGGAGCTGCCCAGGGGGAGTTGTGCAGACATGCTTACCAGGCATGCGGTCAGCCCAGAAAAGCCCAAGACCGTCTTGAGCTTCGAAAGTTCAGGAGGAGCCAAGAGAAGACCATCTGGCCTTCTCCAGATCCATCCCAGACTTGGCTTAAAGTCACTCATAAGGTTTTGCATTTCTTTTGGTTTGCCAGCCTTCTCAGGTTTGAATTGTCCGTAAGTCCCCGAAGATGTGCTGACCTTTGACCCAGGAGGAGGCCTGTGCCTGTGCATGTGGTGCCCCAGCACGAGGCGGCCCCTGGCCTGAGGGATCCAGGTCATCCGAGGGGCCTGGCGGGGTTCCGGGCCTTTGGGCTCCTGGGGTGTGCCCAGCGTGACGCTCTGCACCTCAGCTTGGGTGTGAGGTGTGAGTCTAACTCGCGGTGCAGAACCCCGGGGCCTGCGCGGTGGGACCCCAAGCTGAGGAGAAGTGAGGGGTTTGGATGCTACCCTGGGCCTGAAGGGTGTTGATGGTTTTCCTAAGAAGGACTGACAGAGCCGAGGCCTGACTTGGGTCAGTGGCAGGAGGGGGTCATTAGCATGGGGCTGGTCCCGGCCCAGAGGTCCTCAGCAGAGACCCCGGTGAATGCTGAGCCCTCAGGTGCGGGGCCACCCCACCAGCCGCTCATCCCCCAGACGCCCAGAAAGAGCAGGCTGCAGGTGACACAGGCCACGGACCTGGCTGGTGTGGCATCTGCACGTGCATGAAGTGTTTGTTTACTTCTTGTTTGCTATTTACTGATGTGTGTTTCTTTTCAGGATAATGGTGGCTTCTGGGGAGGGAGAGGGTGGACTGGGGGTGTGTGTAGAGTGGTGATGATGTATTTTACGAAAGAAGTTGAAACAGTGTTAAAATATTAGGTAATGAGAAACTGGATATTTATTCGATTATTCCTTATGATATTGTAATATTTTAAATATTTTCTCAAAAAGGCCAAAAGAGTTTACTTTCATCTCTGAGCCTGACTGTCGTGGACAGGCAGGCTCTGAGGAGACGCTTAGTGGCCAGGCCCTTCACTGCTGGTGGAAGAGCCCCTGCCAGGGCCCTAGCTGAGATGCAGGGGCTGGAGAAGGCGGCGGGTGTGTCAGGGCTGCATCCCAACTCCCAGCCGAGGGTGGGACACGGTGTGCACAAGTGTCCCCAGATCCCCTGAGCAGGCGCCCTTGGCCCCCGGCTCAGTGGTGCCCATGGTTGCTTTCCCAGGGCACTGTCACCAGCACCGCGACCTGCATCCAGCTGCACAAAAAGGCCGAGAGAGTGGCTGCTGCCCTGACGGAGAAGGCTCAGCTGAGCGCCGGGGCCCACGTGGCACTGGTCTACCCCCCAGGTAAGCAGGTGGAGCCTCCAGGCCCAGCCTGCCGCCTCTGAGCCTGATGCTGTTTCATCTTCCCCCAGCACCTGCAGCCTGTGAGCAGGGACAGTCTGGTTGTGCGGGTGCCCCCCCCCCCCCCCCGCCCAGGTCTTAGTGCCACCGGCTGCACCTTCCTCCTGTCTTTTCCACACGGCTGTTCTCCCCGTCCTCCCCAGTCTCTCCCTGCAGAGCAGATGCCTCTAACCTCTAACTGCCAGCCAGCTGAAGAAGTGGGTCTTCACCTGCCCATCCCAGCACCTCCTCATTATCCCCACGTCAGCCTCTGTCCTGCCTCCCGGGGTCACCGCTTCTCCCCAGTTTGCTCGCCTGGCTGAGCACCCTGGACATCATGGCTCCATCTGCCGGCTTTCTTTCCATCTGACATGTTGTTACATCGCTGAATCTGCAGGCTGCCCTCTTGCCCGCTCCTTGACCCTGTGGCGTCCTCCAGTCTGGAGCTGCTCAGCGGGCCCAGACCCTGGGCCACTGCCAGGTTCATGGGCCTCGCCAAGACCCCAAGCAGTATAGAGCTATCTCCTCAGAAACTGCAGGTCGGGTCTCTCATTCTGTGGAATTAGCGTACTAGCAGCCATTGGTGCCCAGCGTCCCACCCCCACTAGTTCGGGAGGGCCACAAAGTGGTGGCCTTATAATTCTGTCATTCTCTTTACTCACCGGTCCTCCCCTCGGTAGTGCCAAGCCACCAGGGCTAGGGTTCACCTGTGAACAGCAGAGTAAGTGTCAGGTCTTTCCTTCTGGTAGTGACACGAATTGTTTCCCATCATTCTGGGGGTGCTGCTCCCAGGTGCTCAGTGTGACCTCTCATCCTGACGCCTCCTGGCTGCCTGGTAGCCCAGACGCTCTGGTCAGTTCCCCCCAGAACGGCCCCCAGAACGGGTTTCCAGGTGAGCTGCTGTCTGTCCCCTCCCAGTGAGCAGAGCTCGGCATGATAGCAGGTGTCCTTGTCCGTCTCAGGCAGTGCCTCCTGCGTTCACACTGTGTGTCCCGTTCAGTTCAGGGTTACAGGGTTTTACTGAACCCTTTCTACATTGTGTCTGTGTCTCCTTTTCCCCCACCAGGAATCCTGGTTCTCCAGGGTGGGGGAGATGACGGAGCTCAGGTACCCCGTGGTTGCTCACTTGCTTTATCCTCCATCACCAGTGGCACCGCCAAGTACTGGTAGTGACAGGCGACCACCAGTGTGCTTTTTGAAACTGCTCACATTTTCCCGCACCCGCCGCCTCTGCCCCTTTTCCCTGCATCTGGGCCCAGTGCCCACTCCTGCGTCTTCCTGGTGCACTGGTTTTCTAGAGTCGACTTCTCAGGAAGGGCTCAAGGGAACAGTATCCCAAGTTCTTGCTTGTTGATGGCAGTCTGTACACTCTGTAATTGGAAGTCATTTTTGCTGGATGGGAAACCGTTGACTTGCATTTTCTTTTCTCGAGCATCTCTAACGTGTCCATTTTCTCCTGGCTTCAAGCACCAAGGCCAATGAGACCCTGATGTCCGTTCTCATAGGGGTCACTTGGCCTTGGTATCAAAAGGGTATTTTTCCTTTCCTTACAGCGCATACATAGTAGTAAGCTTGCTTGCTCTGGGTCCGCGTTCCCTTGTGTGAGGTGCCTTTAAACGTGTAGTTGCAGGTCTTCTTTCTGACCTGAAGGGGGCTCTCTGGAGCCACGGTTCCCGTGTGCCCCCTCCTGGTTTCCCTCGTGTCCTCGTGTCCTCGCCTCGCATTGGATCTGCTCTGACATGTTCTCTGGAAGCGTTTCTGTTGGAGTTTTCCGCCTTCTCTGTCCATCCTTTCGTCCGTCCATCATCCTGAGGTTGTGTCCGTTGTCTGCTCTGGGGCCCCTGCTAGGTCTGTCTTCATTTCTGACTTTCTGCTTCTCATTTGTTATTCTTTTACGTCTTGTATCATTTTCTTTTCATGTATTTTCGCACATTCTGAAGTTGAAGACCAGCCCGAGTTTTCAGCTGCTGCCTTTGCCTGTATGGGCAGGTGATGTTCTGCTCCTGTTTCTTCTTCACACCTTGTGAGGGCCTTAGCTTCATGTGGCCCCTGGGCCGCCGTCTCTGGGCCTCCCTCCCCAACTCTGCCCTGTGCCCCACTCCCTGGGCCCTGCTTTGTTGGACTGGGTTGCTGGTCCCAAACCTTCCCAGATGTTAGCTGTCACCAGTGAGTACTTGAGTGGTCTCCTCTCCCTGCCCTCTGACCAGAACTACAGTTTTGAGAACAGGACACTGGTGTCCCCCCCGGTGGGAACAACTGAGCCTCCCTGGGGACTCCAGGCCTTCCGGTGCCCTCCCTGCCCCATGCGGGTTCTCGGAAACCTCCCTCGCTCTTCCCCCAGTGCAGCCCCGACGCTGTCCTCACCCCCAGCTCCCTCCCACGGCCCACTCCATTCTCTCCTGCCCGGTCACGGGGTCTCGTTCTGGGAGTCTGCTCTTGGCTGTTCGGGGTGGGTTTCTCCCAGATCTGGCACCTGGGTGCCACACACTCGGGATACATGTCTCCTTGCTGTGCCCTAGCTGGACCAGGAGCCCCAGGTTTCTGCGGGTCTCTCCGGGCCAAGTTGGTGCCCTTCCAGGGTTGGAGGTGATAAGGTGTCACTTCCTCCTCTTTATCAGCTTGTTCTTCTTCAGGAACCTCTCTGGGATATGCTCGAGCCTGGGACCTTCCCACTTCCTTGCCCATTTAATCTTCATCTCAGGAAAATGTTCTTTTTCGTTACTGCCTCTTCTTTTCCTGCTTCTGGAACTCCTGGCTTCTGTGTAGGTGAATCTTGGATCTCCTACACGTGGTTTCCCTTGGCGTCCACTGTGCTGCTCCGTGTGCCCAGGCCCCAGCGTCCCATCTCTTCCGCATGTCCGTTGGACACCCACGGGCCCCAGCACTTTGTGCTGGGACTCTTGCTGCTGAGGGAGCTGGGGGGCCACTCCCCGGGGGGCTGCCATGGAGCGTGGACGTCTGGTGACCACCCAGCCACATGCTCCCTGCTCAGGAGCCACGGCGAGGTGGCAGCCTGGCTTGGTTCCTGATCTGGACATGGGGTGACTTGGACACTCCAGAACCCCTGCTGGCATCATAGCTACTTCTGCACCTTCCACTCTTGGAACATGTGGCCGTTTTCCTCCAGGACGGATGGCCATCCCTACTCTTTACCTGCCCTTGGGCTCCGGGGGAGGAGGCTGAGCGCCCCTGAGGACGGGAGGCTTTCTGGGGCTCAGGGCTGGGGCTGCAGTCACAGGAAGGGAGAAGAAAAGACAGACCGGGGCCTGAGCCCCGCTCTGCTCTGCGGTACATTTGACCCTGTTCATAAAAAAATTTTAGTGAATAAAGGAAAATGCATGGTGAAAGTTCTGAAGTTACACTTTAAAAGCTTACCAGCAGGTAGCAAATGTACTTAGTAGCCAGAGGGCAGAGCCGGGCCCTGCGTGAAGGCTGAGGGGTGCAGACGCTCTGCGGGTGCACACGGGGCCTGCTGTGCACTTCTTGGGGAGAGCTAAGACCCCTTCCCAGAGGGGTGTGTGACCCAAGGTATTAAGAACCAGTGTTCTCTGGAAGCTGCAGAAAGGTGGGGTGCAGGAGGGGTGGGCGCTCCAGATGCTCGCGGATGACGCCAGGACAAGAGGAAGGTGCACACGAGGGCAGGTGAGCTGTGTGGGTTCCAGGAAGTGACCCCTGGATGATGCTTTCTTGTGTTCATCGGGGTTCTCTGGGGTGATGTTCGTGGTGCAGGGGCTGAGTGGTCGTGCTGGGTGTGAGGACGCAGTGCAGGCGGTGGTCTGGGTGGGTGGGCTCTGGCTCCGTCAGTAACACACTGAGCTGCCCCAGACCTGGTGGGGCATCAGCTTGTAGTCTGGCGAAACCCACAGCTGGGTTAAACGTGGCATGTTTACTGTAACTCTGGAATCAGCAGCCTGAGTTTGGTGTCTTGTAGCCTAAGGATGCCAGACAGGGCCCTGTCTGACTTGAGGGGAGCACCTGGAGGGGCCTCCTGGGTGTGGGGGCACAGGTGTTCTCAAGTCAGACTTGAGTTCAAGAGGAGAAAATAGATTTCAAGATCCAGCGTCCCCAGGTTTTAATTATAGAGAATTTTAAACAAGTAGAAAAGTTGAAGGAACAATGTGTCATGTCTTTAAGAGTCAGGTGGATGTCCTGGCCCACCCCCAGGGGTATGGGCCTCCCCAGGAGAAGCGTCCAGGCCCCCACATTCGGGCACAGATGCCTGCAAGGAGCTGTGGGGCCTCTGGGGCAGGCAGCTCACCCTCAGAGGAACCCTGCTGTCCTTGCCCGCCCTGCCGCCCACTCTGTCACACAGAGATGGCGGGCAGAGGGCACTGTCCACGGGGCCGGGCCTCCCACATCTGTGACATCTGTGCCTTGGCTGCGCACCACCCTCCCTGGCCTCCCAGGGTCTGGGCAGGGGCGACCTGCAGTGAGGACTGCTGTCTGTCCATCCCTAATGTGCTGTGTTCTGTGAACACCCAGTCGGTATAAAGTGGGTGGTTTCATCCAAGCAAAGCGGATCCGCTTCCCTCGTCCTTCTTGTCGAGCTGTGGCCGCCTTTGACCACTGATGCCCTCTGACCACGTGTCTCCCAGGGCTGGACCTCATCGCCGCCTTCTACGGCTGCCTGTACTGTGGCTGTGTGCCTGTCACCGTGCGGCCCCCACACCCCCAGAACCTGGCCACCACGCTCCCCACCGTCAAGATGATCGTGGAGGTGGGCGTGCACAGCAGCTGGTGGGGTGGCCTGGGCCTGGGCCCTCGAGTACTTGGCTCCCGGACGCTGTGTCTCACTCGTGCTTCAACCCTGTGGTCTGCAGGTCAGCAAGTCTACGTGCGTCCTCACTACGCAGCCCATCGTGCGGCTGCTCAGGTCCAAAGAGGCAGCAGCCGCTGTGGATGTCAGGACCTGGCCGACCATTTTAGACACAGGTGTGCGTCCTCGGTGTGCTGGTGTGTGCGCTGCCCGCCCCCTGCCCGGGACGAGCCCCCTTGCTTCCTTTGTTGTAGGGTGTGCATTGTTACTGCCCACAAATAAGAGTCAGGGAAGAGCAGCCCGAGTACATGGTGGGGAGCCTCGCCGGCAGGTTCCTAGCAGCCTGTGTCCACCAGCTGGAGCCTAGAGCCAGGCACACAGAACAGAGAGTGGCTGGAGGGGAGCAGAGGTCCTTGCCCGAGGCCTTTGCACCTGTGGACCGAGCTCTTCCTGCCTCTCATGCCCGCATGTGTTGATAGTTGTGGGGACACTGACAGTTCCCACGGTGCACACACGCCCGGCCTTTGTCCCCATCATTGGCCCATGCTGCCACACCCTAGGAAATGCTTGCAGGTCATGGGAATGGCTGTAAACCCCCGGCCCCTCTGCCTTGGCCTGTCGGGTCAGCCTGGGGGCTGAGAGCGTCTCAACCCCTCCCCATCAAGACACCCCAAACCAGCAGCCCCCGTAGGCCCCACTGGTAACTGGAGGTGCACAGTCACATGGGTGTCAGCCAGGGTGCAGACTGGTGGGTGTGGGTGCCTGTCCTTGTCAACCAGAGCACCGCCCATGGAGGAGGTCAGGTACTGTGCCCGCCTGCCTGATACCATTGACCAGCCCAGGGCGCTAGTCCAGGGCAGCTGGCGTGGGGCCCTGGGGTGGGCTCAGGAGCAGATGGCTCAAGGGAGTCCTGTCGCCTCACTGGCTCCCTGCCGCATGCCCACCTGTACTCGGTCCACCTCGTGCTCCTGCAGGAACTTGGTGAAGCACAGGAGCCCTGGGAGCCCGTCCACGGCGCTTGCTGTGCCCGAGTCGTTAATCCTGGCTTCGTCACAGGCTCTGTGACCTTTGCCAGGTGCCTGCTCCGCTGAGCTTTCCCACGCAGTTCTCACGACCTGTGTCCTTCCCACTCGCCCACTGTCCCCGTCACCACACGCTCAGTGCACTCGGTGAGGGTCCACTCCATGTGACATTCCCCGATGGAGCGAGTAAGCTTCCCCACGTGTGTGTGCAGTCCAACTGCTGCTCTGAGCTCCCCAGGCCCCAGGTCCGAGTCCTGCCTCATGTCTCCTGCGAGAGCCTGAGTAACAGCCACGTCGCCCGTGTCTCCTGCTCGACAGATGACATACCCAAAAAGAAGGTGGCCAGCATTTTCAGGCCCCCGTCCCCAGACGTGCTCGCGTACTTGGACTTCAGCGTGTCAACGACGGGGATCCTGGCGGGTGTGAAGGTGGGCGCTCTGGTCACAGCTCCTGTCTGCTCAGCCCTGACCCAGGGGTGGCAGAAGGGTGCTGGTGCAGGTCTGCGCAGGCCTTTCCTCCTGCCCAGAGCTTGAAGCAGCAGTATTGTTCCTTAAAGTTTGTGTAAAATACCAATAAACCCTAAATTGGGCTAGCCTGAAAGCAACGCATATTTTGGTATTTCATGATCTGATGTGTGAGCATTTGGTCTCGACAACCAGGTGGCTTTGGTGGATCTCCTTACTGGGAACCAAAAGCCCCATTACAATTCTTTATTTTCCTGGAGTTTCACTTAGAAGACTTTTGGTGTGCTGTTTCCTGGGTCTTCTTTGGTTTATGTGGGATTTGAGCCAGCCATCTTTTCAGGAAGAGAATACTTCTGGCCTGGCGGCTGGGAGAGCAGACCCTGCTGTTAACCCTCTCCTTCCACATCACTGAGCACTGCCTTCATTTCGCTCTAGATGTCGCACGCAGCCACCAGTGCCTTGTGCCGCTCCATAAAGCTGCAGTGTGAGCTGTACCCCTCCAGGCAAATCGCCATCTGCCTGGACCCCTACTGCGGCCTCGGCTTCGCCCTGTGGTGTCTGTGCAGGTGAGTGTGGAGGGAGAGTGAGCAGGTAACACCCCCCACACCTTCCCTCACCCCCTACTGCTGCCATGCACCTGGGGGGCTGAATTGCTTCTCTAGACCCCCACCTTTCTCAGATATGGTTCTGTTTCCCAGGAAGTGGAAGATACATGTGTGAGTTGGGTTGGTTGGTTTGGGTGTGGGGTGGGTTGAAGCCTGGATCTGAAACTGAATAGAAAAGAAAAAGGAAATTTCTTGTTAAATTCACGCACTCTCTGTTACTAGTACTTGGGCCGAGACGATTTAAATCCATGCAGTCCAGGGAAGGAGGGACAGAGCCTCACACGGAGAGCCCAGTCCTGGCCAGCAGGCCAGCAGGCCCGCCTGGCATCCATGAGTGGTGTTCAGGGGCCTGGCCCCCTCCCTGCCCCCACCCCCGTGTTTCCCGCTGAAGCCCTACTTGGTCAGGGCAGCGTGGCTCCACCCTCTACCCTGGGCCCTGCTGACCCACCTCTGTTGTGGCTGCAGTGTCTACTCAGGACACCAGTCGGTGCTGGTGCCCCCGCCAGAGCTGGAGAGCAACGTGTCCCTGTGGCTGTGGGCCGTCAGCCAGTACAGGGCCCGTGTCACTTTCTGCTCCTACTCCGTGATGGAGATGTGCGCCCGGGGCCTGGGCGCGCAAACAGCTGTGCTCAGGGTAAGCACCGGAGGAGACCCGGGCCCTCCAGCCGTGGGCTGGACCGGAACCCCCCCCCTGCTGTGTGCCCCCTCCCCGCCCCCTGCGCCCCCTGCGCATGATGGGGTCTTTGAGGCTTCAGGGCTGAGAGGGAGGGGGCAAGAGGGTGGGGTCACTGGCAGCGCAGAAGGCAGGTGTGGGTGCGGAGCTGGGGTGCCCCCTGGTGCTTCCTACTTGGAATTTTGCGGCCTGGAGGCAGCGGGTTCGTGTGGCTCTGCCTTGGCGCTCAGAGCCCGGTGGCATGCATGCACTCCGGCCACTCAGTTCCTAAGGCCATTCCTCCCACAGACGAAGGGTGTGGACCTGTCCTGTGTGCGTACCTGCATGGTGGTGGCCGAGGAGCGGCCTCGGATTGCTCTCACGCAGTCCTTCTCCAAGCTGTTCAGGGACCTGGGCCTGCCTGCTCGTGCCGTGAGCACCACGTTCGGCTGCAGGGTCAACGTGGCCATCTGCCTCCAGGTAGGGCGGGGCCCGGGGTGTCCGCGTGCCAGGCCTTTCTGTCCTCCGAGCCTGTGATGTTGTGTTTTCCAAACGGCAGTTTAGCCTCCAGAGCTGAGTGTTTTACAGAGTCTTTCCTCCTTGAGGAATAAAGGCTTATTTGGAAAAAAGCACAAACTGCTTTTGAACAGTAACTGTTGTCTTACCTGGAAGAATTTCTAAGTTGGATACAGTACACAAGTGATTTTCTAATGCAAGAGTGAACTTACTGTTTCAAGACATTTAGCAATTCTAAATGGAAACGCTGTAAGTAGTGTGATAATTTGTATTGCCCCAAGTTTGTTTTTGAAACATTAGGTATTTTACTTATTAAAAGGAAACATGGTGTCAGAAACCAAACAGCTAACTACAGTGCAGTGCTATTTACCGCTTCTTCAGGTGACTGGCTGTCTTCCAGCTTTTATACTAGTATCTCAGTCCCACTTCTTTCTAAGACACGTTGAACGCCTGGCGCACATGCCGGAGGTCGTTGGGAGGAAAGGGAACCAGGGCAGGAACCAGAGCAGGCCTGGGCGCGCTCTGTCGTCCCCAAGCCCCTGTCCTGCGCCAGCACCTGCTGTTTCCCGGTGTTCCAGTGATGTCCTCTCCACCATGGATACAGCTGACCGTCTAGGCCTCGCGCTGACCCTTGCTGAGTGGTGGGAGGTGGTGAGGTGGTTCTCTCTAAGGTCCCTCCTGGCGTGGAAAGTGTGACTGAGTCTTGACTGTTGACGTGTGGTGAGTGGCTGTGAGTGCAGACCTGCCTGTCCGCTCAGCACCTAAAAGCCTGTGCCCTCCTTCCTGGAAGCTCACAGGCGTCTCTGCTGCTTGTCAGCACATGGGAGGCGGCGCCCACGGCACGAGTGTCGCTGGGACGTTCTCGTTTGCGTTTCAAGATGCAGTGACGCACTTTGCTCTCTCTTAGCCGTGTTCTCACGTCCTGTTGCTCTGTTTGTGTTTCCCGTGGCTCCTCCCTGTCTCGCTCGCTCTCGTTCTCGCTGGCCTCCTTTGTCTCTGTCAGCCCAACAGGCTGGGAAAGCTGGCTGAGCAGGTACGACTTGACCTTGGCCTTGACCTCCAGGGGCCTCTGGGCTTCCCGAGAGTTCATGGGCTCTCCAAATTAACGTGTTTCTTTTGCTGTCTGGCTTTGCGCACAGTGGGTATTATTTGACAGGTTAAAAAAGCTTCTTTGTAACCAAATTTAAGAGCAAAACTATTTTCAGAAGCATTTGACATCCATAACATTGCCTCTAGGAAGGGCTGTGTTTAGTCTCAGTGAAGAAATGTTTGTTTTAAATCCAGGGCAGACATAGGTTACATTGTCTGGGACCTTCAGAAATGATATTGGGCAGAGTGACCATTTAATTTGCTGTCCCTTATCTAAGGAAAAGGAACATAATGTCCTTTAATCAGGATCAGCATCAGGTGAGAGGAGAGAGTGAGGACATCGCTCCAGCCAGTGCCAGCGGGGCCTACAGGGCCCGCCCTGGGTAGGATTAGGCTGGAGAGAGCCCAGCTCGGTGGGAGCGCCCAGACCCAAGTGGTGTTTTCCTAGCAGCTGGTGGGAAAGGGCGCTGTTGGGGCTGAAATGTGACCTTGTACGACTGGACACCTTCGTTCATTGTTACTGGGGTCTCCCTCCTACTCATCCCCTGGTTGATGTTTGGACGGAGGGCAGACCCCCTCCCTGGGCCATGCCCACGTGGATGCAGGTGCTCCGGACATGGGCGAGAGCGGCCCCAGGTGGACGTTCCTCTGCTGCTCCCCTGCAGGGCACGGCCGGTCCCGACCCCACGACCGTCTACGTGGACATGAGGGCACTGCGCCACGACAGGTAACGCCCAGCTGGTGGAGAGCCTCCCTCTCCCCGTGTTCTTCATCGGCACCCTCACAACCAGGGGCGCTCACAGTGACCCAGCGTTTGGCATTTGGCATTTGGCTTTTTCTGGGGTAGAGGACAGGTGAACCCACGACGGGGCTTGTTGACACACTCCTGTCTGGAGGCAGGACGTGGGCTTTCCATCAGGAGATGTGGCCTGGGGGCCTGTGTCTCCCCAGCTTCAGGGCTGGGAACTGGTTCCCGGCCCCCAAACATGGCTGTGCTGCAGGTCGAGGGAAGCGGTGGCGGAGATTCACGGGGGCGAGGAGAGAGGGCCCAGGGCGAGGGCCGAGGAAACATGAAGCCAGCTCCTGCCGGCACCTGAAGTCACTGTTCCAAGGCCACAGCAAGGCTGTGGTCACTTGGCTGTTGTCAACAGACCTGCCATCATGTGATAATTCCTGATCAGCTGATGAGGTGCCTTTTTGGAGATTGTTGCCTGGACAATAAATTTGATTCTGAAATCTTTCCCCTGTTAATTTTTAGGGTACGTTTGGTGGAACGAGGTTCTCCGCATAGTCTGCCATTGACAGAGTCTGGAAAGGTATGAGGGGACTTGCCTCCGTATGTGTTTTGAGTCCTTTCTGTCTTACGTGGTCCCTGGGAGGCGCTCGCGATGAGCGCAGGCGCCCGGGGTCTGGGCTGGGCTGACGCAGAGGGCCCCCGCCCCACGCTCCAGGCCTGGCGGGGAGGACTGCAGGTGCACAGACCCAGCGGGGCCAGGAAGAACTCAGCCCCTGGTCCAGGTGGCAGCCAGGAAGTGGTCACCAGGGGAAAATGAGCCACCGGAGAATAGGCGTCCTCAGAGCCAGGAAGGGAGGATGGCGGTCGGACCCATCAGGCAGTGCGATGAGGGGGGCCTGAGGGAAGCCAGTTCACAGAGGGCTGGGCTGTGAGGCTGGATGCGCATGGCCCCAGCTTGTGGCCTCCCACAGCTCCGGAGCCAAGGCCGGGGTGGCCATGCCCACTCTACTCACGCTCCTGTGGCCACAGCTGACAATCCGGAGCAGGGAGGTGCCCAGAGAGGGACAGGGCAACAGGGGCAGCTCACGACAAGCCCGTGGTGAGTGCTGGGGGTGAGCACAGAGGAGCAGAGACCGGGGAGAAGTCTCAGCTGGTGCAAAGGCCCTGGGGCCACAGGGGCCAGTGTGGCTGGGGCTGATGGGGAGTGAAGGCCGTGGGCAGGAGGGCACAGACCCACAGAGAGGTGTGCAGGGGAGGCCAGCCACCCACTCCTGTCCTCCCTGAGCATGGAGACACCCACATGCAGTTTGCAGCCCTTTTTGCAAACGTGGAATGTTTCCCTGTACTGTCAGCATCAGCGCACTTATGGCTCTGAACCCCTTTTTGATGGCCCCCACCGTGGTTCTGTGTTACAGTAACTCAGGCCTGACAGGTGTGGGTCCTGGAAGGGGCTCCAGCTTCAGGATTGGAGCCACACAGGGAGAGGCTGGAGGCTCCGGCAGCATCCAAGGGAACAGCATCGGGCAAGGGCATGGGGACAGTGTGGGAGAGGAGGGCCTGGCTCTGACCTGCACTGGCCTCCCATGGCTCTTCCTCCTGTCCTCCATCTGCCTGGAGGGTCCCGTCGTCTCCCGTTTTACATGTGGGGAAACTGAGGACACGGACAGGTGTCCAGGTCGGGAGCAGCCCAGTGGGGGTCCTGGACCCGAGGCAGCCTCCCCTGGGTGGGTCAGGGAGCCTGTGCTCAGCGGCAGCCCAGCTCTGTGTCTAGAGCAGGAAGGCCTCTTGGTGGTCAGGCTCCTGTCCAGAGCTGGGAGGCTCGGGGGGCCGTGTGCATGGACGCCCCTGCACTCCTGAGCCCTGGCCAGGAGCCTCAGCGGAAGTCCCAGGAAGAGCACGTGCTTGTGGAGACCCTCCGCCCCTCTCGGCACCTAGCAGGGTCCATTCTCAGAAACTGGGTGATTTTACTAAAATTCACAATTTATTTTTATCTGGTAAAATCTCTCACCTCTGTTAAAATCCAGCCCAGGGTTAGGTTAGCTACTGGACCTCCTCATGCACGCGTCGTGTTGTGTCCTGTGGAGCAGCTTCCAAGGGCAGGGTTTCTCACGCACTTGAGTCAGGAGGGTCTGCTGCCCTTGACGTGGAGCCGGTCTCCTTCCAGATCCTCCCTGGGGTGAAGGTCATCATTGCCCACACCGAGACCAGAGGGCCCCTTGGAGACTCGCACCTGGGAGAGGTGAGCGGGAGCCCCACGCGCCCCAGGAGCCGCTCCTGACCCTGCCCCCTTGCTGCCCCAGGTTCGGGGGTCACACACGCTTTGGGGAACCTATGAGAAGCTGTCTGCTTCCCCCTCAGCGTTTGTGCTCCTGGACCCAGTCCCTGGGCAGGATTTCAGGGTTCTCCCCGCAGATGAGCTCCCGACCCTGTTGCCCAACCTGAGCTGCAGGCACCAGGAGGCCCCAGGAGCTGCACAGGACCCGCAGCAGAGGAGGAAGCAGCCGTCCCTCAAAGGGCAGTTCCGGCCCCGACCCAGGAGCCGCAGCCCGAGGGGGCTGGCCCGGGGCAGACTCGGAGGCTGAGAGGGAGGGAGGGGCCTCTGTCCTGAGGACATGGGGCAGGGGTCCTTGTCCCCCAGGAGACAGGCTGCACTGGAGTCATGGTGCTGACCACCTGCATTTAGCAGGCGCGTCCAGAGTAACTTAGGACGGGGGACCAGGGAGCGGAGCGCAGGCCGTGGCCTCAGCTGTGGGCCCCGGGAACCCGTGCTCTGGCACCAGGTGGGCTCAGGGATCGTGTGGGCTCTGCTGCAGGCGTACTCAGGGCGTCCACACGGACGCTGCCCAGGCTCCGTCTAGCCCGTACAAGGGTGTGGGCAAGCCTGGGGCCTCCCAGGGGTGGTGCAGCGTCCGCTTGGGGGGTGCCCCAGCCCCAGGGCCAGGTGCAGTCGGTGTGGGGCATCTCCTCACCACCCCTTCCCGGCCAGCTGGACCCAGGCCTGTTAGGGCAGCTGTGTAGCCCCAGGATGGTCAGGGTGGGTACACAGGCCGGGGCCTGCTCCTTGTGGTGGAAGGCCATGCTGGCCACCCATCTCCCCTTCCAACGCTGCTTTTTGGAGCTGTCTTGAGCCCAGCACTCAGCACGGGGAACTGCCTGTGGGTCCCAGATGGGCCCTGAGTTTAGGAGAATGCCCTGGGGGCCCACGACACTCTGGTACCAGGGACACGTGTGTGGGGTCTCACTCTGGCTGGCCCCGTGTGGACATACAGGTCACTCCCAGGTCCTTCCTACTGTCAGTAATCTGATGTGAGCCCATTCACACTGCGGTCCTACAAACGTCTCTCCGGGGTCCAAGGAGAGGAATGCTTTCCTTGAAGGAGAAGTTACTTGTCTGCTTTCCACGCCTGTAAATGTAACTTAGCTCCAGACCCCTCCCCTGCCGTGTCCTGTTGTGTTGCTGCTGGGCCTCAGGACAGAGCCCAGCACTTGCAGTGACCAGCAGTCTTGTCCTCTGGGCCCCAGATCTGGGTGAGCAGCCCCCATAACGCCACCGGGTACTACACGGTCTACGGGGAGGAGGGGCTGCACGCCGACCACTTCAGTGCCCGGCTGAGCTTCGGAGACACCCAGACCGTATGGGCGAGGACTGGCTTCCTGGGCTTCCTTCGAAGGACGGAGCTCACCGATGCCAGCGGAGGTGAGGGCTCCTGGGCACGGTGAGCCTCTCGCTAGAGCTTGCTCTTCAGGTGCTCTGATGTGGTCCTCTCTGAAAATTATTCTTCCTCCCTTAACCGCTCCTGGATCCCAGCCTGCTGAGGATTGGGGTGCTGGCAGAAGGCTGTTGGGTCCTCCCCAGGCGGACCCATGGGCACATCTCACCAGCCATGTGTGGTGCTCTCCCCCCGTGTCCCCCCAAAATCGTGAAGTCACTTGGCCACAGCAGACCAACCAGATCAGGCAGAGTTTTAGGAGCCCCTGCAGATGCTGTTTTGTTTCCAGACGTGGTGAAATACATAATCACGCGTCGGCATAACCTCTGCTTCCGGGGGTGGACAGCTTGGTGGGGCTCAGTGGTCAACGGTGTCTGTGCACCAGCTCCCGGCTCCCACTGTGTGCCATCCACAGAGCGACACGACGCTCTCTATGTGGTCGGGTCTCTGGACGAGACGCTAGAGCTAAGAGGCATGCGCTACCACCCCATCGACATTGAGACCTCGGTGATCCGTGCACACAGGAGCATCGCTGAGTGGTGAGCACCCTCCTGGGGAGCCCTGGGGACCTTGGTCCCCGCAGACCCTCCACTGTGGATGTGTGAGCAGCCCTGCCTCTCCAGGAGCAGACCCCAGACACGCTCTGGGAATCACGTGCCGGAGACACACGGTTTGGATTTCCTTGGCTTTTCCTCTTTTCCTGATCACTTTTAAACCAGGAGTCTGTCCTCAGAAACACAGGCAAAACGTAAGAGCTCCAGTTACCCCGAAGCAATTCTGCTTTTAGCATGAATTTCCTAATTTACCCATGATTTCTCCAGCTTTGTGGGGAGCTTGCATAGGGAAAGGTCCAGCTTTCAAAATCAAATAATATCCTAGATCTTTAGCGAGAACTTACTAGAAGAGATATTCCTGTAAGACACGTGTGAATTGTAAATGATGCTGAACAGGAGGGTGGCATCGGGAGCAGACTCTGGAATTTTCACTAGTCTCCAGCTGACACCGTTTCCCGCGTGTCCCTGGCCCGGAGCCTGTGTCCAGCCCTGTGGGTGACACCATCCACCTTCTCCCTGCAGTGCTGTGTTCACCTGGACCAACCTGCTGGTGGTGGTGGTGGAGCTGGACGGGCTGGAGCAGGACGCCCTGGACTTGGTGGCCCTGGTGACCAACGTGGTGCTGGAGGAGCACCACCTGGTGGTGGGCGTGGTGGTCATCGTGGACCCAGGCGTCGTCCCCATCAACTCCCGGGGGGAGAAGCAGCGCATGCACCTGCGGGACGGCTTCCTGGCCGACCAGCTGGACCCCATCTATGTGGCCTACAACATGTGACTGCAGCTCCCCTCCTGGCCCTGGGGCAGGGGTTGGGACCAGTCACGGGGCTGGGATGCGTGGAATCGGCAGTGTCTGCGGTCACTGGGAAAGGGACTCCAGGCCCCAGGGAGCCCTGTGCCCCTTCCTCCCTGCTTACAGATCCATCTCATTTTAGAAACCACTTCCTGAATTATTCGAAGAAATAGTTTAATCATCAAGCACGTTTACAGAAATAGCTGTCAGTGTTGGAGCAGACGGGGCCAGGGAAGGGGCCTGGCATGGGCGCTGCGGGAGCTGCAGGCGTGGTTCTCTGCTGTATTGCCAGTTTGCACTTTTTTTAGGCTAAAAATATAGTTTTTGATTTTAAAAATTCAATTATTTATTCCCACTTCAAATGACAAGTTCATATATAGCATTTCTGCTAGAAAGAACTTGAGGCCTGCGCTGCTTCAGTTCCATTCCACAGGGGGGCACAGAGCCCAGAAAGGCCGGTGGACGGGGACCAAGTCCTGGCTGCCCTTCTCACTCTTGGGCCCCAGTCCGGACACTGGACACACACACGCTGCCTCCCTTGGAACAGGTGTGCCCGGCCGTCCGCAGGTGTGGCTGTTTATCCTTGACAGTGGCATTTTGGGGCCGTCAGTTTAGCTGCTCTGTTTTGGGAAGATAGGCCACATTCAGGTTCAAACCACCTTCTGAGTTTCCAGCTTCTTGCTGCTCAGTTGAAGTGCTCGTTTCCCCAACCATGGTATGAGCTCCTCTCACTGCACAGAAGTGTGCTGAGTTATTTTTATTCCCAGTCAGCAGATGTGTGGCACCAGTGCAGGGAGATGCCCGTCCTCCATGCCATCTGCCGAGGGCCCCATGGTGTGTCCAAGGGGCCACGGGAGAGCCTTGCCCCCTACCATGCCCACGTGTGGCCAAGCCACATTCAGTTGTTTCATTCAAATTTGACCAGATTGAGTGATCAAATGTTACAGTAAACTCAAATCAAAGAAGAGAGCGTGAAATCCTTTAGGTACTTCCAGAGTGTGAAGTGAAGCTCGAATCTAAGAGTATTTTTATATCGTTGACGGGAAGTGTTGTAGAGTTTTGGGGACTGAGGGCAGGAAAGTCTGAGGATTGTGCACGCTTCCTGGAAGCAACCAGGTCTTTCTGGAATTAGCCTGGGTCAGTGCCTAACGAAGCCGTTGTTCGTTCTCTCCACTTTAAATTCTCCACCAGAAAGGTCTGGCTGCCCGGCCGACTCTCATGTCTGATTCTTACTTGGCTACAAGTGGCTCATGCTCAGTAGCTTTGTTGGCCTGCGGTGTGGGGTGTAACCACATACTGGAATTCAAATGGTCCTTTTGTAATTATGTACAGAATCCGTGTAACTTAGTGTCTGACACACAGAGGTTCTAGCAGTGGACTAATGGACACTCCTTATAACAGAATGGCCGGCAGGGGAGGAACTACCCAACCCTGGTCTTAATGTTGTAGTTTTATAGCCAACAGATATTGTAAAATTTTTGTATTAAAAAGTCCATGGCAGTAAGACAAAGTGTCTTGTAAATTAAGATTTTACGAAGCATTAAAATGTTTTAAAGTTACTCTCTGGGAATTCTGTATATCACACTGAAGTTTTTTATATCATTATGTTAATAAAAGTTATTGACTGTAATTATGAAATATGTGAAAAAAATTTTAATTACCCTAAATAGGATACATTATACATTCATCTTTTCTGAATATTAAAAAAAAAAAAAGCCTATGCTCACAGCATAAAATCTACAAAGCACATGATAGCGTAAAGAAGACAATGAAGTCTCCCGTGACCCTCCCTCTTGGTAAGAACGGCATTGGTATTTGATGTAAATCCTTTTGAGGATTTATTTGTTCCTTAAAGAATTTTTACAGAATTAGAATCATATAGTTTTATAACCAGCTTTTGTACTTAAGAAATTAGACATCTTAATTTATGACACGCATTTTTCCACGTGTTTCAGCAGCTGTCGTGGGGGGACCAGGACCAGAGGCAGCGCCCCCTCACTTGCTGCGTCGGGTCATTTCAGCTGCGCTGCAGGGAGCCTCGTGGGCTTGCGTGCTCGCTGGCAATGCCTGCCCTGCCTGGGCGTGGCACCTGCAGGCTGAGTCGTGCCAGGTATGGAGCTCTGGGTGCTGCTGCGCGGAAGGAAGGGCCTCTTTCTGGCAGCCTGCTGCCCAGGCACTAGAGAAGTAAGTCCTTGCCAACTTGGTAGTCGTGTAAGTGTCTCGTCTGGTGATGCTGAGTGTGTTCTCGGGTGTTTGTGGTCATTTTAGTTTCTCATTTTTTGTTCTGACGGTTCTTACTGTGCTCCAGGGTTTTTTTTAGTGATTTGTAGGAGCCAGTTTATATTAAGAACCATAATTTCCATACTTTTTCTCGGGGCTCATTTGTTTGTTGATTCTATTTAATTCAGGTTGTTTTCAAAATGTTCTAATAATTATATGCAAAGTCTTGTTACTTGTGCTTAATTTCAGATTATGAATATAGCTGACTTGTTTTAAAGTGATTCTGCTGGGATGGTCAGCATAACCCTGTGAGGGAAAGAGCTGCTTCCTGTGTTTGCCCAGTTCCTGCCGGAGTCTGCCTTCAGACCTGCCAGCAAGGGGCTGCTGATGCCTGTGTCTCGCTGGCAGCGTGTACCGTCCCCAACTCGTGTGTGTGCTACTTGCTATGTACAAAAAGGAGAGAGAGCAGCATTCTCTTTCTATCTGAGATCATTCTGCATGAGTTCTGGGTCTTAATGGGTTGAGAAAGAAACACTTCAGTTCTGAACTGGATGCAGTAACAGTGTTGTAACACCCTGTGCAGCATTTATCCTCTTTCGTATGATGTCCATTGTCAGTAATGAAGAATTCTTTTAAGAGGTAACTACGTGCAAAATTTCAAAGCCTCTTGTGCTCAAGAGGAATGGTCTTTAAATTGTCCAAGCAGGTGGCTGGGCCGCCCCCACCCTGCTGTGGGTGGTCTGAGAAAGAGCCTGCAGCCTCGCCCCAGCTGAGCCCACTCCCCTCCTCACCCTGACCCTCCCCCTGGTCTCCTGGAACCTAGCTCTGCCTTTTGACGTTTGGTGAGGCAACGTTTTCCATGAGCCTGTGAGGTGTTGTGAAAGTGAAGTTTGCCAAGGGCAGTGCAAGGTGAGGACTGAGAGGTTATTATTGGTTTTAAGTGCCAACTGAGAATGGGGTACCTTACTCCCCAGACTCTCAAATTGACTGAAGAAGCCAGATATCATGAATGTTCATTACAGATGCCACTTAAAAGCCAAAAGTTGAAAAAGGGCCACAAGGGACTAGATGAAGCTTTGAGGAGTAGAGAGAGCACAGATGCATTGTCACCTGTCGTCACTCCAGGCAGCAGTGAGCCAGCCTCCAGGTGCCCCGATGCTGCGAGAGGCTGCAGACCGAGCCACAGGGGAAGGCCATCTGGAGGGTGCTGGGCCGATGGAGGGGACAGAAGCTCTAGGACAAGCAGCGTTTAGCATTTACACTGAGGGATTAAGAAGATCAACTGCTGGCAAGACGGCCCCAGAAATTCCATGAACATGGTAGCCAGTAAAACTGGTGAAGATTTTTTTTTTTAATTTTAAGATGTTGGAAATGGTCCTAAGAACATACAGTAAGTGAAGAAACTTCTGTGCATGAAAGTTGAGTAAGAAAAGCAAGCGTCTGTTGTTTGAACTGAGACCGCTCCCGCCTGCCCATCTCCCAGCTGAGCCACGCGGAAACTCCACTCCAAACAGGCCCAGCCAAGAACACAGGCTCCTGCCCCCAGTTACCTGTTGATGCTGCAGAGCTGGTGAGTCCTGTGAGAAGTGAGAGATTTCTTGCATCCAGCCTCCACTCATGGAATGGAGCTACCTTTGGTCAAGTGCCGCTGAGAACACAGGGCCTGGTTGCACTTCCCAGCTCAAAGGGTGGTGGCTCCATGCCGGTAGAGGCAAGTGGGGAGGACCTCAGGCTACTGTGTGTTCAGTATCTAAAGCAGGGGTGTCACTCAGAGAGACGTTCACCACTGTTCTCACCCCTGGGCCTGAACCCAGCTCAGAGATGCTGCCTGCTGGTAGAAGCAAGCTATAAAACAGACAGCTCCTCATATGAAAAGATGCTCAATATCACTAATTATCAGAGAAATGCAAATACTACCATGAGGTATCACCTCACATCAGTCAGAATGGCCATCACTAAAAAGTCCACAAATGATAAATGCTGGAGAGGGTATGGAGAAGCGGGAACCTTCCTACACTGCTGGTGGGAGTGTAATTTGGGGCACCTATGGAAAACAGTATGGATATTCCTTAAAAAACTAAAAACAGACTTACTTACCCTATGATCCAGCAATCCCACTCCTGGGCATATATCCATAGGGAACTTTAATTTGAAAAGATACCTGCACCCCAATGTTCATAGAAGCACTATATACAATAGCCAAGACATGAAACAACCTAATTGTCCATCAACAAATGACTGGATAAAGTTGTGATATATTTCCACAATGAAATACTACTCAGCTATAAAAAAGAATAAAATAATGCCATTTGCAGCAACATGGATAGATGTAGAGATTATCATACTAAGTGAAGTAAGAGACAAATATCATATAATGTTAGTTATATGTGGAATCTAAAAGAATGACATATGAACTTATTTGCAAAACAGAAACTGACTTACAGACATAGAAAACAAACATGGTTACGGGGTGGGGAGTAGGAAGGGAATGGAGGGATAAATTGGGAGTTCGTAGTTTGCAGATACTAACTACTATATATAAAACAGATAAACAACAAGGTCTTACTGTACAGCACAGGGAACTATATTCAATAGCTTGTAAGAACCTATAATGAAAAAGAGTATGAAAAGGAATCTATATATAACAGTTACTATGCTGTACACCAGAAACTAACACAGCATTGTAAGTATACTTCAATCAAAACAAACAAACAAACAAAAACAGGAAATTTCTCTGCTCTTCTCAGACTTCATTTGCACCAGAGCATGGAGAAGATTAATCACAAGGACATTCAAAAACAGTACAGTGTGGTAAAGGGCAACTGGAGGAGATCCACAGACTCAGTGAAGATACAGGCTAAATTGCAGGCCAGCTAGTTTCAGGAGAACCAGGGAAAGAGACAGCTAGGAAGACCCTTCCTGGGGTTAGAACAAATCTCAAACACCGACCTTGGGACTATTTCTTCAATAAATCCTGGATTGGATCAAATTAAGCTATAGAGCAATTTATGCCCCCAGAGCATTGTTGAAAACAGTAGAGCAAGCAGCTGGCAGTTGGTGGGTGTGGTCAGGAGAAGAGACTAGCGAGCCCTGCCCAAACCAGCCACCCAGGTGACTTTAACCTGAGACTGCCCCTCCCTGGGGAGCAGCACCAGAAGCTCAGCCCTGTGGGGGCGGGGGGGGGGGGAGAAGGGGAGAAAGAGGGACGCTTTATAATGATAAAAGGACCAATCCATCAGGAAGACCTAGTAATTATAGATAAATATGCAGCTAACAGTAGAGCACTGAAATACACAGAGCAAACCCTGATAGAGAAGAAAGAATGATGGCTGGAGGCCACACACACTTCTGTGATGGATGGAATAAACAGGCGGAGCATCCACAGAGAAGTGGAGAACGAGGACAGGAGTTAGGACTTCAGGCTTCCTCCCAGGAATACCTTGTTCTCTCAGGGTCAGAATTTTGGAAAGATGTTCTATCAGGCCAGCTTTCTGTACAGTTCTAGAGTCTCAGAAGAGCTCCATCCTGGCCTTTTAAGAACTAAGAAAAGTGCTTGCAGGCATGGGCTTTGTTCCAGTTGGACATGAAACCAGAAGGAGTTCCAGTGAGTGTCTGTGCGTCCAGGAGCTGCTCGGCCTTTGAGGCACGGTTTCCTGGTTTCCCGTTATTAACTTGGTATTCTAATTTGGCTATGATCTGAACAACTTCCTGCGGGCAGGGTGATGGATCAGATGTGCGCTGTCTGAGTTGCTGCCCTTGGGTCCGTTCCACTCTCTCATGTGTCTTGGTTTCTCCCTCCGACAGCCTAAAACCACCGTGGATGCTCAGGGCACTAGGTGATCAGCCTAACCCTGCCCCACAGGGAGCATCACTTACCTAATGGTTCTAGTGGGATCCACTGTAGTGCCGCTTCCCTTCTGGAGGACTGATCCTCAGACACTTCTGCTAGGTTCTCAGTCACCTGACAATGCCTTGTGGGCGGAAGGAGATGTTCCTTTTTCTTTGGACCTGACCAGGCTCAGTCTCTCATTTCATGAGCAATTTATTCAGGCCATATGTACGTAATCTTTCCAATTTAATCCAATATTTTAAAAAGACAGCCAACCCAAGTCACTCCAAAGTTGCCCCTAGGTCCCTGCCCAGGAAATGTACCAGTATCCCCTTAGGACTCCAAGTCCCAAGAAATACAGTTCGAGTAAACTTCAGGACGTCAGTTAAAGCAGTGATGTCTGGATATCAGGAGAATGCACCAAAGCACCTGAGGAGTACTGAGAGGTGGGTGGGGCTCATAGAGCCCGTGCTGGTACCAAACACTGGTTTGGGACAGACTCCAGGTGTCCTCTGGTGGGTGTCTCTGATACCCTGCTGACTAAGCCAAGAAAGTGTTGATGAAATTCAACTAACTATCAAGTTAACAAGGAAAAAGGGAATATTATTTGAGCCAGACTGAGGGTTATAACTCAGGAGACAGATTCTCAGAAAGCTTTCAGAACTCTTCTGCCTGTTAGAAGTCGAAGGCGTAGTCATATTATACAATTTTGACACAAAGGATCATACGTCAAAATGACACACTATTTTACACAAAGTTCACCAGGATACATGGTGCAGGTGAGCATGTGCAAAGCGAGCAGCAGGTCACCACAACCCCCTGCAGAGCAGGGAAAGAGCCCTATTCTTTTAAGAAGTTACAATGCTAGCCTCAGAACAAAGGAAAAAATGATCTTTGTGGTGGAGCAGGGGCCCCCACTGAGGAGCTCTGGCCAACGTGTGACACAGATGCACACGAGAGAGGGAGGGAAGGGCCCAAACAGACACAGAATTTTAAGTTTAACTTTTCTTGTCCTGCCCTAAAATATAAATTTTATTTCATCACCTGTTACTAACCAAACTTGGGTCTGCTCACCTGCTGTGCAGCAAAGTCGATGTACTGACCCCCGGTTGTGGTGAAGGAAAGCACAGCATTTACTTGCAGGCACCCAGCAAGGAGAATGGGCAGCTCGTGCTCAAAAGACCCGAACTCCTTGATAGCTTCCAGGGAGGGATTTTTAAAGGCAAATTTAGGGTGAGAGCTACAGGGTGCATGACTTTCTTCTGATTGGTTGGTGTTGAGGTAACAGGGTGACGTTTCAGGAATCAATCTCAAACTTTCGGTTCTAGTCAGTCTGGGGTCTGCATGCTGGTGTCAGTATGTAGTCACCATCCTTTGCTGGCAGGGGTGGGGGGGTCCTTAGTTTCTGCAGAACAACTGGAAGATACGTGACAGACTGTTATGTGTCTCACTTGAGAAGGAACTGAGCCCTGTGAGCCTGCTTCATGCCTGCACTATCGTTCTTTGACTGCTTTTCACGTGTGTCTGCGTTCCCTCACTTCTCTAATTAGCAACTGCTCGTGCCTGCCCCGTGCAACTCAGGGAAAGCCTAGGAGACCAAAGTCCTTTCCTTCAAACAAGAAACAGAGGGCACAGAGGGGCTTTTGTACCCACAAGAGCCATGCAGGATTTTTATCTCCACCATTGCCCAGTGCCCAGGACCAGCTCCATAATTTAAATGACCCAGTGCAGGACGAAATGCCATGCTCCTCCCCAAAAAGTTTCCAAGAATTTCAAGACAGCAGCAGCAACAGAGGGCAGCCCCTAGCCTGGTCCACAGACTGGGAGTCCTGTGGGAAGCTGCCTTGAACCCCAGTCCACTTGCTCTAACAACCCCCACTGGGCCCACCTCTCTCTCAACCCCTGCAGCCACAGCTCTCAGGGAACCCAGGCTGCTCCCACCTCTGCTTCCCACCTTGGGCTTTGCACGAGAGGGTCTCTGGAAGCCCTTAGGGTGTGGAGCTCAGGTCTGAGTCTCACCTGTCCAAGCCCACCGCACTCCCTGCTGGCCTCTTCCAGGGCCTGCTCCCCCAGAGACCTGCCCCCTCCATCCTGCCCAGTGTCGGCTCCTCCTTCCCTCTGAGGCTGTTGGGGGGCCTGCAAGCCTTGGGGAGGGGCCAGGGTGGGCCAGCAAGGGTTGTGACAGGGAAACAACCGCTAACCTCCTCTCCCCAAACGTCTGGGTGGTCAGGCCTGTGGGACAACACCCACCAGCGCAGAACTGACCCTCCCAACGCCCACAGCGACTGGCCCAGGCCGGGCCCAGGAGCAACGCCAAGCTGGAATCAAGCCCAGTCAGTCCACGAGCACAGGCTTCCACCACGCCCACCCCCAGCCACTTCCAGCCTCTGACGCAGTCCTGCCTGTGGGCAGGCATGTGACTGTCAGAGCCAATCATAGTTCCCCTCCCTGGCGATTGGTCTAGAAAAGGTCACATGAGGCCCACCAGGCCACAAGTTCCTGGCAGGAGGCGGTGGGCACTAATGACAGGGAAGGTTATCCTGCGGGGCTCCGACCCACCCCAGCAGGACCCCCCCCCCCCACCGCCACGGTCCCCACCTGAGCCTCCTGCCTCGTGCATCCCTGGCTAGGGGACACAGCATCAGCAACTCCGATAAAGCCAGGCCACGTAAACTTGACTCATTCCCCAGTTTTGCAGGAATTTAGCTTTTATTTCACGGTTAATGACCATGGAGACTTACTAAACTGCTTTTCAGTCAAAGCAAATACAAGCAATCTGTTGGTTTATGAGTTTCCAAGTCTATGTCCTTAAAAAAAAGCAAAACAAAAAGGGTGGATGACAAGATTAATTTGACTTTCCCTGAAAGTGATTTTTTTAGTATTTGTAACTTGACTATTTGAAACAATTTATTTGAATTGGTGGATACGAAAGCGTAACGCTCGTAAAGTTCACCGACTTTACCAACAGTCACAAGCAGACCCTGTCTGCACACAGACAGGTCAGGAATGACCTTCACCAACAGTCCAGCCACTTACATCGTAACCAGTCATTCTGCAGACAGGGCAGAACACTCCTGTCCGCCCAGGCAGAGCCGAGTCCCGCCATGGGCTCCGGCCAAGCTCCCTCTGCCACACGTCCCGCAGAGCCAACAAGTGTGATCCTGTCAGGAGAACCCCACTGAAGTTTGACTCTCAGTTCCGATTACAGCTACAATGCCAGTACTTGCTCCTTTATGGGACATACTTTCCATTAGGACTTAGCATTAACTACAGACTCAGTGATCACAGCTCACTGCAAGAAAGGGGACTGAATGTGACCATGCTCTTTGGGTGGGTGGGACAGACTGTCAGGCCCAATCACATTAGGTTTCATTTGCTCCAATGATGAACAGGCTTAATGAAGGGCAGCCTTTTCAAAGGATGGTAGACCAAGATTTGTATTTTTAAATGTAGTGGAAGCTTAGCCCGTAGTCATTTTTGACAGGTAGTCTGTTTTTTCTGAGTTAGGAGTCTACACAGCCAGGATAGCAGTGCTTTGTGACTGAGAATTGACTTTCCTAAATGTTGATTACCACGAGTCCCTGGGACCAGTCGGCTAACATGTACGCCTAACAGCACAGGACTAATGATGGGGGCCGTTAAAAACAGCCCTCGGAAAGAGGTTTCAATTCTTCATTCACAAAGCAAGTCAAGCTTCCTAATTAGCAACAATGCAGCTGGAAAGCTCAGCTCCTACTGTCCTGCAAGCCCTGCTCTCTGCTTCCTGCGTGGCCTCTGTCTCTGCTACAGGGACAGCCTGTCTGCTTTCTCCCGTTCACTCGTGTTCAAAGAACTCGTGGCAGGCAGTGGTAACCATGGCAACAAAAGCCATAAATTCCTGGAAGTCACATTCTCCATCTCCATCGTTGTCCAGTGTTTCCATGACTTTGTCCACAACCTCCTGCTCTTTGATTTCCTAAGAGAGAGAAGAGAAGTCACCCAGCATGTTTCTAAATGAAGTTTAGGGCCATCGAAGCATGATTAAAATTTGGCCAGCTTTAGTAATTTGTATCAGAAACAACCTAAGACATAAAATGCAAAATGCCAGGTGAGATTTCTCCTGGGATCAGGAGGCTGCTGGCTGGCAGAAGTCTCTGGCAGTCCGAGCCTTCTCTGCCACCTTCTTTATGTCCAGTGGGGCCTGGGCTGCTTAAAAAAGGCTGAATGGAACAGCCAAGATCTGAAAACCTGAGGTTGTTTGTGTTAAAACAGAAACACCCAGAAAAGAAGAATAGGGCCTAAATTGGCCCGAACATATTATACGCAATGTCTTTAAAGCAAGAATGACCTTTGTCCGCACCCCCACCAAGTTTTTCATTGTTTCTGTGTGTGGAAGGCCCTACAGTGAAGGCTTCCAGTGGGTTTTCATGTTTTGAAAATGAGTTTTGGCTGAAATAACTCTTGGGAACAGGCTTTGTCACTTGAGCTGCTTTCCAGGTGTCCTGGGACTTTTCCTGACATTCTGCCCAACTTGGAGCCAGGTGAGTGGTGAGACAGTCTCAGGGGAACAGGCGTGTGGTGGGCAGACGAACGCTGACCGCGAAGAAGGGCATAAAGGCAGACTGCTTGGAACAGTCAGTCCCCAGCGCAGGGGAGCGTGGCTGGAAGGAGTCGCGGGAAGTGCGTCGGCCGCCTTGGATGTAAAATGGGTACAAGATTGAGGTACCCCGGGGCCGGGGTGGGGCCCATAAGCATCTGCTGAAAGATTAATCGCTGTTTCATGATAGACTCACCTCCAAACAGAAACTGCCTCACAAAACCAGGCCAACAATATTCGTGATACCTTGATACACTTACCGTGAATCGCTTATCTTACTATAAACGTGGTTCCCACATGCTAAGCTTTTCCTGTGCTTTAAATCAATAATTAATGACAGCAGCTACATGTGATGAGCAGGGCACTGGCTCATCTCACCCTTACATCAGTCCTTTTTGCAGAAGAATCTGGGACTTCCTGATTGCTAGGTTAGGGGCAGACCTGGTGGGACAAGGTGAGTGAAAGTGAGTGGGGCAGCTGCCACTTTGTGGACCTGGATGCCTGAGAAACAGCTTCAGAATCAGACTAGGGGAACCCCCCCCCCAAACCTGCAGGCTGCTTCCCCTGCGCTGGTGGCGCCATTCACAGAAATGGAGTGTCGGGGTTGGGTGGGGCCAGCCCTGCAGACAGCGGCTGCTGCCTGGCTGCCAGAATCGGGGGCCTGTCCAACACTGAGACTCAGCCTGCCAGGAGGGCAACTCCCCACCACTGTGCAGTAGGGCCCCAGGGTATTCCCTGGAATTAGCTCTTGGTCAGACACAGTGCACTGGTTCATCTTCTGGCCATTTCCCCTGCGTGTGACTGGTTACTTCAGTGACCTTGGGTCTGGACACCAAGGGAAGTCAGGTACCAGGTGGATTGCAGGAGGACAGTTCATGGCCTCGAGGACAGGAGACTGATTCAGGAGAGGTGACGTGTGGCTTACCCAAGGCCTGGGAAATGGGGGTGAGGCAGGGAGTCCTCGATGAAGAGTCTGGACACACTTCCACCGGGTGGGACCCGTGAGGAAGATGGAGCTCACCAGGAGCCCTCAGGCAGTCTCCTGAGATCCTCTCCAAGGTCCTCACCCCACGGAGCCCCCCCCACCCAGGCCCCAGGGCCTCAGAGACGCCAGATTCTCTCTCATGCCCTCAGTCAGTGGCTTGTGGCCATGCACTGACGAGCCGGGCGGGTGCCCCAGAAGCAGAGGCTGAGTCGGGGCTGTGTCTCTCGCGACACTGACCGTGGTGAGAGCTCAGTGGTGTCTGCTGAGTGAACGGCATCTTTATCATCACCATGGTGGATGCAGACCACGGAGCTAAAGCTTAGAGTCCTTTTCCTAAGAACAAAAGCTTATTTTTAACAGTCTGCTTAGATGTTCACTATGGCCCATGATAAGTCATGAGTATATTTTACATCCCATTCTGTCATCAATATTGCTGCAAATCCTTAGGTTTTTCAGAGAAAAGTCAGTTTTATTTGAAGCCTGTACTTCTGTGTTTGAGATAGCAGTTCCTCCTTCATGCTCCTACTGGACACAAAACAGATGAAAATGAAAGTGTGAGGTCTACCTAAGCCAGCCTCCACACTGAAGGTTCAACTGTGCAAACACATTTTTGGAAGCAACTCGGAGGACAAAGTGCATAGGGGAGTTTTAAAAAGCAAGACTCACCTCTAAAAAATGAGAGAGTTCATTGTTGATGAGCTCCTTGAGCTCAGATTTCTTCAGCTTGTGCTTGTCACCCTCCCTTCCGGAATATTGATGGAAGACGTCAATGAGGGCCACCATGGCCTTCTCCAGCTCAGACATCCTGGAGCCCAAAAAGAAAGACGGTTCTCAAGCCTTTGCCCGTCTAGTGCGGGCAGTGGAGGTATGACCAGTGCAGCCCTCAGCCCAGGACAGGTGTATGGCCGTAGCTCATCTCCCTTCTCAGGAGTTACGCAGCTCTCCCATCTCCTAGAGCCACTCTCCCACCCTCCTCTCCCTTCTCCGTCTCTGAGGGCCACATCCAGTTCCCAAGCCCTCTGGCTTCTGGTTGGGTCCAGCCACTGGGCAACTTCAGCCAAAACAGAGATGCAGAGTAGTGAGGGGGCTTGGGAACTGACTCCTGCCTCCTCCCTGGGAGGCCCTCTGCCCTGGCAGGGCTCCAAGATGAGGTGACAGTGCAGGGAGCAACCAGAATTAACCAGAAAGAAGTAAGGTGACTAGAGCCAAATGAGGACACAAAAGTCAATGGCATGCCTACATTCTGTCAATAAACACTTAGGAAACATAGTGGGAAAGTCCTGTTTATACAGCAGCACACACATATGACCAAGAGTAAGTTTAGCCAGAAAAGTGCAGGTCCTTCCAAAAGATACTAAGGTCAAAAAATGTTGCTTTCCTTTGAATGAATACAGAAACTTAACTCATTTTTAATAAAAATATTTATGAGACTTTTTTGATTGATGAGGATCATGACCCATCAGCTGTAAAATTTAACTGGAAAAATAAATATGGTAGAATTGAGGCAAATATTTTTTGAAAAAGAAGATCAAGGAACAAACATGTATTATACGGTTATCCGATGAAGCCAGTGCAGATGAGCAAAATTTGCCACCATAAATGTCTCATTAGCATGCTGATTATTTTGAGCTAAAAATAACCAAGGCTCAAAAGATTCAGGAGGAAACTTTGACCTCGCCCTTAGCTGCCTGAATCAGATTTTGATGGAGGGCCTGTTACAGGAGTAGAATGAGCACCAGAGATGTCAACAGGGGCTGTGGGCCAGGTGTGGCGCTGGAGCTCTTAGGGGTCTGAGCATACTTTGCTTTACCAAACATTTGCTTTTCCGTCTCCATGTGAATTGCTTTTCTCCTCTTTGAAGTCCCAAATCACTAACCCCAATCCTCTCCTCTTTAGTCTAGCTCAGGATGCTATTCAAGGTGAGGATTTCAGCCAGTTTGGTGAGTTACTCAGTTCTCCTGGGTCTCCCATGTTTACATGTTATTAAACTTTGAGTTTTTCCTGTTAACCCGAATCATGTCTGTTTAATTCTCAGACCAGCCAGAAGAACCCAGAAGGGTAGAGGAAAATGTCTTCCGACCCCAACCTGGCCCTGAGGCCAGAACAGAAGTGGGGCGGAGGCTGGGCCAGAGCCAGGTACTTTGCATTCACGGAGGCGCTGCCTCAAGTGACCAGGATTGTCGTCTTTTCTCTGCACTTATCAGAGGAGGAGGCTTCATCTTTCCTCATGACTTGTACCTTATTCCATGGCCTGCAACCTAAGAAACAGCTGTTCTACCCTGAGAACTAGGCAGTTTACAAAGGACGGCTTGTAAATTGTTTCACAAGACTGAGACACTCAGCCAGAGAAATTTACCAACTTCTGGCCTTGAGTTCTAACCATTAAAGAATCTTGGCACTGTCATAGTTAAAAATAAATAAAAGAATTACATCTCATGTTGAAAAACCATTCCCATATTGAATATATTTACACCTTAAAAATACATTGGAATATAATATTTAAATTTTTATTTATTTCTGATTTCCCAAAGGAAAAAAAGATTGAGGATTTTTGCCTTGGTCTGATCTTTGCTAAATTCACCCTATTAATAATCAATATTATTTTGCTCTGAAGTCCCTAAAAATCAGATATGTCACATGTAGAGAGAACAACTCTGATGGATTAAAATTTTTAACATTTTGTACTTTATCCTTTTAACTCAAGTTTTCAATTATTAATTTTTTTAAAGAGACCAAAAACCAAAAACAAACCCCAAGAACCTTTTGCATCATCCTTATGTTTCTCAAACTCCGTGACAATTTGTGAAAGGAAACGCTACATTATTTCTTGTGATGTGTGACTAGCGGGATTTTTTAAAAGGAAAGGCATAAAATTTATATTCCATTATGTGTGAAAAGTCCACAAAATGTGATTTTCTTCATAGCCACACTACAAATTAATTTTTAAAAATGTTCCCAGTTAAATTCTTCCCAATTGACGGTTGGTGTAAAGCTTGTCTCTTAAGAGAAAAGGAAACAATACATCCATGTTACCCTTTCACTTGAAAACAAGAGGACTTTGGGCGTTAACTCCTTAGCAGGGACACCACGCACGACGGGACGGTCCCCGAGGAGCGGTAAGACGGGGAAGGAAACCCACCTAAGCCCCAGCTTCTTGGCTCGGCCTGGAACTTCCTTGCCCTGTAATTGCCTTAAACGGGGGCGGGTGCCTCCTGGGCCCGGGAGAGCGTCCTCCCGAGCCGGGACCGAGCCGGCCCGGGCGTCAGCCTTAACGAAGGGGCGGACTGCGGCGCCTCCGGGGAAACCCGGACTCCCGGCCCGAGGCTGCCCGGCTCCGGCGCTGCGAGCAGGCGCGCTCCAGGCAGCCGGGTCCAGAGCAGTAACAAGAGGCATGCTTTCCAAACGCAGCCAGTTAGCCTCAGGGGGTTTAAGACGACCACCCGGTTCCCGCCCCCGCCCCCTCGGCCCCCTGCCCCAAGAGGTGGGAGTGTGTCCCCGGAGTGTCCTCACGTCTGCAGTCGGGCTGATGCTCCTCTCTCCTCGAGGCTACGGCGTCTGCTCCTGCGGGGCCGGGGGCGGGGCAGCCTCTTATCCTCCGGCGGGGGCGGAGCCGCGCGCCCTCTGCAGCCCCGCCGGCCAATGGGGTCCGGGGGCGGGTCCGGGGGCGGGTCCAGGGAGCGGGTCCAGGGAGCGGGTCCGGGGCGCTGGGCAGACCCTTATCCTCCGGCGGGGGCGGAGCCGCACGTTCCTCTGCAGCCCCGCCGGCCAACGGGGCGGGAGTGGGGCCAGGGGCGGGAGCCGCACACTGGGCAGCATTGACTGCGCCACCCGGGGGCTCGCGGGGAGCCAGGCCTGCACTTGGGCCAAGGAAGAAAAGGCTTGTGGGGCAGGAAGCGGGGAGTCAGCTTTTTGTGCTGTTTTTAAGTGTGTACGTGAATACTGATGTTCCTCTAAAGGCGAGGATGGGGGTGGGGAGAGGGGAGAAATGATTGATCGATTCCCACAAAGCAAATGTGCAGCGAGAGCAGACTGAATGCGGGGGATTTAGGGCCCGCTGTGGGGAGGCCCTGAGCTTCTCCCCGATCTGGTCCCACTCACAGGCAGGACACCCGTGGACACCCGTGGACACCAGTACTCTGAGGTAGGCCACTGAGCCCAGCGTCTCCAGGGACGGAAATGTGGGGCAAAATATACACTTATTGCTTTTAGGGGGGAAATCTGTGTTTAATATGATCGAGGACACATGCCAGACTCACTCCAAGGCCTCCCGCTCCCCTGGGGTGACTGGCGGCAGGCTGTCAGGGTTGGACAGTGCCCCAGTCACATTCCGTCCAAATGCCCTGTTTTACGAGAGGCGCAGGTGGGAGGGGGGGCTCACTGAGGCCCCACAACCAGCCAAGAAAAACCACATTTCTGGAGCCGTCTTCAGTGGCACCCTTCAGGCCTTCTTTAGAGAAACTGTGCAAAGCACATTGGCCCCAGACTCATCCAAGGCCGTCTGAGCCAGAACCAGTCCCTTCTGCTGACTCGGTTCGCCACGGCTGCAGAGGAATCAGCACACAATGAAGTCTGTGCTCACAGTTGTCTTGTAGAGACTGGCACCAGCTTTCCCTAACATAATGGTCCTCCCCCCAAACAGAGGGAGACGGTGAGGGGTGCAGCAGTGGGCACGTTTGTCTGGAGCTGAGAAAACAGCTCCGGGGAGAATCTGTACACCCCGGAGCCCTGTGAGCTGGCTGAGACTGTCACCTGACCACCACAAATTCCTGCTTTGACTAGTGTGTGGCCCCAGGAATTAGCGTCAGCTTACAGCCTGTATCTCAGGATGCCACCCTGGGGGCCCCCAGCCCTTGAAAACCCCTCTCACCTTGATGGGCAGCCCTTTCCCACCCTGTGAGCCCTGGAATGGGGTTGGAGCACAGCCTGCACTCAGCTGTCCCCGACGCTGACGTTTGTGCCCAGAGGGCAAGCCCCACACTCAGGCATGCAGTAGTTGGATGAGTGGATTCCAAACTATGTTTTTACCCCTGTGGGAGAAGGCTGAAGCTTTCTTTGTGAACACTGAGGGCCAAGGCCAGAGTCCAGGCTAAGGCCTGCAGAGGTGGCACTGCCGCGGTGCTGGTGCCTGGCACGTGTGCGACGCCCCCCTGAGCCCAGCTGATCCTTCCTCAGAGGGAGGTGGGTTCTGTGCTTCTCAGGGCAAGCCCATTCTGACTACAGGGCAGCTGAGGCAGTAGGGCCCACCTTATGGGGTGTGGGGACAGGCTGGGGACCAGGCTGGTCAGCTCAAGCCCGCGGCTCCCAGTCCAGTGCTATTTCCAGGCTATGCTCCTGGGACCCCCTCAACCCCTTCTAGTAAACCAGAAGCAGTGCTGTCCCCAGGAGATTAGTCCCACCATCAAAGGTTGATGTAGCAGACAGAACTTAACACGAACCCATTTAACTTGCCATTTGTCTGGTGCAGTAGCTGCTGGATCTTGGAGAATGGCTGTGGACACTTTGGTGTCTCCACCAGAGAATGGTGACACGCCCCCGGGACATTGTGTGCAGCCATTGACTGACTAATGCCTTTTTCTTGAAACCAATTTTCAAGGACCAACAGGAGCAACTTGCTTTTGCCTGGCAGGGCCAAAGGTACGCCCTCAGTGTCACCCCAGGGACACCTGCCCCAGATATTGTCTGCAGGATCTGGATGGTGTGGTCCACTCCTTTGATGAGAGTGTTCTGACTAGGTCCGGTCAGAAGGAAGGGGCAGGTACTTCAGGTGCCTTAGTAAGACAGACAAAAACTAGAGAGCAGGAGATAAACCCCATGAAATGTGCGGCCCACCGCCTCAGTGAAGTTTCTGGGGACTCAGTGGCTCTGAACACACTGAAATATCTCCTTTAAGTGAAAGACAAGTCACTGCATGCTGCACTGCTCGCCAGGAGGAGAAGCCCAGCTTTCAGTGGGGTTTGGGAGTTTGACGTGCTACATATACCACGTTTGCATGTACTGTCACCCCATGACGCCGGCAGTTTCAAGTGGAGACCAGAGCATGTTTGGCTGCAGTATGAGCTGCTTTACTGTTGGTTTTCAGGATCTGGCAGATCCGATGGTGTTCAGAGTGTCTGTGGCATGGGGGCTGCAGCATGGACCCTCTGGTGAGCTCCCGTGGGGGATTCTGGCACAGGATTTCGGAAAGTCTGTGTGCTCTCTGGTGCTAATGATTCTCATTTGGAGAACAGCTTCTGGCTTGCTGCTGGGCCTTAATGGAGACTCAACACTTAACCTAGGGCATCAGGAGACTCTGCAGCTCAAGTGCTGTCCCACCCACCTGGCCATGGAGTTGGGTGCGTGTCCCAGCAGTGTACCATCACATGGAGAGCACGGGAGACATGAGCAGGTGCTCAGACTCCTTGGACACCGGCCCTTGTTGCATTGCCTCCCCTCCCGATCCTTGTCTGTTGCCTCCTGGGCTGTTTCTTATAACCAGTTGGCTGCAGAAGAACAAACGTGAGGCTGCTTTATGGGTGGGTCTGCGTGACGTGCTGGGACCACCCTGAAGGGAGCAGCAGCAGCAGCACAGCCCTACTCAAGGGTTTGCCCTGAAGGGCGTGGTGATGGAAACCTTCCCACGGGCAGCACTTCCAGCAGCTCACTTGGCTGTTCCCTGCGTCTGGAGTGAGAAGAGGCCAGATTGAGGACCTGTGTTTACTCATGGGGGCTGTAATGATTTGGTTGGCCAACAACTTGGAAGGAGCAGGATTGGAAAACTGGCGATGAGGAAGGCTCTGGAAGAGGCCTGTGGACGGACTTCTCTGAAAGAGCAGAGTCATGAATAAGTTTCTGTTCCACGTGTGCAGCGCAGAATAGGCCCTTAGTAATCAGGTGGAAAATGATGGGCCTGTAGGTGTCAGCCAGCTCCAGGGCTCACTCGATGTGTCCGTGAACAGAGTGGCCGTGTGGGGCTCAGCAACATGCACGCCCTCGCCAAAGCTGACCCGGCTGCTGTCACTACCCAGTGCCTCACCTGCCTGCAGCCCAGACCGGTGCTGAGTCCTGTGGTGACCAGCCAGACGCGTGGCGGCAGCTTGGTTACACTGAACCTCTTCCATCATAGAAAGGCAGACATCTGTCCTCACCAGAAGAGATACGTATTCTTGGTATGGATTTGACTTCCCTGCTTGCACTGCTTCTGCCAGCACCAGTGCACGTGACCTGACGGAGCCTCACCCATCGTGACAGTGGCGTCTGGTCCAGGAGCTCGACCAGTTTTGTCACAGATCCTGTCACTCAGAAGTGGCTGACCCCTGGGAAAGTTGGAGTAGCTTCTTGAAGGGTTGGCTATGGCACCAGAGGGGAGGCAGCACCCTGAAATGACGGGGTTCTGTCATGCAGGATGCTTTGAATTAGGGACCATTACGTGGTGCTGTGCCCCCCACAGCCAGAACGCCTGGGGCTGGGAATCTGGAAGTGCCAGTGTGCCTCTCGCCAGCACACTTTATAATCTCCCTGCAGAGTTTCTGTTTCCTGTGCTGGCAACTTTGTGATGGTTTGGAAATCTTAGTCTCCAAAGGGAAAGACTTCCACAGGGGTCACAGCAATCAGATTCTCAGTGGGACCATACTGAGCAGCTCAGTAACCAGACCCAAGCCCTGCTGAGCCTGCTCTGGGGGAGAAGAGTCAGTCCAGCCTGAGTCTTCCAGGAGGGACGGCCTTGGGCAGCAATATTGTTCTCTTGCACAAAAGACAGTGCCATCCACCACCAAGCTGCTCACGAGGTGGGTCACAGTGACCCATGTCCCTGGGGAGAAAGGGTGCCTGTGTTCTGAGGGGACGTGGGAGAGGGACAAAAGGCTTCTGTTGTAGTGAACGCAAGTGCCAAGGAGATGAGAATTAATTGCCTTTCCTAGTCTAGAGGGAGCTGCTCACGACCAGCCACAGGCCATGGGCCAGGCTGGGTCTGAAGTCTGGAGCTGGGTTCAAATCCCGTTTCTGTGGAGAGAACTTTGGCAAACGACTTAAACTTCCTCAGCCTCTGTGAAAGAGGGAAACCATGTCCCCTGAAGGTTGTTGGAGGAGAAAGTGAAATCTGTGTGCACACACACATCTATAGTGTAATGGGCCTACTGCACCGGATTAACGGTCATTATCATCCAAAAAGTCACCTTTCCTGTCTATGGAAAGAACTGCAACTGTCGGGTGAATCCCTGGTGCAGAAGGCAGGCAAAACCCAGCAAAGAACGGCAGAGAAGGGAGGGCAGGGGCTGCTTTCTGAGCCAGATTTTCAGGGCCCCAAAGTGCAGACTGAGCTCACTGGCTAATTTAGAAAACTTCGAATCCAGGAGGCCCCAGTTTGGCCAGTCATGCTGGAACATCCATGTTCAAGGGTATCACGTTCTATTATTTTTATCCCACATCAAATTCCATGAATCCATTTGTTTTCCACCCAGTCATTCCAAAGTCAGAGCTCCATCCAGGGGGGAAGCCAGCGTGAGCAGAGCTGGCAGCCGCGGCGGCGCTGGGTTTGCTTTGGATCCATGGCGACCTCAGGGCCCAGCTCGAGACAAGAGGGCTTTTGTTTCTGTTTTTGTTTTTGAGCTTTTTTTTTTTTTTTTTCCTCCAAATTTTGAGAAGGAGCTGGAGGTTGGAGCACAGCAGCTTGCCCCACACGAAGCTGCTGCTTCAGCCTCGCTTTCTGCGTGTGTCCAGGGACGCGAGGGGACATGTCAGGCTGAAGCTGGACAGGCACCCAGAGCAAGCTCTGCGGTGCTTCCCTTTGGCAGAACTCTGCACAAATACTTATCTGATTATACTTTTTATAACTTCTAAGGACTCTTAGAAATTGGCCATAAAAACATATCAGGTTTAAAGTTTAAAAAAATCACTCGATTAATCTATTCGGTTTTTCACTCAAGAACGTTTTTTTGTGTAACTACCTTGTAAGCACCACACATCTGTGTGTCCTTGTTCCACGGAGCGCCCAGCACGGCACACAGGATTCAACCATATGAAGCCAAGTGGTCAACAACACAAACCTACTCAGTAGATTGTTAAAATTATTCAGTAATGAGGATTCCTGTACCTTGTTTTATAAATAACTCTGTGGAATTGAACCATCTCCAGCAAGAATGATCCAGGAGGTGGGAGTGAGTGATCTTATTTAGAGATTTAAACAAACAGTTTTCCAAACAAAATAGAGACTGTTAAAGACAAGAGCAGGTAAGTCTAGCAGGCTAATGCCTAGCAGTTTTCCTACTGGAGGACAATTATATTTTTTGCTTTTTGAAAACAAAAAGTTAAAGACACGGGGGAGAATTGGCCCTATATTTAAAACTTTAGTACAACTGAAATATGTACACAGGCATATTCATTATCTAATTGTACAACTGAGTGCTACCATAAATAAAAATGTAGAGAATACTTAGATAAAATCATGGGAAGGATAAGTTTTTGGAAATTTAAACTTAACGGAGCCCCCATAGTAAAGCTGAATAAGCGGGCAAAGTTCTTGTGCATGTATCACCCACGCACAGGGCCGTCTCTGGACGGTCAGCTTCTCGGGCCGGAAGGAGGGAGCGTCCCAACAGGACCCGTGGACATAGCCTGGTCTCTTCTGAGCTTGTCTCAGAGGTCGTGCCGGATCCCTTGTGCCATTTTCCACTCCAGGTGCAAGGCCAGCCCAGAACCAAGGGGCGAGATCAGATGTCCCCTCCTGGTGGGGGGCTGGCAAGGCTACAGTGGGGAAGAGCGTGTGGGAAAAGCGGCATTGCTGAGGCCAGCCCTCTGGCCAAACTGCAAGTACCAGCACAGGAGACTCTCCTAGACCCACCCAGCCTCATCCCCGGGTGGTGGCTGGAATCCCAGGACCTTGTCACCTACATCAGGTTGTGTGCAGGTGAGCCTCCGTGGGCTCACAGGATTCTTCAGGGACAGCTTCTGGAGTGTGTTTCCTTCTCAGCGGGAAGACTGTGACCTAGGAGGCAAGTTACCTGAGTCTGTCCGCCCACCACACATCCAGAGTGGGGATGGGGACAGGAGGGCCACAATGAGACATTCTCCTCTGGAGGGGCAGTGGGAGGCTCAGAGTAGCGTGTCCCACCCAGCACACGCCACTGTCCCTCACGAGGGCCTGGCAGTGCCTGGGAAGGATTCTCCGTGGACTTTGCCCCCATAATCTTCATTCCACGCTATGACTCAGTCTTCCTTTTCTGTAAAAAGTAGCCTGTGTGTGTCGCCTACTGCCTGCCTGTCAGATCTCGGGGTCCAAGTGCCTCTTTCCATTGTGTCATGTCACTGGTTCTTCTGGGCCATGCTGGTGTCAACTCTGCCAGTACAATTCTCCTAATAACTGTGTCTTTTCTATGAACTTCACTAGTGTTCACTCCATTTGACAAAGCCTACACCCGAATCCCTTTGAAACAGGCCCTTTTCTACGTGGCCCCCAGGAGACTCCCAAGACCAATGGCCTGGGCTCTGGAAGGCCAGTTGACACGAGAGCATCACATATAAGGCACATGGGAGGCCTCTGCCCATTTGAGCAAGGCACCAGTTAGAGCCTTTCAGAGTCTTGGAGGGCTTTTCAGTCCCATCTCGTCTTACTTCTTCTCTGAGACCACAGCCCAGCATGCTATGCATGCAGTCTCTGCCCTGAGCTCGCTCTTCCTCGAAGGCTCTTCTGCTGGGAGAGACTCGGCAGGAGAAATAGTTTCACTTTTGAGCCCAGCCAATCTTGGCTCCTTTATAGTTCTTTTAAGTTCTGCTTGAAAATTGGATAATTGCTTCTGTAGCCCCTCCCTCTCTGACCATCCCTCACGACGTGCGGCAACAAGACACCTGCTGACTCTCGTGACACCACCCGGGTCCCCGTAATCAGCCCGTCCACACAGGCCGCCCCGCGCCGGCTCCCCATCGAGCGCCAGGCCTCCTTCCTCTGCTTCCAGCGACATGGCCTTGCTGTCCTTGCCCTTGTCCCCACACCCGAGTCCCCCCAAGTCCTCTTGGCTCCTACCTGGTCCCAAGCAGATGCGGCAGGTTTTAGGCACCTGTTTTGGCAGCACCTGCTTCAAAGCGCCGAACTCTGTCCCAGGCACCATTGCTGCCACCATCCACCAGCCACCAGCGTAAAATCTCAACCAATTCCTTACTCTTGCAGACCAGTGGTCAGGGCACAGTAGGACAGCTGGGTTCAGCTCCATGATGTCGGGGGCCCGGCTGGGGAGACTGGAGTAGTCAGGTGGCCCAAATGATGGGAGTGGAACCACCTGGCACCCCTCTCCATCGCACGTCTGGCACTTGGTGAGAGGTGACTTGAAGGCTGGGCTCAGCTGGGACTGATGCCTGGAGCACAGTGAATGGTGTCCCCAAGTGGCTTGTGCTTTCACAGTGACTGGGCCCCGATAAGGCGGGGCCCAAGAGCAAACATTCCAGCAGAACCAGAGGAGGCTACAGGTCTTCTGTGAGCTGGCCTCAGAGGTCACTGCTGGCCTCCTGCTGCACTGACTCAGCCCACCTGGATTCAGGGAGAGGGAGCCTGATGGGAAGGGTGCCCAAGAATTTACAGCCGTTTAAAAAAGCCACCACAGTTCACCCTCTAGTCACAAATTATTTACCAATGGTAGAGAGCACACATCTTTTTAAAGACGTTGTAAAGATACCTCACTGGAGTTTTGATTTTCGTTTCCCCAAAAATTAATGGTACTGAGGAATTTTTTCATGTACTGATTATCTTCTTTCATGAAGTGTCTGTTAAGCAATTTCTATTTATTTACTTGTCTATTGAGTTTTGGGGTTTTAGAAGTCATATATTTTGTACACAAATCTTCCGATAGATAAATGTTTTGCAACTACTTTCTCTCAGGCTAAGTTTTGCCTGTTCTTAATTGTGTCTTTTGATGAGCAGAGCCTTCAATTCTGATGGTCCAATACAGCTGCCAGCCATCTATGGACAGAGTGAGCCCTTCGCCTGGGTTTGTAAGTAAAACTTTTATTGAAACACAGCTGCACCCACCTATTTACATGTTTTCTACAGCTGTTTTCATGTCACAACAGCAAGGCTGAGTGATTCTGACTGAGACTGCCTTTCAAAGCTTTAAACAGTTACTGTCTGGCCCGTTACAGCAAATGTTTGCTGACCACTGGTCTAGTTTACCAATTTCTAATTTTGTTGTTAGTGCTTTTTACATCGAAGGAGTTTTTGCTGCTTCTAGCATTAAAGTTTTACATTTAGATTTATGATCTACTCCAAATAAGCTTTTGTGTTGTGTGAGGCAAGCACATGGGTTCACTGTTTCTAAACAAACATCCTGCTCTTGCAGCCCACCCTTTGAGAAAACTGTCTTCAAACTGTTGGATTGCTTGGGCAGCTTTGCTGGAGATCAATGCCTGTAAAATTGTGGATCTACTCCTGGGATCTCTGCTCCGTTGATCCCTCTGCATATCATTTTGACAATTACACATTGTCTCAGTTGCTGTATCTTTATAACGGTTCTCGAAGTCGGAGAGTACGCGTCTTACAACATTGCTCTTCTCTTTTAAGGCTGCTCTGCTGGTCTAGGCCTTAGCATTGCCCTGTAAATTTTGGAGTTTGTCAATTCCTGGAAGAAAAGCATATTGGGATTATGATTGGGATTTTATTGACTGTATCCATCAATTTGTGAAGAGTTGACTTCTTAAATATATTGAGTTTCTGATATGTAAACATGGGATCTCTCTCCACTTGTTTAGATCGCAAAATTTCTCTCAGCATTTAAAAATTAGTTTCAGTATAAAAGTCTTATACACATTTTTCATGAATTTATTCTTTAGCATTTTATGTTGATGCTTGTTTTGGATCAGACTCAGTCTGTAGATAGTGATGCTATCAGCTAGAAGTTCCTGGCGCCCTCATGTGGGCCGGCACTATTTGTGGCAGCCCGCACAGACACTTCCCTGCCGGTGCCAACGTTGTGGCTGGACCAGCTCTGGTGGGTCTCATTGTGACTGCAAGACGCACCTCAGGAACAACCATCAGGGGGCTTGGAAAGGCAGGTTTTATTACTCACATGTCCTGGAAGGTACACAGAGCCCACACAGGCCCAGGGCCACACGGTCGGGCCACAGTTGTTGGTGGAGAGGGAGGGTTCGTCCTCTGAGGTTCTGCCTTTATTGGGACTGAGGGTGAGGCCTAGGGGTTCTCGGGCTCACTCTTTATTGGTGAATTTAAGACGTAAGAGTGGAAATTAAGGAGCAGGAAGGGAAAAGAAAGCCGTCAAAGGGTCAGATATCTAGGTCAACCAGTGGGTGGGGTGGCCTGACCCTTCACCTCGTCCTGTGGCTGGTGGTGTGCTTGCTTGAGATGGATGTCTTTGAAGCAGATGCCTCAGCAGGAAAGCTTAATGTCAGGCACCTACATTATATTCAAAAGGCATATTGTTAGGTGCGGCCACGACCATGCTATTATAAATGGTTTTTCTAAACAGTTCATTTTGCTCCTAATAAACAGAACACATTTCTCCAAGTTGACCTTGTGTCCCACAAGCTTGCTAATGCTCACTCACTGGGTCCTACTGATTGTTTTGGAGTCTCTTTAAGCGCTTTCATGCAAACGTGCTAATCATCTGGGAATACATAGAATTTAATTTCTCCCTTTCTAATAGTTCTTCTTTGTATTTATTCATTGCTTCAGTTGTGTCCATGAAGAAGTTAGTCGATCTAAGAAAGAAGTGAAAAATTTTATTCAAGCCAAACTGAGGATTATATCCCGGGGACAGCCTCTCAGAAAGCTCCGAGAACTGTTACACCCGTTATAGGTCAGAGCACAGTTGTACAGGATTTTTTTCAGACAAACGGCTGTGCATTAAATGATGCAGGTCGTTTGTATAATACGGATCTGTAAGTACAAAGTGCTGGGTCATCGTGACCCCTTATGAGATCAAAAATGTTCTCTCTTCAGGATTTGTCTCCTTGGTGCTGGGAGAACGTTGCTCTTTATTGTTGAGCAGGTGTTCCTGCTGAAGGGAAGGCTGGTCAACCAATAACGCAGAAACATAGTGCACAGTGGGGAGAGAGGAGGTCAAAGGGCAGAGAAAACTTTCAGGTTTAAATTTTTCTTGTCTTGTCATAAAACACGAATTTTATTTTACACTTGCCTCCTTGTGCTGGCCAGGATTTCTCATACAACGTTAAACAGAAGTGGTCAAAGTGGGTATGTCGCCCTCACGTCCTCTCCTCCAGCCCCTGGCGCCCACCACCCTCCTTTCCCCAAGGTTTGACTCCCTCCTACCCTTCCCACTCCAGCTCCCTACAACCTTCGGAGACCACGCACAGCAGGGAGCACTAACACTATTCCACTTTCCTTTAAATCCCAGACTTCCTCTGTAAAATAAAAACTCCATCCCTCTGCTTCCACTTGTCAAGTGGAAAGAATGACATAGGGACTACACAGTGTGGATGGGAAGGTTAATTAAATTACTACAAGAAAATCACGAGAAATTGGGTCCTGCTCGGGAGAACAGCCATTCCGTCCCCAGGGTGGGTTTGTGGTCCCCAGAGCAGGACGGCTCCCGGGCTTCGCCCCTCCCGTCGACCCCGTCCCTCCACCAGGGCGGAGCCGGAACCTAGGAGCTCGCCGCCGCCGCTGCCGGCTCCCACGAGGTGTGCCTGCCCGCGGTGCGCTCGGACCACATCAGGACCACCTCGCAGACGGACCGAGCAGAGTACGCCTGCGCAGCCGAGGGCGGGGGCTTCCCTCTCCAGACTTTGGGGCGTGTATAGCGGCGCATGCGCGGAGCTGGTTCCAAGGCGGGGTCTTTAACGCGGACAAGGGGCGCACAGCGCGCGTGCGCGGGCCGAGGGCGGTGGCTCGGGCTCTTGGTGGGTGCTGTTTCCCCCTTCGCACCAGCGGTGTGGACGAGAACCCAGCGGAGAAACGTGACTGAGGTAGGTTTCCGTGGGCAGCTCGGACATCTAGACGTGCCAAGTGAGAGGTGTTCGCCCGGCGTGTGCATCAGTAGGCGGACCCAGGCCGCCGCCCCTTCCGAACCCTACCGGCGCCTTCCGGCCTCTGTGCGGTCCGGGAGCTCGGCGCCCCGCCCCGACCAGGGCCGCGCCCTTCCCCAGCCACGCCCGCGGCGCGGCTCCCACCGCCCCCGCCACGCCCACAGGCCCCGCCCCTCCTGAGCCCCGCCCATTTCCCGTCTCCGCGCGTCCTTGGCGTCGGGCCCTCTGGCCTCCGCCCCGAGCGTGTATCACACTCCGTTTCCTCCTTGCCCCTTCTACTCGGGCATCACGCGCCGCATCGCCCTTCATCCTCCCTTCCTTCGTTTCTCCCCGAACCCGCCCGGCTAGCCACCGGCCCTTCTAAATCCTGGGTCCTCTCCCCGCTCCCTGTCCCATTCCCACCCGTCAGCCGAGCTCCGCCCCGTCCGGGCCCCACCGCTCTGTCCCTGGCTCACCCACTGGTCGAGTCCCATCTTTGCTTCAATGCAGTATTTTCCAGTGAAAATGCAATGTATATGTATTAGTATTTGCAATTAAACGTCACAAAACAAGTACTAGGTCTTCATTGATAAGTGAAGCATGTATTTAAATAACTACTGTGTAACTGAGAAAACACATTCATCTTAGAGCATAGTAGGAATTACACTGTCACTGGAAAAATGAGAATGAGAATGAGAAGAAAAGCCTCTGAAAGAGGCAGACCTTGGTTCCTGTTAGTGGAAGCACCATAAAGCCCCAGGTAGGAAATTTTAATTGGAGTTAAAGCTGTTATGGTTCCAAGGAAAGAATTGGCATCAATTTATTAAATTGATTTTAAAAAATCAACCCAGTGATCTAACAGAAAGTGACAGGCTTTGCCAGTGAGTATGATTAACACTTTGCAGACTAGTTACGAAAATATATACTGTTTGGAGTTCATCAGTTTTAAATGCTTTCAACTGTTTTTTTTCCCCCCAACAAAAAGTCTCAAACATTTATTACTGAGCCAAAGCACTAGTGCAGAAACACTGACAGAGAAAAATCATTTTCCCAGTTAAACACACCCAGCCATTCAGACAGTAGTGGTGTTTTCAGAGTGATTTGGGAAGATGCACGTGACCTTGACACAGCATAAACTTGGGTGCCACCTCATGTGTGAGGCTCATTATAGACCCCACTTGGTTCTTCTCCAGTGTCTTCTCTTGGAGTTGTACCTGATTTTACTTCTGGTTTTCATTTGGACCCATTGGGGAGTGGGACGATTCTGCTTTTGTTTCTTGACCAGGAATCTCCTGGTCCTGAAAGTCTTAAGAGGAGACATGGCCAGGAGCAAATTCAGCCGCACGTCTTCGGTTGGTTGTGTAAAGAACTGCGTTTATAAATTTCATTTCTGTTCGTTCTTTACATGTTTTACTTCCATTTGGCAGAGGACCTTTCCCATGGACCTTAGAAGTTATGTGAACTTAGTTATCATGCAATGTAACAAGCATTTTCTCATTTTCCCTCTTTTAAAAGCAGAAATGGAGAGGGAAATGGAAGGTTAAAGCAGCAGCTATGCGCAGATCCCAGGGGAAGGATGGCAACACCAGGTGACTGCCCCGGAAGTGAGCTGCAGGTAATTTTGGTTCTGCTGTGTAAGGACTTGTATTTAAAGACCCGACCATTTCAGAGAGCTGAACTTAGCCCAGGGTGATGGTGCTTTACTTGGACCTTGGAAGGTGGCCACCAATGAGGGAATGCTTAACTAGAGGAAATGCACTGTTTGTAAGGTCACAAGTGACACTGTGATTTGGGCGTTGTAAACACCTCCCAGGATTCTGGAGTTCCATGTTTGGTACTTGAGCTGGTGAAGAAAGCATATTTTTTTAGTTGTTTAAAAATGTCCCAGACATAATATGTTATGGACAGCTTGGACACATTAGAAAATATTTATGTATTCATACTGCTTTTCTGCCAGGGACACATATAATTTCATTTAAGTTAACAGTAAAAAAAAAGTCACCTTAAATTTCAAGGAGTGTTGATTATATAAAATTAAAAAGCAAGTGAATAATAAATAATGTTTTTTTAAAAATCAAACATTTTTGTGTCTGTGATATCAATTTTAACATTTTTTTCTTTTCATTCTAATGATTATTCTAAATTCATTTGAGTTTTTATATATAGAAATTTTGTTTGTAGTTGGGTCATTTTATTAATCTTTTTAAAAATTAATCATTAAAAGTTTTGATTTTATGGATGGTTCATTTTTATTTTGGGAAAGTAAAAAATATAGGAACATTTACAGAATAATATTGTAAACATCAAGTATGTATTACACAGAAGTGAAAACTTGTTAACATTTTGTCATATTTGCTTCAGAGTGTCTGCATGTGTGTGTGTATATGTATGTATATGAATAACCGAACCGTGAGTAAAGTTTGTTCCCCACCCGTTCCTAGTCTTCCTCTGTCTCCACAGGCAAACTCTGCGGTGAACTGTGACACTAGAATGACAGTATGCTTCCTAGAATTTACCTAAGTGGTGGCACGGAGTGTGTGTCCTCTGTAGCCGGCCTTTTCCACCGACGTTAGTTTTGAGGGATTTGTCCTTAATGTATGTGTAGAGCTGGCTCAGTCCTGAAGGATGGTCCTGTAGCATAGTCTTTATGTGAATGTATCCCATTCACAGAAGGTATGTAGGTCGGTTCAGTCTTACTGCTAGGCAGTGGATGTGTACCACATTTCATCTCTCTCCCTTTTGTGGGACACTTCCATTGTTTCTGGTTTTCCTTTGTTTCAGACAGTGCTGTCCTGCTGTGTGTCTCCTTGCGCACGTGTGCTCCAGGGTGTCTGCCAGTAATGCCACTGTGGGCTGGAAGGCATTACGTATTTTCAGTTTTACTCGGTAATGATCACTTGTTCTCCTAGGTGGCTTTCCCAGGAGCCCCGAGTACTTCCTAACCCTTGAGAGCATCAGGCTTTTTGATTTCGGTTGGTCTGATGGGTTAGAAATGGTGTCTTGTCATTTTAGTTTTCCTGATTACTTACAAGTCACGGTAGTGTTGTTCATCCTGGCAGTGGCACCCTCTGCTGCAGAAGAGATGCCTGACGGTCACAATTTGTGTTTTATCTTTTGGGTTGTTACCAATTTTGTGTTTTAAAAGAAACCTTTGTTTTACTTTCTCTTTGTTCCTCTGTTTTCTGTTTCATTGATTTCTGCTTTTATTTCCTTTATTCTATTCTATTTGGGTTTAATTTTCTCTTTTCATAGCATCTTGAGATGGAAGCTTGGGTCACTGATTTTAAACCTTTCTTTTCCAATGTGTGTCTTTAAAGCTGTAACTTTCCTTCTAATCACCATTTAGCTGCACCTCAGACATTTGAATTCACTGTATTTTTATTAGTGTTGAGGTAAAGTACTTTCTAATATATCACGATGGAAATTAGAAATTTTCTGGGCTATTCAGAAGTGTGTTGCTTGATTTCCAAACATTTGGGACATTTTATATTTTTGTTACTTAATTTTGGTTTGATCATGTTTGGTCAAAAAATATACCATTTCAGTCTTTGGAAATGTATTCAGGCCTGCTTTTCTGCCTGGTTGGCGGGCTGTTTGGTGGATGTTCCATGTGCACTTGGGAGACTATGTCTTCTGCAGTTGTTGGGTTTAGTGTTCAACGTCATTATGGTCAGATGGGTTATTGGTACTGCTCAGATCTCTATATCCTGTATGATGTTTTGTCCATTTGGTCTGTCAATTACTGAGAGGTCTGAGCTTCAGAAATCTCTATGGTGATTGTGGATTTGTCTATTTTTTTTGCTTATTTCCTTTTGGATTTATCACTTTTTGCTTCATGATATTTTGAATCTCTATTATTTGGTGCATATAATTAGAATAGTTTCTGTTTTCTAGATTAATTGACCCTTTCATTTTTATGAAATCTCTCTTTTTACTGATTAATACTTCATGCTTTGTCTATATTAATATGGCTGTACCAGCTTTCTTTTTTTATTTTTTATTTTTACTTTTTGTACAGTTTTTAAACGTTTTACTCCATTTGCATTGACTGTATCCCCATGTTGTACGATACATGCCTGTAGCCTGCCTTACACCCAGCACTTTGTGCCTCCCCCTCCTCAGCCCCTGTACTGTCCCTGTCCCTGCACTGGTAACCACTAGTTCCTTTATATCTGTGAGCCTGCTTGTTTTCTGTTATATTCATTATTATTATTATTTTTTTAAGACTCCACATGTAAGTGATATCATACAGTGTTTGTCTTTCTCTGACTTATTTCACTTAGTATAATGCTCTCCAAGTCCACCCATGTTGCTGCAAATGGCAAAATTTCCATTCTTTTTTATGGCTGGGTAGTATTCCATTGTGTTTGTACCACATCTTCTGTGTCCATTCATCTGTTGATGGACAATTAGATTGTTTCTATATTTTGGCAATTGTAAATATTGTTGCTATGAACATTGGAGTGCATCTATCTTTTTGAATTAGTGTTTTTGTTTTTTTCAGATATACACCCAGGAGTAGAATTGCTAGGTCATATGGTGGTTCTATTTTTAGTGTTTTGAGAAACTTCCATACTGTTTTCCACAGTGATTGCACCATTTACATTTCCACCAACAGTGCATAGTGGTTCCCTTTCCTCCACATCCTCGCCAGCATTTGTTGTTTGTATTCTTTTTGATCATGGCCATTCTAACAGGTATGAGGTGATATCTTATTGTGGTTTTGATCTGTATTTCCCTGATAATTAGCAGTGTTGAGCATCTTTTCATGTGCCTGTTGGCCATCTGCATTTCCTTTTTGGAAAAATGTCTATTCAGGTCTTCTGTCCATTTTTTAATTGGGTTGTTTGCTTGTTTGATGTTAAGTTGTATGGGCTGTTTATATATGTTGGATAGTAATTTCCTTATCATGTTCCAGTTTTCTTGTGGTTAATGTTTCATGGTGCACATACACATATACCTATATTCTCAACTTATCTAACTCCTCATATCTAAAGTCTTCCTCTTGTAAAGAGCCCATGGTTGTTTCTTTTTTTTCCCGTCAGGTAATTTTTGCCCTTAAATTGGAGTATTCAGTCCATTAACATTGACACAATGAGTCTAACATCCTGCTGTTTGTTTCTGTTTGTCACATTTCTTCTTTGTCCCTTTCTCCATTCTTGCCTTCTTTTAGATTTATAAAATATCTTCTATAATTCTATATTATCTCCTCTATTGGCTTTGTAGCTGTACCTTTTTATATTATTCTAGTGGTTACCCAGGAAATCGTGATACGCATCCTTAACCTATTCCAGTTTTTTTTTTTTTTGACAACTTCACAGTGTAACTATCCTCTAAATTAATTCCATTTGCCAGCCCCATATTTTTACTGCACATATTTTTAAATTTACATATATGTACTGTTCATTGTGTCTAAGAACGTTTAGAGCTTTAGCTTTTTAAGCTTACATAGTTATCAAAGGAATAAAGCCAACCACAAAATAAGAATTCATTCGGAAAGATACATATACCCTGCTACTAAGAGCAAGATTATTTATAATTACCAAGATATGGCAGCATCCTAAGTGCACATCAATAGTTGAATAGAGAATGAAGATGCAGCACATGTGTATGTAATGGAATACAATTCACCCATAAGAAAGAAGGATACTTTGCCATTTGCGGCCCTTCATTCATTCACTTTTTCTTTTTCACTTCAAAAACCAGAATTTTATAACTGGCAGAGACGTTTCCGTTACATCAAAAACAACAGAATACCTAGAAATAAACCCAGCCAAGGAGGTTACCTATGCTCCAAAAACCAAAATGACACAAAGAAATGGAAAGCTTTCTTGTGCTCTTGGATTGGAAGAATCAACACTATCAAAATGGCCACACTGCCCAAAGCAATCCAGACCCAACGCAACCCCCACCAAAATACTCAACGACACTCCTCACAGAACTAGAACAAACAATTCCAGAATTTATAAGGAACCACAAAAGACCCCCAACAGCGAAAGCAATCTTATGTTGATCTCTCTTTTTGTTTTCTCTTTCTTCTTTCTGTTCTCTTTTCTTGTGGTTTGATGACTTAGAGAAGGTCCTTCAACATTTGTTGTAAAGCTGGCTTGGTGGTGCTGAAATCTTGTAGCTTTTGTTTATCTGTGAAGCTTTTGATTTCTCCCTGAAGTCTGAATGAGAGCCTTGCTGGACAGAGTGTTCTTGGCTGTAGGTTTCCCCCTTGCATCACTTTAAATATACCGTGCCACTCCCTTCTGGCCTGCAGAGTTTCTGCTGAAAATTCAGCTGATAACCTTGTGGGAGTTCCCTTGTATGTTATTTGTTGCTTTTCTCTTGCTAATTTTAATATTTTCTCCTTATTCTTAATTGCTGTCAATTTGATGACTGTGTGCCTTGGTGTGCTCCTCTTTGAGCTAATCCTGTGTGGAACTCTCTGCGCTTCCAGGACTTGGGTGACTGTTTCCTTTCCCAAGCTGGGGAAGTTTTCGGTTATTATCTCTCCAAAAATTTTCTCAGGTCCTTTCTTCTCTTTCTGGGACCCCTATGATCTGAATATTAGTGCGCTTCATGTTGTTCTAGAGTTCTCTTAAATTATCCTCATTCCTTTTTTTCTTTTTTTCTTTTTTCTGTTCTGCAGCAGTGATTTCCGCTAGTCTGTCTTCCAGCTCACTGATCTGTTCTTCTGCCTCATTTAGTCTGTTCTTGGTTCCTTCTGGTGTGTTGTCCATTTCAGTGATTTTATTCTTCAGCTCTGTTTGGGTATTCTTTATATTTTCCAACTCTGCTAAAAACTTCACTCTGTGCGTCTATACTCCTCTTGAGTTCTCTGAACATCTTGGCCATCATTACTTTAAACTCTTTCTCGGATGAATTACCTATCTCCTCATCACTTATTTCTTCTTCTGGGATTTTAGCTTGTGCCTTGGCCTGGGAGATACTCCTCTGCCACCTCATATTGTCTATCTTTCTGTGTGTTTGTGGATTTCCTTCCACAGGCTTTGGGATTATTATTTTCTTATTTCTAGTATCTGCCCCTGGTGGATGAGGCTGGACTAGAGGCTTATGCAGGTTTTCTGACAGGAGGAGCCAGCGCCTGCCCACTGCTGGGTGAAGCTTGGTCCTGGACCTCTGGTGGGTAGGGCCGCGTCTAGAGGCCTCTGTGGCTCAGGAAGTCTGCTGATGGTTGGGGCTGTGTTCCCACTCTATATTGTTTGGCCTGAGGCTTCTCTACAGGCTGTTGAGTGGGGCTTGGTCTTGGTGCTGATGATCCAGTCAAGATCCTCAGCCTCCAGGAAAGCTCATGTAGATGAACACTCCCGGAATGTCCGCCACCAGCTTTTATGTCCCCTGAGTGAGCCGCAGCCGTCCCCCACGTCCCCAGGAGACCCTCCAAATCCAGCAGGCAGGTCTGGCTCAGGTTCCTGTGAAATCACTGCCTGTGCCCTTGGACCTGATGCACGTGAGTTTCCGTGTATGTTTCCCAAGCGAATGGAGTCTCTGTTTCCCCCTAGTCCCATGAGGCTCCCAGAGCCAAGCCCCACTGGCCTTCAAAACCAGATGTCCTGGGGTCTCCTTCTCTTCCCAATGCTGGAACCCGGGCTGGGGAGCCTGACTTGGGGTCAGAACTCTCACTCCTGTGGGAGGGCCTCTGCGACTAAACTGTTCTTCCGCTTGTGGATCGCCCACTCTGGGGTATGGGGCCCAATTATATCGTGAGCACAGCCCTCCTACTGTCCTGCTGTGGTTCCCTCTCTATGTTTCCATTCGCAGAAGATCTTTTTTGCTAGGTTCTAGTCTTTTTTCAATGGTTGTTTAGCATTCAGTTGTGGTTTCGTTGTAATGGCGAGGAGAGGCAAGCTTGTGGTCCTGCCACTCTGCCATCTTGACCAGAAATTACCAGTCCCATTTTTGTCCTATTGTTGTAACATATTTCACTTCCATATATGTTATAAACCCCACAATTGATTATTATTGTTTCTCTATACTATAAGAAGTCTTTTTTATAAAATGTAAGTAATAGTGTTACCCACATATTTACCTTTTCTGTGGACTTTGCACCTGTCACTCTGGCAAGCATTAAAGACAGTTACTCCGTGCACTGCAGGTGAGGCGTGAAGTGCTGCACCCTTTATGGGAAGAATCTGACAAAGGTGTGAAAGAGAGCCATGCTCCTGTTTCAGCCCCGTCAGACTATCCCATAGAGGGTCAGGGGTAGGGGTGAGCGGGTGACGATGTTGGGGAGCAGGGACAGGGTCGAGGCTGATTTGAAAGGAGTCAGAGGATACAAACAAGCAGCTGTTAAAGTGAAGAAGATGACAGCAGGTACTTAAAGATGTGTTTGACCTCCTTAATAACCAGAGAGATGATTTCTCCTCATCTGTTGGCAGGGTTGCCATGGTGATGTCTATTGCTGACGAGGGTGCAGGAACGTCAGGGCTTCCGCTCCTGCTGTCCGTCCCGCTCACATGTAGGGGTGACTGTCCACCCTCCAGGAAGCAGCTGGTGGGGGACTCAAAACCCACAAAAGACCTCGATCCGTTAGTTTCACACTCAGGATTTTATCCCAAGAAAGTTATCAGGGACTGACTGATTAATATTAAAGTGAGTTTATCTCAACACAATTTATAATAGTAAAACCTGAAAATAGTCTTAAGTATCCAAAACTGGGAGGTTTGTTAAGTAAGTTACAGTAATTTATAGGATGAAATACTATCAGATACTTAAGATGTGTTTAGAAGTATCTTTCAGAATGAGGAAAAATGTTCAGAAAAGTGGAAGACGTGTCATTAGGCAGAATTGTGTGACCCCAGCAAACCCTGTGTAAGGGGTGTCGTGTGTACTGAAGAAAGCCTGAAATACTGTCGTGTTATCATATCACCAGCGTTTATCTGACCAATGAGTGAGACTACAGATGGTTTTAATTTTCCTGTGTGCTCTTGTGCTTTCGCACATTTTCTAAAGTGAACATGAGTGATGTCTGTGTTTAGGAAGATCTGTTTACATGTGTGTTTGGGGGTGGGGCTCTGGGTTCGGCTCCAAGGTGACTTCCCGCAGGCCCGTTCTGACGTGAAGCGGTTGGGCCGTGGCCCCAGGGTGTGAGGCGCCTCTTCTGGGCCCTGGGCGGCCCATGTCAGCGGCGGGGCTATCCACGGGCCACCCCGGCAGCACTCTGTAGGCCTTGGCACGCCACCTAGCTCTACCCTGGGTCTGACGAGGCCCCTGCCTCCTGGGCTGGTCATCAGTCTGAGGAAGCGCTGCTGTGACCGCGTCTGTTACTGAGTAGACGCTCAAGAGTGCCTCTTCCTGGTTTATTTTCCTGACGTTCTCAAACCATCTTGCGCTAGAGACGGAGAGTCAAGATGGAGGGAGGGTGTGATCCCTTGACTCTGCTGGTGAAGATGACCTGAAATGTTTGTGCAATACAGACGTGGTCACGTGGACTTGATGTGAAACTGTACCGATGACCTAGAGCCAGAAAACAGAGAGACTGAGAGAGACTGGGGGAGAGAGAGAGACAGAGACAGAGACTGGTGGAGACCCGAGGAGAGAGAGAGAGACAGACAGACCGAGACAGAGACAGGGGAGTGGGGAGGGAGAGGGAGACGGCGTGTGGGAGCCCACAGTCATCTCCTGTCCCCCTCAATCTGAGCAGGAGGGGGAGGACCCTGTGGAGCCGGGCGAGGAGGAGCACCCCCAGGGGACCGAGTGCCTGGAGGAGTTCGTGGCCATCGCGGACTATTCTGCCACCGACGAGACGCAGGTAGCCGTGTGGGCCATGCCTTAGGGCTCAGCATGTTCAGTGACAGAATTAGACGTAAGTTTTGCAGAAGTTGTACCAGATTTAAAGAAAGAAGTGTTCAGGTACTTAGAGCCACCCGGAACCTGTGAGTGACTCTCCCAGCCTAGCATATTCGGATCCAGGCCTGATGTGGAAGACCCGGGGTGAGGAAGGGGAGGAGGGAGTTTCTGCTCGGAAACCCTTATTTAGAAGCTGTTCTAGTCAATGAGAAATTGGGTGTGAAATAAAAGTATCTGCTTGAATGTAGCTTTCTCTGCTTTGTAACAGAAATGTCTTAGTGTGAACCCCAGTTACCACCTGGTTACGGTGGAGGGGCTGTTAGAAATTCTGTTCTGAGAAATTTAAGCTGTTTGAAAATGTTAAATCTTTTTAAAAAATGAATTAAGCTACGCTTTTGTTTCATGTAGATGTTCCACAAAAATCTCTACATCCTAGAATCATGTTTGTAAACTCAGTTGGTGTCATTACCCATTGACTCCTTTTTGGAATCACAGTGATTTGGGCCCCAGTGATGGGGGATTTCTCCCTGAACTGTAACTGAGATGCCAACTACAGGTCATCCTTTAATTTTCACTTCCGTATGTGTTTTGTAGCTCAGCTTTTTGAGAGGAGAGAAGATCCTCATCCTGAGACAGACCACTGCAGACTGGTGGTGGGGCGAGCGGGCCGGCTGCTGCGGGTACATCCCAGCGAACCACCTGGGGAAGTGTCTGGAGGACTGGGGCCCCGAGGACTCCTGGCAGGACGAGGAATACTTCGGCAGCTACGGGACCCTGGTACTGCCCCTACCCTGTCCAGCTGGCCGCGGCAGCTGCTTCTCCCCAGTTGTAGGTTCTCACTGTAAAAAATAATTTCTGGGCTGCTCACCGCTCGGAGCAGGCCCCCCCCTGCTGTCCAAGTGCCGAAGCAGCTGTAAAAATCAAGTGAGCAGGGCTGTGCTCCTACAAACCTCACCTGTAGACACTGAAATCTGCATTTCATAGGATTTTCAAGTGTCACATTCTTCTTTTGATTTTTAAAAACCATCAAAAATATGTAAACGCTGTTCTTAGCTTGCAAGCCATACAGAGCAGATGGTGGGCTGGACTGGCCCACGGGCTGTAACGTGCTGACCCCTGTTTAGAGATACTATATTAGTGCTGGGATTATGAACTTTTCTCAATATTTTTTTAAAAGTAATAAATTTTACTTAAAAAACAAATTACAAAAAAGTTGCACGAGTCAACAGTAGTGTGTATGACAAGTAGCTCATTGGTTTGTGTTTCTGTCTGGGTAAAGACCCCCAGCCCCGCGGTCTGCGCAGCCCCTGTTTATACTTTAAAGCAGATAAAGCAGATGCTTGCACGACGCATGTTGCAGCTAGAGTGTTGAGCGAAAGAAGCAAGACATCAGAGGGTATCTTACATTTGATTCAATCATGTCAGTGAGACAGCAGCATTAAAAGGTATTGTTACGAACATTTATGTGAAACTCTAGTCAGGGACATGGCTCCCTTGAGGATGTGGGTGGTGGTGCCTGGAAAGAGAGGGTCCGTGTTCAGCGGGTCCAGGTGGGAAGGACCGGGTGCCGGCAGGGTTCTGGGATTGGCTGCTAGAGAGTTTGCGATGTAGCTATGTTGGATAAGCTCCGCAGGCACTGTTTAATGTACATTTTGTGGACATGTCATATTTCACAATTAAAAACGTTAAAGTAAATGAGAAAGCACTGACTGTGTACACGGTTAGCAGTTTCCATCTGTTAAGAAAGACGTAATGGGAACCCAGGGTCTGTCTCCTCGCTCTGCTCTTAGAGACTCCTTTCAGCAGGTGTTCTACCAAGTCTGCGCTGTATCTGTTTTGTTCTCTTAAATTCATAGGGAAAGATGTTTCTGCACACGCTTTTCACCTTGCTCTTCCCATGAAGCTGTAATTACTGTGGGCTCTTCCTTACAACAGCTGCAGAGTATTGTGTTGATTTCAAAAGGCCCGTATTTGCTTATTTAATGGCTTTTTATCATGACCAGCGAGGCTGTGAGGGCTGCCCTCCTGCACAGATCCCGCTAAGCCTTTGCTAGAGTTTCCTGGGTAAATTCAAGGGGTGTGTTATGTGTTTTTACTTGGGTGGGTCTTGCCGAATCGCCCTCCAGAAAGATCCACTGATTCTACACCTACCAATGGCGTGAGACTGCATATTTCATGACCACAAGCCATCACAGTGAGAAAAGATTTCCAGTCTTAAAGGTGAAAAGGTGTCACGATTTTGATTTCCATTTTGTAACGAGAGGTTGATGGTTTGTCGAATTTGATGGGTCTTTTGCATCTTGCTTTCTTGGTGAGCTTTCATATAATTTGGTTTCTGTCAGTTTATGTGTTAAATACGCAATTTCGCTTGTATTTGTGGTCTGTGTCACTCCTAAAGAGTTTGCCACTCTTTTTCCCCTGTGGAACCTTTTTTCTTTATGTGGTCTAATCTATCCTTTGTTTTTTAAAATAGCTTTTGGGTTTTGCATCCTACTTTCAAGGCCTTTTTCACTCCAAGATTATAAATTTCCATGCATTCTTTTAGAACTTTTATGATCCCATTTTTAGCAGTGAAATGTTTGAATCAATCTGGAATTTACTTGCTGTAAAGAATAAGGAAAACTTCTGACTTAATTTCCCCACACGTGTCCAGCTGTTGCAGTGATTGGATCATCTTCCTTTTCTGTGTGGCACAAAGTGCACACCTGTCGTATGTTAAGTCTCTGCGGTCTGTTCTGGGGTCTCTGTTGTTCCGCTGGTCGTTTGTTTCTTCTGCGGCGCGTTCCAGATACCTCTCATCACTGCAGCTTTTCAACAGCTGGAAGACTGAGGCCTCTGGCAGTTCTCCTATTTTTCAGCAGTTTCCTGGCTAGCCTTGTCTGTTTATTTTTTTTTAAGTAATTTTATTGTCTTTTTCAGTGCTTCCCCTCCCCCTGCCAAGTTGGTTTGCCTTTTACCGTGTTGCAGAGAAAGAGCGTTAATTTAGGGAGAAGTGACAACACACCGACTCTCCTCATTTCTTAAGCCTTACGTTATGTCTCTCAGAGTTTCAAGGTTTTGCTCAAACAGGGTTTGTGTACTTCTAGTTAAATCTGTTCCTGGGTACTCTTGTGTATTATCGTGAGTGGCAGGGTGAAGTGTTCTTCCAGCTCAGTGGGGTTAAGCTGGTTGACGGTGTTGTTCACGTCTGTGTCTCTACTGATCTCCTTCCACCGACGACTGAGAGACGGGTGCTACGTCTCTGACGGTAGTTGTGAACTTGTCCATTTCTTGTTGCATTCCTGGTAGCTTTTCTTTATGTATTTGGAAGCCCTGTTATTAGATGCAGAACTGTTTGGAATGACCATGTCCTTTTGCTGAAGTGACTGCGTGTTATTAGGACCTGACGCTCTTCTTGGGAACACTCGTGCTCTGCCTGCATCCTGTCTGCCGTGTACACCGCCCTGCCAGCCTCCCCTCTGCCGGCGCCTCTGTGTCCTGGCTCTGACTTCCCGTCACGGTGGATGCTGCTGGTGGGATGGCTGGGTCTTACTCTGTCTACCCTCACAGCCCCGCTCTGTCCATCTTTTGAGGAGCCATGTGGGCTTGTGAGGGCCGTGCAGACCTTCTGTTTGTGCTAATGCAGCTTGAGACCCGTGGAGTGGGGCATGGGGACGGAGCGGTGGGTGCAGCGCTGTCGGCAGCCGGGGCTCTGACCACCTGCTGTGGCTTTGCGAAGCATCTGGGGACTGGCCCGATTCCCACGGGGTGTGCCCTCAGATTTTGGGGTTTCCCCTGGACGTGGCTGGGGTCCCTTAGCTCACCCCCAAGGGTCAGTGGGTTATCACCTCCCTCCAGAGCTGCAGTTTCTGCTCCCCAAGCCAGTGAAGGGCAGTTTATGTGAGAGGACTCCTGGGCGCTGCGTGAGGAGGACCCTCGTAGGGCCCTGGGCGCCCCTCCCGGGCTCATCCTGTTCTCCCCTGGGGGATCTTGGCCAGGCTGTGTCTGGTTGGGAAAGTGGCAGTGCCTCCTGTCTCAGGTGGGAGCGGTGGCCAGCAGGGCGACAGCCACACTGCCTCCGCGGTCCACACCTGCTTCTCTGCCTGCCTGGCTCTTGGGGCGTGGGTACAGGGAGAACTACTGGTAGGATTCTGGAAACTCCCATCTCATTCATTCACTGTCCACTCTTACTTGTATCTGTTGGCATATTTTGGTCTTTGGATTTTTTAAACCTCTTTGTTGCCCTCATTTTTACGTGTGTGGTGTTGGGGTTAGGGGTTGAGTCAGGCTCTAGCCTCCGTCTTAAGCCAGAGCTTGCCGCCGCTCTGACTACAGGCGATGGTTCTTCATGTGCATCTTCCCCAGAAACTTCACTTGGAGATGTTGGCAGACCAGCCGCGAACGACTAAATACCACAGTGTCATCCTGCAGAACAGAGAGGCCCTGAGAGATAAAGTGATTCTGGATGTTGGCTGTGGAACCGGGATCATCAGCCTCTTCTGTGCACATTATGCTCGGCCCAAAGCGGTGAGTAGGCGGCAGCTGCCCTCTGAGCCGGATCCTGGCGAGGGTTCCACCGTGTGCCAGGCCTTGCAGGTGAGCCAGGTGGCGTGTCTTGTGGGCTGAGCCCTCCAGGGCCTGGGCTGTGGGTTTAATGAGCTGCAAATAGTGCAGAGTGGAACAGGATAGGACAGAAAATCTGAGTGAGGCACGTCTGGAGGGATGTGTCTGTGAAACGTTTGTTTCAGGGACTCGAGGAAACGTGTGTGTCCACGTGTCTGGGCCATGCCACCCACAGATCACTGTCCCAGTGCCGGGCCGCCCTGGCGGTGACCGCCTGGCAGGGACAGGACGGACCACCCTCCACAACTCATGCTGGGCCCCTGCCCTCCCTTGAAAGCCTGCCTGGGCCGTGCAAGGTGCAGCCTCCTGACGGCCCAACACTGGTGGATGAAACTCCTAGTTTACAGTGGGCCTGCGGCGCAGGGACCGGAGCCGGGCCATAGCTCTCAGGACCTTCTAGGAACCTGGATTTGTCGTTAGCCGCTGGTAGCCTGCAAGTACCTGGGCTCAGTCGAGTGCCAGGGACCTCCTGTGGCACTTACAGATGGCGTTGCTGCTTGCACGGGAGCCAGGCCGCTGGGCCTTCCCCCGCGCTCGGGGGTGGGCAGCCCGTGGATGCAGAGGCTCCTGCCCACCTGCAGCCCTGTGTCTGCGTTTTAGGCGGAAGGTGGAGTTAGGATTAGAGGCAGCTCCTTCCTGGGGCCCCTGTGGTGGGCGGCGCGGGGGGTCGGCTGCCGCCGTCCAGAACATGCCTCCGTTCTGCCGCTGTCATTTTCTCTGACGCTGATTCTGACTCAGGCGAGGTGACTCAGGCTTGGGCAGAGTGACAGCGGGCCTCAGCTTGGGGCCGGGATGCTCCAACAGTGCTTCTGTCACATGCAGGTGTACGCGGTGGAGGCCAGTGAGATGGCCCAGCACACAGGGCAGCTGGTCATGCAGAATGGCTTCGCTGACATCATCACCGTGTTCCAGCAGAAGGTGGAGGACGTGGTGCTGCCGGAGAAGGTGGATGTGCTGGTGTCTGAGTGGATGGGGACCTGCCTGCTGGTAAGGGGCCTGGGATAAGGTGTGGATGGCTGGGGGGCGGCAGAGACTGCTGGGGTGGCTGGTCTGGTCTCTGGAATCTTCACAAATCATGATTAATTTTGACTTTCTTCCTAAGGGATGTGTAATTGATTTCCTGTATGACCATTGGCTCAGTAGCTTGAATTTTTAACTGATTGAAAACACGCCTTTACGAGGAATCTAAGTCAAAGTTAATGCAACTTTCTTGTGAATGATTACATAAATTCTGTTCTCTCTGGGAACCTGTGGGTATCCAGTGTTTAATGTATTAGGCTGTTCTTTTAATACCAGCAAAGTCTTTGTCATGTGTCCCCAGCCTGGTCTCCCCTGTCCCTGCAGCCCCCAGTTAGTGTCTGTGAGGCTCGCCAAAGCCCGAGTTCTCCATCTTTCTTCCCCCGGTGTCACACAGGCAGGGTGGAGAGTTCTGGTTCTGCCCACCTCCCTGCACAGTGGCTTCTGGGCTCACAAACTCTGCTCCAAGGACAAGCGAGATGTGGGCGGGAGCCGGGCTGGCAGGAATGTGGGACCCTCCTAGGACCCTCAGTCCAACCCCCTTTCCTGCTCAGCATCTCAGGATCTGAGACCTTGTGGCAGAACAGCCCAACCTGGGCTTCAGTCTCTGTAAAAACCTAGAAAAACGGCGTCTGGGTGAAGTTGAGGGGAATGCCACCAGTGTTTCCAGCAAGAAACCTGTTTAAATCATAAGGGAGCAGCTTATGTGAATAATAGAATGTTGCCGCTGGCTTCTTACAGATTGCAGAGATTGAGGAAAATGACAGCAGTGACACTGGGTCTTGACTGTTGAAATTACGTTGTCTGGAAATAAAGTGTAAACAGACATGCTTATCTGTAATCTGGGGTGTAATCTGTGGATTCGTGAGATGACACACGGGAAAATAGAACTAACCACACCTTTAGTCATAAGGTGGTCATTGGCCTCTGCCCTGAAACACCAGTGTCCATTCACTAAATTTTAACTGGGCACCCTGGGGTGATGGGACCTGGGGAGCCAGACTGTGGACACCGAGGACAGGGGGACAGTGAGGACAACTGGGGTAGCGAGTCACTCAGGACGAGGTGTCTAGTCACATGATGCTGGGAGTCTGGTGGTTTTGTGCAGGCCAGGAGGGGCCCGTGTGGTGACTGTTGTCAGGCTAAGTGGTAGACGTGGTGACAGGAGGCTGGGCATCTGGCAGTGTCACAGCTTCATCAGCTGGACCACCCTCATCCTATGCAGAGCCCTGCATCCCTGTGGCTGCCCTTCCTGTCCACTGCCTGTTCCCAGAGCTCAGACCTCCGGGCCCCAGTCTCCCACCTGTCTTCCTACTCTACTGCTTGACATGTAGAAAGTTGGGAAACAAACCCAAATATATGTGCACTTAGTTTATAATAATAAGAGGTTTCCAATCATTGAGGTAAGGATATAGAATCCTTCAAAGATGGTGCCGAAGCAATTGATTATTTTGGAGAAAATGTTTTGATCCTTCCTCACACCATATGCTAAAATAAGTTCCAGATGGAACTGGATATATAGATTTAACCATTTTTTTTTTTTCCTAAAGAAAGAAACATAAAACAGGTGCTAAAAATTTGATCTGATGTTGGGATGGGAAGCTCTTTGTAAGAACAAAGCATGTAGAGAAGCTAGAGAATGTTTGATTTGTTTTTCAAGACCAGCACTACCCTAGTGTCAAAAGCAAAATTAGTGCAAAAAACATAACCTACAGACCAATAACACTCATGAACTAAGTGTAAGAATCCTCAGAACATTAGAAATTGAATCCAGCAATACATAAAAAGAATAATACACTGCTGCAAAGGAGAGATTATCTTCAGAATTCAAGGCTGGTTCAATATTTTAAAATCAGTCAATGTAATCCACCATATTAACAGTCTAAGGAAGAAAAATCACAGGGCTGTACCAATTAATGCACAAAAATTTTGACAAAATATTTGAACAATTTCTAATTTCTTTTTTAAAAATTCTTTTATTTGATTATTTTTTTTTTTTAACAGAGGTATGGGGATTGAACCCAGGACCTTGTGCATGCTAAGCACGTTCTCTGAGCTACACCCTCCCCATGATTTCTTTTTTGACCCATGTTATTTAGAAGTGTGTTTAATCTCCAAGTATTCTGGAATTTTCCACCTATCTGCTTTCTGTTACTGAATTCTAGTTTAATTCCGCTGTGGTATGAGGGGAGATGTTGTATGATTCCTCTCGTGAATTTTAAGATGTGTTCCTGTCACAGATCGGGGTCTGTCTGGGTGAATGTTCTGTGTGAGCCTGAGAATAGTGTGTGCCCTGCTGCTCCTGGATGAAATGGTCTGTAGGTGTCAGTTGTGTATGTTGCCTGATGGTGGTGGTCAGTGATTGCCTGCTGGATCTGACTGTTTCTGAGACAGGGCTTTCAGAGTCTCCAGCTTTGATAGTGGGTTCATCTGTTTCTCGCTGCAGTTGTATCACTCTCTGCCTCATACAGTTTGATGCTCTGTTGTTAGGTGCATACGTGTTAAGGACCACTAAGTCTTCCTGGAGAATTGACCCTTTGTCATTATGTGATGCCCCTCACTGTCCCTGATAACTTTTCTTGCTTTAAAGTCTGCTCTGTCTGAAGCTATTCCTGCTTTCTTAACATGGTGTATCTTCATCCATTTCCTTTTAATATACATGTGTCTTTATATTTCAAGTGGGTTTCTCATAGACAACATACAGTTGTTTTTTGATCCACTGTCTTAATTTGAGTATTTGGGCCATTGGAATTCAAAGTGATTATTGATACAGCTGGATTAATAGCTACCATATTAATTACTGTTTTCTCTGTTGCTCTTCTTTGTTCCTGTTTTCTTCTTCTCTTTTTCTGCTTTTTATGTTTCTGTTTCTGTGTGTGTGTTTAGCACCTAAAGACAGGGAATTTAATCAGCATGAATAAAGGGTGAATTAATTCAGTGCTCAGGCATATGTTGGTTTAGAGCCTGACATGATCACATGTTGATAAATGTAAACTTAAGATACGTATTTTCATAAATTGATGGACTATCCACTTTGCAAACCACTTCAAAGTTTAAAAAATTCTCAGTTGTAATCTCTCTCCTGAAGCTTACTTCATTTATCTGTTTATCTACCTGTGTATCTGTTTACAGTTTTATTGAGGTATAACTGACAAAATTGTGAGATATTTAACGGTACAGTATGATGATTCGATATCTGTGTACATTGTCAAAGGGTTGTCCCCATTGAGCTGATTAATATATCCATAACCTCACATATTTACCTTTTTTGTTGTTGTTAGAACATTTAAACTCTATTTTTTTTTTTAGCAGATTTCACTTATACAACACAGTGTTTTCAACCGTAGTCACCGTGGTATACGAATAGATCCTCATACCTTTTTCATCTTGTAACTAGAAGTTTGTACATTTTACCAACCTCTCCCTATTTCCTGCACCTCCTCAGCCCCTGGCGAGCACTTTTCTCCTGTTTCTATGAGTTCAGGTATTTTTTTAGATTCATTATATGACACCTGCAGTATTTGTCCAGCTTATGTCACTTAGCATAATGGCTTCTAGGTTCATCCATGTTGTTGCAAATGACAAGATTTTTTTTTCTTTTTAATGGCTGAATAATGCTCTGTTGTGTGTGTGAGTATATACATCACATTTCTTTATCTATTCATCTGTCAGTGGACATTTAGTTTTTTTCCGTAACTTGGCTTTTGTGCTAATGCTGCAGTGAAGATGGGAGTGCAGACGTTTCTGAGATACTGGTTTCCTTTCCTCTGGATATAAATCCAGATCTGGAATTGCTGGACTGTGGTTCTGGTTTTAATTTTTTGAGGAGCCCTATGGTGGCTGCACCAGTTTGCATTCCTGCTACCAATGGCTTTTCTCCACATCCTCTCCAGTTTTTGTCACTTGTCTTTTTGATAACAGACATCCTAACAGGTGCGAGGTGATATCTCACTGTGGTTTCGATTGCTTTTCCCTGATGATTACTGATGTTGAGCACTTTTTCATGTACCTGTTGGCCATTTGTATGTCTTTGAAAAAATGGCTATTCAGGGCCTTTGTCCAGTTTAAATGGGGTTACTGTTGTTACTATTTTTGCTTCTGAGTTGTATGAATTCCTTGTATATTTTGGATGTTAATCCCTTATTAGATAGGTGTTTCACAGATACTGTCTCCCATTCTACAGTGTATCTTCTCATTTTGCTGATGGTTTCCTTTGCTGTGCAAAAGCTTTTTAGTTTGATGTTGTCCCACTTGTTTATTTTTGCTTTTGTTGCCTTTGCTTTTTGTGTCTAATCCGTAAAATTATTGGCAAGACCTGTGTCTCAAGGAGCTTACCCCTCTTGGTTTCTTCTAGGAGTTTTATGATTTTAGGTATTATGTTCAAGTCCTTAATCCATTTTGGGTTGATTTTTGTGTATGGTGTATGATAGGGGTCCATATTTATTCTTTTGCAAGTGGTTATCCAGTTCTCCCAACACTGTTTTGAAGAGATTATTCTTTCCCCATTGTGTATTCTTGTTTTTTTTTGTTGAAAACTAATTAACCTTATATGCATGGGTTGATTTCTGGGCTCTCTGTTCTGTTCTGTTGATCTGTTCTGTGTATCTGTTTTTATGCTAGTACCATACTGTTTTGATTACTGTAGTTTGAAATCAGGAAGTGTGATGCCTCCAGATTTGTTCTTCTTTATCAAGATTACTTTGGTTATTTGGGGTCTTTTAGGTTCCCTACAGATTTTAGGATTGTTTTTTCTATTTATGTGAAAAATGCCATTGGAATTTTGATAGGGATTGCATTGTTTCTTTAGGTTGTTTTGGGTAGTCCAGACGTGTAAACAGTACTAATTCTTCCTATCCATGAACATGGGATATCTTTCCATTTGTTATGTCTTCTTCGGTTTCCTTCAATGTACAGATCTTCCACCCCCTTGGTTAAATTTATTCCTAGGTTTTATTCTTTTTGATGTAATTGTAAATGAGATTGTTTTCTTTCTTTTTTAAGTTGAAGTATAGTTGATTTACAATACTGTGTTAGTTTCAGATGTACAGCAAAGTGATTCAGTTATATATATATATATATTTTGTATATATATTCATTCTTTTTCAGATTCTTTTTCATTGTAAGTTTTACAGGAGACTGAATATAGTTCCCTGTGCTATACATTAAATCCTTGTTTGTCTATTTTATATATAATAGTGTGTATCTACTAATTCAATTTTATCCCCCCCCCCCTTTTCTCTTTGGTAACCATAATTTTGTTTTCTGTGTCTGTGAGTCTGTTTCTGTTTTGTAAATATGTTCATTTGTATTACTTTTTAGATTCCACATGCAATGATATCATATAATGTTTGCCTTTCTCTGTCTGACTCACTTCACTTAGTATGATAATTTCTAGGTCCACCCATGTTGCTGCAAATGGCAATATTTTATTCTTTTTTATGGCTGAGAGTATTCCATTGTATATATACACCACATCTTCTTTGTCCAGTCATCTGTCGATGGACACTTAGGTTCCTTCCATATCTTGGCTATTGTAAATAGTGCTGTTATGAACATTGGGGTGCATGTATTGTCTCAAATTAGAGTTTTCATCTTTTTCAGATGTATGTCCAAGAGTAGGATTGTTGGATGATGTGATGACTCAATTTTTAGTTTCTAAGTTACCTCCATACTGTTTTCCACAGTGGCTGCACCAATTTACATTCCTACGAACAGCGTAGGAGGGCTCCCTTTTCTCCACACCTTCTTCAGCATTTATTATTTGTAGACTTTTTATTGATGGATGGCCATTCTGACCAATGTGAGGTGATAACCTCATTATAATTTTGATTTACATTTCTCCATCAATTACCAATGTTGAGCATCTTTTTGTGTGCCTGTTGGCCATCTGTGTGTCTTTGGAGAAATGTCTATAGGTTTTATGACTATTTTTTGATTGGGTTGTTTGTTGATACTGAGTTGTACAAACTGTTTTTATATTTTGGAAGTTACGCCTTTGTCAGTTGCCTTGTTTGCATATATTTTCTCCAATTCTGTAGATTGTCTTTTTTTTTGTTTGTTTGTGTATGGTTTCCTTTGCTGTGCAAAAGCTTATGAATAAGTTTGATTAGGTTAATGGGATTGTCTTCTTAATTTCTCTTTCTGATAGTTTGGTGTTAGTGTATAGAAATGCAACTGATTTTTGTATGTTGGTTTTGTATCCTGCAGCTGCACTGAATTCTTTTATCAGTTCTAACAATTTTTTGGTGGAGTGTGTAGGGTTTTCTCTATGTATTACCATGTCATCTTCAAATGGAGACATATTTACTTCTTCTTTTCCAATTTGGTTGCCTTTTATTTCCTTTTCTTGCCTCATGGCTCTGGATGGGACTTTATTGCTATGTTAAATAAAAATGGTGAGGGTGTGCATCCTTTTCTTATTCCTGATCTTAGAGGAAAAGCTCTGCTTTTTGAGGTTTTAATTGAGCATTTTGTATGACTCTGTTTTCTCTTCTTTCTTAGTGTATTGGTTATACTTCTTCCTTTTTGCTTTTTAAAGTGGTTGCCCCACAGTTTGTAACACACATTTGCAGCTGATGCAGATCTGCTTTGAACACTGTAATGCTTCATGGTAGTGTGGTTTATGATAACAGAATAATCCTGAGCCCCTCCTGTCCCTGTGTCGTCATTGCCATTGCTTTTATAATGTGTAAGCATAGCTGTATACGCATACATAAGCGCATACGGTCAAATACTGAGTTGCTGCTATTTTGCACAAATTGTTAGATTAATTAAGGATAAGAGAATTAAAAGTTTTAACTTTATCTTTAATCTTTCATTCCTTTCTCGGTACCTATCTTTATTTAGATCTGTGTTTCTGATCGACAGGCAGACCTCAGACCTTGGAGATACATTGTGGGTTCAGTTCCAGACAACCACAGTAAAGCGAATGTCGCAATAAAGCGAGTCACAAGAATTTTTTTGTTTCCTAGGGCATATGAAGGTTATATTTACACTATACTATAGTCTGTTAAGTGTGCAATAGCATTATGTCTAAAGTAACAATGTACATACATTAATTAACATATACCTTGCTGCTAAAAATGCTAACCATCATCTGAGCTTTCAGCAAATCGTAATCTTTTTGCAGCAGTAACATCAAAGATTGTTGTTTGGAGGATATAGGCAGTATTTTGTAGTAACTGTAAATGGAGTGTAACATTCGAAACTTGAGTAAAGAAGGTGAGGAAACAGATTCTTCTCTGGAGCCTCCAGAAGGAATGCAATGGTGCTGACCCATTTTGGACTTCAGAACTTCAGTGAAATAATTAAAAAAACAAGTGAAGATCATTGACCACAGATTGCTACAACAAATACAATAATAATGAACGTTTGAAACATTGGGAGAATTACCAGAATGTGACACAGAGACATAAAGAGAGCAAAGGCTGCGGGAAGATGGCGCCAGTAGGCTTTTTCGATGTCGCGTTGCCCCAGACCTTCACTTTGTACAAAGCACAGCTTCTGTGAGGTGCAGTGAGGTGAGGTCTGCCTTAGATCATTTTCCTTCTCTCTGAAGAGCCTCTTTTAGCATTTATTGCAAGGCAGGCCTACTGGCAACAAATTCCCTCAATTTTTGTTTGTCTGAGAAAGTTTTTATTTTATTCATTTTTGAAGGATAATTTCACAGGGTGCAGAATTCTAGATTGGTGAGTTTTTTCCTCTCAACCCCTTCAGTGTATCAGCCTGCTCTCTTCTTGCTTGTGTGTTTTCTGAGAACTCAGATGAAGTTTTATCTTTGTTCCTCATAGGTGAGGTGTTTTTTCCTCCAGCTTCTTTCGGGTTTGCTCTTGGTCTTCTGAGTTTCTGTAGTTTGAAAGCGGCTTGCCTAGTTGTACTTTCTTTTTAGCATTGATCCTTCTTGGTGTGCTCTGCGTTCCTGGGTCTGCGGGTCGGTGTTGGACAGTCATTTGGGGGCAGTTCTCAGTCAGTATTGTCTCTGGTGCTCCTTCTGTTCCTCCCTCTTGTTCTCCTGGTACTTCCATTGTGTGTGTTACACCTTCTGTAGTTTCCTGCAGCACTTGAGTATTTGGTTCTATTTTTCTAGGCTTTGTTCTCTTTGCTTTTCAGTCTTGGAGGTTCCTGTTGTCATGTGCTCAAGCTCAGAGACTCGCTGCTCACCTGTGCCCAGTCTACTGCTGAGCCCATCGAGGCACCCGTCATTCCTGTTACGTGGTTTTTGATCTCAAGCGTTTGCTTTTGGTTCTTTCTAAGATGGTTCATTTCTCTGTTTACATTGCCCTCCGTTTCTTGTCTGAGTCTGGTTCGGAGGCTTGCTGAGTCTCTCAGACTGTTACTTGCCCTTGAGTCTGTGTGCTCATTCTTGCGTGTTGGCCAGTCATGATGTACTGCATACAGGATCAGTGTGGACGGGCTTTAGTGATGTGGGGGAGGGAGTTGTCCTCCAGGCCTCGCCAGGCCACAGGGCTCGAGGAGCCTGGGCCTCTGCTCTGTGACCTTCGCAAGTGCGTCTCAGTTTCTTTCCCCCTTTTAGGTGGGATCGGAGGGGCTTGAGTTGGCTCTGTCTTTCCCCACCCTAGTTAGGCTCTGGTTAAACAGTTTCTCCTGAGGGCAGACCCTGTTAAGAAGGACAGAATATTCTGGCATGTTTCAAAATGTTCCTTTTTAACCTGTGGAAGCACGAGGGGCCTTCTCTCTGCTACTTACCTTGGGACCCTGGTGGAGTCCAGGAGGGGAGCTCACGGAAGTGTGGGGCCTGTGGCTGGGCCCGTCTGGAGTTTCGGACTCTCGGGCTTCTCCACAATGAGCCCCCAGCAGTTCGTGTTTCCTCCCTGGACTCTGGTTCCAGGGGAGGTTCTGCTCCAGTGAGTTGTGGTTCTCTGTACAGATCTTCCTCAACTTCCGACAGGGTCTCGTCCTGAGAAACCCGTCGTAAATTGCACGCACCTAGGTCGGAAATGCGCATAGTACATCTGACCGACCGGACGTCCCCGCCTCGCCTCGCCTGCCGTAAGCGGGCTCGGAACGCTCACGCCGCCTACGGCTGGGCGCAGGTGTAACACAAAGCCCGTTTGGTACTGAAGTGCTGGCTGACGCTGCGTGGAAGGGAGGAGCTGGAGGGCTGTTGTCGCCGGCTGTTCATCCTCCTGATGCCCGGCCGCGAAGAGCCGTGGCCTGTGGGCACATGGTGTCACTGTGTGTGGCTGGTGGGAGAAGGGCAGAATTCAAAATTCAAAGCGTGGTTTCTGCTGAATGGCTATCGAACCATCGTAAAGTCGAAAACTCCCAAGTTGAACCTGGTGAGTCAGGGACCATGTGTGTTAGCCTCTCGATTTCTCCAGTTCTGGGCGCAGCAGTTTGCTCTTTGACCTCATTTCTCTTTCGGATCTAGGAAGAGTTGTTGATATTTCAGTTTGTTCAGCTTTTTACTTGTTAGGACAGAGTAGCCCCTTCCAAGCTTTCATCTGTTTGCCCCTCTCAGAGAGACACCACGGGGTACAGACAGGTGAGAGATTTCCAGAGAGGGCGGATGGTGGGAGGCCTGGACCAGAAAGGGCACCGCGAGGAGTGTTTGGCTGATGGAGCCATTCTGGGTCCTGACCGAGCTTACACAGACTGGTTCACTGTATGATCACTCAAAGACTAAACTTAAAAGTTACATGCTGTGCAGTTTTCACACGTGTGTGTGAATGGGTGTATGCGGGGGTGTGGGGGTGTGTGTGAGGGTGTGGGTGGATGTTCGGACACACATCTCAGGTGAAAAAAGTGATGCCTTCTGCTGCTGGGTTTACTCATGATTTTTATTTTGTTTGTGCTTTTCTGAGTTTTCTCCGTTTTTCCATACCGAACAAGTATTTCTTCTGTAACAATAGCTGCCTGCAGTTATTTAAGAGAAGCAACCCCCCGGCTTCCCATCTGCCACGAGACACAGCGTCTCTGGCCCCCTGGCTCCCTGGTGCACCCTGGGGTGCCGGCACCCGCATCCTGCCTTCCGGGCGAGCGCAGTGGCGTTTGGCTGCTCTTCTCACTTGCGCTGTGGCCTCCTGCTTTGATGTTTTTAAGAAGTGACTGCAGTCAACTTAAAGGGCTGTGAAGATTCTGGGACCACCCAGACCATGCCGCGTTGCTGGAGAGTTAAGACCCTGCGGCACCAGCTCCTAAATGTGTGGGAGCAGCTGGTTCCTGGGTGACCAGTGGGCGAGAGGGCGCTTTCCCTGACCTTGGCCATGCGCACCGGTGAATCCTGATGTGGATCACGGGACATAAACCCTGGCTGGGATAGAGTCAGTGACCATGTCTGGGGGGGTGCGAGCGCGTTCCTCCAAGTGGACCGGGCGGCGGTTGCTCTCGAGGGTGACAACTGTGCAGACCCCCGAGGGTGTGATGTAGCGAGGGGTTGGCAGACAGGGCTCTCAGTCAGCACGTCTTCTGTGTGTCTCCTCCCGTGCAGTTTGAGTTCATGATTGAGTCCATCCTGTATGCCCGGGATGCCTGGCTGAAGGAGGGCGGGGTCATCTGGCCGACCTCGGCCGCCCTGCACCTCGTGCCCTGCAGCGCCGACAGAGACTACCGCAGCAAGGTGCTCTTCTGGGACAACGCCTATGAGTTTGACCTCAGCGCCCTCAAGTGAGTGTCGGCTGGCTTTCCTGGCCTCTTGGCGGGGCAGAGTGGCCGCTCGGTCTAGAATACGCCACAACCCTGATCTAAGACATGACTTAGACACATTACCTTACAGGCCTTTAAACTGATAACATGTGATGGGGATTGAACTGTCCCGTTCATAAGACCCCAATTATAGTGGGAAAATAAGGTCATGTGTATGAACACGTGGGCCATTAAACACAACTGGAAGTTCCCACTAAGAGCCATACATTTTTCATAAGTCAGAAAATGTGTTAGTGAAGTCCTTCCTGGCACTTTGCAAAGAAAGCAGTACTCCAGAATAGATGGTTTCCTGGTTTTGAACATACGGACATGCTTGTAGTGGAGCTTCAGGTTTTAACATAAAGTGATCTCCTCACAAGGCCTTCACATCTGCAGTGTTGCCTCACCAGAGGAGGGCGGTGACATCCACGAGCTGCTTCCCCAGGGCGGCAGGGAGGAGGCAGGAGGCACCCAGCCTCAGCCCTGGGAATCAGGGAATCAGGGAGAGCCTCCTTTGTCAGAAACTGCAGGAAACTTCTGTTCGTGAGCCTGGACACCTGCTGGATGCCCAGATAGGGAGTTGGCAGCAAGACGCGAGGGCTCTGGGCCTTTTTATTTTGTTATTTAAAAACTCACAAACTGGGGAGGGTATAGCTCAGTGGTAGAGCATGTGCCTAGCATGCATGAGGTCCTGTACCTCCATTACCTCCATTAAAAAATAAAGAAAGAACAATAAAGAAACCTGATTACCTCTGCCCACTTCCACACACACACACACAAAACTCAAAAAAAAAAAGAAAAAGAAAAAAAATGAACATAAAGGTATAGAATCTTCCCCAGTTAATGTGCTGGATCATTGCACTGTCAGCCCAAATCCCAGAGCGGGTGGAGGGGAAGGTCTCTGACAGAGCTGTTCCTGGTTTGTGCAGGACAGATGCACAGGAAGGGCTGAGGGGGTTGTTGTTGTTTTCCAGGTTTTTTGGGAGGTGATGATTAGGTTTATTTATTTTAATGGAGGACTAGGGATTGAACCCAGGACCTCGTGCATGCTGGGCACATGCTCTACCACTGAGCTACAGTACCCTCCCCCTCCCAACCCCCGGCTGGGAGGGTTTTGAAAAGAGCAAGGAGGAGAGTCTCATGCTGCCTCGTGTGCACATCGTGATAATGAAGGCAACGGGAAAGACAGGTGAGCAGAGCAGCAGGCTAGGAAGCTCTGATTGGAGTGTGTTGGGAGAGGGCACATCATGAGCTGGAGGGAGGAGGGCTGAGGCCACACATTACCTGGGGACAGCCAACCCTAACCCTAACCCTTACCCTTGGAGAAGGCGTCTGTTCCCTACACCTTATGTTAAAACTTAATTCCACATGGATTCCATGTCCTCTGGGTATGTGAGACCCCACCAGCAGGGCAGAGGGAGGTGCCTGTTGCTCCCACACCCAGCTGCTGTCCAGGCAGAGGCTCAGCAGGCTGTCCTGCAGGAGGGCACCGAGGGCCCTGGCCACCTGCAGGGCGAGGCAGCACCGCTCAGCGGGATACTGGAACTGATACAGAAGACTGTGACATGTGTGGTCGGATCCTGAGCGCTCACTTTGACTTTTCCCCAGATCTTTAGCAATTAAGGAGTTTTTTTCGAAGCCCAAATATAACCACATCTTGAAACCAGAAGACTGTCTCTCTGAGCCCTGCACCATCTTACAGCTGGACATGAGAACGGTGCAGATCACCGATCTGGAGGTGAGGAGAGGTGACGCTTCCTTCTACACCAAGTAACCATTGTTCAAATAAACGGCTTAAACTTTCTGCTGTTGATTTGCCCTCAGTCTTTCTTACGTTCTATTCTGATGTCGCTGTCTATATTTTTAGGTTGTTTTCTTTATAGTTAACCTCTTTAACATCTTCAGTTACTTTTTAGATTTATGTTTAATATTCTCAGCATCCTCCGATTCAAATAAATCATATAAGTTTCACCATAGAAGTTGAATTAAATTTTTTTCTAAGTTTTTTAGCTCCCAGTGAAGACAGAATTCCTAAGAATGTTTCTTTTACTTACCCTCTGTGACCACGAGGTGGCGCGTGTGGGTTCAGAACGACCCGTTTTAAGGGCTGCTCGAGGCGGAGGAGACCCGGTTGCAGAACTTGGACGGGCTGAGCCATGTGCAGACTGAACTTTGGAGGCTGTAGTTAGTTTGGGATCCGGAGCTTTCTATCTGTGCGAAGAAATGAAAAGTTTTCCGCTCGAATCCGGGAACAGAAAGTCAGGCGAATGAGGCCCAGACTGCTCGAAACCTTTTCTGATTTTGTGCGGCCTTTGAATTCAGGATGCAGGTTTTGCCGTGTGATGTGCGCAACTGCACTAGCGGGCTGTGGTGCGTGTGTAATTCCGCGTGGTGCGGGGTCCAGGCGGGCCCCTTTCTCACTGGTTTGCTTGCACACAGACGATGAGAGGCGAGCTGTGCTTTGACATCAGGAAGGCAGGCACCCTGCACGGGTTCACAGCCTGGTTCAGCGTCCGGTTTCAGAACCTGGAGGAGGACGAGCCACAGCTGGTGCTGAGCACGGGCCCGCTGCACCCGTGAGTGCGCCTCGCGCCGCGCAGCCCTTCCGGGACCGCAGGCCCCTCCCCGCCCGCCTCAGGCTCCCCCCACCCTCGGTTGCCTCGACGCTGCTGCAGCTTCTTGTGGTCGGAGTCCCCCGGGGTTTCACTCGGACTGGACTCTGGGTCAGCCGATGTCTTCCTGAGCACGTGTTTGGCGCAGTGCTGTCCTGGCTGCAGGCTGGCTCCTGCGCGCTGGGGAGCGCACGGCATCCCTTCTGGTGCGGGACGCGGTAGCCTTCGCTGGGGGTTTGCGCGGTCCTTCCGCCCCGGGGAGCATCGCCCAGGCCCGGGTCAGGCGCTCCATGGCCCTTGGGTCCCGGAGGACCTCAAGAGAGGAGCCGTTTGCCCGGAGCGGCCGGTGGAGGCGGCGGGGCAGGGACTCCGGCCAGGCCACCTTCCAGGGCCGCGCGGGTGCGAGCTGTCGCGGGGTGGAGGTTGAGGGTAGGAGCCTTGGGAACCACCCGGGATGCTGGGTGCCTGTCAGTTTCCCTCCTGAGCGTCTGCTGTGGGGTCCTCCACACAGGTGATATGGGACGAGGTGGGGTGTGGGCCAGGGAAAGAGACCCCCCCACGGTGGCCCAGGGGTTGCCCAGGAGTCAGGGAGGACAGGTCATGATGGGGGAGAGGTTAGCCAGAGCCTCACTGCTTGGTGTCCCCTTGAGCCAACAACCTCAGACCCCCGGGGGGACCGCTTTCCCCCAAATGCTGCCTGTGTCTTGCTCACATTTGACCTTTCACAGAAATAACAGCTTTTTGGGGGGACACGATTTCATTGGTGGCTTTGGGTGGACACTGCTGTGCCAGCACGTGGAGGCTGGGGCTGGGGAACAGGCGCCAGGCAGGACCCCCACGCCTCAGGGAACCTGAGCAGCACCCAGGGCTGCATCCTCGCCCTACAAGGCGGGAGTGTGTCTGTCCCAGTGGGAGCCTGCAGCCAGGCGCCTGACAGGGTGGGAGGGCGTCTTGGGTGACACCGCGTCCCTGTCTTGCAGCACCACCCACTGGAAGCAGGTGCTGTTCATGATGGACGAGCCCGTCTCGGTCCACGCGGGAGATGTGGTCACCGGTGCAGTTGTGCTACAGAGAAACCCAGTGTGGAGGCGGCACATGTCTGTCACCCTGAGCTGGTCCATCACTTCCAGACAAGACCCTGCGTCGCCGAAAGTAAGGCATTTAGCCGAGAGTCATGTGCTGTGGTGCTGGTCTCGGGAGATGGTGGGTCTGGGGGTGATCACAGTGGGGGATGCCCATCCCCACCACACAGACCCCACGGCCAGACCTTGTCTTTGTCACTTTTCTCATCGTCGTGATGGGCAGTGGGTGCTCTTATTACAGAACAGGAAGCGGAGGAGCAGGAAGGTGAGTCATATGCTGTGAGACGGCCAGTCAGTGAGAACAGAGCCCGTCCCAGCCCAGGAGACCCCCGGCTGCAGAGTTGCTGAGGGCCTTGCACCCACCGCAGTGCCTTGGCCATGGGCAGTGGTGTGAGGGCTGGAGTGAATGTGTGGCTGGGTGGGCCACTGAAAGTCCTCTTCTTTAGACTCCAGGTTAATGTAGGAGAGAGAAGAAAATAATCAGATAGTTTCCCTTTACTTTGTAGCACCTATTTTGTGCTTTGTTTTATGCTCATTTTATGTGAAAAGTTGAAATGTTTGTTGTTAAAGTCTGTACCTGAAGGCCAGACTCTTGAAAATACTAAATGATTATTAGGAAATACTGCATGTTGGTCAAACTGAAATGATTTATTACCTGATTGGTTTGTTTTCTTTGTCTTTTTCAGGTTGGGGAGAAAGTCTTTCCAATCTGGAGGTGACAGGGCAAACAAGCTCTGTCTGGAAGGCAGCGTGTGGTCCTGGAGGCTCGGACGTGACCAGCGAAGACGCGCCCGGATGGGAACGTGTCCTGTGAGCCGCCACTTTCTCTCTGATGGAGTGACAACAGCCTTGCCCCGGGCTCCACGGGCTTGCCGTGTCACTGCCCTGTCCGTCCCTAGAAGCAGGCTGTGTGCCTAGTGTCCACCTGTGGGTAGCTGGTGGCACAGTGTCCCTGAGCTAGGTCTAGTTCTGAGCTCACAGGACACAGACGTCAACCATGTCCTCCTGTGAAGGTGGCTGTTTGTGCACCGTGTGTCCATGTGCTCTTCCTGTCCCTGGCTCAGCCGCCCAGCTGTGGGGCGTGCGGGGCTGGAGGTGCAATGAATGCGATGCGGCTCTGCATGGGGTGGTCCGGCTGTAGCGATGTCTTCCAGACGAATTACGTGTTGGCACATAGTACATGCTCAATAAATATTTTTTAATAAATGAATGCTTCTGTGCACGTACAGTATTTTTTACTGGGTGGGTCAAACTGTGTGCATTGCTCTGTAACCTTTCTCATCTAATATTACAAAGAAACTTTCACGCCAGTGGGTCCATGTCTAGGTTTTTGGGTGTGTGTCAATTTGACTTTCAGCTGTTTACTGGAATATAAAATCTATACCCCAGACCGCACGAGTTGTGAGCGTACAGATGGATGACATTCCACAAAGTAGACAAATATGTAGCCAGCGCTCAGGCCAAAACCCTTGCACACACTCGGGGTCCCAACTGGCCCTTCCTCTCAGAACCACCCCCAAGGTGGTGCCTGGCTTCTAAGACTGGAAGTGGCTTTAGCCTGGTTTCCAACACTGTATGAGTGGAATTGTATACTTAGTGAATTTTCAGTAGACTGGATGTTCATGTCCTCCCCAAACTCATGTGCTGAAAACTAACCCCCAGTGTAGTGTTTGGAGGTGGTGAGGTCGTAAGGTGGTGCCCCGTGAAGGGGTTAGTGCCTTTATTATAAAGGGCCCCGCAGAGCTCTTGCCTGACCTACACGTGAGGGCCCAGCAGGAGCGTCCGCGAACCAGAGCACGCTTCCCACCAGACGCTGGGCCGGGCCCTGATGTAGTAGGGACCTCCAGCCTCCATGACTCTGAGCACCCACGTCCACCCTCTGAGCCCTCCATGCGGTGTTCTTGGGGGCTGCCGGTCCCTCAGTGTCTGCCTTCTGTAGGTCATGTGTTTGTGAGATTCATCCATGAGCCGTGTGCTTCACCGTCTGCATGCACACAATGTACGTGTCTTATTCCAGTGTTGGTTGTTTTCGGTGTCCAGCTGTTATGACTGGGGTGAAGGGGAACATTTGTGTGTGTTTGGTGCACATATGTGTACACCTTTCTGTGTGTTGGTGCATGTGTGCGCACACATTTGTGTGGTGCACATGTGTTTACACATTTGTTTTCGGTACACACTTAGGAGTTCAGCTTCCCTAGAAATGACAGATGGTTGTGCAGAGTCAGAGGACCTGCGTCACTACAGCCCCCTGGGAAAGCTGCAAAGCGCCCGCCCTCGTCAACACGCACTGCGGGCCATGTTCTCTGGTGGGTGCCCACGCTGACGACCGAGGGTCCGTTTTCCTGAGGCAGCGTGGCTTCATGTACTCGCTGCTCATTAGGGTGCCCTGTTGTTGGAGTGCTTCTGAGGGCTTCTGCCTATTTTACTACTGAGGGTTGTTTTTTGCTTACTTTAAAGTGTTTTTGATAAACAGAAGTTTTAGCAAACTCAAAACTTAAATTTTGTCTAATTTGACATTACTTTTCTGTAAGGTTAACACTTGCTGTGTCCTGCTTAAGAAACCTTTGCCTGTTCCAAACCACTAAGATATTCTCCGACACTCTCTTTTACAGCTATGTTATTCCATCCTTTCCACTTAGATCAACTCTCTACCTGGAATTGATTTTTGCCATTGATGTGGAGGAGGATTAAGGTTTATTTTCCCATGAGGTAAAAGCTTAGATTATTGATTTTCAATCTTTTTCCTTTTCTAATTCATGCATCAAAAACTGAATTTTCCCCTAGAACTGTTTTAGCTGCAACAACATATTGTGATACACTTTCAGTGTCATGCAGTTCCAAATATTTCTAACTTCTGTTATGATTTCTTCTGTTGTACCACAGATTATTTAGAGGTGCACGGCTTAATTTTAAAAGGTGGCACTTTCTAGTTACCTTTTCTTAGTGCTCTCTAGCTTAATTTCAGTGTGGTCGGAGAACAAACTCAAACTCTTGAGTGATTCCAGTGCTTTGAAATGTGTTGGCTCTTGTTTTATGACTCAGTGATACTGGTCATTTTCACATGTACTTGAAAAGAACGTGTGTTGGACTGTTGCTGAATATAAAGCTCTATGTATGTGGTTTAGACAAAGCTGTTGATTGTCGTGTTCAGCTAGTTGGATCTTGACTGACACTTTTGTCTGCTTATTCTATCAGCTACTGAGATGGAGGATTTAGAGCATTTTGGTCAACTTGGGTGGCCAACACAAAATGCCTTAGACTGTGTGGGTTAAACAACAGGAATTTAGTTCTCAGGAATTGAGTTCTGGAGGCTGGGAAGTCCCCGAGGTGCCAGCCAACCTGGTTCCCTGTGAGGACTGTCTTCTTGGCTTGCGGACGATGCCTTCTCGATGTGCTCTCTCGTGGTGAGGAGAGTGAGCTCTCTGGCGTCTCCTTGTAAGGACACCCACCCACTGGATCGGGGCTCCTCCTTTGTGACGTCATTGAACCATAGTTACTTCTTCGAAGCCCCATCTCCAAATACGGTCTCCTTGAGGGTTAGGGCTTTGCATTATAGTGAATGTCTGTTGCCCCAAGATTCATGTGTTGAAATCTAACCAACAAAGGGATGTGGTTAGATTATGAGGATGGAGCCCCAGGAATGGGGTTTGTGCCCATAAAAGAGGCCCAGAGAACAGCCTGGTCCCCTTCCTCTGGGTGGGGACACAGCAGGGAGACTGAACAGGGAAGCGCGCCCTCACCAGATGAGTCTGCTAGTGCTTTGCTCTTGGGCTTCCCAGCTCCCAGAGCTGTGAGAAGTGAATTTCTGTTGTCTGTAAGCCGCCCCATCCATGACACTCTGCTGCAGCAGCTCAAAGACAAAGACAGGCCTCAGCGTAGGGACTCTGGAGGAACACAGCTTAGTCCATAGCACTCTGCCCCGTGGCCCCCAAGTTAACGTCCTCATGTACAAAATGCATTCGTTCCATCCCAACAGTCCCCAGAGTCTTAACTCACTCCAGCATCAAGTCTGAAGTCCCAAGTCACATCTCAGTCTCATTAAAACTAAATATATGTGCGACTCAAGGTGGGATGCATCCAGAGGCAAAATTCCTCTTTCGCTGACCTGTGGAGCCAGACGAGCTGTGTGCTTCTGAAACACAGTGATGGAACAGGCGTACGATGGACTCTCCCATTGCAAAGGGGGACTTGGAAGGAATAAAAGGGGGACTTGAAAGGAAAAAAAGCCTGGTGGGCCCCAGGCTTGTCCAAAATCCAGCTACGCAAATCCAACTAGCTCTGAAGGCTGGACGATAATCCTCACTGGACGATTCACTCAGCTTCTTGAATCTGTATGTTTATTTCTCTTCCCAAATTTGAGAAGCCTACTTTGTGTGTGTTTTCATCACTCTCCTTCCATTTTCTGGGTTCTGGTGAACCTAAAGTTATATCTTTTTTATAGTCTCATGTGTAGTAGAGTTAATTCACTTACAAAATTTACTTTGGCTCTCAGTGGAAGAAAATTACTTAATTAAATATTATATACTGTGATGATCATAGTTTCCAGATTTTGGTGACAGTTGGTATTTCCTGTCCCAGACTGAACACTAAATTCATAAAATTTAAAAAATATAATTATTCTGTAGTTAATTACACATAGACAAACCATAGTTTGCCAAGAGTTTTTAAGGAGTGAAAGTAGGCACTGGTAACAATTACACTAGGACGTGGACACAAATCAGGACTGTCCTAGGCAAGTCAGGCACAAGGTCATCTTAGTAATGTGAGATTGATTTTAAGTGATTAGTGTAGGCTAATTATACCTATAATTGTAACTATGTTGAGGGCTTTAAGGCACTTATCTTTATTATAATTAATGCAGTCATTATTTTAAAATTACCCATTATTTTATATTCTGTCTACTCAAATCATAACATCAAGAGAGTAAGGGGATTGTTAAGTGATAAATATCAGTGTTACCAGGCATGAGATACTGTAGGATCACATTTTATAAAGCATTATAACACTGTGCCTTAAAAGAACTACAGGACCCTGAATATTGGCCAAGCCAGTGTGTTTCTTTCTGTCTGCAACTCTTTTAAAATAAAATGTACACATCATAGCAAAAAAAAAAAAAAAAAAAAGGTAGTAGAGTTCTTTATATATCTTGGATATCACCGCCTTATCAGACGTATGATTTGCAAATAATTTCTCCCATTCTGTAGGCTGTCTTTTCATTTTGTTGATTGTTCCTTTTGCTGTGCAAAGGTGTTTTGGTTTGGTGTAGTCTTGCTGTTTTTTGCTATTGCTGCTTGTGCTATTATCGTTGAGGTGTCGATTCCAAAGTATCATTGTCAAGACTAATGTCAAGAGCCTTCCCCTGTTTCTTTGTAGGATTTTGTTGTGTGTGCTCGTCTCATTTGTCAATAACCAATATTGTCTTTTCCAGGTTCAAATCTAGGATATATGAAACAAAACAAAAACAAGACAAAACAAACAAAAAGAAATCCACAACCAAGTCATTCCTTGTGTATCAAGTTTCTCCATATCGCGCTGTCTTCTTATTTTGTTTTGTATATAATTTCAGGGGTTTTAGTTATACTTAGAGGTAAGAATAGGAAAAAGAATGTCTACTCCATCAGGTTTCTGTGGCAGATAACAGGATCTACTCTAGTTATTTTAAAGACAAAAGAAATTGAATTCTCTTTAAAAGTTTTCAGCTTTATTGAGGTATAATTGACCCTAACTTTAACCCAAAGCCAAACCCAGTCAGAATCTTAACCCCAACCCCAAGCCCAGACTCAGAGCTGAACCCCTAACCCTGTCCCAAACCGTCTACATGAACTCTTCCGCTGTGCTGTGTGCTGAGCATGCTGCCCTGTGGAGGAACCGGTAATTGTGAGACTCTCCCATGTGTCTTACATTCAGGGGTACCTAGATCATGGACATTGTGTTTTTGGCCTCCTTGATTTTTTAATCTTCAATTCAGAGCCCAAGTTCACCTGTATGCTCAATAGTCCTCAGGACATAAAAAAAATCTCTTAGGTGTTCTGAGATGCTGTTTATGTTTATGTCTTTTCACTTTATCTTAGATGCAGGTAAATAATTATTGCATAGTCTGAAGACATTTCTGAATTGATATGCAAATATGAAGAATTTTATTTATTTTAAAAACTAAATACGTAGTATTTCTGACATCCCAAGGTATAGAGCACAATTTAAATAACACGCATATCTCATCACCTACTTTAGTGTCAGGGTTACCTTATACTCAAAAGTAACAGCATGTATCAATTTCTGTAATTTTATGATTTAATAATATTTCCTCTATTAAAAAGCATTCTACATTACTTATATGTTACTGTCTTCTAAAATTTTAAACCTTATACACACGACATCATAACCTAAGCCTTGTTAACTCAGTCCAGGGGGGAACTAAAATGTAACTCAGGTCATTGATAAACAGGTTACTCTGTCCTCAGGCACATTACTCCAGTGGTGCGAGGAATGCTAAGGAGTGGTCATATGATCATTTAATTACTTTAGGAAGAGAAAATCCTCATCCTTGTTTTGATGTAATTTATCTCGGAAATTCTATTTTCATTTGTAATCAGCAAGAAAGGACAGATGCTAGGGTAACATGATGCAATGAAATTACCAAAGTTCTCCAGGTGCCAGTTTTTCTTTTGCACAAAAATTAAATAAACAGTAAGAAAGGTATTGGTCCAGTGAAATAAAACAAAGCAGCTCACCAGGATGAGAATAACACTGGTAGCTTTGTTTTCAGGAGAGCCTCGTGAAGAGTGGATGGTACTGCGAACATGCTGAGCTATTTTGTGATGTCTGAAAAGAATATTCACCATGTAGATACTATTACATGTCATCAGAGAGAGAAAGAACAAATCTCGAGTGAATGTTGTGCTTAGAAATGTTGCTGCCAGATGTTGGTTATAGGCACTGGTTTTACAAGTAGCGGTGTAATACCCAGGACCAGCATGAGTGGCATTCCTGTTGGCCACAGTTCTTAAGATGATCTCAGTATAAATGATCATGTTGATGATCCAGGCAAAAAGTAAAGAGGGTTGAATAAACGTAGAAATTTTGGTTTTGATCCAGGCCCACTTACTATTACTTGGAGTAATAGTCACAGCTTGAAATGTACTCTGGAGGGAGGTTGCGTACAGAGAAATACTTCGGGTAACTCTCTGAATGTAAAGCACTGTTTTACATCCAATATCACCCATCTCGGGCCTAATTCCAAATGATAACATTATATTTGGGACCCCTCTGAATATGAGTGATAGGGTGTTAGCCAAAGTTAGGTGGGCAAGAATCGTATCTGCGGGCTTCTTCTTATGAGGGAGAATTAAGAAGATGTACATATACAACAAAAATAACAAGGAATTCCCCATGAACCCAATACAAATTTGAAAGGTGAAGAAGATCCCAAAAATCACGTCACTGGAAATCATAGTCTTTCAGTCTCTCTTAGATCTTCAAACCAAGATCAGCACGTCCTATAGACAGATAATTTGATTACGAATGTAAAGATTCAGAATAACTGTGAATGTATTAATTTTCCAGGAGACTTCCTGCAAGATGGTCAAATGTTTAGCTACATCAGACCAAGGGACCATCAAGATACTTAAAGAGCAGAATTTAACGTTTATGAAAACAGAAAGTATCATATGTTTTCACCATTTATTCCAGTCAGTTTCTCTTAGAAACGTTCTGCTGATTCTGAAGACTATCTTTATGTGTTAAGAGACAGTTTACTTAAAACTGTAACTCCTCTTACCGTTCTATGCATAGTGAATGCCAGTAGCATCTGTACAATGATATTCTCTCAAATGTTTATTGTATTATATAGCTCATTTTTACAAATGAGCATATATAATTACTGAAGCATACATAAATATGTGGCACAAAACATATCTGACTTCAGTTATATTTTATTGTCACGTTTGTTATAAGGTTAACTAATATAAGATAAAAGAAGATATTATGGTCACATTCAAAATCAACGGCCAAGTTATAGATTACCTTCATCTCATTCTAAATCTCCAATCTGAAGCGTGGGCTCCACTGATCTGCTGAGACTAGAGAGTTCAGAATTACCCTAATCTCCCTGCAGTCAGTTCACACACACTGCAGTGCCTTCTACTGCCTACCGATGTGTCTCGTGACTCCTGTATCCTTCTACTCGACTGTTCCCTTTAATCATAAATTGAGACTGATGATGCCACTGACAGGTCAAGGGGTAGGGAGAGGCTTGTCATTCACATGCTGAGGCTCTGTCCGGGAGAGCAGGACAAAGCTCCCGAGATGATCTCAAAACGGCTAGAGCAGGAGTATAAAGGAAATTGGTCTGGGTTTTTTTTTTTTTTATTTTTTATTTTTTTTTATTGTGATCCAGATGCGGCCTGGGTGAGGGCTCACACCTGCCAGCAGGGGCTGAATGCTTTGAATCTCTTACTTGCACCAAAGGAGGGAGCCCTTAGATTCCTTATCAGTTTGACCAGACATGAGTCACGGGGAAAAAGTGAGTACACATGCCTAAAAGCTGACAGCAAGCATCCAAAAAACAGAGTCAGTCTTATTATTACAACTATTCACCCACTGGTATAGCTGAAATTTTAAAAGTGACACTTTTTATATATTGCTGGATTCAACTGGCTGATATTTAGCTTGGAATTTTTGTGTCGTGTTCATGAGAGAGAGTGGTCTGTCATTTTCTGATCGACTATTGACATGAATACAGGTGGCCTTAAAAAGTGATTCAGTAAGTGTTCCTTTCCCTTGCATTTTGTGGGAGAGCTTGTGTAGAACTGGTATTTTTCTATAAGCGTTTGGCATATTTGCTACTGAAACCATCTGGATCTGGAGTTTTTCAAAAGGTTTTTAAACATAACTTCAGTTTTTTTAATAGGCACAAGGTATTCAGGTTACCTAGTTCTTCTGAGTGACTTTTGGTGGCTTGTCCTTGGAGGAATCGGTCCACTTCGTGTGAGTTATCAGACTGACAAGCTTGAGTCGGTTGTGGCATTCGTGCTCTCACTAGTGTTTAAGTGCCTCGGGGATCATTAGTTATGTTCTTGCTCGTTCCTGTTCTGTATCTTATGTCTTCTCTTTTTCTCTTGGCCAAACTGTCTAGAGGTTTACGAACTTTCTTGATCTTTGATATTCTCTACTGTTTTCCTGTGCTCTGAGTTCATAGATTTCTGCTCTGATCTTTATTATTTATGTTCTTACAGTTGCTTTAAGTTTAATTTCCTCTGCTTTCTTGGGTTGCCTACGGTGGAAGCTTAGGTATGAAAACTGAGCTGAAACTAGCAGTTCCTACTGTATCTCAAATACTTTGGGTCTGAAATTCATTATCTTAGAGGATTTTAGTCTCTGTTTACAACATCTGTGGCTGCACGGCACAGGGGATGTTGGCTATTTCCAGGCATGACATCTAACAGGGGGAAGAAGACTTCAAAAAGTGGCCTCAAAATGCCTCCATGTCATTGTCATTAACGCTCCTCCCACCTCTGCCTCATGCCCAGGTACCCCAGGGACCCATTCAGGTGACACCAAACTGCCCCTATTACTGTTGTAGCCTATCTGGAGAAGAGACTGGCTGGTCTGTCCATTTCTACTTCCACCCCCAGGTGGAAAGGGCAGGGTGAATCACAGTTTGAACAGGGTCAGAACAAACTGAACCCAGCACCATACTAAAAGGATGGCATGCTACAATCAGGTGAAATCTTTCCCAGAAGTGCAAGAGTGGTTCAACATGTGAAGATCAGTGTAATAGGCCACATCAATGCACTGAGGGAAAAATCCACGTGATCATCTCAATAATGTTTCAAAAGAATTTGAAAAAGTTAGCATCTGTTCCTGAAAAAACAAACAAAAACAAACAAACAAAAAAAACAAACCAAAACAACAGCACTCAATAATCTAGGAGTAGAGGAGAACTTCCTCAACACAAGAGAGGACATATATGAAAAAACCTGAATGCAGCACCGTACTAGCAGGTGAAAGACTGAAAGCTTCCATTCTCCTCAGATCAGGCACAAGACAGAGATGCCTCCTCTCACAACTTCCATTCAACACTGCGCTATAATTTTCAGCCATAGCAATTTGTCAGGAAAAAGAAATGAATTGTCAGTATTGGAAAGGAAAAGGAAAGCTATGTCTGTTCATAGATGACATGATGCTGTATGTGGAAAACCCTAAAGAACCTGCCAAAAAGAAGACATTTCTTGAACTAACACATGAATTTAGCAAAGTTGTAGGATCCAAGATCAACACACAAAATTCAATTGTATTTCTATACCCCAGCAATGAACAACCCCCCCAAATTAAGGAACGGAATTTACAATAGTGTTAGAAAGAATGTAATGCCTAGGAATGAACTTAACCAAGGAGGTGAGAGAGTTATACACTAAATCTAATAAACACAGTAGTAAGAAATTAAAGAAGGCCCAGATGAGCCAATATACACCCTATGTCCATGGTTTGGGAGACTCAGTGTCGTGATGGTGGCAGTGCTCCTTGACGTGACCTACAGCTTCAAGTCTGTTCTTACCCACATCCCAGTGTCCATTTTGCAGAAATGGAAAATCTGATACTAGAATTTCTATGGAATTTCAAAGGACCTTAAATTGCCAAAGCAATCTTAAAAAGAACAAAGTTGGAGGACTCACATTTCCTGATTTTCAAACTTTCTACAAAGCTGCAATAACTAAATAGTGTAATACAGGCACAAGGCTAGAGATATCAGTGAGTGGAAGAGGAGAGAGAATCCAGAGATAAACCTGTACATCTGTGATCAGGTGATTTTTGACAAGGATGCCAAGACAATTCAGTGGGGGAAAGAACAGTGTCCAGTGCTGGACAACAGAATACCTGCATGCAAATGAGTGATGCTGGGCCTTTATTTCACATCATATACAAAACTTAACCCCAAATAGATCAAATAACTAAACTGAAGAGCTATAAAACTCTTAGAAGAAACAAAGAGCAAATCTTCATGTACTTGAATTTGGCAATGGTGTCCTAAATATGACATTCAAAGCGCAAAACAACACAAGGAAAAAACAGATAAATTGGATTTCACAATATTAAAAATTTGTGTACATCAAAGGACACTATAAAGCAAGTGAGGAGACTACTCAGAGTGGGAGAAATTATTAGCAAATAATATATCTGATAAGGGTCTAGGAGCTGAAATATGTAAAACATTGTTACAGCTCAACAACAACAAGACAAACAACCCAGTTAATACACGGGCACAGACACTGAACAGAGACTTCTCCAGGAAAGATACTCATAATGCCAATAAGAACATGAAAAGATGACCAACCCCATTATTCTTTAGAGAAATGCAAATCAAAGCCACAAAGGGATGCCACCTCAAGCCCATTAGGATTGTCATAATCCAAAAGAAGGAAAATATGACACATGCGTGGAGAAGCTGGCACCCTTCAGACATTGTTGGTAGAAAGGTGAAGTGGTTCTGCCTTCACAGAAGAGAATTCAGTGAGTCTTCCATAAGTAAAACACAGAATTACTACATGATCCAGCAACTGTACAACTAGGCATATACTCAAATAAAAGGAAACAGATGTTCAAACAGAAACTTGTGCACAGAGGAAGAGAGAAGATGGCGGAGTAGAAGGCCGCTGGTAGCTCACCCTCTCCCACAAATGCACCAAGACTCACATCCACAGACCCACTCAGCCAACCAGAGCACCTGCAGAACTCTGACAGAACATCGTCCTCTTCAAAAGATAGAGACGCCAAAAATCTGGTAGGAGAAAAGGAAAAAAGAAAGAAGAAAAGGCAAAGCAGCGCGGGACGGGTCCTGCGGGGAGGGAGCGGCAGAAGAGGACTGGCGCTCGTTCTTTGGGTCTCCCCTCCAACTGAGAGGCCAGCGGGACAGAGGGGGAGCCTCCGAGGCTTGGATCTGTACAGACCAGCCCTTGACTGGCAGAACTAAGTTAAACGGGCACAGAGGGTCCCCGCAACACCCAGCCTGAGATGCGGGCTGGCAGCTGGGGGCAGGGCCAGGCTGCCCGAGCTGGTCGGAGGACGGCGTCCCCTGCACTGAGGCAGCCCTGGGGGACTGCAGGGGGCTGCGCGCCGTGGCTGTGGGTGTACAGGGCAGAACAACGTGGGCCCTCCATAAAACAACACGGTTGATGTGCCCTGGGGGGAAGGGTGCACACCCCCATCTCTGAAAACCCACGGAAAGTTTTCGGGGGAAGAGAGGCGGGGCTCAGGCACAGCCGCCATATCCTCCGGTGCTTAGCACCCAGGTGGGGGCGGGGGCGAAACCTGCATCCGCACCTAAGGACTTAGCAGCCTCAAAAGCCGGACCGAGACTTGTCTACAGCCCGAGGCAGATAGGATCCTTCCGTCCTGGTCCCTCAGAGAACTTGCTCCGCCAAGACAAACAAGGAGCTGGGCTCTGGCCCGGAGCAGGGACAAGGCTGTTCCTCGGTCTTCCCTGAGCCCGCCTGCGGATCGCCGACCCGAGGTGGAGCGCGCAGCAGCACAGAGCAGCGGACTGACCGGTGCTGGGAGAGGGAGGGCGGCCCCCTGCCTTTCCGGCAGGAACGCAGACCCTGACCATGGTGCTGGGAGGGGGCGCGACCCACCCTCCTACCTGGCCAGTCTGCAACATCTGACTGCGGCATCGGGAGGGGCAGTGACCTGCCCGCCCACAGCAAAGGAGAGCTGCACCTGACCCAGTGTTGGGAGGAGGCGCGATCTGCTTGCCGACAGGCACTGGGAGCAGCACAGACGAGGGCGCCAACGGGGGGCCTCTGGAAACAGCAAGCTGAGCTTCCAAAACAGGACGAAGACAGAAAGACTTCACATTAAAAGCACACAGTCTCCAGGAGAACACCAACCCCCCCCCTTTTTTTTTTTTTTAAATGTGTTTTTAACCTGTTCTATTTTCTATTACCCTCTTAATTTTTACTTCTTAATTCATTTTTATTTCTCTTGGGTTTTGAGGTCCTGTTATTGATTACACACAGCTTTCAAATACATCTTTTCCTCTTTCCCCCTTTTTTAAAGGCTTTAAAAGAATGTCTCAACCCAATTGCTATTCTGCTTCAACTTACTCTTCTATTATTAATTATACACTCTTTTCAAACCTTTTTTCCTCCCCTCTTTTAAAATTCCTTCTCTCTCTCTCTTTTTTTCCCCTAAGTTTTATTCCTACACAGGCATTAGATAGATAAACTCCTTAAGGACCAGAATAGATAACTGATACTCCATAGACCACAGTGCCAGAGAGGTATGAGCAAGATGAAGGAGCAGAGAAACCATTTCCAATTAAAAGAACAAGAGAAATCCCCTGAAAGAACGATCAATGAAATAGACACTGATAGCCTACTAGATCAAGATTTCAAAAAAGGAGTGATCAAATTGCTGAAGGAATTAAAAGAGATAGTGTTTAGAGATATAAAATATGTCAAAAATGAAATTGAAGCTATAAAGAAGAGCCAAGTAGAATGGGTAAACTCATTGACCGAGATGAGGAATGATCTAAAGGCTGTGCAAAGCTGACTAGATAATGCAGAGGAACGAACTAGTGACCTAGAAGACAGGACAATGGAAGCACCCAATCAGAAGAGCTACAAGATAAACAAATAAAGACAAATTAAAATAGCATAAGGGACCTATGGGATAATATAAAGCATGCCAATATTCTCATAATAGGGGCCCCAGTAGGGGAAGAAAGATCAAAGGGGACTGAAAAGGTTTTTGAAGAAATCATGACTGAAAACTTCCCAAACTTAAAGAAGGAATCAGATATCCAAGTGCAGGAAGCTCAGAGGGTCCCAAACAGACCCACATGAAGACATATCATAATCAAGATGGCCAGAGTCAAGGACAAAGAAATGACCCTAAAAGCAGCATGAGAAAAGCAAAGAGTGAGTTACAAGGGAACCCCCATAAGGCTCTCAGCTGATTTCTCTGCACAAACACTACAGGCCAGAAGGGAGTGGCAAGATATATTCAAAGTTCTGAATGAAAAAAAGATGCAGCCTAGGATACTTTATCCAGCAAGGCTATCCTTTAGGATAGAAGGAGACATGAAGATTTCACAGACAAGAAAAAGCTACAAGAGTTTAGCAACACTAAACCCATGCTAAAAGAAATATTGAAAGTTCTACTCTAAATAGAAAAGCAGCAGGATGCTACAGAAATGAGAAAGTCACAACTGGAAAGGTGATAACTCATAAATTACAAATAAAATAAACACAAAGTCATAAAAGTAGACATACAAATCATTGAGAGTGGGAGAGGGAGGCAGGAAAATACAGAATTTTTTTTCTTTCTTTAAAAAATTTTTTTCTTGGTAGGATGGGTTTGAGATCATGTTACTATCAGTTTAATAAAAACAGTTATAGTAATGGGCTAATAGACTTAAAAAAGAGGGAAACCACAAGCCAAAAACTTACAAGGGAGTCACTAAAACTAAATAAAATTCATGATAATACAAAGGAAAATTACCAAACCACAAAAGGAAGAAGAAAGGAACAAAGAGGAAATACCAATTCAACTGCAAAGATAAGTTCAAAATGGCAATAAACACACATCTATCATTAATTACTGTAAATGTTAATGGACTAAATGCTCCAGTCAAAAGGCATAGAGTGGCAGACTGGATAATAAAGCAAGAACCTTCAATATGCTGCATACAATAGACCCACTTTAGGGAGAAGGACACATATAGATCGAAAGTGAAAGGATGGGAAAGGATATTCCATGCAAATGGAAAAGCCAAAAAAGCAGGTGTTGCAGTACTGATTTCAGACAAAATAGACTTTAAAACAAAGGCCATAAAGAAAGATAAAGAAGGACACTTTATAGTCATTAAAGGAATGATACAAGATGAGGATATTACACTCATTAATATATATGTACCCAATATAGGAGCACCTAAGTACATAATACAATTACTAACAGAGATAAAGGGGGATATTGATGGGAATACAATCATAGTTGGAGATTTTAACACCGCATTAACATCACTAGACAGATCTTCCAGACAGAAAATAAATAAGGCAACAGAGAAACTAAATAATACAATAGAAAAATTAGATTTGGTGGATATTTTCAGAGCTTCACACCCCCCCAAAATAGGATATACATTCTTTTCAAGTGCACATGGAACATTTTCCAGGATTGATCATGTACTTGGGTACAAAAGAAACCTCAGCAATTTTAAGGAGATAGAAATTATCTCAAGCACTTTACTGACCACAATGCCATGAAACTAGAAATCAACAACAGAGAAACAAAGGAGAAAAAAAGGAAAGCATGGAGATTAAGCAATATGTTATTAAAAAAAAAACAATGGGTCAATGAGGAAGTCAAAGCTGAAATTAAAAAACACCTTGAGACAAATGACAATGAAAGCACAACCACACAAAATTTATGGGACACAGCAAAGGCAGTGCTAAGAGGGAAGTTTATAGTGATACAGGCCTTCCTCAAAAAAGAAGAACAATCTCAAATAAATGATGTAACCCACCAGCTGAATGAATTAGAAAAAGAACAACAACAAAACAAAACAAAACAAAACAAAACAAAACAAAACAAAACCCAAAAGGCAGGAGAAGGAAGGAAATTATAAAGATTAGGGAGGAAATAAATAAAATAGCAATTAACAAGACCATAGAATAAATCAACCACCAAACCAAAAGCTGTTTTTTTGAAAAAGTAAATAAAATTGACAAACCTCTGGCCAAACTCACAAAGAAGAAAAAAGAGAGAGCACAAATTAGCTCGTAGAGTAAAACCACAATGTAATCATGCCACAAAAAATCAATACAAAGAAGAAACTGAAATAGAGAGGGGAATGTAAGCGATGTGAGAATGACTTTAGATTTAGAAAGAAGAGAATAGAATGTTCAGAAGAAATTCCAGAAAGGGCTTAATATCTCCTCTGCAGCCCTGAGACCCCAGTCACACCAGTGTCCTTACCAAAGCCAGTCTGGGTAGCACCCGGTAAGGGGGGTGACTCACAGGCGGTTCTGAAAACTGATGATATGCTGCCAGAGTTATGGGGAAGGAGCTATGTGACTTCATCTCCCATGGGGCACTAACCAGCTTGTTATCCAAAGTGGAAATGTCCTGTGCACAGGGACCCAGTCTGGCAGGTTCACAGGAGTCTAAATCGCCCTCTCTGATGCCTTGTGTCTCCTGTTACTTATTAGGCTGATTATTTTCAAGTGCCCAATTATCTTCTGAGGTAATAATAGATTGTTCCTGAGTTAAAGCTCGGTAATTATCCTTCAGGGTTCCAGAACAACGACAGGAAGGTAATCAGAAGTTTAATTCTCTCAGCTGGCAGATGTTGTGCCGGTATTCAGTGTTACGCTGGCCACTGTGCCGCATCTGTGAGGCTGGGGTGGTGGCTATTCAGAGCTGAATTTCAGATTTCTGAAATTTCCATTCAAACAAGCGTATAGCTTTATCTTGTTCAACGACCAGACCATAATTTTTATTTGAATTTGCAGTACATACTCAGTGATATAACTTGTGCAACTTTGAACACATGAAAAATTTACATTTTAAAACTTAAACCTTTTATTTTGAAAAAATTGTAGATTCACAGAAAATTGTAAAAGATGTACAGAGAAATCCTATTAGCCCTTCATCCAGTTTCCCCAATGGCTGCATCTTTCACAATTATAGTACAATGTAAAATCGTTTGACATGGATGTAACGTGTAGTCATGTCACCTTACCACCGTGTAGCTTCATGTAACCACTGACTCCATCAAGACACGACATTGTTTCATCTACAAAGGTCTCCCTCATGCTACCTCTATACTCACACCCAGATCACCACCACAAATCTGTTTTCCATCAGTATAATTTTGTTTCTGCAAAACATTATCTAAATACAATAATATAATTTTATAGCATATAATATTTTGGGATTTCTTTTCATCACTTAGCATTCTTCTCTAGGTCCATTCAAGTTGTTGCTTGTCTCAAGAGCTCAATCCCTTTTATTGTTGAGTAAGACTCCCAGTGTGGAGGTACCAACTTACACGTACCTGCTGAGGGACATTAGGGCTGTCTTGCAGTTTGGGCTCTTGCAATTAAACAGCAGTTTTGGCTATTACTATGAACAACTGTGTACAGGTTTTTACGTAAATGTTAGTTTTCATTTCTCTAAGATAAATGCCCAGGAGTACAATTGATGGATTGTATGCTAAGTGCATATTTTACACCCGATATCACCCATCTCAGGCCAGCCTAATCCTAAAGGATAGCATTATATTTGGAGTCCCTCTGAGAATATGAGTGTCAGGGTGTTTGTTCATAGCAGCATTATTTGCAATAGCTGAGATATGGGAGCTTCCTAAGTGTCCATCAACAGCTGAGTGATGACCTATTAAGACACTTTTCCATAAGATCTTAAACTGGGCAAGGATGCCTCTACCACCCTTGATATTCAACATAGTGTTGTGAATTTGGAGCCCAGAGATGGGAAGGCAGGAGGCATTTACTGTTGCAGGAAAGGCTTGCTGGCAGCGCTGACCAGAGGAAGAGACCAGAACTGTGAACATCAGATCTGAGAAATCAGAAGCCCAGCAGACAGGGCAAGGGCGTGTCTGGGCTGCTTCCTTGGGTCCAGGAGACATTATTGCATTATTGTTCATTGAGCCGTGGCCCGATCGTGCAGACATGCATGCCTTGGCCCCGGTGGGACAAGGGGTTTCCCACGGTCTGTACCACGTTCTTGGAGCTGTGACTCCAGCTGGTGTCTTTCTCACCATCCAAGGAGCAAGGGCATCAGTGATCTCTGCAAACTGCATGCCAGGTCTTCAGTCTGCAAGGAGCTGCACCAGAGACCAGGCCTCCAGTGCAGGGCTGCCTGACCTCACGGGGTCTCCTCTTTGGCAATATTTGTGCGTTTTGGAAATAGGGCTGGACAGTAGCTAATTCAGCCTCCTCAAAGTCAATAGGATCAAATTAGGTCCCGTCATACTACATTAGTTCACACCAAATCAAACTAGACATTTTTGAAGCTCTGAGTTGACCGAGAAGGCTGCCCCACAAGTAAATTTTCCAGGAAAGGAGCCACTTGTGGAGCAGTAACTCAAAGCCCAGTGACTCGGCTTGTAGCTGAGACCCTCCTATAAGCCCCCTTCTTGTGGCTCGTGTCACATTTCCTGCTGCTGCCAAGTGCTGACCAACCCCAGGGCTGGCCTCCCGAGCTCCATGGCAAGTACATGGCCACAGCCCAGCCAGATGGGCCACTGGCATGGAGCCTGGAATGGAAAACTAACAACGTCTGAGCCCAGATGTAATTTCTACCAGGATCACGCATACAGAGCAGAGCTACCTGGGTGTATGGCGCTGGCTTGGAGATGTCCACGGTGCTGAAAGGATCCCGGTCCTCCCCTGCCCCACCTCCTCCTGCCATGAACGAATGACTGGAAATTCCATTACCAGGTTTGTTAGGGGCTGTTAGCCCAGGGAGACAGAGGGCAACAAACTGTGCCCAGCTCCGACTTCTCCTTACTCTGGTCCATCCGTGGCAGCATCAAGCTCCTTTGCCCCTAACATTGTGTTTCAGCATCAGAAGGAAGAAAACCACTTGAAAAAACCAATCTCACAGTGTGGGTTCTGTTCATTGTGGGTTTTGTCCAGCAAAAGTCCCTCTGCGGAAGAACAAAATTACTCAAGACTTTATTAAGTCAAGAGAGTGAGAGGGACCTGGAGCCCAACTCTCCAAGCCCTCCCAAGCCCTTGTATTTATTGAGAATAGTCAAACAGAGAGTCAAAGTAAAATACATCATAGGAATGAATAAAGGGCATGGTGTATGTGCAGGGATGCAGCTCAGCAGTTTCAGCTTGTGAAAAAAAAGAGATTATAATCTTAATTTATACTTAGGGAGAAGGTTACAATATTGATAGTACAAATGGTTACTTTAAGCCTCAAACAATCATGAGCAAGGTTACAGTGTTCCAAATAATTAATAATGAAAACCCAGACCACCACAAAGTCTCCATACTACAATCAGAAATCGTCTAAGCACACGAAGCAGCCCAGCTGTCCCCAGCTAAGGGCTAAGTCACCGTCTTCTATGAGCAAGAGCAGCCCACACGATCCACCTGTGCCTGATGAGCGAAGCATGTCCTGCTGGTTAGCGCAGGGGACAAGTTATGGTTTTCCATGAGCACAAGCAGCCCTGAATCTATGACCTCAAACTAGGCAAAGCATGTCTCTGCTTTTTATGGCAAGGAGACAGTTTGTAGCAGATTCCTGCTGGCAAAGCAGCTTCAAGGCAATGTAAGCTAAATTCCATAGATAAGGTGTTGACTTGTATCTAGAGTTTAGCCTTTTATGCTTTTGGACATTTTGCTTTGAAGTAGCAGTATAATGAGAAATATAGAAAGCATTGGTTTTGATTATACATTTCTTACGTGTTTATGTAAAGGTGAGGATACATAAAGGTGGGAATATGATCTGGTAAAAGCAATGATTACCATATCAAAGTTTGTTAACCCAAGTTTGTGCTCCCATATCACAGAATCATCATTTCTTCCCAAGACTCCCCAACATGTGTGAGAAAGAGATGATCAACTACAAGGCAAAGAGAAGCTTTCAGCCCAGCTCTTCTTGCCAGCCCTGGCGGTGCTCCAGGGTCCAGGGGTCCAGGGAGAGGACTCATGGGAGGGGATAGCTGCTCACAAAGGTCTGGGCATCTCCTCATCATTTCCACCACTGGGTGTGATTTTCTGGGCTTATCCCCAACTCCAGCCTGCGGATCTGTTCACCTGTTTGGGTGAAAACCTTCCACTAGGGCATGTGGGGTTTCTGGGCACTTTGGGGCTGCATCGGGGGCAAGGGCACTCCCAGGTCTGTTTTCTTGAGGAGATATGCTCCCATGTTATGGACCTCAGCCCTGGGTGTTCTGGGAATGGGTGGGCTCTGGTGTGGTTAGAGGTCTGAGTCAGTGCTCAGGGTTTTGGTTGGGGGTGCGTCTGGGGTCCGTGGTCCCACTGTGGTCCCTCTCCCAGGCAATCCTCTGTCTGAGCACAGAGGGATTTCTGCCTCCCCATCCCCAGTGACTGGCCTGGGGCCTGGTTCATGGTGGCTGCTCAGGAGATGTCCAAAATTGGATAATGGAACAAGTCCAGTCCAGTGTCGCCCCCTACACTTCTGTGGGGGCCCCCATGATGCCTGCTCAGCACTGCACACCTGGAGGACCAGGGCCTAGGCAAAAACTGTATGCCCCTGGGTGGTCAATTAGAACTCCTTGAATCCCTGATGTGTTAAGAAACTTGTTTATCACTGTGTAGAGGCTGAAGGAAGGGGGTCAATGAGAGCAGTGGAAGGGACTGGGTCCAGCAGCTGGAATCCCCTGAGACCTTGGCCCTTGGAAGGACCCAGGATGGCATCCTTGGTAAGGCGTGCTCCTATTCCTTCCAGCCCACTTTACCCCATTCTGACTTGCCTCTCAGAGGTCTTCATAGGAGGATCGCCTTGTAGGTGGCTTTTGATGTATCAGATGTCCAGAGTGTCAGCTGGAGACACGTGCTGGGTGAAGGGCCCCCCACCATGACCCTGACCCCAAAGCTGAGGATGAAAGTGGGTCTCAGGAATGCCCCCTTCCAGGACAGCCTCCTCAGTCAGGAATGAGGCCCTTTGTGTTCCTAAATGGCCCAAGTGAGAGAGAGGTGCTTGGTGAGGGTTTGTCCACCAGCTCCCAGCTCTTTCATCCCTTCCTCTCCCAACAGACCCTTGTAGGAAAAGCTCCCCGAGATGATGCAGGAAAATGGATGTGGGGTGTGAGGAAGGCCATGTCCCAGATTTTGGTTGAGTCCCTGGGATGTGCCCTGCCAAGTGTGGGTCCTTGGCTTCATGCAGGAAAGAATTCAAGTGCAAGCCACAGTTGAGTAAAGGTAGATTTATTTAGAGAGGTACATACTGCATAGAGTGTAAGGCAAGAGAAAGGCAAGGAAAGAGCTGTGGGAATTGGGTGCTCAGGTTAAAGTAAAAGGAGGTACACACTCCATAGACAGAGTGTGGGCCGTCTCCAAAGAGGAGGGAGCAAAAAATGGCGGCTAGGCATGGTGTTGCCAGCTTTTATGGGCTCTGTAAATTCACATGCCTACAGGTGGGACCATTCCAACTACCTTAGGGAAGGGGCTGGGATTCACAGGTATTGGGCCACCACCCATTCTTTGGCCTTTTGTGGTTAGCCTTGGGACTGTCATGGCTCCTGTGGACATGTTATTTATCATGCTATTTCAATGAGCATATAATGAAACTCAAAGTCTACTAGAAGTCAAACCTCCTGCCAACTTAATCCTCAAGGCCACGTGGGAGTTGAATCTTCCACCATTTTGGTGTTAATTGCTGTCACTCCTTGAATGGCTGTGCCCTGCCCCTTTCCCTCCTGTCTCAGTTTTAGAACTGTTAGCTACTACACCCCAGAAAGAATTTTATAAATTAAAGCCCACAGTTTAACAATAGTCCATTTTGCCTTTGCAAAATGATTCTGTACATTTCAAAAGTTAATCTAGGTCAGCACCTCTTGCCCTCTACTGACTTGCCCTCTACCTTCCACCCATTTCTAATAGTTAGATTCTGTCACTTTGTGTGTTCCATTCTGCAACACTCCTACACCCTAATCAACTAAATTTGAATAGATTATGATTGACCTTTGGGCTGTACAAATGTATGGACTTAGACATACTCATAGTGACACAACCTAAATTATCACAAGGAACACTTCAACCCTTCACCCCCACCCCATTATCTGTTTATGTGTGTAGTTTTGCCTTTTCCATAATTGTCCTAAATAGGGTCCTACTGTGTGCAGCCTCCTCAGACTGGATTCTTTCAGTTAGTAACATACAAGTAAGATTTGCCCATGTCTTTCTGTGGGTTGATGGTTTTATTTTTATTGCCAAGTAGTATTCCATTGCATGTATATGAGAGTAAAACCAGTTTTCCCTCTATCCTTCTAGGCTCTTGGATGAGACCTCCCAGCCCCACCCCCCCCGATAAGACAGATTACCGGGAGAAAGAAACAAGTTCAATAACACATATACTTCCAGTATACCGGGAAGATACCCAGGAAAACTGAGCCCCCTCCCCCCCCCAGAAATGGCCAAAGACATCACCTTAAATATGATCTTTAGTTTAAAACAAAAGCAAGGCCTTGGGGAGGGAGGAAGTCATTTATGGTGGGTTACCATGAAAGCTCAGTAAACAAAGGTGTGTTTGTTATGCAGACTTAAGTCAAGACTTCTCTATTGATAAGAGTTAGTTAAGGTTTAATCAGCCTTCTATTTCTGGTACAAAGAGGGACACACTTACAAATGTAGATTTTCCTAATAAATGTAAATGCCACTTACAAAAGGGCAACATCCACTCAGTTTTCTAAGATTATTTTTTAAAATTAGACTAAATTAATCCTTATGCCAAAGAAGCCTATTTTGGGGTGCCTTATTCTGTTCTTTTTGACATGGATGTACCCCAAATTGCTTATCCATTCATCTATTGAAGGACATCCTGATTTCAAGTTTTTAGCCATTATGAGCAGAGCTGCTGTGCATAACTGAATCCCAGTATGTCTTTGGACATAGTTTTTCTTGCTTAAATACTGGAAGCAGGACTACTGAATCCCAAGGTGAGACTTGTTTAGCTTTGGGAAAAACTGCCAGCCTGTCTTACGAAGTGGCTGTCCATGCATTCCACCAGCAATGAGGGAGAATTCTGTTGTTCCTCACTACCAGCAATGGGATTGTCATATTTTTGGAGTTTAGCAGTTCTAACAGGTGTGTCATGATCTCTTTTGATTTTAATTAGTAATTCCCTGATGGCATATTTTTGTGTGCTTATTTATGATCTGTATGTCTTCTTGGATCAGGTATCTGTCCAGATCTTTATCCATTTTTTATGGGGTTATTTTAGAGTTCTTTGTATATTTTGAGTCCAAATCATTTATCAGATATGTGTTTTGTAAATATTTTTCTCACAGTTTTATGGCTTGTCTTGGTTTTCTGAATAAGGTCTTTCAGAATAGAAGTCTTTAATCTTATAAAGTCCATAATCTTACTTTTTTTGTGGATTGGCTTTACGTGTAGTGTGATAAAACTCAAAGGTCATAATCTACGTTATCAAATGCAAGGTCATATAGATTTTCTTCTGTTTATCTCTATAACTCAATTTTGGATTTTAAATGTGTGTGAATAAATTTGAGTGAATTTGTTGTAAGTGTTAAAGTTTCTGTTTCCATTCAGTTCATTCCATATGGCTTCCAATGAATTGTTCCTTAGCTGTTTGGAGAAGTTAGGGATATTTGGCTTTATTTTAGCTTGAATTTCCAGTTTAAAAGACTCAGCTGAACTCTTCTCAGGGGGGTGGGGCCCCTAGCTGTGAGGGGTGCTTGTTCCACACTTTCCTGTCCGTAGTGTAGTGGACTGAGCTGAGCTGCCCTTGGGTGGAGCTTCCGCTGGCTGTGAGGGTGGCTGAGCCTGCGCTTTCCCATTGGCCGGCAGGGCCCAGAGCCCGCCTCCCCTACCTGTGGCAGGAACACACGTTCAGCCCGAGGATTTGGCTTCCTGCGCAGCTGACTAGAGCCACGTCTCCTCTGGACCTGCTGGGCCTTTGAGACAACAGGGGGTTATGTCCATGCTGAAGGGACCCCAATCTCCTCAGGACCCGACAGGAGTTGCTGCACTGAAGGCAGGGTGAGGAGGAAGAAAAAGTGAGAATTTTCCTGTGAGGGGCTGACTGCTGAGGGGAATCCCTCCTCAGAGGGCCAGGGAGAGGAAGGGCTGGATGTGGGGAACTGTGGGTTTTAGTCAGTTTTTGTGTGTGGTGTAGAGTGTGCCATGTCCTTTGTGTGTGGTGTCCAGTTTTCCCAGTGTTATTGAGGAGACTGTCCTTTCCCTAAGCATATGTTCCGGGCTCCTTTCTTGTGACTTAACCGACCACATACCCCTGGGTTTATTTGTGGGCTCTCTATCTGTTCCTCTGGTCCGTGTCCTGGTTTTTGTGCCAATTCCACACTGTTCTGGTGACTGTAGTTTTGTAATGCTGTGTGAAGTCAGGGAGGGAGATGCCTCCAGCTTGTCCTCCTGTCACAGAATCCTTCTGGCTGTTCAGGGTCCTTTGGGTTTCCACACAAATGGTAGGGATGTTTGTTCTGTTTCTGTGAAAAATGACACTGAAACTTATTTTATTAAAGTATAGTCAATTTACAGGGTTTTGTTATTTTCTGATGTAGGGCATAGTGATTTGACCAGGTTTGCTTTGAATTTGAACATTGCTTTGGTTAGAATGGATGTTTTAACAATATTAATTCTTCCATCCATGAGCACAGGATATCTTTCCATTTATTTGTTTCTATTCAGTTTCTTTCCTCAGTGTCTTAGAATTTTCAGTGTTCTGATCTTTCACATCCTTGATTAAATTTATTGCTAGGTAGTTTTTTGGGGGGAATGCAATTGTAAATGGGATTTTAAAAAGTCTCTTTATAATGTCCCGTTATTTATTTATTTGTTTATTTTCCTAAGGGAGAGCACGAATGCCATCCCCCACTACCACAAATTATGCAGTCGATTTTCTGACATTTGGAGAAATCGCAGGGGTCAGCACATCCGAGGTGCAGTGGATAAGCCTCTCCCTGGGAAAACCACCTTCATGATCACGGTATCTCCCCTGCCAGGTAAGTATGATGATGTCTCATTATTCATGTAGAAAGACAACTGATTTTTGTCTATTGATTTTGTTCCTTGTAGCTGTACTAAAATCAGTCATCAGTTCTAACAGGTTTCTGATGATTTGTTATGGAAAGCTAGAAATCAGAAATCACCCTGTTTGGACTCCATCCAGGTCATCCACAGCACCCAAGACACAGTGTCTCCTAATCTTCCTACAGGGCCTCTAAATTACCTGTGGACTCCTACAAGGGTGGTTATCATCAGAACTTTGGGTGAACTGAATCTAGTTAAGGGTTGGCCTCTATAAGGAAATCTGATGTCTTCTCTGCTTTTTCAACACGGTGTTGACAATGGTTGTTTTGAAAAGTAATTTATTTTCTAGTAATTTCAAACATATAAAAAACTGTAAATAGGATTACAAAGTACTCACATTTACCACCTGACAAAATGCTCTAAAACTGGGATACTCTCTCAGGGAACCAGCACATAAACCCCAAATGAAGAAATTTTATGGTTCCACATTGTAATCCCATCCACAGGCCCACTTCAACCTTCCCCATTGCCCCAACTTAGGGAAATGTATTTTTCCATTCTGATCTAGTTTTCTTTTTCTGAAACTATTATTGAGACTTTCCCTCTTTTTCAAAATCTTAATGGATTTGAAGTGCATAAGATGAGTATGATCTTGACCTCTTCTGTGTGGCTTCTGTCACTTAGAATGTTTTCAGTGTTCAACCAGGATGTAACATGTATCATTAGTGTTTCATTCACATTTTTCTTTGTTATTAAAAATACAGAACATAATGTTACCTTTTAAACCATTTAAATACACAGTCCTAATGTATTAACTAAATTCACACTGTTGTACAGATACTTCACTGTCCATCTCCAGAACTTCATCATTTTCCCCAAGTGAAACACTGTATCCAGTAAGCACTAACTTCCTTCAGCTCCTTGCAATGACATTCTTTCTATCTCTGCATTTGACATCTGGATACCTGGTGTAAGTGGAATCATATAATATTTGTCCTTCTGTGTCTGGCTTATTTCACTTAGCATAGTGTCTTCAAGAATTATTCACGTTGCAGCATGTGTCATAATTTCCTTAGTTTTTAAGGCTGTGTAGTTTCCCATTGTGTATACACCACATTTAGTTTAACCATTCATTCGTTGGTGGACAGTTGAGTTGATTCCACCTTTTGCTGTTGTGATTAGTGCTGCTACGAATGTGGTTGAACACCAGTTCCTGCTTTCAAATATTTTGTATATATACACTGAAGTGGAATTGTTGGATCACATGTTAACCCCATGTTTAAGTTTTTGAGGAACTCCCATGTGGTTCTCCACCATGACTGCACCACTTTATTCCTTTATATGGCAGAATCATAGAGCGGTTTATGGATATACCCTGTTTGTTAATCTAGCCTTTGATGGACATTTCAATTGTTCTGCTTTTTGGGCCATTGTGAATAGTGCTGCTATGAATATTTGCAAACAATTTTTTTTGTTTGTTTCAACACCTGTTTTTAATGCTTTGTGTTCTATGTCTAGGAGTGAAATTGCTGAACCATAAGGTAACTGCATTTTTATCTTTTTGAGGAAATGACAAACTGTACATATAAGCTGTACCATTGTCAACTTTTTCAAGTAATGTTTAAAGGTTTCCATTTCCCTCCATTTTTACCAACATTGGTTGTTTTTAATTTTCTTGCTTGTACAGCTTCTAGTGTGCTTGAAAAGGTACAGTATTATGGTATTAATTTGCATTTCCATCATGACTGATTTTTTAACATCTTTTCATGTGCCTGTTGACTATTTGTCTTGTTCAGAGAAGGGTGTATTTAATTTTTTTTAAAAAAAATCTAATTTTATTTATTTTTGCTGGTTTTTTTTCCTTTTTCAGTTTTATTAGGTAGAATTATTACAGTTTGACCACACACATATACATTATATTACCTGTAAATACGTATAGAAATATACTGCACATTTTTTTCAAAGTTTATGTTTAGAGAAGGGTCTATTTAAGTCCTTTTACTATGTTAAAAATTGGATTTTGTGTTTTTATGAGTTGTAAAAGTTCTTGATAAAAATTTTTTTAGTTATGTAATGTGCAAATATTTGATTTTTGTTTGTGGTCATTTCACTTTCTGGATAGCATCTTTGATGTACAAAGTTTTTTAATTTTGAGGAAAGGCAATTTAGTTTTTTCTTTCCTTGCTTGTGTTTGCTTTCAGATCTAAAAAAATAGCTAAACCCAAGGTCATGATGACTTATCCCCACTATTTCTTTGAGAGTTTATACGGCTTCCCTCCCTATCTGTGAGGTATTGGTTCCAGGACACCCTGTGGATACTAAAATCTGTGGGTGCTCAAATCTGTTATATAAAATGGTGTAGTACTTGCAAATAATCTAATCACATCTCCCTGTATACTTTAAATCACCTCTAGATCAGTTATAAAACCTAATACAATGTAAATGATATGTAAGTAATTGTGAAGAAAATGAAATATTATTTAAATCATTTCTGGCATGCAACAAATTCAAGTTTTTCTTTATGGAACTTTCTCCAATTATTATTATTATTATTTTTATCTGAAGGTGGCTGATTCTGCAAATGTGGATTCAGCAGATGAGGGCTGATTGTCACTTTACCTGTCTTTAAATTTAAGTTTTTTATGTACCTTGAGTTAATTTTGTATGTGGTGTGAAGCAACGATCCAATTTCATTTCTCTTCGAAATGAAAAATTTTCATTGGATAAACAATTGCCTGGCACCATCCCCCCCCCCCCCCCAATTTAATGCTGCCCAGTGTTGTAAAAAAATCAGTTAGTGCATGTGTCTTTTCACATTTGAGTGTTGCTCTGGATACATGCCCAGCAGTGGGATCTCAGACCTTTCTTGCTTCTGACCTAAACAGGAGGCGGTCACTATGTGGAACCTACATTTCGGGAGATGGGGGTTTATCTCCACCTCCTTGATGGATGCCATTGATTATTAGGAATTCTCCTGCATAGGAGTTTTCTATTCAATTCCTTTTATTTAAAAAAAAAAAAACAACAACAATAACAAAAAACCTATGTCATCATTTAACTTCATCACTGTGGACACATGGATAGTTATTTTAATCTTTGATTAGAATCCAGCAATGCAGAATTTGGTTGCTCTGCCTATTCCTGCTTTGGCTATTGAGATCTCTTTTCATTGGCTCCTGTTTCCTTTGAGATCATTCCATATTTTGGTCCCCCCACCCCTGGTACTTCCTTATATTCTGATACAAGTTTCAAGATTATTCTGAATCATATATTTACTGTCTCACTTCTAGTATAAGCCATCTCTTCAAAGAGTCCTGGGTCCTTTTATTAGAGAATGGTATTAAGAACTTACATATGGGAGGAAAATGTCCTCAGCCGACAATGCAAGGAAATGTATGCCTGTTTTCCCACCTATGTGTATTGTTGCTCAGGGAGCAACTCCCCGCCCCTTCCCTCAAATCTACCACAACTACATAGTGATTGTTTAAAATTTAAGTTACTTAGAAAATGGCCAAAGGAAGAGGGACACTCTGACTCCCACTCTATCTCTCTAAAAGCAGGAAATAAATCTGTCACTTGAAAGGTTCAGAAGCCCACGTAAACATAACTTGTTACTTCTTTAACTTACCACCCCCAAGCCCAAACTCTATTAAGATTCTTCATTAATTGAGTACCCAAAAGCTACATTTCTTTGGGCTGTCAATTCATAACAACTCAATAATTTTCTAGATGTATAAAATCTGCCTGGTTTTACTACTTACTTCCTATTTCTATGAGACTTTTGTGTATAGGAATTAAAATTTCTTTTTCTCCTGTGGCTCTCTTGTCCAGCCACAAGAAGTGAAATTTCTCCCTCCTCAATAGAATACACTCCTAATTATAAAGCCACAAGAAGTGAAATTTCTCCCTCCCCAATAGAATACACTCCTAATTATAAAGATTTCTATGTGGAACTGTTTGTATTCATATTAAGGTGAAGACGAGTGTATGCTGATGCCTCCAACCTGATCCATTATCATATGGACAGTGTACATCTCCCCCTGCTTATCCATAACTCCCAGTTAGACAGTGAGAATCCTCGTTCCCACCATCTTCCATCCATTCAATTCATTTCTCATTCTACTCCAGATGAATGGTTTCAGCATTCTTAGCTCCTACCCTTGTGGAATGGAACTTTATAGATTCTGCGCAGTATGTTTTCCCTTTAGTCTACACATTCTGTTCATTCCCACAGTTACTGAGGCTGGCAACTTTTGCTCCACCAGTGTCAGTGAGTGCTTCCATACCTTTCTAATACAGATTCTTTTTTACATCCTGTATTCTATCCTGTGACACTACCACTTACTTGATCACTTAATTGACTTGCTGGGCCATAGAGAACTATGGGTTTAGACAAATGGATATTGGCAGATGTACATCACTAAAGTATTACATGGAATATTTCAAAACTCTCACATGATCTGTTTACCACCTCCTAGTTTTCCCTTTTCCTGAATTTCATATAAATTGGGTTATACAATGCATATGTAGACCCTTCAGATTGGATTCTGTCACTTATGAAAGGAAAATCAACATGGAGTTGATATTGATAAGAGAGCTCTGTAAAATGGAGTGAGGAGCCCATTTAGAATGAATGAATGAAAGTCTAAGTTTTGACCTGATGAAATCATCCAAAATATCTGCCAGAAACTTATCTATCTGCCAGTAACCTATCTACTTATTGTATTCTTGGCTTAAAATAATTCATGACAGTCTGTCTATGTATTGGACACTTACCCTAAATTAACTCATGATTCCTTAAGGACAAATATTTTCTGACTCACACCAGAGTCCATCACAATTATGGCCAGTGAACTTTTAACAACCTCCTGGACTTCTGTCTTTATAAGCCTCTGTACTCTTATTCTTACCTGGAACACTCTTTAAGGGTTACCTGAATCTGTACTGGGAAACAAGCTGATGGAAGACAAACCACTGGATAACAAGCAGCTAGTAAACAAGCCACACCTAGATTTCCATGAGCTTAAAACATTGTATTCACACTTGCTTGCTTAAAATGCACATGCTTGATTTGTTTTAATGTTTTATGCAGTAGATGACCTATAGCACATATTATGCTAAAGAAAATTTGTGGTGAGCAATCCTGAGATTGACCATAAGGGCATGAAAGAAGGCATATGTTTCCTCAGGGTAAACAATAGATAGTCCTGGAAAGCCAGGTCATCCAGTAACAGAACTTTGTTCTGGCATGAAAGCATGCTGTTTAACCTGAGGGAAATATTTGCTATCTCAAGATGGCCTGGAGACAATCACAGGGTAGGCTCATAAATCTCATATACCCCGAGAAGGGTGATTGTTCCTGGAGGGGATAGGCTTGTACTTAATCAATCACTTAGCAAGCAGAACTTAGTGCTTATTGCATGGAATATCTAAAGCCTCACCTCTTTGATCACAATTTTTTGTTTTTGAAGCTGTATACTCCTAATAAATATAATGTCAACCAGGCTTTTGGCATTCTCGATCCACGAGACCTTGAGTCCCCTGGTCCCATCTTTTCTCTTTACTTTGTCTCTTTGTTTCTTAAGTCTTGCATGGCCTGTCCTCAGACACAGTCCTGAGCTGCACTGGATGCAGCAAATCTGTGTCTTCCAAATGCAATTCTTAATTCATCACCCAAATAAACACTTTTCCTATTTGCAGTTTCCTACATTATTATTACTATTATTATTTTGTTTGCACACTTAGCATTATACGTGTAAGATTATTCCATGTCTTTGCATAGATTGGTAGTTCATTTCTTTCCACTGGTAAATAGTATTCCATTGCATGTGTATGAAAGAAAAAATAATTTTTCCTCTACCCTTCTAGGATCTTGATTGGTATCTCCTCTGTGATAAAAGATTAAGAAGAGAAAAACAAAGAAGTTTAATAATGTGTATACCTCCTGTACTCTTGAGAGATACCAAGGAACACTGAATCACTTCCAGAAATGGCCAAAGCCATCACCTTAAATAGCATGTTTAGCTAAAAGCAAAAGAAAGACTTGAGGAAGGGAGGAAGCCAGTTATGTCAGGGTGTCATGCCAAGCACAGTAAACATGATATGGTTGATACTTAGATTTCAGACAAGACTTTTCCATTGATAAAAGTTACTTGAGGTTTAATTACCCTCCTATGTCTGGTACAGAAAGAGGAACACACCCTTACAAATGGAGATTCCTGTAAGAAATGAAAATGTTTCTCACAAAAGGGCAACCTATGCTCCATTTTCTGAGAGTCTTTAAAAAAATTAATCAGACTGAAACAGTCATTAGGCTACAGACCTATTTTGGGGGTGGCATACTCTGCTCTCCTTGACATGAGTGTGCACTGTGTTTTGCATGTACTTCCTCCCGGTTTGTGGTTTGTCTTTTGTCTTTCTGAGTAAGGTCTTTCACAGAGTAAAAGTGTATAAGTTTACAAAGTCCATGTTATTAATTTTTTTGTATTATTTTATAGATAGTCATTTGGTGTCTTGTGTTAAAATGCATCACCAGGCCCAAGGTCTTATAGGTTTTCTCCCATTTCCTTTAAAAATTTTTATAGTTTTGTCATTTAAGTTTGTCTATGGGCAATTTTGAGTGAATTTTACTATCGCTCATAAAGTTTGTGTCTATGTTCTCTTCATTCTGTATGTTTTAAAATTAATTGTTCCTTAACCATTTTTTTGGGACAACATAATGAGATATTTGGCTCTGTTTCAGCTTGGATTTCCAAAGGTACTACATAGAGCAGAACTGCATCCCAGATGAGGTCTCTAGGTTTTGTGAGCTTAGTGTTCCCCGAACTTCTCTGATGGCCCACAGCAAGGCGCCAAATCCACCTCTCAGACCCATGGGCACAAGTGCATTCTGCCCACGGACCTGGCCCTTTGCACAGCTGGCAGAGGCTTGGTCTCCTCAGGACTGTCAGGGCTTTGGCTTCTAGACAATGGGGTTATGTCCATGCGGTCACGTGCTGAGTTTTCTTGGGCATCACTAGTGAGGAGGAGCTGCAATAGGAAAGGAAAAGGACGAAGTGAGGAGAAGCTTCCTGTGTGCAGTTGACTGCTCAGGGGAGTTCTGTCTTCAAAGGAACCTCAGAACGAAGTTGATGTGGGAAACTGTGGGGTTTTAGTTTTAGTTAGTTTTGTGTGCAGTGTAGATTGTGACCAGTGATGTTCTTTGGGGCATAGTGTCCCACTTTCCTAGCACTGTTTATTTAGGAGAGTGTCCCTCCCTCTTTGTATGTCATTGGCCCAATTCTCATGAATTAACTGACCACAGCCATGTGGGTTTATTTTTGGGCTCTTTATGCTTTTCCTCTAGTCTGTGTGTCTGTGTATGTGACAGTTCCTCACTATTGTGGCCACTACAGCTCTGTGATACAGCTTGACTCTAGGGAGTGAGATGCCTGCAGCTGTGTCCTTCTTTCTCCAAACCTCTTTGGTCTGTTCAGGGTCCTTAGTTGTTCTATATTAATGTTAGGGTTGTTATTTCTATTTCAATGAAACATATCATTGAATATTATATTGACGTTGCAGTGAATTTGTTGATAGCTTTGGTTAGAATCAATATCTTAGTAATTCTTCCAATCCAAGAGTACAGAATATTTTTCCATTTATTTGTGTCTTCTTTAATTTCTTGTTTAATGACTTACAGTTTTTTGAGTACCAGTCTTTCACATCATTGGTTAAATTTGTTCCTGGATATTTTGTTCTTTTTGAAGCAATTATAAATGTGATTGTTTCCTTAAATTTTATTTCTGATGGTTCATTATTAGTGTATAGAAATGCAACTGATTTTTGTACATTGGTTTCATATTGAACTTTACTGAATTTATTTATTTTACAAGCTCTTTGTCATTGTGGAAAATTGTAATTTTAATATCTCAATGTTTCTCTTGTATTCCAGGTCATCCACATGACCCAAGGCCTGGTGGCTACTAGTCTACTCATCCCACAGTACCTCTTAATAACAAGTGAACTCCTACAAGGGCGATTAGCATCATAACCTTAGTTGACCTTGGTCTGGGTAATTCTTGGCCTCTATATCAAAGTTTGATGTCTATTTTATCCAGTCTTCTGGCATGGTATTGATATGGTTGTTTCAAACTGTAATGGACTTTACAGTAATTTCTATAATGATAAAAAGTACTCACAGTACTATTTGACACAAAGTACTGTAGGGTGTTTTACCCCAAACAGGGACATTCTCCTGAGGAACCATCATGTGACTTGCAAAAGAGGAAGTCATATGGTTTCCACATTATTATTTAGTCCTCAGGCCCCCTTCAACTTTCAGCAGTTGGCCAAATGGCATGTTTTCTTTTTCTGGAATTGTTACTGAGACTTTCTCTCATTTTGACAATCTTGATGGATTTAAAGCATGCATGATGACCATGTGATCTGGGAGAACTTTTCTTTATGACTTTTTTTTTTTCAGCAATGTGTATTCAAAGCCTTAAAAATGTGCATACTTTTCACTCAGTAATTTCACTTTCAGGAATCTGTCCTAAAGAAATAATAAAAGTTCTGCAGTGAATTAAGAGAATCAGGACTCTATGTACTTTAAATGATATATATATATATATAATATATATATAATCTATATGTAATCTTTATAGAAAATTTAAATATAAAGATGTTATTCACAACATTGTTTACTCTAGAAAAAAAGTTGGAAATAACCCAGAAAGGACATTGGTTAGACAAATTATGGTTTACATGTAGGCAATATGTGTACTATGTAGGAATACAATGTAGCCATTTCAAAAATATGTTTTCTAAAAATGAAAACGACATGAGAAAACAGTTACAATACACTGTTAGGCTGAAGGGGGAAAGCACATTTTCTGCAATGGCAATGCATTTGTTTAGAGTCCAGAAAAGCCTCAAACATTATCTAAACAGAGCAGCAAGAACTGGATTAAAATTTTCATTAGTGTTATTCTCCCCCAAACACAATGGACACAACAAATCCTGGAAGTTTAAACACAGACCTCGGTCTCTGTCATGAGCATCATGACAAGGGCCACAAGATGAGAATAACATAGGATGGAGAAAGCTTGGCCTGGAGAAGGCATTGGATGGGCTTTGAAGGAGAGGGTCATCAGGATAGGGCAGATTCTTAGAGAAACATTTAAGGTGAGGGAAGCCACATAACCAGGGGCCCAGAGGTCAAAGAGGACATGGATGAGACCTGAGTGGTAAAGAGACCAGGACAACAGTGACCTTGTTTAATGCAGGGGCCTCCAGCCAGAGGTTGGAGGCTCAGGGTATAGCACACTGCTCTACCTAGGATAACTCTATTCCCTTAGACTTTTTCAGGCATATGCAGATGCTGGCAGGACTGACTAAATGCTAATGTAGTTAAAGTCATTACAGAGTTCACAATGGCACTGTGTAGCTTTCTATCTTCTCCTCAAATGACCAGTCTTCTCCAATGACTCTGCCCCATGTAGGACACCCACCCCCAGGCACTGGCCTTCCTGTTGTCCCTCTGATGGGCCAATACTTGTTCCCCTTGACCTGAAACATGCTCCCCCAGATGTCTGTACAGCCCCTCCCCACTGTAGGTCCTATGGGAAGAGAGGTAGAAGTCAAAGTTTGTGAAGCGAGAGCTCGGAGGCCAGAAGTGCATGCTGCTGGCTGGGGGTGGGACCGAGGAACCACAGGTATTTCAGCAGAAATGTCTCGGGAAGAGTAAGGGGCTACAGGATGGGGGAGGGCCACCAGGTCCAGACAATGTCTCCAGGGCTTTGGGAACTGAGCAGCTGTGGCAGACAGCTAATGCAAAAGTTCTGAGGATCAGAGGTGATTTTCAGACCCAATATCCTGAAAGAACACAGAACCCTGATCTGCTGTGCTTAACTGTTACAGCTGTGGGTGCCCTGCAGCTTCAAAGTGCTTTCACCTTCATTACCTCATTTGGTCCTGGGAGGTAAGCAGAAATAGGCAGTGGCCATTTTACAGAGGAAATAACTGAGGCTCAGAAAAGTTAAATAACTTGCCTGAAAGCTCAACAGGGTCGGTGGCTGACTAGCCGGACTCAGCTCCCCAGCCCCATTTTCTCCACATACAAACCCAGGTGTTTTGGCGCTACACTTAGACTGAATAAAGACATCACTGTCATAAAGCTTTGCCTCCTGTATTTTGACAACAGCAACCCTGTAGGGATGGACTCCATGGCTGCAAGTATCAACTCAGGGCATCAGCGGGAGGGCATGTACAGAGAGAAGAGCCACATGGACCCTCTGTACAAACGGTAAGGGAAGCCCTGTTGTCTGAAAGGGTGTGTGTGTGCGCGCGTGTGTGTCTAACCAGCCAGCCCAGCAGGGTCCAGGTTGCTGTGGCCTTCCAGGGGTGCTCTCAAATTCAACTAAAGCTCTGGCTGTGCCACTGCCTCCAGGGGGCCATTCACTGCATCTGAACTTGAACCCAGGTTCAGGGAGTGGAGGAGGTGGGGCAGCCTGAGGCAAACTGCTAGGCCACCAGAACACCCACAGCCCCCAGTCCCTGAGGAGAGGCAAAGGCAAAAGGCAGACCCTTCCTCTCCAGCCCCAGCAGTCCACACGCTGCCGACAGTCCAGACTGCAGGACAGGACCTGGTGAGGGCGCTTCCTCCAGGGCTGTCCCTCGGCAGTTGTGCATCTGGTCAGGCAGCTGCAAGCCACACACGGCCACTGGGCACAGGGAAGCGGCCAGTGGGACTCAGCAATAGTGTGTGACGTTCATGTGAGCCAACTTACACTTAGAAGTGAGTGGCCACCAGGAAAGGGCAGCAGGAGGTCCCCTTGTGATAGAAGCATGCTATCTGGTGACTGCTGAGCCCAGGGACGTGCACGCGACAAAAGTGCAAGACCTGAAAACACCCGCCGCCAACGAGTCCAGCGAGGTCCTGGATGTGATACTGTGATACAAGGTGCTACCTTTGGGGGCGTTTCCGTATTCTTTCTCACAACTGCTTGTTAATCTATGATGGTCTCAAAATAAAAAGTTAAAATAAAATGAGACACCGACCGTGCTCAATGGGTACTGCAGTGGCCAGTGAGCTCTAAAAAGCCACATTCTCACTGAGCTAAAGAAATGTCGCCCACTCATGCTCGTTGTCTCTTCCCCTCACACACCACACAGCAGGCACCTGTAACTTGGGGGCGTGGGGGCGCTCCGGGGCTAAAAGAGGGGTGAGTGCAGGCGAGGGTCACAGAATTAGCATTCGGAGATAGCATTAGATATGAGGGGTTCAAAAAAAAAAAAAAAGACATAAAATGGTGAGGAAATTCCTCAACTCAGCTGCAGTGAGGTTTCTGCAGAGAACCGCCCCCATCCTCGGAGGAAGCCCTGGAAATACTAAACCAAAGGATCCCCGCTTGGCCGGTAGGGCAATCTAGGCAGGAGGGCCTCTGGACTCATCTTCCCAGAGACCCAGCCAGGGCACACCCACTCCACGACCCAAGTGTGCATGGAGTTGGAGGTCAGAGCCCACTCTCTGGTCTGGCTCCTCTCCCACCACTCGTGCGCCTCTGTCTTGCTTTACCGGGGCGGGGGGGGTGGGGGTGGGGTGGGGAGGAGGGCGCAGAGAGAAAGGGCCAGAGCGGGCTCCCTGGCAACAGTCAGCTTGAGTGCCCCCTCCTCCAGGACCCTGAACAACTGCAGCTCCTCCTCTGCCGCGGGGTCCACCACCGGGACTCTCGCAGACAAAAGCGTCTGCGGTGAAGAAGCCACCGCCGCAAAGGGCAGAAGCGCCAGATCCTATCAGCCAATTACCTAAACGCGTAGCTACCCGCAAGTTCGAGCACGCTTGGGCCAGGGCGCGGGCAGCGGGAGGGGCCGCCAGTCAGGTGCGCCCGGGGAATCTGGGCCTGCGGAGCGCCGTGAGGCTCAGGGCCGGTACGCAGGGCGGGCCTGGGGCTGAGGTCTGGGCTAGGGGTTGGGGACCCGCGCGGCTCGTCTCCCCCTCGCCGGTTGCGAGGCTCCTCCGCAGCGACGGAGGCTGCGCGGTCAGGGCACTCCCCCGGCCAGGGCTCCTGAGGCTCTTCCACGGTCCCAGATCCGAGCAGCCCCCGGGTCGCCCTGGAAACGTCGCCCCTCCACCGTGCGGCGCGCAGGGTCGCCTCTGGCTTGTGGAGCAAAAGAACCTCTCCCACGAAGGGTCCGGCGGCCGCGCGGCCCTCTGAGCGCCGGGGCTCCGGCTGGATCCTACGGGGCTGCCGGGCTCTGTGTGCGCGCAGGGGCGGGAAGGACCGCCGGACCCCTGCACATCCCGTGGACAGTGCCGCGCTCCAAAGTTGTCGCCCGCGTCGGTTCCTCTCGCACCGCCGAATCCCCTGCGGGGCGCAGACCGCCGGGCCCCGGCTCACCTTGCTCTTGACTTCCACCGCGCTGCAGTCGTAGAAGCGCAGGATCTGAGACTTGTGGAAACTCCGGTTCACGGTTCCCGCCCCGCTCAGCCTCGTCTTCGCCCTCGCTTCTCCCTATGGGGGCTGCCGAAGGACCCTGGTTGCGGCACCTCCCGCCACGGCCCCGGACCCGGCTCGCGCTCGCTCGCCACGGGGCTGCTTGAGTGCAGCGGCCGGAGCTGGGCTGGCCGCTCGCCTTGGGTACCCAAGGGGCTGCGTGCTGGACGAGTTGGGGGCGCCAGCGCGCGCCGCCCCGAGGACCCGCCCCCCGAGCCCCACGAGCCCGCCTCACATCCTTAAGATCCATTCCTCCAGCTTCGAGGATCCGCCCCGTGTCCCGAGTACTCACCCCACGCCTCGCCGACCTGGCCCCCGAGCTCTGCGGACCCGGTCCCCTAGACCACGCCGCCATTCCCTGCCCGGCGCCTTGAGGACCCTCCCGCGGACCCGCCCCCTAAGACGCGGCTAGGTGCGCGCTTCTGTGTGCAAAAATCCCAGAGCCCGGAAGTGAAGCACCGCTGACCTGCCCGGGACGCTTCATTCCCACCTTGGCGCCCGCACTTTTTCTCCCTTGCTCGCTCCTGCCGAGATTTTGTTTGCCTCCACCCCTTGCCAGGGAAGGGACCTGATTTTGGCTGAGTTTTAACTTTGTCTTAGATGATAAGGGAATCACCGGAGGCCTGACCCCCTTGGGCCCACCTGTCCGTACAGCTGCCAGCTGGTAGATGGTCTGGGCAAAGGTTCTGCAGGGAGGCAAACCCCTAGGGCATAGTTTAGCACAGGTAAAAGTAAAAGGGTCAGAAGCACCTCTAGGCCTGTCTGATGAGAAGGAAGACTTCTGCTGAGGCTGGTAGAGAAAGGAGTATGTTAGCAACAAGGCTTTAGCTGTTAGCAGTGTCGTCAGTGCTTACCATCTAGAGAGCTCTGGGAGCGGGGCTGCCAAAACCCAAATTCTCGCCCCTGAGGAATTTGTGAAGAACCTAAGAACCCAGGACAAATAGGGGTTTTAAAAGTATTGCAAAGTACATCATACAAATTTACAATGCAGCTTTAGTTGATTATATTATTTTTCCTAGTGTAAATTCGTAGGACTAAAAGGAAGAAATACAAACATGCTAATTTAACTATTACACATATAGAGGAGAGCATTAGTTAAATTTGTGATTTTAAATGTAATCAAGAACAAAATTTAAAAAAAGAACAAACTTAGAACAAAAATATAACTTAGTTTTTCAGAAGATTTTATATATATATAAAACAAAACTAATACAAACATGTTGTGAAATACTTATTAAATTCTACAGACAGAAAAAATAACGTAAGATACAGGAACTGAGAATATATATACACCTGTCATGCCTATAAATGTGAGTGAGATAAAACTCACCTATTTTAGGACTTTCACATTTGATCACTAAGTAATACTCAGCTAAAAACAGTAAACAAGAGACAAGTACAACAAAGTGACATAGAAAGGATGAAATTTAAAATATCAGTAAAGGGAGAAAGCAGAGGTTTCCATTTTAAGATTATGTTGCTTTAGGGACTAAGGCATTAAATAAGGTAAAGAAAGGGCCTTCACAATGGAAAATGGTATGCTAGCATGAAGATCTAATTAATACACATGAGCACTGCACAGATCAGCATTCACAAAATAAAATGGCAGGAAATAGAAAGTGTACCTTTGTTAAAATGCACTGTAATAGGTAAAGGATAGAAAACTCAGTCACTTGAACTTATATAACTACTGAACTCTGTGCCTGAATGCAGGCAACGTTCCTTTTCAAATTCTCATGGAACATCCACAAAATGACTGTGTATTAGGACATGTTAGGACAGGGCCATACACTATGGTACGTGTGCCAAATCTGTCTGCTGCTTGATTTTGTAAATAAAGTATTACTGGAACACAGGCATGCTCATTCCCTCATGTCTGTGGCTGGCTTTGCGTTCTTCAGCTGCCAATCTGAATACTTGGGAGGGAGACTGTACAGATTACAAACTCAAAAACGTGTGTTATCTTGCCCAACTATAAAACAAATTTGCTGATTTCTTAATTAGTTCATGAACAGTAATAACCCCAAAGTATAAAGAGAGTATAAATATATATGCATATGCATTGAGGTGAGAAGCCCCTTTGAAAGACTGGCAGGACCCCCAAGCAGGGCCACTACTCTCCTGCCAGCATGATCTGGTTCCCTGGCCCAGAGGCTCTATCTCACTTTTTGCCTCTGAAACAGCTTACTTACCCCTAAAATTCAATTGGGTCCCTGAGCTCACTCTTGATTGGTTATTTCCTTCACTCCTGATTGGTTCATTTCCCTAACTTCTGATTGGTCCATTTGTAGTACTTCATTTGCATGGAGCTCACTCCTGATTGGTTATTTCTCTCACTCCTGATTGGTCCATTTTTACAAAGCTTGTTCCTAATTAGTCAACTTTAGTTATACCTCATTTGCATATGATATTGCAGAGTGTAAACTGGCAGCCTATAAAAGCCGGTGTAAACCTACAGCCGTGGTCCAGAGCTTGGAGTGTTAACTCCTTTGGGCCTGCTGGCATGATAAACCTGAGTACTTCAGCTCTCCAAGTACTGCTTGGTCTGTGGCAGGGATCCAGGTTGCTGTCACAACTGAGCTGTAACACTGAGCTGTAACACATTTTTCCACAGCAGTATATGTATATAGACAGATTTGATATATATGTGATCACAATGTATTAAAAGTAGAAATGAAAGAAAATATTAGAAAATAACCGCCACAACAAAAATCCTTAATACCTGGAAGCTAATTTTATGAACTCAAACTGTTACGAAAATACACATGATAATAAAATATCTAAACTAATAATGAAAAACCATAGATTGGAGTGTATATGATATAGTCAAGTAGTGCTCAGAGGAAAATTTTATAGCCATAAGTAATTATGCTAATGAATATGTGAGAATGAAGATAAATGAATTAAAGATCAAAATAAAAAATTTAAAACAATAACAAAATGGTAGGATGGGAGGTGGAAAAGTTGAATTAGGAAATGAATAACAATCAATAAAGAAATCCAGAAGGTGGCCTTTTGAAGAAAACCAAGTATTAGATAACAAATTAAGAAGTATTAAAAAGTATACTATAAATAATTTATAAGTTATGTGGTTATAAATGTATTATAAATTCATCATAAAAGGAAAATCTGGAGAACACAAAGACATGAAGGGAAAAAGTCAAAGTCACCCACAATTGTACTGCTCAGCAATCAAGTTTGTTACGGTTTTGGTATATTGTACCTCTGTTGCTTTTTCTGCATATGTATTTACATACTTTACAAAATCATTATCATGCAGTTTAGCCAGTTTTGTAGCCTTCTTTTTTAAACTTGATGTTGTATAAAAATATTTTCATTAAATATTCTTAGAAAGTATGGTTTTTATAGCTGCACATACAAATATAGGTATAATTTTTAATCATTTCATCATTGGATATTTAGGATGTTTCTAATGTTCAGGGTTTATTTAATACTGTGTTTCTGGAGTTCACTTATTTATGATTAATTCATGGAATCAACTCCTAAAAATGGAATTACTGGGTCATAAGTTACACATATCTCTACACCCTTCAATACAGATTGCCAAATTGCAGTTATCAAAATTTAAGTTTCATTTCCTCTTACTAAATGTGCTGTGATATGCCAGGGACTACAATCACAGAGGCACAGAGTTACAGTCCCTGTGCTTGAGAGAAATATCAGGCTGGCCAGGGTTCCAGGCCTGTAGACAGAGTTCCAGAGCAAGGCACAAGTGAAGTTAGCAGGGAAACAAAAATGCCAACAGATTCCCACAGAGTCAGAAGAAAACTATCTTAGACAGAAGGTTGAGGATGTCCACTGGTCTGAAAGCTAGAAAGGACCTGGTATAGTTTGCCATCTATGCAGAATTTAATAAATTCCATGTCTGCTCTGTCCTGAGGAGGCCTCTGTTGCATCAGGTAGAAGAAACAGGAGGTACCTGTGGAGTCAACCTCACACAGCACAGCAGCCAGCAACCAACTGCTGACCTGGTAGCTCTGGTGGGGTTCAGGGACCTGCAGCATCTCCTGGTTCTCACCTCATCCCAGCACTGCTCATGGGTGAGTTGCTGAACAGCAACTGTGCTGGCAGCAAAAAGAGAATGCTTGTTCACACACCCCTCCCAGAGCATGGGGCTCACGTGGGCAGGCCCCTCCCAGGACATGGAGCCAGCAGCCTAGGGAGGGTGCTGGGGACTCTCAGGGTCCCAAGCTCCAGCCAAAGTGAGGAAATCTTTGGGGAATTACAGGTGGGAGAGAGTCACAGTATCGTTTCTGGTTCATGAAGTCTACATTGGGACGGGATGTGAGATGCACCATTGGGGCAGAAGCTTTGTCAGGGCCTGATGGAGGAGCTGGGGGCAAGATCGGGTTGGGCCACCATCAAGCCTGTGGCTGTAGAGTGGCATTATTGTGGGGACTGGCTCTAGACTCCAGAGGAGGAACTGACAGTCACTGGGGCACAAGGAAAGTGGGGGACTGGGAGGCCCCTGGTGTCTGGGCTTAGCAACCAGGGGAGGTGGGGCTGCCTCCTAGGGTGTGAGGAGCAGCAGGGTCGCAGTTTTGTGAGGGACCTGTTAGCCCTAAGGTGGGAGGGGGATGCAGGGTTTGGAGAGATGCGCCTGGCCTGGGGGACGGGTCCAGGGAGGAAGGAGAGAGCCCAGGTGGGGGCAGGTGAGTTACAGCAGACTCCATGCAGGGGACTGTGGTCTTGATGGAAGGAGCTCAGAGCCAGAGAGGATCGGCTGTCAGGTGCTCAGCTTCACTCTCCTGTTCCTCTGTAAAGCCACTGTGTCATAGTTTGAAACACTGCCAGGGGTCCCCTGAGTCCAGTTCTGCCCTGGCTTCATCCAAGGGGTTCAGGTGGAAAACAACCACTGCAGGCCCCACCCATGTCCCCACAGGGAATGAACGCCATCAGGGCACCGGGCTCACAGACTTCAGGAAACCATGGCCCTCAGGACTGGTTTCTTCCTTGCTGTCACCTGCTGGTCAGAGGCCCAGATGCCCCATCCTGGCTCCACCCTCTAGGGCCTGGATTCTGGGGCAGATTGTGGGCAGTGCAAGACTCTCACACTCCTTTATCTGCCTGATGGTGAGAATGTCTTAAAAGCTGCATTGGCTGATTCTGGAGGTCTGAGTGTTTCCAGCAGGTATGGGGGGAAGGGAGGGGTGTGAGTTTCCTACATCGGTAGGATTTTCCCAGGGTGAAGAGCTGTGCCTTCCCCTCCCAGTCCATTCCCCACACCATCCATCCAGGAAGCTCATATACAGAAGTATGAGGTCCAAGGCTCTCCCCTTGCTTGTCTGTGACTTCCCATTCCCACAGCCAGGAGCCTGGCTCCCACCATCTGCCCTTTTTCAACCAAATTCTCTGTTGCAGGTTACATGCACAGTGGTTTCAGAATTGTTAACTACTATACCCCGGAAAGAACTTTATAATAGAAAGCCCACAGTTTAACAATGGTCCATTCTGCCTTTGCAAAAGAAGTCTGTTCATTTCCAAAGTTAACTTAGGTCAACACCTGTTGCCCCACCATCAACTGTTTTTTCAACCTGTTTCTAATACATTTCATAGATTATGTGTCACACTGTGTGTTCCATCCTGTGACACTGCTACACCCTAAACAACTAAGTTTGAATAGATTATGATTAACCTTTGGGCTGTACAAATGTGTGGGTGTAGACACACGCATAGTGACAGGTGTCCATCCTAAAGTAGCGCATGGAACACTTCAGCCCCCACCCCCACCCCATGATCTGCTCATGCACGTAGCTTTGCCTCTTACATAATTGTCATCAATGGGGTCCTACTGTGTGCAGCCTCTTCAGACTGGGTTCTTTCACTTAGTAACATACAGGTAAGACTTACCCGTGTCTTTCTGGGGGTTGATGGTTTAATGTCCATTGCTGAGCAGAATTCCATTGCGTGTGTATGGGAGGAAAACCAGTTTTCCCTCTGTCGTTCTAGGTTCTTGGATGAGACCTCCCAGCCCCTAATAAGACAGATTACCGGGAGAAAAACAAACAAGTTTAAAAACATGTATACCTCCTGTATACAGGGGAGACACCTAGGAACACTGATTCCCTCCCTGAAATGGCCCAAAGCATCACCTTAAATATGACCTTCAGCTGAAAACAAAAGCAAGGCCTCGGGGAGGGAGGAAGTCATTTATGGCAGGTTACCATGAAAGTTCAGTAAACGAGAGTGTAAGGTTTAAAGTTTGTGTCTCCATTCACTTCATTCCACATGGCTTCCAGTTAATTGTTTCTTAAGTATTTGGAGACGTTACGGATATTTGGCTCTATTTCAGTTTGAATTTCCGGTTTAAAGGATTGAACAGAGCCGCTGTCGGGGCGGGGCCTCAGCTGGCTGTGAGGGGGCTGGGCCTGCACTTTCCCGTTGGCTGGCCGGGCCCGGAGCCCGCCTCCCCCAGCTGCGGCGGGAACTCGCATGTGTTCTGCGGCAGGATTTGGCGTCCTGCGCGGCTGCCTGGAGCCACGTCTCCTCTGGACCTGCCGGGGCTTTGGGACAACAGGGGGTTATGCCCACACTGACAGGAGCCCAGTCTACTCAGGACCCAACAGGAGGTGCTGCACTGAAGGGAAGGTGAGGAGGAAGGAAAAGTGAGGGAAAATGAGGAGAAGTTTCCCGTGAGGGGCTGACTGCTGAGGGGAATCCCTCCTCAGAGGCCCTGGGAGAGGAAGGGCTGGATGTGGGAAGCTGTGGGCTTTAGTCAGGTTTTGTGGGTGGTGCAGAGAGTGTGCCATGTGCTTCTTTGGTGTGTGGTGTCCGGTTTTCCCAGCACTGTTCATTGAGGGGACTGTCCTTCCCCCGGTGCAGGTTCCTGGGTCCTTTCTTGTGAATTAACTGACCACACACCTGTAGGTTTATTTGCAGACTCTCTCTGGTCTGTTTCCCTGTCGTTGTGCCAATTCCACACCTTTTTGGTGACTGTGCTTTTGTAATGCCGTGCGAAGTCAGGGAAGGAGATGCCTCCAGCCTGTTTCCCTTTTGTAGAATCTCTCTGGCTGTTCAGGGTCCTTTGTGTTTCCACACGAATGTTAGGAATGTTTCTTCTGTTCCTGTGGAAAATGCCACTGAGAGTTTATTTTATTTTATTGTTTATGTATATTTTAGTATTCAATTCACAATATTCTGTTATTTTTCTGTATTGTTTATTTTTGTGGCTTTGTAAGTTTATCTTTTTGTGTTATTTTATCATTATTTTCTTTTATTTTTTTTTTTGTTTAATTGTCATTTTTATTTTATTGAAGTATAGTCAATTCACAATATTCTGTTATTTTCTGGTGTAGGGCATAGTGATTTGACGAGGCTTGCTTTGAGTTTGAGGACTGCTTTGGGTAGAATTGACATTTTAACAATGTTAATTCTTTCTGTCCATGAGCGAAGGGTTTCTTTCCATTTATTTGCATCTGTTCAGTTTCCTTCCTCAGTGTCTCACAATTTTCAGTGTGCAGGTCTTTCACATCCTTGATTAAATGTATTCCTAGGTATATTTTGGATGCAATTGTAAACGGGATTTTAAAAAATGTCTCTTTCTGATGTTTCATTATTAATGTATAGAAAGACAACTGGTTTTTGTGTATTGATTTTGTACCTTGTAGCTTTACTGAAGTGCTTCATTAGTTCTAAGAATTTATGATGGTTTGATGTGGAAAACTAGAAATCAGAAATCGCCCTGTTTGGACTCCATCCAGGTCATCCATAGCACCTAAGACATAGCAGCTCCTAATCTTCCCACAGTGCCTCTAAATTGCATGTGGACTCCTGCAAGGGCGATGAGCATCAGCCCTTTGGGTGAACTGGATCTGGTTAAGGGTTGGCCTCTATAAGGAAATCTGATGTCTTCTTTGCTTTTTTGGTGTGGTGTAAACATGGTTGTTTTCAAAAGTAATTTAGTTTCTAAAAAACTTTTCTTATAAAGTTCTGTATAAAATACTTTAAATAGCATTACCCAGTACTCACATTTGCCACCTCACATAAAATACTCCAGTGGGTTTTACCTAAAACTGGGATACTCCCCCAGGGAACCAGCACATAAACCCCAAATGAAGAAATTTTATGATTCACTTTGTAACCCCATCCACAGGCCCACTTCAGCCTTCCCCTTTGCCCCAACTTCTGGAAATCCTTTTTTCCCATTCTGTGCCAGTTTTCTTTTTCTGAAACTATTACTGAGGGTTTCCCTCTTTTTTCAGAATCTTAATGGATTTAAAGCACACAAGATGAATACGATCTGGGTGGCATCTTCTGTGTGTCTTCTTTCACTTAGACTGTTTTCAGTTTTCATCCAGTTTGAATCATTATTGATTCATTCACATTTTTCATTGTCATTAAAAATACAGAACATAACATTTACCATTTAAACCATTTAACTATGCAGTTCTGTGGTATTAACTAAATTCATATTGTTGTACAGATACCTCACTATCCATCTCCAGAACTTACTCATTTTCCCCAAGTGAAGCCCTGTGTCCAGTGAACACTGACTCCCCTCAGCCCCTGGCAAGGACACTCTTTCTATCTCTGCATCTGACTTCTCTGGATGCCTTGTGTAAGGGGAATCATATATTTGTCCTTCTGTGTCTGGCTTATTTCACTTAGCATAGTGACTTCAAGATTTATTCACTTTGCAGCATGTGTCATGATTTCCTTAGTTTTTAAGGCTGTGTAGTATCCATTGTGTATACACCACATTTAGTTTATCCATTCATCTGTTGATGGACAATTGAGTTATTTCCACGTTTTGCTGTTGTGATTAGTGCTGCCATGGATATGGGTGTACCCATTTCTATTCCAGTGCCTGCTTTCAAATATTTTGAACATATATCCTGAAGTGGAATTGATGGATCACATGTCAACCCCATGTGTAAGTTTTTGAGGAACTCCCATATGGTTCTCCACCGTGGCTGCACCATTTCATTCCTTCATATGGCAGAATCATAGAGCGGTTTATGGATGTACCCTGTTTGTTTATCTGTTTAGCCTTTGATGGACATTTCAGTTGGTCTACCTTTTGGGCCATTGCGAATGGTGCTGCTATGAATATTTGTGTACCTTTTTTTTTGTTTGTTTGAACACCTATTTTTAATGTTTTGGGGTCTATGTCTAGGAGTGAAGTTGTTGATCCATACAGTAACTGTATTTTTTATCTTTTTGAGGAAGTGACAAACTGGAAACATGGGCTGCACCATTTTCCAATTTTTCAAGTAATGTTTAAAAGTTTCAGTTTCTCTACATTTTTGCCAATATTTGTTGTTTTTAGTTTTCTTGATTGTAGGGCTTCTAGTGTGCTTGGGAGGGATGGCATTATGGTTTTAATTTACATTTCCATCATGACTGATTTTTAATATCTTTTCATGTGTTCATTGACTACTTGTTTTGTCTGGAGAAGGGTCCATTTTAAAAAAAAAATTAATTTTATTTATTTATTGGTGTTTTTCTTTTTCATTTTTATTAGGTAGAACTATTACTGTTTGACTGCATGTATACATTATATTGCATGTAAATACATATATACAATATACTATACATTTTAAAAAAATTTACATATCGAGGAGGGTCTATTTAAGTTCTTTTTACCATGTTAAAAAATGAGTTTGTTTTGTCTTTTTATGAGTTGTAAAAGTTCTTGATAAAATTTTTTTTCAAATATAATGTGCAAATATTTTCTTTGACTTTGTGTGCTGTCCTTTCAGTTTCTGGATAGCATCTTTGATGTACAAATGTGTTTAATTTTCAGGAAAAGCAATTAATTATTTTCTTTTCTTGCTTATGTTTGCTATCAGATCTAAAAAAATTGCTAAATCCAAGGTCATGATGACTTATCCCCATTGTTTCTTTGAGAGTTTATACAGCTTCCCTATCTGTGAGGTATTGGTTCCAGGACACCCTGTGGATACTAAATATCTGTCGGTGCTGAAATCCATTATATAAAATGGTGTAGTATTGGCAAATAATCTAAGCACAGCTTCCTGTATACTTAAAATCATCTCTAGATCACTTATAATAAATAATACAATGTAAATGGTATGTAAGTAATTGTGAAGAAAACATAATGTTATTTAAATTGTTTCTGGCATGCCACAAATTCAAGTTTCTCTGTATGGAACTTTCTCAAATTATTATTATTCTTTTATCTGAAGGTGACTGATTCTGCAAATGTGGAATCAGCAGATGAAGGCTGATTGTCACTTTACCACTCTTTAAATTTAAGCTTTTTATGTATCTTGAGTTAATTTTGCATGTGGTATGAAGCAAGGATCCAATTTCACTTCTCTTAGAAATGAAAAAATTTCACTGGATAGACAATTGCCTGACACCGTTTGTTGGAAACACAATTTGTTCCCCAATATAATGTTGCCCACTGTGGTAAAAAAAAAATCATTTAGTGCATGTGTCTTTTCACGTTAGAGTTTTGCTCTGGATACACGTGCAGCAGTGGGATCTCAGACTTTTCTTGCTTCTGACCTAATCAGGATGAGGTCACTATGTGGAACCTACACTTCAGGAGAGGGGGCTTTAGCTCCACCTCCTTGATGGGTGTCATAGATTATTAGGAATTCTTCTGCATAGGAGTTCTCCCTTCAATCCCATTTATTAAAAAAAAAGCCCAACAACCTATGTAATCATTTAACGTCACCATTGTGGGTGCCTGGATAGTTTCTTTACTCTTTTGGTTATAATCCAGCACTACAGGCTTCATTGCTGAGTTCATTCCTGCTTTGGCTACTGAGAACTCTTTCTTTGGCTCCTGTTTCCTTTGATGTCATTCCATATTTTGGTTTTTTTCTGCCCTGGTACTTCCTTACTTTCTGATACAAGATTCAAGATTATCCTGGCTCATATATTGATTGTCTCAGCCCTAGTATAAGCCATTTCTTCAAAGAGTCCTGATTCCTTTAATTAGAGAATGGTATTAAGAAGTTACATATGGGAGGAAAGTGTTCTCAGCTGACAATGCAAGAAAATGTGTGCATGTGTTCCCATCTTAGTGTATTGCTGTTGCTCAGGGACCACCATCCCCCATCCATCTGCCACAACCACATACTGTTTTAAATTTAAGTTACTTAGAAATGGCCAAAGCAAGAGGGACACTCTGACTCCTGCTTTATCCCCCTAAAAGCAGGAAATAAGCCTGTCATGTGAAAGGTTCAGAGGCGCATGTAAACATAACTTGTAACTTCTTTAATTTACTACCCCAAGCCCAAACGCTGTTTAGATTTTTCAAAAGCTACAATTCTTTAGGCTGTCAATTCCTAACAAATTTATAGTTTTCTAGATGTATAAAATGCCTGTTTTCACTACTTCTTACTTCCCATTTCTGTGAGACTTTTGTGTGTAGGAATTAAAATTTCTTTTTCTCCTGTGGCTCTGTCTTGTGTTAGTTTTATTATTAGTCCAGCCACAAGAAGTCAAGAGGGAGAGAGAGTGAAATTTCCCCCTCCACGGTAGTATACACTCCTAATTATAAAGATTTCTATGTGGAACTGTCTGTATTCATATTAAGCAGAAGACGGGTTTATACTGATGCCTCCAACTTGATCCATTATCATATGGACAGGGTACATCTCACCCCCCTGCTTATCTCCCAGTCAGACAGTGGAATCCTGGTTCCCACCAGCTTCCACCCATTCAATTCATTTCTCATTCTGCTCCAGATGAGTGGTTTCAGCGTTCTTAGCTCCTGCCCCTGTGGGATGGATCTTACAGATCCCACTGTTTACTTGCAGTATGTTTTCCCTGTAGTCTACACGTTCTGTTCATTCCTGCAGTTACTGAGGCTGGCCCCTTCTGCTCCAACACATCACTGAGTGTTTTCATACATTTCTAATACAGAGGCTGTGTTACATCCTGCATTCCATCCTGTGACACTACCACTTACTTGATCACATAGTTGACTTGCTGGGTCATACAAACCTATGGGTTTAGACAAATGCATAATGGCAAATGTCCATCACTAAGTATCATATGGAACATTTCAAAACTCCCACATGACCTGTTTACCATCTCTTAGTTTTCCCTTTCCCCGAATTTCACATAAATTGGGTCACATAGTGCATAGGTAGCCTCTCCAGACTGATTCTTTCTCTTTTTGAAGGAAAATCACATGGAGTTGGTATTGACAAGTGAGCTCTGTCAAATGGAGCCAGGAGCCCATTCAGAACTTGTGACCTATCATATCACATCTCAGCCTGAATCAAATCCTGAGTTTAGACCTGACGAAGCAACCCAGGACATCTGCCAGAAACTTATCTGTCTGTCAGAAACCTACCTACTTATTGTACTCTTGGCCTCAAATAATTCAGGGCATACTGATCACTTGAGTTTCTAAGCCATTATGAATAGACCTCCTGTGCATTACTTGATGTTCATTTTTGTTTGAACAGTTTTTCAAAGCAATTGTTTAAATTCAAGAGATGATTTTTTTTTGGATTCTAAGTTGAGACTGTTTAGCTCTGTAAGAAACTGCCAAACTGTCTTCCAAATTTGGCCACACCTGTCTTCCACCAGGACCTTGAATGTATTTTTGTATGATTGTTTTCTACCTGTATACCTTCTTTAGCCAGATGTTTGTTTCTATCTTTACCCATTTTAATGGGGTTGTTTGTTCTAGATTTTACTGATATAATTTGAGTACAAATCCTTTATCAGATACACATTTTGCAAATACTTTCTCCTTGTTTGTGGTTTCCCTTTTGCCTTTATGAATAAGACCTTTCACAAAGTAGACGTCTATAGTTCTATAAAGTCCACGTTATTAATTTTGTGTTGATTTGTAGATAGGCATTTGTTGTTGTGAGTTAAAACTCATCACCAGACCCAAGGTCTTTCAGATTTTCTCCATTTTCCTTCTAAGATATTTATAGTTTTGTCATTTAAATTTGTCTATAGGCAATCTTGAGTGAATTTTGCTATCAGTTGTAAAGTTTGTGTCTATGTTCTCTTCATTGTATACGTTTTTTAATTAATTGCTCCTTAACCAGTTTTTGAGACAACATAGTGAGCTATTTGGCTGTGTTTCAGTTAAGATTTCCAAAGGCACTATGTACAGCAGAACTGCATTCAGGATGCAGACTCTGGGCTTTTTGAACTCAGCGTTCCCTGAACTTTTTTTTAAATGGTTCACAGTGGGGTGCCAAATCCACCTGTGACCCACAGGGCACACCTTGTGGGTCATTCTGCCCATGGACTTGGGCAGAATGACAGGGGCTTGGTCTCTTCAGGACTGTCAGGGCTTTGTCTTCTAGACAGTGGGGCTGTGTCCATGCTGCCATGGGCTGAGTTTTCTTGGGCATTGCTGTGAAAAGGCACAATAAGAGGAAAAAAAGACCAAGTGGGGAGAAGCTTCCTGTGTGCAGCTGACTGTTCAGGGGAGTTCTGTCTTCAGAGGAACCTCAGACAGAGGTTGATGTGGAAAACTGTGGGGTTTTAGTTAGTTTTGTGTGCAATGGGTGATGGTGACTAGTGATGTTCTTTGGTGCATGGTGTCCCGTTTTCCTGGCGATGTCTATGGAGGGGAGCGTCCCTCCCTTTTTATATGTCCTTGGCCCCATTTTCATGAATTAATGGACCACAGCCATGCGGGCTTATCTCTGGGCTCTTTACACTGTTACTCTGGTCCGTGTGTCTGTGTTTGTGCCAGTTCCTCACTGTTGTGGTTACTACAGCTCCTTGATACAGTTTGATGCTAGGGAGGGAGATGCCTCCAGTTGTGTCCTTCTTTCTGAGAACTTCTCTGGCTGTTCAGGGTCCTTAGTTGCTCTATATTAATAGTAGGGTTGTTATTTCCATTTCAATGAAACATCACTGAACATTATATTGATATTGCAGTGAATTTGTTGATAGTTTTGGGTAGAATCAATAATTTAATAATAGTAATTCTTCCAATCCATGAGTACAGAAAATTTTCCTGTTTATCTGTGTCTTCTTTAACTTCTTTTTCAATTCTTTATAGTTTTTTGAGTACAGGTCTTTCACATCCTTAGTTAAATTTGTTCCTGGATATTTTCTTCTTTTTGATACAGTTATAAATGTGATTGTTTCCTTGAATTTTCCTTCTGATGGGTTATTATTAGTGTATAGAAATGCAACTGATTTTTGTACATTGATTTCAAATTGAACTTCATTGAATTTATTTATTTTAAAAACTGTTAAGTGTTGTGGAAAATTGTAACATTAAAATCTCACTGTTTCTCCTTCATCCCAGGTCGTGCACAGGATCCAAGACTCAGTGGCTCCTGGTGTACTCATCCCACAGTGCCTCTTAGTAACAAGCGGACTCCTACAAGGGTGATCAGCATTGCAACTCTGGCTGACCTTGGATCTGGGTGAGTCTTGGCTTCTATAGCAAGGTGTGATGTGTGTCTTGTCAACTTCTCTGCCATGGTATTGATATGGTGGTTTTGAAAATTAATGGACTTTCCAGTAATTTCTATGATGGTGAAAACTACTCACAGTTGCCACTTTATGCAAAATACTGTAGGGTGTTTTACCCCAAACAGGGGTAGTCTCCTGAGGAGCCGTCATATAACCCACCAGTGAAGAAGCCGTGTGGCTTCCGCATTGTTGTGTGACCCGCCGGCCCCTTCAGCTGTCACCACTTGGTCCAGCTGCTTGTTCTCTGTTTCTGGGTTTGTTACTGAGACTCTCACTATGACAACCTTGATGGATGTAAAGCACACACGGTGACGATGTAATCTGGGAGAACTTTTCTTTATGGCCCTTTTCACTAGGGATCTTTTCAGTGTTTATTAAGGTTGTAAGTTGTATCAATTCTACATTCCTACATGATTTTCACTGTGATTAAAAATACATATGACACTTTTAATTGAAATCATTTCAAGTACACATTTTCGTGGTATTAACTACTTTTACATAATTGTATGAACAAGTTCAAGAACTTGTGTGCCTACTTTAAGCATGGGAGATGCCCAGGAAATTGAGTAATTCCCTGAGATGGCCCAAGACATCATCTGAAATGCCATCTTTCTCTAACACCAAAAGAAAGGAAAGTTATGTTTATCATACAGGTTTAAATCTTAGCCTTCTCTATTGATTTTTTTTTTTTTTGAGATTTAGTCTTTGTTTTATTCCTGGTACAGAAAGGGAGATTACTTTTCAAATGGAGATTTCCCTTATAAATGTAAATTTGCCTCACAAAAGGCAGTCTTGACTTGGATTTCATAGAGTCTCATGTGTCTTATTTTTTTAAGAAATCTGCCCATTGTAATCTTCATGCCAAAGAGATGTATTTTAGGGTGTCATTTGCCCTCTTTCCATGGGTGTACCCTAACTTGCTTATGTATTCATGCACGGAAGGACATCCTCATATTTTAACGTTTTTAGCCATTATGAGTAGAGTTGCTGTGCATAATTGCATGCTAGTTTTTGTTTGGACACTTTATCAAAGCAATTGTCTAAATACTAGAGGTGCAATGTTGGATTTTCAGGCAAGCATTGACTAGCTTTGGAAAAAACTGCCCAACTGTCTTTCAAAGTAGCCACACACGCATTCCACCTGCAGTGAGGGAGAGTTCATTTTTCTTCATCTTCCATCAATCACAAGTAATGTCATTTTTTGGAGTTTAGTGGTTCTAATAAGTGTGCAGTGTTACATCATCATTGTTTTAATTTGCAATTTCCTACTGGTATATGATTTTTGAGAACATTTTTATAAGCTTATCTACTATCTGTGTGTTTTCTTTGGAGAGGTGTTTGTTAAGATCTTTACCTATTTTTATTGGGGTTGTTTGTTGTAAAGTTCTTGGGGTAATTTGAGTCCAAATCCTTAATCAGTTATATGTTTTGTAAATTTATGTTTCTCAGTATGTGTCTTGTCTTTTCTGAACAAGGTCATAAACAGAGTTTAAATTTTTAATTTTTAAAATTCCATGATATAAGTTTTACTTCTGTGGATAGACTTGGGGATTTTTGTAAAATTTCATCACCTAGACAAAGTTATGTCAATTTCCTTACATGTTTTCTTTTAGAATAATTCCAGATGTGCATTTTATAGTTGTCTATGGACACTGTAGAGTACATTTTGGTGTGAGTGGTAAAACCTGAGTGGTTGTGGCCTGCAGTTCCCAGCTGGCGAGCAGATGGCACTGTTCTCTGACCCTCAAGGTGCACGTGTCTCACTGAGGGGGTTGGCTCCTATGGGAACTTGGCTTCTTGTGGGGCTGGTGGAGGCTGGGTCTCCTCAGGACCCACCGTGGCTTCAGCTTCAGGACAACACTTGACCAACCAAGTCCACCCAGACAGGAGCCAGACGTCTTCAAGAATCACGAGCAGGCATCACTGTGGGAGTAAAAGGTGAGGGAAAAGTGGGGAGAGGCTTCCTGTGTGTGATTGCAATTAAGGGTTTCCATTTTCAGAGGATCCAGCAGAGGAGGGCCTTGATGTGGAATATTTTCAAATCTACTTGACTTTGTGTCTAGTGTTGACAGTGTCTAGTGTCATTTTGGGGGGTATGGTGTCCAATGTTCTTGGCAACGTCTATTGAGGGGACTGTCCTTTTCCCACTTTGTGTTCTTGGCTCTTTTGCCATGAATTAACTGGCACTCTAAAGATGGGTTTATTCCTGTGCTCCCTGTTCTGTTCCTCTGGTCCATGTGCCTATTTTTGTGCCAATACCTTACTGTATCTCTACTGGTGACTGTGGCTTCCTAATGTCGTGTGAAGCCAGGGAGGGAGATGCCTCCAACTGTGTTCCCCTCCTCAAGGTTACTCAGGCTATTCCAGGTTTTTTGTTCCATGCAAATGGTAGGATTTCTTGTTTTTTGTTTCTGTGAAAAAAATGCCATTTGGTAGAGTTTGGTAGAGTTTGCAGTTAATGTGTACACTGCTTAGGCTTCGTGAGTGTTATAATAATGTTCTAGTGCATGAGCACAGCTTTATTTTGTGTGTATGTCCTCTTCAATTTCCTTATCAGTGTTTTCTAACTTTCCCTGTGCAGGCCTTTCACATCCTTGGTTAACTTTATTCCTGGGTATTTTATTTTTATCTTTATTTTGGTGCAATTGTTAAATGGGATTGCTTTATTAATTTCTCTTTCTGAAACTTCTTTATTAGTGTATAGAAAGTCAATTGATTTTTGTGTATTGATATTGTATCATGTAGCTTTACTAAAGTTAATTATTACTTTTCAACTTTTTTTTTTTTTGGTATTTTGATGTGGAAAAGTAGAATTCAAAATTGCCACTGTTTTTTTTTTTTTTTTAAATCACATTCATGTCATTCACAACAACCAAGACACAGTGGCTTATGATATTCTCTTATGGTGTCTCTCAATAATATGTAGATTCCTGCAAGGGTGATCAGCTCAACCATTTTGGATCAACTGGAACTGGAGAAGGCTTGGGCTCTACAGTGAAGTTTGATGCTTTCTCAGCTTTTCTGTAATGATTTTGACATGGTTGATTTAAAAAATTATTTACTTTCCAATAATTTTGAACATACAGAATATGTGCAGTAGCAGTACAATGTCCTCTTCATCTATAAGCTCAGGTTTCTCACTCATCATCGATGTAGCATGTATGCCACTTTTCATGACAATCTCTAGTGTGTTTTTGCCTTGAGTAGAGACACTCTGTCTACTCACATAACATGCAAATGAAGATTCATTATGGTTTTCACTTCATAATGCAGTCCACAGGCTCAGTTCCACTGTCAGCACCTGCTCCAATTGTGTAGCAATGGGTTTTCCCAATCCGATCCAGTGTTTTTTTTTTTTTTTTTCTTTTTTCCTGGAACTGTTCCTGAGACTTTCCCTTATCTTTCCAACTTTGATTTAATTAAAGGACACAAGATGAGTATGATCTGGGTGGCCTTTTCTGTATGTCCTCTTTTCCTTAGGATGTTTTCATTGTTCATCCATGTTGTAACAAATATCAGTAATTCATTGTTTTCATTGTGATTAAATCTATTCCATATAACATTTACCATTTAAACTGCTTTAAGTATATAGTTTCATTACATTTATGTCATTTAGTTTTTGGATATTGACTACATTTACATTGTTGTATAAATATTCTCAGCATTCATCTCTACTATTTTTTCAGTTTCACCAAGTGAAACTGTATCCATTAGACAGGAACTCCTAACCCCCTGGCAAGTACATTGTATGTTTTGTTATTGAATTAGACTTATACGGATACCTCATCTTAGAATCATAGAATGTTTGTCCTTTTTTGGTTTGGTTTGGTCTGGTTTGTTTCCCTTGAATGACTTCAAGGTTCATCCACGTTGTATCATGTGTCAGAATTACCTTCGTTTTAAAGGCTGAACCCTATTTAAATGTGTATATACTACATTTTGTGTATGGAATCATCCATCTGGTTGCTTGTCTTTTGGCCAGTGTGAATAGGGCTGCTATGAACATGGCTGTAGAAATGTGTTTTTCAGTCTCCGCTTTCTATCCTTTTGGGTTTATACCCTGAAGTTGAATCAACAGGTGATACATTAACTGTATGTTTAAGTTTTTGAGGAACCACCATACTGTTTTCCACAGTGGCTGCACCATTTTACTGTATTTCTTTCAATGGCAGAATTATATCAGTTTATTGATGCACTGTAGTTTGCATATCTTTTCATCCATTGATGGACATTTGAATAGTTTCTACCTTTGAGCTGTTTCAAACCATGCTGCCATAATTATTAGTGTAGTGTAGCATTTTTTGTTTGGACACCTGTGTTAAATTTTTTGCCATATATGCATATATATGAGGGAAGTTGCTGAACCGATTGATAGTTGTTGGGGGAAAGCCGTGACTCAGTTATGGTCATCAAGACCTTAGCAGACCCAAGTAACCTGTAGCTCAGTTTAAATTGAATACTATTTACCAACATCATCGACCATCATAATGTGTTATTCAGTCAGTGGTCACAGGACATTCAGTAATTACACATCCATGTGCAAATCAGTAAATAGCTTGCTTTATTACCCCTCTACTTACTGCTTAATCTCATACTTTGTCTGTCCTTATCACCTTGCCAACCCCCCCAAACAAGTCAAAGGATGTAACTATGTAAGATTCAACTGACTCATCTAACAAAGATACTGCCCTTACTTCACCCAACCAGTTACTATAACTACAAAGTGGCCTTTTAACTGTATCCATCAATTGCTTAGACATGTAAGGCTTATACTGATAGGCATACCCCTAGATCTGCTATTTACTTTGAACAAAATTAAAAATACAGTACATGGTAACAGTCTGCAAAAGAAACATTGTATGTTTTAATAGTAATTTTAACACAATGTGGACTACTATACCAAATACCAAGGTATCAGTTAAATACATAAATCTCATATGTTGAAAATCCTACTCAACCTGTTGTTGTAGCTTTAATAATTAAAGCAAGGCAGTGAAAATGCCTGGACGAGTTTACTAACTCCATAAACACACAGATTTCATTTGAGCCTTTCTAATAACTTGTAATAAAATTACACATGCAAGTTTCTATATTCCCATGAGAATGCCCTCTAAATATTTTAAAAGGGTAAAGTGAGCAGGTATCAAGCACCCTAGACGTAGCTTTCAATGCCTCGCTGAATCATGCCCCTATGGGAAATGACTGATAAAAATTAAGCCATAAATGAAAGTTTGACTAGGTTATCATAACTAATTAGGGTTGGTAAATTTTCATGCCAGGTACCACTGTCATAACATGAACCTCAAATGATAGAAAGTCAGTGTGACGCGTGCTAAAGAGTATTGCAAAATGAAGTTAAGTCTGAGCTACGGTGTGCAAAGCCATAACTAAAGTGAAAATAAGCTACTAAAATGACTTTAACATTCCTTATTACAGGTCAGTAAAGATTCAAAGTAGTGTCCATGTATTAGTATGGGTGTAGATACCCAACTATTCTTATCTTTAAATCAAAATAAAATAATTATAATTATTTTACACATTTAAGTAGAATTCAGCCTTTAAAACTAAGGTAATTCTGACACATGCTACAATGTGGATGAATCTTGAAGTCACTCAAGGGAAACAAACCAAATCAAAATTATTGGCCAGATGAATACTCGCCTAATACGAAAAACAAAAAGGATCCGTGGTGCTTCCTATGGTGTTTATAATCCACAAAACCTGATAAACCTCACCACTCTCATGAACACAGTCTGTATGTCTATGTACCAGCATCTTCAGCAACCCCCCAAAGGAGCAACAGTGATCATAATGATCAGATATAAGAACATTAGTTCTAGGTGTAACCTATGGGGTGGGAAGATAAGGGTTTCATTTTCTACCTTGAGTACAAAATAATATATACAAAATTGTGATGAAATACCAAGGGAGAACTTAGTTGTAAATTAAGAGTGCCCAATACAGTCAGGCCACAAAGCAGGCACACTCAGCCCGTCACCCTCCTCAAATAGCAATAAATTTTCATAACCCATTAACAAGTAGTAGACATTAAAAAGGAGAGGAGTTCTTACAAGGTGGGCACACTGGAGAGTGTGCTTGGTTACATCAAAGTGTAGTTTTAATAAAAGCACCTGATTTACACCCAGTCGATTCCATACTTCATGAAAAATTTGAACTAAAACTAGCTGAGGCTTCCTACCAAATTTAACTGTCATGAGTAAATTAAAGATTCATTTAACATCTAAAGTATAGAAGATAGACATTTAAATCTGGTAGCATAAAGTACCATTAGGGAATGATGAAATAAGTTAAGTACCTTGAACCCAGATGAGGTACTTAGGAACAGTTTAGTGGAACAGACTCATCTATATGTAAAATGGAAGATCTATGAGTAGAGGTAGTAAACCTAACAAGGCTGCTGGCAGCAGGTTGTTCAGAAAAGACTTTTAGTTCAGTTTTAATTATTAATTAAGAATATAACTTCTAATATAATTTTTAATGTTTTTAAAAAAGGGGCAGATTTTTAGTTACAGGATAAAAACTCTTGAGAACCAATATAAACAATGTTGCAGTTGGCTTAAAAACAGCCACCCATTAAGAAAGTATTCAAGGTTGGGGAAGGTATAGCTCAGTGGTAGTGTGTGCAAGGCATGCACAAGGTCCTGGGTTCAATCCCCAGGACCTCCATTAAAGAAACGAACCTATTTGCCACCTCCCTCTAAAAATGGCAAGTATTCAAGGTCAAGAACACATTCATCACAATTACAATATAAAAAAAACCCCTCATAATTTAATACTGGACTAATCTATTAACTAGTAAAAGCAATACTCTTCATATAGGCAGCAGGAAATACTTCTCCTTGCATACACTTATATCAGAGTGAATAAGTTACTGATAGTTTATTGTAAAATAAACCCTAATCAATATTTAATTATTTATAAAAACAATTCTTAATCTAACACAGGTATGAATTTCTAGGAAAGATTAAAAAAAAAAAAAAGTAAAAGGAACGTGGTGATCACAAATCCTGCCTGTTTACCAACAAGATTTCCTCTAGCACTTCTGGCCTTAGAGGCACTGCCTGATCATGGACATGTTTAATGGCCATAGTTCCCCAACCCTGCCAAAGTAGCATGATCATTTGTTTTGCACATAAGGAGTTGGGAGGATGGCCCCACAAGGTTTTATTATCTCTTTTCATCAGTGAGATTGACCTTCCCAATAAGAGGTGGGAGCCATATAAAATGAGAAGATCCTATGGTGCTTTAAGCATTTAACCTATAAAGTAAATAACTGAATATTAAGGGATAACATAGCTTTTAATGGCTTAAAATATTTGGTTGTGGTGGCTCTGGTGAATAAAACAAACACCAAACTGCAAGTGATTAACATTTAGACCAGCTATTGAAAATGCTGTGGCATGTATTGATCTAATATATTGATTAATAGAACGTGGTTCTCTAGGGATAACAGTTCAATCCAAATTTAGGGTTCATTTCAACAATAGGGTTTATAGCCTCAGAACTGGATCAGAAAATCCCAATGTTGCAACTGCTGTAAATGGTTTATTCAATGATTAAAGTTCTGTGAGATGTGAGTTCAGACTGGAGTAATCTTGATTCGTTTCTACCTTTTATACATTTGTCCCAGTATGAGAGGACAGGAGAGTTAAGGGCCGCTTTACAAAATCACCTTCAAATTAATTGGTGATACAATACAATTTAAATAATTTTTACATACTCTACTGTAGAACATGGTTTGTTAGGGTAGCAGAACTCAGCGATTGCATCAAACCAAAACCTTTATTTCCTGAAGCCTAAGTCCTCTTCCTAAGAATAGGTTTATAATCTTATAATAGGTTGATAATATATATAATATACATATATTACATTATATACATAGTGTTAAATTATATATAATACATCAATTTACATATATATAATACATCAATTTGCACATATATATTATATTATATTATATATAGTTTTAAATTATATATAATACATCAATGTACATTATATAAATATAGTTGCACCAGTGTTGGCCTTAACCATGGCTTCCACATTAGGAGCTCCTCTTCCCATACCTTAGCCACTGTCTGCTCATGTGAACCTAGGCATACTTCTCATACGGCTGTATTAAGCCTAGCCATGTATTCCACCCCCTGATCTGCATTACCTTCATACTAAAAACACACACTCACCAGAGCTCTGTGGGCAGCAGCACAGACAATCTCATGTGAAGTAAACTAGCATTTATTGGTTTATCATTCCTACTGATAAATAGATCATTTATACTCTCAGGCATTACACAAGAATATCTGATTAATTTCCCCCTCCCAACTCCTAGTCAGATTTTTATTTACCTCTAGTGTAGCAGAAATCAATGGAGCTCCATTTGACTTAACAGAAGGAGACTCAAAAGTTGTATCTAGCTTCAATGTAGACTATGTAGCAGGTCTATTTTCTCTGGCCTTTATAGCAGGTTAGGTCTATATCATGATAATAAATATTTTCATAATATATTTTTAGGAGCATTTCAAATCCCTAGATAACAGAATTATATACAGACAAATTACACACAGCCAATGTTGTCATTCAAACACTCCTCCTAACAATCTCCTTCCTTGGACTTTGAATATCCTACCCACAATCTTGAGATGAACAACTTATACATCTCCTATGAAAAAAGAAATTAACACTAACAGTAGTCCTGTGTATGTTTCACTACCCATCAGTGCATCGGGCATCCCACCGAAACATTGATATGTTTGACAAAAGAGTTATCTGAAAAGTAAATAAAAGAGGTCTAAGAACTCTTATTCCTAGAATCACAGGAATTGATCGTTCCCTTAAGAACTTAAAAGTATTCATGCTGCCACATTACACCACATTCTGTGGTGATGGATGGGCCCCCAAGTGAGCTATCAGTGTTGTTTGATATCCTTACTATGCTAATAAACCCTATTTTTACTATCATTCTACTGACCATTCCATGATTTTATTAGCAAGCTGACATTGTACAAGTATTTCCATTCTAATAAGAAAATTGAATGCAAAATTTATAGAAGCACCCAACAACTGTTCTCTAACACAACCCACCACATCCATACTATTTATGTGGGATTTTACTTTTAATCTAATATACTCCAGCCATGGACAAGTACAAAATTTTTTTATCCAACAGGATCCACCATTTAAACAACAGCACTAGTCACAAATTTGGACTTCTCACGTTTCTTTTCTGAGTGACTGAAGCTACACAGGGCATCCCCCACACAGCAGGGCCAATGCAATTAACGTGATGAATGTGCACCCCCAAGTGTCACAGCAAATCTCGACACCCGCCCCCCGAAGCATACTGTTATTCACAGGTGTGTTATGAATTATCGTCAGCAGCCGAGGCAGACTAACAAAACCCAACTACCACATTTATAGTCTGCTTGTCAGTTGTCCATAGAGGATGGATGACAGCTATTACAGTGTGTAATCCAACCATGACGACCCTGAATGTACTAACTTTTATCATTCCACACTGTCATCTTGCTATTCACGCTCTGCTCATGGACCACAACTCTGTCGTTATCATACATGTGGAATAAAACACTTCCAATCACAATCCTCATCCCCATCATCATATTTTATTAGGAGGCCTCCCACCAGGATCAGGGTTTTTCCTCAAATGAGTAATCATTTGAGATACAACAGAAACCAGTAACAGCAACCTACCAGCACTAACCGTCCTCACAGCACTGTTCAACATATATTTGTACATCTGGCTAAAATTCTCCATATCACTTCCTCTACTTTTATGAATAAATTAAAAAAATGAGATTTTAAGCATAGACAACAACCATCTGATGGTTACTAATCCTAATAGTCACACTATTACTGCCCTTAACGCCCATTCTATCAGTGCTGGAGTAGGAATTTAGGTTAATATACACCAAGGGCTTTCAAATGTTCAAGGAGGTACAATTTAACTTCTGAAAATATGGATTGCAAGAGATTGTACTACATCAGTTGAATGCAAATCAAACACGTTAATTAAGGTAAAGACTTGGTAGATTGGTGGCCTTCCACCACAGCACATTTTAGTTAACAGGAAATCTTCTGGTAAATTGGCTTCCAGTTATTTCTCCAGCCATCTGGAAAACATTTGCAGGAGAAGCCCTAGCAAAATTGAAGCTGCTTTTTTTTTTTTTTTTTTTTTTTTTTAGAATTTGCATTTCAGTATGTTGATTCACCACAGAGCTTGACCCAAAAGGGGCCAAACCTCTACCTCTAGATTTACAGTCTAAGGCTTGCTCAACCACTTCCACCTAAGTTCACAAACCAACTTGTTGACAATTTTCAACAAGTCACAAAGATTGGCATTTTATATCACCATATTATTGTTTGAACTGGAATAGTAGGCACTGCTGTAAAGTCATCAATCCCCGCTGAGACAGAGAGACCTGGAGCGCTCCTCGGAGATGACCAAATCTATGATGTTGTCATAACAGCGTATGCATGTGTAGTACGCATATGCGGTGCATGTGTTTTTTAGTTATACTAAGGACAATTGGGGGACCCAGAAACTGACTTGTCCCACTGATAATTGGGTCATTCAATACAGCATTGCTGTGACTGAATGATAGCAGCTTCTCACAATTTCTCCCGTCATTCTTACACCTGCTCATATCGTAAAAAGTAGAAGCAGGTGCCAGCACTTGTCGAACCATGCATGCATCCACCTCTAGCTGGCAAGCTGGCCACGTAGGAGCCTCTGCCGACCTAGCCACGTCCTCCATGTATTTAGGAGGTGTCTCTTTCATTCTTGGTGATTTAAATTTTTTTAAACTACAATCAGTAATATAAAACCATCGGCCATATCCCAATGTATGTAGTTTGAGTTAATTGTATATGTGGTGTATTCCCCTGCATGTGGATAGCCAGTTACCCAGCACCATTTGTGGAAGAGTAGTTAAAAAAAAAAACCCTAAATATTCGCACTTGTGAAAAATGTATTGATCCTAAGTGAATGGGATTATGTTCGGGCTTCTTATGTACTGCCATTTATCTATATTTATATTTTTATGGCAATATCATATTTTTTATATTGCTTTGTATTGACATGAAATTTGAAAATATGAAGCTCTATCTTTGGTTTTCCCTTTTCAAGTTTGTTTTGTCTTTTTGGGGTTCCTAAAATCATATACGAATGTTAAAATCAACTTCTGTGTTTGTTCCAAAATTGTCATAGAAATTATGTTGTCTCCCTAGATCGCTTCGGGTACTCACGCCATATTTAGTTTTGTTACCAACATGCGATGTCTTCTTCTTCTTCTTCTTTTTTTTTTAAAGAGTTTATTTCACTTCTTTTAGTGTTGTCATTTCCATTTTAATTTAGTAGTCTTGTACCTTGATTAAATTGACTCTTAACTATTTTAGTAATATTGACATCATGTAAAATACAAGTCTGTTAAATTCTTGAGATTATTCATTGTTAATGTGTCCATGTAGACAAGTTTTGATTCATTGATACTTTGTGTTGTCTACTTGCTGAAGTATTTGAGTTGCTCACAGTTTAAAAATTGAGCTAGTCAATGAATTGTGTGTGCTTTCAAGATGTATATGTAAACTGATGTCAACTGTGTCTGTGAATGGACATCCTTTTATATGT